>NC_092522.1:112109660-112802160 GCF_037038585.1 Patagioenas fasciata
ATACTAATTGAACTACATACGCAGATAAAGGGTTTTCTGTATGATTTAGCCCTAATTATACACAAAATAGGGAATTAAAATCTAATTTACAGAAGTATTCATAAAAAGTTTAGACTATGCAACTGCTAATCTACAGAAGCTGTACTAGTGTTTATAAACTCATCATGCATAATCTATTAGCATAAAACTGCTTCAACCTCAAGGTTTTACTTCTATGTGGCAGGATTTTTTAAGATCAGAGGCAAAGTCAATATCAAGGGGTTTTTTTCATCACAATGAAAACAAAGACCAAAGGTTTGACAGTTGAAAAATATATCTGTTTTTATCTTTTTTTCGAGTTTTAGCAGTGCTCCAGGAATAATACAATTTCATGCATTTTTAAAAGAATTTGAATTAGTAATATTTTGTTCAGATCACATAAACTAAGCCTATTTCCATGGTGCTGAAATTATTCCTTTCCCTCTGGCTACAGGACCTTTGATACAAGATTAACAACAGGAATGTACTGTAGGCTGAGAACTTGTTATCATTTATACAATTAATGTAGAATTACTTCAAAACATTTTTATGGGGACTCTCCTGCAAGTCCAAAACCAGGGAATTAGTGGAGTTACGCTTTCTTTTTCCAAAAAAAAATAAATGAGGCTGATAATTATACACGGACAAGAAAATTTAAACACAGCCTCCCCAGATACTTTTAATATCTTTCTTGCATAAATTGATGTAAATTTTCTTGAAAACTTTTTTTTTTTCTTTATTTTTTCTGGTAGTCTGGACTATGTATGAAAAAAAGTCACTTTAGTTAAAGCAAGACTTCACTCATTATTTTCTGCTATATTTGTATTATTTCTTGCTGGCAAAGTTCTGTTTTACTATAGATATTATTATAATGTAAAACAAGAAGAAAGACTAAATGCTCTCGCCTTTGTTCAGGTGAATTTGTGTGGAAGATGCCTGGCAGTGGAATGTTTCACTGAAGTTACACTACTCAAGAGAGTAATAAAGTTTGTTATAATCTTCCTACAATTTGGCTTTGTAGACTATAATTTTCTGAGGATAACCTACAAATAGGCAGGCTTTTCTTTGTCAGTTTTGGAGTTTACAAAACTTATGGGGGCTTGCATAAATGCAGTCATAAGATAGCAAAAAGGACTTTTTGTTAGAATTACAACATTTAAAGAACTCTGCAGAGAGCTGACTGTGGCATCATTCCTCTTGAAATTTGCAAATAATGTGCAGTGTGTTATGAAACTCGTGCTCTCTATGTTGTATTAAGCTGGCTCAAATTTTGCAACGTCACTGAGGGACGGCTTAGCACAGCACAGGATGAGGATATCTTCCAGCTTCATCCATGGAGAACCAGACTATTATGGGAGTAAGGAAAGTAAGTCTTGAGAATCATAGAAGTGGTCCACCACCCTTCAGTTTCTGACACGCAGTGTGGTTTTTCAGTGCATCTGCTACAAGACAATTATATTCCTCACTTATCAGAAGGGGACAAATTTCCTGTCTAACCACAATAACAAATAGCTGTACCTAGTGACACCTACTCCATTGTCCCCTATGGTAAGATCCAAGTATGGATGGTGAGAGGATGTGTGTACCCAGCAAGAAAACAACAGTATTTCTTCAGAATATGCTTACAGGCACTGGGGAAATAGGAAACAACCACCTCTTCAGTTGGAAGCAGACACTCCGTATGTAATTGCATCTGATGGATTTTTCTTTTTTTGTACTCCTTTGGGCATTAAAAAGTGCTAAAAATGCTAGGCACTTTGAAAAACTTAAATAATTTAAATCTTTTGAAAGACTTTTTTTTTTCTTTTTAACATGGAGAACGCTTTGGCTTGTGGCCACTTTTATATCTCCAGGAGGAAATTTCTCTAATGTATTCTTTCTTCTTAATTAATTTTAAAGTCTTTCAGTGTTGGTTACTTGCGCCTTTTCTCTAGAGGCTTTATCCCAAAAGGAAAATCTTCCAGTTGAAGAATTGGGAAAGAAAATAGAAAAAGATAAAGCCTTAAGCCTTTTGATCTTATTCAGGAGTAGCTGTCTTTAAACTCAATAGGGAGTTATCTTCCTCATCCCAAAATCTGTCTGTCTATAAACTTTTACTGTGCAAATCGTATTCATTGTCATCAGTCAAAACACATTGCAGAGCACAGGAAAAGCATACAGATATTTTACCCAGGACAAATCAGTCAAACTAAGGCAGTCAGACTTCATTAGCATCATTTACAATCCAAATCCACACAGCACTTTTAAAATGGAGGCTTTATGAATGCTAAGTCTGACCAAAGCATGAGCATCATGCTGTCAAGATGGGTAGTGTGCCTTCTGGAGCAGCACTCCTGTATCACAGTGCACTGCACATTTTTAATTCTTTTTCCTAACCAAATAGATTCAGAACAATATAATGAACCATAACCTTTCCTACTCCACCATCAGCTGTAGTAGAAGCAGTGCTGGCTGGTACTGCTGCATATTAAATGTGTTTTCACTTTTCAGTCTCCGTGTCTAACTAGAAGCCTTATATTTTAAAGGTAGGTCTGCCATAGAATCCAAAGGACTGACTCTAGTGAAGTTAGCTGTATCTAGCTGTCATTAATTTAGCTAGCTGTGGTACTGATCAGAGTGCAATAGCAGCAATCCAGAGGTTAGATTTTACAGCCCTTTTTGAATCAATAGAAGGACTGTTATTGACATGTGGGATTCTTAGTGTAGATACGTCTATGTAGACTGAAGTCACTGAGTTGCACTGCAGAGGACAAATGTGAGAGGGATCGATTAAGATTAATCAGTTTAACCTATCCATATTTTTGAAAGCTGAAATTTTTCCAGAACATGATATTATGATCTCTGTCACTTTATTTTAGGCTCTTAGGTTTGTTTCTACTGCATCTAGCAATCAGGGTGTTTTAAAGATAAGGTTACCCCAATGCACAAGACTATCATGTTAATACTAGAAGAATGCACTTAGAACTGAGCACAAACTGAAACACAGGAGGTTCCCTCTAACCATCAAGAGGGTCACTGAGCACTGATACAGGTTGCCCAGGGAGCCTATGTGGTGGAGCCTCCTTCCATGGAGATATTCAAAAACCATCTGGACATGGTCCTGGGCAAGTGGCTGTAAGTGGCCCTGCTTGAGCAGGGGTTTGGGTAAGATGACATCAGGAGGTCCCTTCCAACCTCAACCATTCTGTCATTGTGTGACCGGAAAATCCTTGATCTTCCACCGCAAATAATTTTTTGAACATTCTGATCTCTATATCAGCCAGTTCTAAGTGTGTTTCCTCAGAAACTGAGCTGTATTTCAGCTGCCATTCAATGACCAGGAACATAACAAGTGCCGCAAAACAGGAACTGTTAAGGAAGCCTTGTGTGTAAAGTAGCCCTAGTACTGCCCCTCATGAGGATCTTCAAAGTGATGTCTTTGTCCTGGGAAAGGGACAAGCAGAAAGACCACTTGTCCTATCACTATTAGCACATTCCATTTAGGAGACCACAGTTTGGTCTTCATATAAGAACTGGGACTTTACAAACTGTTGATAGGAAATCAGACTTGCCCAGTTTGACATGGAGAAAAATGACATAATCTGTTGAAGGTTCAGTAGCCTCTCTAGTTATCTTTTTGCTATGAAATGCAACTTATGTCATTGAGGATCACAAGAATACTGTGTAGCATTTTATTCACTGAAACACACAACCAAAGACTGAATTAATAACTGTATTCTTATTTTTTTTTTTTTTTTCCATCTTCAGTCTTATTTTGTTGCCAGATGGAATAAGGATTATTAGAGGATACTGGTTATCCAATGCCAGCTTTCACTTTGCCACAAAAAGGCCATTATAAGTCAGGTTTTCTGTTGCTAAAAGAAAGAGATGTTTCACAAGTAGGTACTCTTTTAGATAATAGTACATTTCATCTTATTAAAAACATTTCTGAAGTAAATTTCATAGGAATGTGTATTTTTTTTTAACCTAGTACAACATTTCTATATCCATGCATGTTGGAACTGTGTCACATAAGCGTACTAATTCCCTGTAATTTATTCAGGTTCATTAAGTTTAAAAGGAAAGAGAGATATGAATATTATAAATCTCTATAAACCGCCTAAATAATAGTCAATTGATGTGTGCTATGCAATATCTCCTTTCCTAAGGTGCGTTAATGCTTTAAAGGTCTCTGAAATTATAAAATGGGATAGAAAGAACAAACTAGTTAATAAAAAGCAGGCAAAATGGTACTAGATGGAATTTATTTCTCTGCCCCAGCCCTCAGAAGTTTTTACCATTGCTGAGCAAGTACATGAGCCTTAATGGTGAGCAAATTAAATGACAGTTTAAATCCTATATGTGTGGGCGTGCATGGGGTAATATTGATGATTTCTATTCACAGCAGTGACTCATCTCATCTGCTTCTTGAAATACAACTGTGAAAAGTGGACCAGTATTGTGCTTCTCAACTGCAGCACTATTTATCTTCATTCCTCGTATACCAGGGGGATCCTTTAGACTGTTCTCAGGCACTGAGCATAATCAGCCTTGTGGCTAATCAGGATCTACCCCATAACTTTCAATTAAAGCCATAATCTTTTTCTTCATATTTTTCCTGCAGCTTTTCTGCAGAAACCTGCTGTAGTGATAACCAACTCCAGTCAAATCATGAATAAAATCACGAGATTTCTCTCAGATTAAATTAAAAAACTTATCACTAACAGAAGACACTGTGTGTTTACTAGCATTAACCTGAGAGAAATCTCGTGATTTGATGTGTATCTACTAGCATAAATAAGGTTCACATCTCAAACATACTGCTTAAATGCAGCTACCATAAATTTCCAAAGCCAATAAAGATCTCTCCCACTTAGAGGATCCTCAGCAGAAATCCAAAATCTTCCTCTGCAATATTTGGAAAAATGATCCAACAGTATCAGCACAGATATGTTCAGTTCCTTTTCACCTTCTTTTGCTGCTCAGGGTACTGACAACTGTAGCACTGCAAGCAATAAAATCAGTTTAAGTCTCTAGGACTTATTAACATCTGAAAGGGTTTATTGCTATAAAAGGTAGCAAAATTGTACTATCTATTAAAAATAAAAGCATAAATACCAAACATTAGTGAAGTGATTCAGTAAAGGTCAATGACTGTAGGGTAAATGCAGTCCCTCACAAGACACTTTTCAACCATGCAGCAACAGCTCATCAGAGTTTAGCATAGTTTGTGCAGTCTTTCTTAGAAAAAGAGGAACAGGGAGTAGAGAATCTCTGAAGCAATATTTGGTTACATTATTATGGTTACAGTAGATCTCTGCCATGTTGTAGTGCTCTTTTTTCTGTCCGTCTTCATTAGCGAAGCCACAAAAAACCTCTTAAGAGACTGGCTACGTATTTTGGGTCCCAGAAAGGACCAAGTGAGGTGCACCAAGCCATGCAGGGAGTGGCAGAATCAAGAGCCAAGCCAAAAAGATGAGATTTCAAGTGACAGTTGCCTGCTGTAACCTTTTCAGATACCTTTCTCTAAAGAAAGGTAATCACAGAATAACTATCCTGCTTTTCAGAGATGTTAACCAACTACATTACTTATCTGCTACATGGGAGATGAGCCTTGCAGAAAAACAAGAATGTTTGATCTTTTATGTTCAAAACAAAAATAGGAAAACTTTAAGTCTATTAACCAACCTCACTCGACAACAGGTTTTAAGACCCCCAAAAATATGAAAACTATGGATCTTCTTTGTAAAGTGGAAGCTTCCACTGCAACACAAGAAAAATATTCTCCCACACTAATTTAATTTTTAAACAGATTTCAAATAGCTAAAAAATAGTCTGGCCTTTTCAGAGTGCTTCATTGCCAAAATACATCTAGCTTTATCTGCTCAACATCTTGGTTCTCATTCAGGCTATTTTTTTTCATGGTTCAGAGGGAGCAATATTCTAGTCTCATTTAGGTTTCTCAGATTCTTTCTAATCATACATTATAGATGTATTAAGCCAGAAATGTGGTCAAAAGCCACTTCCCAAATCTAGTTACACTTAAAATAATTCAAGTAAAATAACAATGTTTTGTCCATCACTAAGGAAAGAATTCCCTTTCAAAAGATAATAAATGAGAATTTCTACTAAATCTATTCTTAAACATCCTTAAAAGTGTAAACACAAATTTTTGTAATCATTTGTTCTCCTCATTCCTGAAGAAACTATACCTTGCTACAATGAAAATAAACATGCTATATAATACAGAATCAACAGCATTATCTTTTCTGCACTGTTTTTGAACATCAAATTTTTATTTTTGTTCTGATTTCAGTCTCAATTAATTGCCATGTAGAAGAAAGTAATAAGAACTGTCAGGTATGAAAATGGTATCTTCGTTATTAAATCTTATCTAATCCAAATACCGAGAAAGAAAGAAGAGAAAGTGTTTCAGCGTGATGTGTCTGTCATGATCCTGGGTGTGTAATTATTGTGTTTCAGTAGTGAAACAACTGCAAGTCATTTTGCTGTACATGTCTTGCCTTGTGGCATTTCACAAGTGCATATGTTTTATGCCTGTACATAACGTTCACATTAAGGCTTCTATTTAAATGCTGTGTGTTGACATGATGCATGTGGGAACTGTAGTTCTGCAGTTAAAGTGCTCTAGCTTGGATCTCAGAAGACTTGACTTTAATTTGTTTTCTAAAACAGGCTTGGTCTGTGTTCTTCAATATGTCATATACCTATTTTCCTCCACCTCTAGCTATCTCTCAGCATGCCAGTCTGGCTTTCAGGTACAGCTGATATCAGCTGAGATTCAGCTCATCTGTGTTCAGAATATAAAGTTGAAGTGAGTAGGCTCCAGAGAAAAATAAAGTGCAAAGTAGCACTGTAATTGGGTTTTGAATGTCATCAAGGATGGAGACTCCAGAGCCTCTCTGTGCAACCTGTGCCAGGGTTTGATCACCCTAACAGTAACAAAGCTTATTTGTCGTCCTGTCTTACCAGCCACACCAAAATCTTTCCACATTGTTCCCTTCTGCATGGTTAGGGTAGCTCTCCTCAAAGCTGTCTATGGAAAATATGCATCTGTCATGACCTGTTCTCTCTCTTCAGTATTATAGGGGCTGATAACTTCCTGAAGAAGTACATAAGAAGTAAGCACAGCATTTTGGACCCTAATTCTATATCTACATGTGAACTGCACACTGTGTTGTGGCATTAAATACACTAAAGGCTAGTTTCAGCTGTGCTAGGGGCTACCGGTAATTTCCATTACTGTGTATACCCACATCCATCACTTACATTATCTTACACAAAGTGGAACAACTTCAGCTCTGTCATTTACTACTGCATGAGGGCAATGTGTCCCAACGTCCAGTATGCACGGCTCACTTCTTCTCATACTATCCTTGCAGGGGAAAAAAAGGCCTGCATTACATTTTATTTGGTTTGTTTCTTGTTTTCTTTTTTTGATAATATCCATGTGCATATTCATGTATTGTTGTATTATAAATGACAAGGTCAAAGAAATGTGCCACAACCCGCAAGCAGTAAGCAATGAGTTTTGAGGCTACCCTCAGTTTCTAGGGGAATTCTTTCTATAGTTTTGGGCTTGAGCCCCCCCAGCTCAGTTCTCCACCTCCTTTTCCCTTTTATCTTGCTCAGTGACACGATGCCCAAAGGCAGTTGCATAGTTAGAAGACTTTGCTGTAGCTGCTTGTGTTCATGAGGCACCAGCCATTTTCTGACACAAGCAGTAAAGTCACTGTTTAATTAGCTGGAGTTAAAGAGCCTTAGAGGACTACATAGCTGTTTTGTATATGCAGTGGTGTAAACACAGAATCCCCCTTAGAGTTATTAGAATGGACAGGTTGTTTCTGCTCTGGGAATTATTAGAGATGCTGTGAACACAAGTAATTAATGTGCTCCATTTATAAAACACAGGGAACCTTTTTCATTACTGTTGAGACCTCTTTTGAATCCTCTTTTAATTATGCTATGCAGTGGTCAGTATTAAGAAGCCAACATGGGCTAAAATTTATTATGAAGAAATATTTGAATATAATACTGCTTTTCCATCTGCCAAACACAGCTCCAATTTAAGCAATATTTATTCACATTCTTAACTTGAAAGCACCTGATTAAATCAACAACTTCTGGGCATTACTGGGATTACTTCAGTAAGGACACTTAGCCACTTTGCTAGACTGGTAGAGTTCTCAAATAATGGAAGGCTGTTTAATGGAAACACCTCTCCTTCTATGCGTATGCTTATAGGCCATTTTCTTATTTAACTTTCACTTGATATGGTGCTGTAACTTGTACCATAAATAATAAAGGAACTCATTACATTGGACATTACACAGAAACAACAGAAAAAAAAAAACAAACCTGTAAATTTAGTAAAATGTTTACTCATTTTCAATGCATAAAACCAAACATGGCCAGCAGATCAAGGGAAGTTATTCTTCCCCTCTACTGCATCCAGTTCTGGGATCCCCAGTACAATAAAGACATGGACCTGTTGGAGAGGGTCCAGAGGAGGGCAATGAAAATGCCCAGAGGGTTGAAGCACCTCTCCTGTGAGGACAGGCTGAGAGAGTTGGGCATGTTCTTCCTGGAGAAGGGAAGACTCCAAAGTGACATTATTGTGGCATAAGGGGGAATTTTTTTTACGATGAGGGTGATGAGACACCGGAACAGGCTGCCCAGAGGAGTTGTGGATGCCCCACCATTGGAAGTATGATTTAGTATTATGATGATTTAGTGTTCCATATGCCCCTTCAGAAATACGAGAATTCATCATCTTTACGAAATTGCTGATATTCATGGTTCAGTTTTTAAAGTTAGTTTTCCCACTTTGGTTAAAAGGATGTAGATCATTTGTATTGAGAGCAAAACATGTACAAGCAGCACTGGAGGAATCAAGCCAATGCTCTGTTAACCTATAAAGGACAACAACATACACAGTCTGTCCCCCCCCTGGGTATGTTTACATTCTGAACCACTCAGAGCAGGGTTAAGCCTCATGTGCAAGCTCACTGGTCTGTTTTTCCTTCTCTCACATTCATTACAAGCCCTACCTTTTAAAATCCTTTTCAAAACACAAAGCTTACAGAAAAATAACTATCTAACTTGTCAGTGTCTTCTGTATTGCTTCCCTACAGACATATGTAACAATAAATAAGAAAAAAAAGAATGATGAGACGATATACAACTTCACTGTCTCCACCCTATTGGTTAAAGCACAGGAAAACAGTTGAACCGTACTGCATGTCCATACAACTGAGCTACTGCAGATACAGGGGGGTCTGCTACAAACTCAAGGACTATGCAGTAAGAAACCTAAACTCTACTAGGGATTCTCATTAAAGCAGTAGGAAATGAAACCAAAAATTGAGGCTGCTGAATGAAAGATAACAGCCCATTTCAATACTGATTCTTAGTTTTCTAAGATTCTGTTCCCCTTATTAGGGGGCAAAAAAAAAGTCACTGTTCTAGGGCATGAAAAATCACAGAAAGAACCCAAACAAAATAGAAAAATAACAAGATTAAGTAGCAACAAGTCTGGATACTCTTTGATCATATCAATAGCTCAGGGTAGGCAATTTATTCTCCTCTACATAGAATTATGCAAGAAACATTTCTCAGTCTCTTGTCATATATTATCTTTTTTTTTTTTCAGAAACATTCCATGTAAGAAGCTGTTTTATGTAAGTGCTCAAAGGCTTGAAGAACTCTAAGTAGAACAGAGAGGGTGTGTGAAAATGAGCTAAAAATTTTTCTAAGTAATTTTATCCTCAGATTGCTTGGTTTGGCCCAAGTTCTTAGCCATCTATTTTCATCCTGAAAGCACCTCATCTTCAATGCTGGTGGCAAAATTGTTACAAAGAGGGATCTGCTTAGTGCACCTAATGTTGAGAGCACCTAATGTTCTGAAAAATGAATTTGGAAAACTTCCCAGATTGCACATCTGCCCCTAAAACGTGCAAATAATGGACTGAACAGGAGAAGAGAGGATTAAGTGAACACTCACTCCCTGCCTTCCGTCACCTAAACCTGTGTGGTACCTCCAGGCGACCTTTACCTTAAACACCTCCTCACATAATCCTAGCCACCAGCTTACAAAAGCAAAACACCTATTTGACATGGATGTGATACTGCAAATCAGCTGGTTATATGAGCACCATATGCCAGTGGTTGGAAAGAAGGTGCCATTGGAAGAAAACTCACACCTTGATTAATTAGTAACATAAGAAGTTTTTTCTTCCTGCCATTCTTCCTTAATGCTGTTCTTTCTTTTGTGTTAGTGCCTCTCACCTTGCCTTGATAATGCAAAAACTTCTCATGACACACTAAACATTTTTTAAATTAAACAAAAGTAGTTCACAGGCTCACAGCATTTACAGAGTAACAGGATTCTCAGATTATCATCTCCTATTCTTGCTTTACGAGGCTGTTTACTTAGCAGTGTGACTTGAGAAGTTAGACGTCAGCTATTTACCTTCCGGGACGTTCCCAAAGCGTAATAGATTTCACTATCAGAAAGCGTTTTCCTGATAATCAACCAAACCATTCTAGGTTTTATATTTTCCTCATTAACCTTTACAGGTGACATGATATGAAATCACTTATTTAATCTTTCATATTTAAATCTAGGCATAGAAAAATAAATAGTGAATTTAGAACAGCTGTCTAGAGGACAAGCACATCCAGTACCTGTTCTAGCTCTACCTAATTATCAAAGCTATTGAAAATATAGCTGCTTACCCCTCACTTCCAATTGTTAATCAATGTTTCCAATCGTTAATTGATGCTTCCACTTGCTCATCTCCTTTTCTGTCACTGCTTACAACCAGTGAGGGTGAAAGCCTGCATTCTGCATGTCTGCCTCAAGCAGGTATTTACTAATTTATTTTACAACTCAGTTAGCATAACTAGACTGGGACTTCAAGGAGAATTACTAGTTTTTAAAGATATGTTAGTACCTCTGGTGTGAATTGGAGAACAGAAAATTTGTGAGTGAATTGAGCCTGGTGTTCAAAATAATTCTTTTTAACTACAAAAAAATGATCAAATTTTGGATCAAAATAAAATCTTATTGGAAATTTCACAGCATCCACTTTGCAAAAAGCAGTATCCATCAAAGATGGTATCCTCCCCCAGCTATGTTACCACTTATTGGGTTACCATTCTGGTGGAAAAAACAGTGTATGTACAGCCTAATCCACTTCACACAAAATCAACCAGGCAAGCACAAACAGACAGTGTGGCAAATTTTGAGAGTTCAAACAGTCCTTCCATCAGCAGATGGAAAGGGCCAGTCATCTCCAGCCAGCAAGCAACGCCCCAGGGCTAAAACCTCTTAAGTTATTACACTTAGATCTAGAATGGGATGCCTGAATTTGACCTTGATGTCTACGTGCTTTGTAGATGCTTCCTGGAGCTTAGGCACTATGGTTTCAAATGTTTTGTCAGTTCTGTGCCTTACCCAGTTCAGAGTTTTGTGCTTTCTGGGCTTTTACTATAGCTGTAGGAGCTCTGTTAATATGACAGTGAGTGACTTGAAAAGTTGAGATATCGTGCATTGTAACAGAGTACAGGCATGGGATGATAAGATGGGACCAGGCTCACAAACTAATATAAACAGCTTCCACGGTTATAAACAGCTTCCCCATGGTCAGTTAAGGAAATACAGAGCTCAGCAAAACTGTTTTAGAAGTAATACGCAGAACAAAAAGCAAGTGTTTCGACTGCACAAAGCACACAGTACATGGCAAATTGGGATGTGACATGGACTTGCATGGAAGGCATTAGAATTGGTTGGCTGAGTTTTGCATGAACGTATAGAAGAGAGACACCTGAAGCATGGACACACTGGAGTGACTATGGTGGAACAGGTAGACTCTGTGTGAATGGAGGCTGGAAGAACTGCACCTTCTAGAAACATTTCCCACTGAAATCTGCAAAGGAAATCAAAATATCTGGGCAGATCTATGTAGCCTTAATCTGCTCATACGTTATGGTACAGTCTTTAATTTACTGTGCTAAAGCAACAATGATAACAGGAGTTTGGTGCCATACATGAAGAAAATTAATGATTTTGATTTCTATCCTGGACACAGGTGAATGCAGTCTACAAAAAACAAAGAACATAATCTGATCAGAGAGTCTGATTCCTAAATGAATGTTGATATTACTCTCTCTGATGCAACCCAATTTAAGAGCATGCCCCCATCTTTAAGTATCTTCACCACTAATGCAATAAAAATAAGTGTTCAAATATGTAAGTAAAATAAAAACTTTCAAAGGAAATGGGTGCCTAACGAACATTTACAGTTTGTATAAACTCACCCTGAACAGTTTATAGTCTGAACACATCCTTCCACCTACCTATTGCATCCAGCACAATGCAAGTAGCAGATGGGCACAGTTTTATCTTTATATGCTAAAATGGATCACCTAGTATTACTCATTTTCATTCCCAGAAAAAAAAAAAAAAAATTAGCAGACCATGAATTGCAGTTAATGGCATGTGTCATATTTTTTTACATGGAAGGTAAATACAGCAGAAATACATAGTGCACTGAAGGCAGGAGTAAAATGGATTCTGTATGCTAGTATGACCTCATTTAAACTGCAATAACTGACAGTCTCTAGCCTACACCCCTTCCCTTTTGAAAGTAAGAAATAATACATATCTGTTATCTGATACAAATATTGATTGGATCTTTTTTTGTTTGTTTGTTTGTTTTTTTAATGGGATCACTATACACAGCCCTAGTACATTGAACGTTAACAGACAACAACTATTAGTGCTATTGCATTTTCCTTTCAGCAGAAAATATTAAAAAAAACATAGGACAAAATAATTTTTAAAGTAAGCACTAAGCAGAATTCACTTCTGAAGTATTTCACTGCAAGCAAACCTAGTGGCAGAAAAAGTCAGGGTAAGATGAATAAATAAAGATGTTTTTCTCTTACCTTCTAATTTTCTCCCAGGCCAATTTGCTCTTATGGGATTTTTGATGGTGCTGTTCTTAGCAAAATCTATCATACCTGAAGGACAAAAACATAGCCAGATGTTTGCCTGTAGACTTTGCAGATACCTGCAACCAGTTTTTAGCTTGAGCTTGTTCTACTAGTTCGACTGTGTAATTTAATTCAGTGCCTGGCACTGACTTCTTCCTCTTCATGTAACAGCCATGAAACTGCTTTCTTTTCTCTATTTAAAACACGGATGATGTTGATTACTCTCAGATAAGACATTAAAACAGAACTCCATTTATATTGGGTAAACACGGTGTTGTTACAAGTGAATGGTATGCACAATTGTACTTATAAAACAAAACATCAATTATAATAATTATAATTGCTACCACTTTGAATTTAGAGATATACATTAGCTAATGTAAGACACAAGCTGTTTTGACTAACTACTCAGACAGTCATTATTGTGCACACAGTAATTTTTCTGCAGTATAATCTCTAGATTTGTAAATAAACTTTTTTTCATGCAGCATCTAGAGACTTAGGAAAGTAAACGAAGATATCTGGACAGAGAAGCTTCTACTTAGATGGGATCACAGTATCACAGTATGTTTGGGATTGGAAGGGACTTCGAAAGATCATCTAGTCCAATCTCCCTGCTGGAGCAGGAACGCCTAGGTGAGGTCGCACAGGAATGTGTCCAGGCGGGCTTTGAATGTCTCCAGGAAAGGAGACTCCACAACCCCCCTGGGCAGCCTGTTCCCTATCTATATGAGTGTGTATATATATATATATATATATATATATATGTATATATGCACACAAATATAAAGTCTTTCATAGCTGTATTAGGATGTGGAATACTTTAGAAACATTTCCTAAGAATCAGGCACTTTACAAGTCACACCAAGATATGAGCAAAAATAATTATTACAGCTGTAATAATAGCACTGTACACCGAACTACCCTGTGCAATTGGGTGAATGTCTGTTGCGATATACAAAAAGGCAGATGCCTGAGTTATAGAGATTTATACACATCTGTGCACGAAATCTAAGTGTCAAAAATATTAAGGCAGTATTTGCAGTAAATTTTCACATCGGCCATTTTGTGAGCCATAGGTAGCTCACCAGCTACAGTTTGACAGTCTCACAGATGTGTTATAAGGATTACTTATATATAGAAAGCTTACCTGTGAGTTTCCTCATAAGTTTTAAAATTGAAGGATTTTTAAGGCCAGATTTAAAGAAAGTTACTATGGTGAAATGAGCATTAACATTTAGGATATCGTCCAGCTTTATTGTACAGTCCCAGTTTGTAAAAAGTGGTGCCTGTGTGGTTGGCTGAGCCTGTGGAGGATACTGTGATGCAAAAGAAGAGGCAAACCTATGGAGTTTGTCTCATCTTCTGGAAGGTATTTAGGGAAACCTCTCTGTAGACTCCTTGGGACACTCTAATATTCTCTTTTTCTCCTATCATTGTTGTAGCTATCAATAATACTCTTACCTTCATGACCTTTCTCAATAGTGTTCGAAATAGCATCCAGTCTAGTTACATCCTTTAACGACTAAAATAATAAAAACACTACAACCTAAATAAATAAAAATAATTCATCCTCAATAATCAGAATAAATAAGCAGAAGAAAAATACAGAAAATATACAGTTTCTATCACTGAAGTACTAAGTTCTGTGCCAAGGCAGTTGTGATAAAAGTATTTGAAGGCTCAGTTCTTTTGTAAAACCATTTTTGTTGTTATTTGGATTTCAATTTACCAAAATAGCTCATCCACTGAGAAATTTTGGCAATATTATCCAGATTTTTCATAAACGTTTCCATGAAACCATTATTTGAATTGCTGCTTCTGGTTCACTCTTCATTTTCGCTCTTCCTTCACCTCAAAATGTCATTTTGATCCATTATTAAAAAAAAAAAAAATCCTAAAGTGTTCTACCAAAAAAGCATAAAGTACTTCCATTTAAATATAAAACTTTAAAGAAGCTTCTCTAACTGGAGGAATTTAACTTATAAATTTGCTCACAATTTGCTACTTTTTATCTTTTCTAGACTTCTTTTTCATGATGTATTGGCGTGCTCAAAGTGCTCTTTGTCACATGTACTGTTTCACTCTTGCATGTTTCCAATCTCAGACATGCTGACGGCATTTAACTACTAGTTAATAACATTATCTCCTAAAACTAGCTGGTATTCAGCACAACAGTGAAGCAAGCCTATCATTCTGTCCCATCGATAACAGACTTTTAATCAAGTAGAAATAGTACAGACTTGGGTCAATCACTACCTCCTAGAATCAGCACTTTCCTGTGCCAAAGCACTTCCATTTGACAGGAGTTTCAAGTACGTCGTACACCTGGTATTGACACAAATTCACTTAGGAAAGAGCATTTGTTTTCCTATTGAGTCCATCACTGGCTCTAGCAGACTGCATTATTTGCTGCGTATCTTCAGAATCGCTATTCATTCCGCTACGTGTTTTAAAGGCTCCAATGCACTTAGATCTTATAACAAAAATGCATTAATGTAAACACTCATAGTGTTGAG
This sequence comes from Patagioenas fasciata, assembly GCF_037038585.1. Lineage (NCBI taxonomy): Eukaryota > Metazoa > Chordata > Aves > Columbiformes > Columbidae > Patagioenas > Patagioenas fasciata. The sequence goes on from NC_092522.1 coordinate 112,125,197, forward strand.
ATGGTAGCACTGTAATGAACCTAGCGGAAAATCACTCCTAAGATTTAAATATGTCTTCAAGCTTATTGTATGAGTGTAGAATAGAGATTTCCTATTGCTGGCAGAGTATAAAATATATCCTCTAGATACAACTAGTTTGGGAACAAAGGAAGAGTCAATCTGTCCTATAGCTTTCCTTGATAAATAGACTCTAATTATAGCAAAATTCCTAATGGTAAATATAGCCAGTTGGTTAAAAACAATAACAAAAATAGAGTAAGTTAATGCACTATTAGTCAATGACAACAAATGTGTTAGGGTGCTTGAGTATTTATACAATACTTGAGAAAAACTGATTTGTAGTAGTCAAAATGTTTCTTGTTCAGCAGCCAACACACCCAGAGCATTTAATGTGCAATTATCATGAAATAATGCACCAAAATTGACCAACCGTGGAATATTCTTAGGCACGGATTTGCAATTGATGTTAATTCATTAAATATATCTTTAATAAGTTGATTTCTAAACCATAGCCTTGTGATTAGTTTATAATTATTAATAGAGAATGTATTAAGACAAAATGTGTTTCTTAATTTTTTTTTAATTTACATTTCCACTCTCTAGACATATTTATGTCCAATTTCCACTTCTGGAACCAATCCTGCTGTGAAATTGAAGCCTTCTGAAGCATTTGGCAACTCAGAAACCTAGCTATGAAATTTTGCTCATTATTACAATTTTCTCTTTTCCAATTTTACACTTAATTATAAACCATTAAATCAGTGTCAAGTAAATGTATAAGATTGTCAAAGCACTTCTTTATTTACCATCAATGACAGAATATTGGAACACTCAGAAAGAATTCCTTTATGCACTTATTTGTCATACTGTTTACTGTAGAAAATGCAGAAATCTCTTAAATAGCTTTACAGGTACAAAGCTTGGGTTTAATACTTAATCCAAATTTGCCAAGTCACCCATACTTGATGCAGATTTTCTTCAGTCCCATAAAAAGCACTTTTCTAACCCCTTTCCTCACTACTCTACCCACCAACTTGTCAACATAAAAAGATCTCTGGATTCATTTTAACAAGTTTTTGGTCATTTTTGGTGGTTTTGAGGGTTTTTTTGTTTTTTGTTTGTCTGTTTGTTTGTTTGTTTTCAGAAATCTCTCAGATCTCTGAGCTTGGGAGGTATGGTTCACCACTAGAACTACAACCCTCACTGTGGTTTCAGTCAAGGTGAAAAAGAAATGGATGAAAAAAGAAACTGAGGAACAAGATAGTGGAAAAAAACTTACTATGTCTATTAAAATGCAGGAGACTTTAAAACTGCTGCTTCGTCTAATGTTCCAATAGTTCTAAAGTAAACATTTCAGACACATTCTTCTCTAAATTTTATTGCAACCCAGAGACAAGGCAGAAAGTCTTAGCCTGCCGAGTATACTGGGAGCATACTAAATAATGTGAACAACACTAAATCCATTAAGAAGCACAGCACCTTGCCATTACCATTCAGATGCAAGACAGAGAGGTACCTATTTCTGTGGGTAATCCATTCATCAGCTTGAGGGAACTCAAATCTACATCCCCTCTTTCCCAAGGGAAAGTGGGTCTATGCCAGAGAGCTAGACAGGACTCTGAAGAAAAGTGTCTTTGCTGATCCCATTTAAGCAGGACACCAATAGCACTTAACTATTGCATCAGCATAATTTTTTAGATTTAGTGATTAGGATACTCAGCAACAGACCAGGGCAAAATGTTTGGACTATACTTCCAGCTACCACATTTTACGGTTTTGAAATGAGACATCGATTGAATAAAACACAGAAATAACTAAAAAGGGACAGAAATCTAGTTCTGCAATAATGAACTGTGTCTATGATTTTTAATTTTTTTTTTTTTTAAGTGAGACAAGCTTACCCTATGTCACTATCTCAACCAAAATCCATTTATTTCTGCAGGAACATATGGGCAAGATCAAAGATTTGAATCTGAGTTCAATAATGTTTCTGAATATGTTTAATTTTGAGCAGAGTAGTACCGCTGAAGTTTATGGTGGCTAAAGTTAACACATACCAATATGGGTAAACACAACATATACCTTATTTACCGATTTTAAGGGAGAAAAAAAACCCGGCCAGTGTAGCACTTAGCAGGGACAATGAAGTGGACTTTCTCCCAACTTGAGTATCATTGGTGGGACAGGTACTCTGCGTAGATCATTATTTTAGACCCAGTATGCGCAACGCACTTACAGCACAGGAGGTATATACAGTGAGACAATATGCGAAGATGATGGGATGGCGTATGATTCACCAGAAGTGTTGTAGTTACAGAGATTTGTTATGTGCTAATAAGCAAGGACAAAAGACCAGCTTAAACTTTCAACTGCAACTTCCAATCATGTTAAACACACCAGGACAGAGGGAAAAGAGATTGTTTTTAATGAATTGAGCATAGTAGAGGCTGTTGAGAGAATGTACATCTAAAGCTCACAGAAGACCTATTCCCAAGACTTTTTTGTAAGAGTAGTGCTTCAGTTAATGATGCAGAATACATGAAGATAAAAGTGACACATTGTAATGGGACAGTAATGGCTTTGCTGCATAATGTGAAGATATCCCTTCGGTACAGGATGGGTGGAATCAGTCACCTGAATCACAGTCTCACCTTCACAGTGCTGAGAAAGCACAATAACAGTAAGTTCCTTGTAGTTGAGGAGCACGACTGGTAAAGGGGGGAGGAAAAAAAAAAGGAACAGGAAATACAGTGGCTGAGGTTCTCTGTATTTCACAGTTAGCAGACCACTGAACTAGAAAGCCAACCCTACAATAGTGATGGTCACGCTTCAGTTTACGAAATGGTGCTGTTGATAGTGACTCAGAGCCAGAATTCCCACAAAGCACATACCAACTGAGACTGTTAGAGGTTCAGTAACCTGGAGAATGGCAATGCTGGATGATATGGGACAGTGCTGAATCACCATTTTCACTAAGTGCTGAGAGGTGCTCCAAATAATTGTTAAGGCAACATACCTTGTTCTAGTGAGAATGGAGATACTTTATATAACCAATGGTGCCAAAAGACAACTTGTTTTCATTGTCTTGTATTTTGCACATCCATTCTTTTTTTGTCCTTTTCTTGATTTAAATCTATTGTCTTGTCATCCAGGAAACAATTTTTTGCTATGTTTTAAATAACTTCTCAACAGGACATTTGAGAAGAGATTGCTTAATTGGTGTTTTCCTGCTGTTGTTTCTTTTCTTCTAGTTATGACATTATCTGACTCCTGCTTCTCACAATTGTAGGCTTTAGCTAAACTAACCACTCCGTATTTATTATTAGTTGCTCAACAGAATGCATATATATATCTGTTCATTAAAACTCTGAGACAATCAGGCTGATTAGTCTTATTGTGTTTCCTATTTATTTTCATATTACTTTTTTATGAAAAAAAAAATCCTATTTTACATGTTTTCAATTAGGACTAGTATTCTCATAAAATTAATAAATGTTTCTTCTATAACTACAAAATCTCTTAGTGTTACACAATAGAATATAAATCAAAAAATTTCAAGGTTCATATTGCATATTCTAAGGAAAATACAAATCTAAAGATATCATCCTGATATTTTCCTTCCTATTGTTCTGTTTATTTGTGAGAAAACTTTATTTTCCCACATTATGATAGTCTTATAATGATTATCAAAGAAACATACAGTATAAACTTGAAAGTTCAGGCATTGATAGGGACTTGTAGGCAACGAAGCAGATTGAAAGATTCTGTTCTCAGATATCCACGAAGCATTTCCTGTGATACTGAGCAAGTTTTTGTGCCTTTTTATTTCATTTGCAAGAAAGGAATTCCTATCCTACTTTTTCTTTTTTTTTTTTTTTTTTTTTCCCTACATTCCACTTTACCTGCACAGTGCTACCCGGTTTGTGGAATAAAAATAGCTCCTCCATTCACTTTTTGGTCAAGTTCCTCTCAGGGATCAGAGAGGTAACCTTGCCAATAAGGAGGAAAAAAATGTAACTCATTCAACATTTTCATAATTTGAAGTTCCCACCAGAGCATACGCTGTGGATGCAAACTTATAAATATGTATATATAAGTGAAGATACAAATGTCACATTGTAGGGGGACAGTAATGGCCCACGTATATATATACACACATACATACAATAAAACCTAATTAATTTTATTCCTACTTTCACCATCATCAATGCTGATTAGAACAGTAACCTAATAACATTTTCTCGGAATACCTAGTTTTCATGAAAAAGAATTATTGTCACTCAAATGGGAGAGTTTTAGACACAGGCAGACATCCACTGTTGTGGACTCTGTTTTTCTAAATTTACAGGGAATAGACATATTACTCCAAAAAGTGCTTGTGAAGGTCATGATAGCTCATAACGATCAAAACTAGAGCCAGTATTTTAACTTAGAGAGAACCAGTCTTAAAGTGAGGGAAGATAACTGACCTGTGAATTACATCTTAATGAGTATCAGGAGCATTGATTAAAATAATCATTTAAAGTAGAAAGATTTCTAAATGAACACAATATAACAGGAACAACCAGGCCAGCCTCTAAAATGAAAAATCCTGCTTCTTTGATAAATCATCATTTTTATAGGTATCAAAAATTATACAGGAGGAAGTGCTTGAATTTTCATTTATTACTACTTTGGACTTTCACTTAATTGTTGGCAATATACCTCATCAGTAAAGAATATGGACAAGGTTAAGAATTCTTGTGTGTAACAAATTGTTTCCAGAACTGAAAAGACCAGGTCAAATATTAACATTGAGAGGAAGTGGATAACAAGGTTCTGTCCTTGTCTTTCCTTCCCAATTTTAAGTATTGATAAAATCTTCAACTACTGAATAATAGTAAGGCTGGTTGCTTGTCCTTTTTTTGAGGAAGAGCTTTTGCATATAAATTAATAGAATAATTTTAAGAAAAAACACAATTATTGAATCTTTGCATAGTCAATGGTATCTTGGATTGTCTATGCAGGATTTCCTTTATCTCCTCTGAGTACAAGCAAATGTCTTCAGATTCAGAGAGAAGTTTTACAGATAATGTCTAACCTTATTTTAGAAATATTGTTTGAAATAAATAACATTTTCTTTAGCATTTTTTGTTTTTCCAGGAAAGACTATGTCCTTTCCCTCATATTCTCCTGTTCCCCACCTTCCCCCAGAAGATGACATTTAAAGTACTGGAGCACACTTCTCATGTAGGAACAGTTGATCAGCAAAGTATAACATCAGAGCATTTCTAGGAGAAATGTACTGTTTGGTCTAAAAAAAGGGACAATTATTTCAGAAAATAAAAATCGCAAGTGTAATGTTTCTAGGTCTTTTTCTCGCTTGCAAGTAACTTTTAACAAAGGAACTGGTTAGCTAGCTATCGGCATATCACACTGTTTCAAAATGCTTTTAGGTTAAGTGCCACAGGCATTAGTTTTCTAACTGACTAAATATAACCTGTGCTATTAAATAAAGGTTCTTTCTACCTTACTTCTATTCAGTGACTCTGAATGTTTGGGGTTTTTTTTATTGGAGATCTCCTGAGAAACTGAAGAAGTTTACAGTTGCCTGTGTCCTGAGCTGTGATGTTAAATAATTCTTATTATTTTTTCTAATATATCAGTCCCACAATACATCCTCAGGGAAGCTGCAGAGTAGCATTCAATCCATGTAAGCAGTCGCTTGTGATGTGACTCAAGCAGCTAAACAATCTTATGTTAACTTTGGAAAACAAACCAAAAATAAAATCAAAACATTACAGCCACAAAACCTCCAGGTTAAAGAAACCCAAAAGAAACAAACAAAATCCCTCCTTGAAACTCTGGGGAGAAGAAAGTAATAAATGAAAAACAAAACTAAAATTGTCACACAACTGTTACACAATTGATGGCACATGCAAGTCTGAAGGCTTGATGTCTTCAGAAAAAAATCTCATCAAAACTGAAGTCCCCGAAGTGGAGACTGAGTACTTATCATCTGATGTTTCATTGTACAGATCTTCTCCTGTACTCACCGGCCAGTCTCCTGCCCACCTTGCAGTCCATATACCCACACTATATCTCACCAGTTTGTCTGTAGAGATGCCATGGGAGGCCACACGTAAAACAGTTCATCAGAAATCGGTGACATTGTTCATATAAATTTGTCCATGGTGAACATATACTGACCATTCCTAAATATCCTCTTGGGTCACCAGAAACCTCCTTTGATCACTATAGCATTGAATTGAAAAGACGTATAAAAATTAAACACATTAAAATGGTAAAATATATCAATTGGTTCCATTTGGGAGGTATAGAAATTACAAATTACATGGTGTGAGCAGGTGTAAAAACTATGTTCTGAATGCCTTGGTAGAAACAGCTGGAAACATCTGGAAGTAAACCGAAGAAGTATAAAAAATTAACTGTAAACTGGAAAGGAGAATGAACTTATTGTAGCCAAAGAAAAAGTTATCCACATTTTCAACAGAGAATACTTATTACAATTTTCCTAGAAAGCCCTTAATGGGAAAGTCACCAACAACAGAACTCCATAATTAATGAAGACAAGAGTGGTGCAAAATGACCCTCTTTGCAATGCTGGCATTCTGGTGACAATGGATTGTACATAAGTAATTTTAGCACTGTACTAAAAAGCATGAGAAAGAAACAGCACGTATGCCTATAATCAAATCTCTGGGATTAGGCTGCAGTTAAGAACTGGATAGAAAGAGACCAAATAGACAAACTGAGATTCTGTTCAAGGCCAAAAATCTGCCTGGGTGACACATATAAAGCCAAAGAGTCTAAGCACGTGTTATAGTTGAAAACTATCTAGTCAATATAGTCAAGGGTACCTAAGAAGCACTCAGTTGATCAGCAACTGGGTATGTACTGGAGGACGAGCTGGTGGCTCTCAGCCCAGGGGGTGAGGTGCTGCGAGGTGACACAGGTGCAGTGCAGCTGTGTGAATAGGCTCAGTCTTGCTAAGAAAAAACTGTTGCAAAGGTGTGAGAAAGTATGTAAACTGCAACTCTTCAGGACAGTGTAAGTGAAAACACAGAGGGTAATTGCTGACATGATAAAAACTGTTTTAGAATCCAAGTGGAAAAATATTGATCATAGAATCATAGAATAGTTTAGGTTGGAAGGCACCTTCAAAAGCGTCTAGTCCAACCCCCTGGCAATGAGCAGAGACATCCTCAACTAGATCAGGCTGCTCAAAGCCCCAGCCAGCCTGGCCTTAAATGTCTCCAGCGATGGGGCATCTAACACCTCTCTGGGCAATGTTTTCCAGTATTTTACTACCTTCATTATGAAAAAATTATTCCTCATGTCTAGCCTGAATCTCATAGATTCATTTTGGTTGGAAGAGACCCTCAGAATCCAACCAGAACCTAACTCTAGCACTAAACCATGCCCCTAAGAACCCCACCTATATGTCTTTAAAACACCTCCAGGCATGATGAGTCCACCACTTCCATGGGTAGCCTGTTCCAGTGCCTGAAAATGCCTCTCACCTCTATTAGTTTAAAACCATTACCCCTTGTCTTGTCATAACAGTCCCTTCCAAAAAGTCTGTGCCCATCTTTCTTATAGGCCTCTTTTAAGTACTGAAAGGCTGCAATAAAGTCTCCACAGAGCCTTCTCTTCTCCAGGCTGAACGACCCCAATTCTCCAAGACTGTCCTCACAGCAGAGCTGTTCCAGCCCTCTGATCATTTCTGTGGCTCCTCTGGCCCCTCTCCAACAGGTCCATGTCTGTCCTGTGCTGAGGCCTCCAGAGCTGGACAAAGGACTCCAGGAGGGGTCTCACGAGAGCAGAGCAGAGGGGCAAAATCACCTCCCTGACCTGCTGGCCATGCTGCTTTTGATATGAAGAGGGACACGTTCCTGTGGGAATATAAAAGGCTGAGAAGAGGAAAGCAATCCAGCAGCACCTAATGAACAGAGCGTACCCATCCTTCCCTACTTGAATGATGACTGCCTGCCTAGCTAAGACCCACTTGCACACGACTGCTCAGTCTGGTACAGCACGAGTCCCAGCTGCACATCGCCTCTGCTACCGAATAAATAATTGCTTTTTATTCTCACCTATGTGCTACTTCCACGGTGATATTGTGCATGCTAAAAGACACCCAAACACCAGTAACACTGTAAGAAAAGGTTATCAATCATCAGCTCAATAACTACAACGGCAGCTTAAATGTTCTGTGCATGTCAGCCCCTGAGTAAGATTGAGTTGCCTCAGCGTGGTCATCTCTTTCCATGCTAAGAGGTATATGTTACCTGGCCTGGCCTCCAGCTGCCAGACCAGAGAGGCAACTGCATTTGGGTTTTAGTGTGGTAGAACATACCTTTCTCTCCTAATGCTTTCAGCACAACCTTGCTAACTAGCAGTTACAGACTGGGCTGCTCTGGAAGTGAGCTGCTATCATTTGACAAATTAAAAAAATGGTAAAACTGTGAAAATCCTGCTTTGCATCTTCATATCTTAATTATCTTCTGCCTCTCCTCTCCCTGGCTTCTCTTTCTCAACTTAAACATTTTCTTAGCTTTGCCAGGTAAGTTAATTATTGTGTTGTCCTTCTTATGGAAAGGGGACTATACAAAGGTATGAAACTCTCTCTATGTGTTTTCTACATTTTTCTATCTGTTGCTCAAATTTAAGAAGTCTGTTTCAAACTGTTAAAATTAGAAACATTAACTGTGAGCAATTCTTTTACAAAAGTATCAAAGACTTATAGTATATCTTCTGGACTTTCTAGCATTTTCTGTGAAGGGCAGGTTGAGACCAGACATTGAGAAAGGATTTCTTTGGCTGAAATCCAAGCAAAATAAGCATAGTACTTTCTTAGGTTTGATTAGGTTTCTACAGAAAGCAGAAATATTCCTGGCAGACAAAAAAAAAAAAAAAAGTTTCCTTTAAATTGACTGGCCCCAAAAGAGACCAAATTATTATAATTAAAAGAAAATTAAATGATTGATCCATTAAATAATTTTGGCTCATGAGCTGTCTTGAGCTAAGCAATCCTGAATTGGCATTTGTAGAAATATATCAGTAAATTGATTTGCTTGAGAAGCAAGCAGGAAGATGGGTTGTGAGGATAATGGCATAACTATATAAAATAATTGCTGGCAGCATCTAATGTGAAGAAAGGGCAGAATTAGGAGGAATAAGGTTACCTTATTCATTGCCAACATCTAAGTCCAAGATGACTGCATTTCAGATAAGGATAGGTCAATGAAAAAGCACTCAGAAGAAGGAGAGTTTCTGGTTTGATACTGTTTGAAGCAACTTCATCTTAAAAAACAGATGTGGAGGAGCACACTGTTAAAGTCTGAATACTTGCATGAAGAGGAATTTGAATAGGCAGTTACCAGTCATTATTGACTGTATGTTTTGCAGAAAGAAACCTGTCAACAAAAAATAACATTAAAAAAAAAATCTGTTCTTGAACACTAGAAACACAGTATATTGTGTAATGATTAAAGTAATGTCTTAAACAGGCAGTTAGAAGAAATACAGCAAGATTCCTGACAAAATCCTATGTCTGTTCAGCTCACTTTCTTTGTATGACTAGAAGGGCGGAATCTCATAAGATTCCTGACTGAATCAGTCTTCAAAAGCATCTTTAAACATTTGCTTTGCTTCATACACTTCCAGATTTAACTATACTGAGTGACTTGAGCATGTGCTTAAGAGTCTAAATAGAGATTGCTTTAGATATGTGCTGTGTCTGGCTAAAACGAACTGCAAATACACGTGGTGCTTTCCCTGGTGGGACATAGAGAACTTGGCAAAATTGTTAATGAAGGTCTAAATTAAACTACTCATCCATGTTTCCTTGTCAGCGAGGAGATGATTGCTCTTCAGAGGTGACTTTTCTTTCTCTCCGCAGAACCATTGTGTCCAGTTGACAAGTTCAGGCAGATACATAACATTTAGATGGCTCCCATGAAGGCAGTGCAGAGCCAAGCCTCTTTTAAATGGTCTACTTCAAGGTCCAGCAAGAGACTGGCAATACCCACATGGCCAATGTCCCTACTTCTTACGTCACGCTGTTTCTGCTTCTTCAGAAAGACTAGAAATGTCTTCCATTTCCTTGAATACACTAAAATCTGAGCATAATATTATCATCATCCCTTCCCAAACACATGTTCTTAATTGCTTTTTTTATTATAGACTTATTCTCTAAAATATTTTTTAAAAAGAAGATGTCAGGCAGCAGTAGTTCTTGACTGGAAAGAAGCTGGAAAGAAGCAAGGACCAAGGCATCTAAATGCAAAAAGACCAAGATTTGGGATTCTTCTTCATTCTCAGCAGGCTGCTTGCTCCGTCTGCCACTTCCATGGAACTCTACCCAAAATATAAATTTTCTACCCATCTGTTTTTAAAGAAATTAAACAGTTTGATCCAGGTGTGGATTACAGTGCTGAGAGAAGCAACCTAAAAATTAGCCAGAGCAGTGCCTAAGTGAGTTGTCAGTGTTGCACTCATGAAACAATTGTGACAGTGGCAGAGCCCAGAACCAGCGAATAGCAGACTGTTTCACAGAAAATACTAACTTTATATCTTTTGACTGAATCCTGAGTTAGAAGCATGTCAAAATCTACCTTATATTTCTTCAGAATAGAGAGGTAGGTAAAGAGATGTTAAGATTAGAAAATTAGGATTTTTCTGAGAGTATATAAACAGTTCTGTAGAGATTGGAGCTCACAGCGAGAAAGACAACATGCTTACCTCTCTATTCAGCGCTCGTGATGCCTGGCCTGGAATTCTGTGTCCATTTATGGGCTTCCCAGCACAAGAGAGACATGGACATACTGGACAGAGTCCAGTGAAGGGATGATATGGTGATTAAAGGACTGGAGCATCTCTCCTATAAGGAAAGGCTGACAGAGCTGTGACTGTTCAGCCTAGAGAAGGCTCAAGGGGATCTCATCAATGTATACAAATACCTGAGGGTACAAAGAGGATGGAGCCAGGCTCTTTTCAGCAGTGCCCAGTGACAGAACAAGAGCCGATGGGCACAAACTGAAACACAGGAGGTTTTGTCTGAACATCAGGAAACACTTTTTCATTGCGAGGGTGACTGAGCGATGGGACAGGTGGTGCAGTCTCCCTCCTCAGATATATTCAAAAGCCATCTGGACATGGTCGTGAGCAAATGGGTTTAGGTGGTCCTTCCATGAGCAGAGGGCTTAGCAACGTGAAATCTAGAACTTCCAGCCTCAACTATTCTGTGATTTGGTGATTCTCTCATGTGGTTTGTATGTTAAAGAGCTTGTGGTTGTCTGGGGATGTGACTTTGGCACTAGTAAATAAAATGCTTGATGGTCTGTTTGTTCATCTCAAGATCAAGCAGTGTGGTTTAGTTCGTTCTATACAGCTCAACTCCTTTCTTCTTAAAATAATGTGGCTTCATCTATACTATCTTTTAGGAATGGTCCCTGATGTATAATAAGTCCAAAAATGGCATTATTTAGACTGTCGCTAATCAGCAAAGAACAACAATGTACCAAGGATTAAACAATACAAGCAATTCCATGCCAATGCTGGGCAAATGTCCTGGCCTTCTGCAGCTTAATGGTACAGATGTAGCTTTTATACTTATAACAAAACAAAGGAATACGTAAAATACGGTTTTAATTTGACTGTGTTAATAACATTAACTTACTTAACAACACCATTTTCGGTTCTAGCATTTATAATGACGCCCTGGGTTTGGCATTTAACCAAAGTTTCCATTTATTATATAAGATAGTTGGCTTCCTACAGTGTCTTTGGTGTGAGAAGCCTCCAGTACAATCAAGGAAAATTAGAAAAAACAATTTTTTTTTTTTTTGTCATTATAGTCATCAGATTTGCATCTCTAAATGCACATAGGCAGAATTTTCTCAAGTTTTATGTTACTTTTAGGGATTTTTTTATATATTAAATTTAAGGATTTAAAAGTTTTCTGTTGTGCTTTTGAGGTCCACTATCAAAAATTGAAAATGCTGTTAACAGAGCTATAATTATTTTTGTTTCAATTCCATACATATTTACATAATCAAAGCCTAAGTAGTTTGTTTTATGGGAAGATATTTTGTAGGTATTTCAATTAACATGCCACAAAAGCACATTTCTGACCATGAGAAAACAAATGATGCACCACTGATTCAAGGGAAGTACAGATTATAATCAGGTATGAGTGATATCAGAAATGCTTGGCAAAGAACAAAGATAGAAAGCTTTCTATAGGTTAAGGCAGAGATTTGTAATTTCCACATTTGCCAAAGGAAACTAGTCAGCTCAATTTTATGTTTTAGTCTACAAATGTTTTATGATTCTTTGCTTTCCTTCTGGCTGCACTGCTATGAAGTGTAAAGATGCATGTTCTTATAATATTAGTCATGGTTTTGACTAATCTAGTCTCTTGTTTCTCAGTGTCAAGCAATGGTACAAGTTCTTCAAGTACTCCAATACATGGATAATTACAACTTCCTAAAATTTAATTTTGTATATGCAATTCTTGTTTTTTAATATGGACAACATAGGATATAAAATTGTATTCAAAAACATTTTGATTATGCTTTCAGTTCAGATAGTCTTTCAGAAAGACTAATGCATCATTCTTTGAAGTGCCTCTGTTTTTATAGGAACTAATGCATGTAAGCCTTTTCTCAGACATAGCAAATTGTCCTTCAAGACAATAATCATGCTAATGGGAAAGGACGTCTTCACTTCAGATGCAGAATAAGAAATAATTTTGTTATTTCTTTTGTTGCATCCTGATTAGTTTATTTAAGTTGATGTTGAACAAATGAGCTTAATATGAAGTTACTAATTGTGAACAAGTATCAACAGACCAGAAACATATTACATGCATGTATCTTAACAAAGTAAATAATATTTCATCCTGATAAATATTAAAGTAATTTAAAAATTAGAGTTATCTTTAAATCTAACCAGAAAGTTTGAAGTTGTTTAGTCACTAATTTAAATGAAAAACCATTTTCCTTCTAGGTTTTAGGTCACTGTGATGTTTTCATTCTAGCATAGACTTCCTGCTTAAACACCAGGCTACTGCAGGCTGGTAGACGTGATGTTGTAAGTCACCTTGTTCATTCTAGTATGTTTGTTACACAAATAATTATCTCAAATGCCAGTGTCAAACTTCCTATCTCTTATATTTTTAAATATAGAAAAAGAATTGTCATATGCTTGAAATTTACTCCCTAATCTGGGCTCTGTGTACATCAAACAGTCCTTCTAATTCTCCTATAAATGTTATTGACAGTTGAAGCCACCCTATCAGAAACATTCATTAATATCCATTACAAATTATTCATTTAGCTCGGACTTTAATCAGTAACCTTTTACTTCATCACAACATAGATATAATATTATTGTTTCAATTTGGTTTTGAAGTAATTTGCTGGTGTGGTCTCAAATGAAGTAGACTGGATATTTAGGTATATCACTGGGTAAATGATCACGGATATTTTAAGATACATGCCTTTAACAGTTGACACTCCTTATAAAAACAAGTTATATATCACTTTTGAAACATATAAAAACATCAAAGAAAATATTGATTTCATACTCATTCAAACGGTTTGTGAAAAGGTTTTCTTTTACTTCTTGTCCAAAGTTTGTTAGGTACTAAGATGGCATTTGCAAGACATAAAACTTCCTCTCTGCCATATAATAAAATCTTTACCTCCTCCTTCTAGCTTATAATGGGAAGTCATAGCCTCCTGTTTATAAGATCATAAAGGCAGTTACATGACAAAAACTGCAGTCATTAGTAATGATACTGTTTGTTCTGAGACTGTAAAACATTCAAATATATGTGGCATTGACTTTAATTAAATCTTGTCAAAGGAATAAATTTTCAAAGCACAAAGTCCACAGCATGCAGGACAACACCATTGTGCTCTTCTAAACAAAGGCACTTCATGTCAAATTAATTTCCTCTTCAATAGATTAATAACTCTTCCTGTTGTACCTCATTATATTTTCCAAACTAAGCGTAGGGGGAAAAAGAAAAAAAAAAAAAAAAAGGAAAAAACCCAAAACCCTAAAACAAAACAAAAACCACAAACTAACAACAACAGGAAAAGAACAAGGCTAACCAACCACTCTCATAAAAATTAATTATTATAAAAGTTGAATGATAAAACCATTATGCCACAAGATGGATATAGTCAGGAGATTAATGGGACACATGAAATCTCTGTTTCAGACCTGGACCTTCTCAGAAGCAACTGAAAGTTAAAAACATCTGATTACTTATGTGAATAGAGTTGGAGCCTCAGTTTATTCTGTAATTGACTTATAATATGTAGAAAATGTGCGAAAAAATCAGGTGGAGTTCTCTCTCTGATCTGACAGCACTTCTCTTTTCTAAAATTGTGGGGTTTTTTTAGGTGTTGAACCCAAAGACAGATTGTTTATTAGACACATAAATGTTTCTCTTATGATTCACACAAAGTCTTCAATTGCTTCTTTATGCTGTTATTTTACACTGTATATAAGACAGAAGTAAATTCAAGCCCCAGAGCCATACAACCTAGAGGCAAAGAAAGATCAGACGTAAGTATTGTGAAGACTTTCTGTTTCTCGGGTGAACTATGCAGTTTTCTTTTCTGGGAACAGGGTAAATAAACAAAGAAGCAGGAAAGAAAAATATGTTTCACTTTGGGGAACACCTACACAAGAAGTCCCAGAGAAGTCTACAACAGCTCTCAAAGGTAACACATAAATCTGTTGTACATTAATATGTCCCCTTTACAGACTTCTTACTGTACATAGTTACTTTTTTGCTAATGAGTACCTGCTAGTTTATAGACCTAAAATTAATTTTAATGAAAATCAATTGTTTGGTTTCTCAAGTGAGTAAAAAGGAAATGTCAGATCTGTGTTAGCCTGCACAATCTCAGTATCTCTGTTCTTCCCCTTTACATTTCTGTTCTTCTCATTGAGCAATAAAGCCAACAAACAAACAAACAAACAAACAAAACCACACCTTATAACTGTGTATTTGGAGTCAGTAAGACACTGTATAGACATGAAGCTTCTGACTTGAAACTGGTAAATGGCCAAATAGACACATTAATTTTCTAATTTTTGACTGATTTTACAACTCACACATCTTCAATCTGTGGCAATGAGGTTACAAACCTAAACAGAAGATGCCGTTCTGGTTCCAGGTAATAATTGGCATAATATGATGCAGTTTCCAGGAGTTTCTGCTATGATGAAGAATATCGCTTCCATACAACCTCCAGAAGAAAAGCTGGAGCTGCATAGGAACTTCAGATACAGATTCAAGAGGGCAGACTGGCCTGCCTGGTTTTCACCTTGTCCCCTCCAAACTCATGCTAGTTTTTCTGACAAGTCCCAGTGCAGTAATTTTTGCTACTACTGCTTTTGCAGTGGTCCATTTCAGGCCTATACATGTTCTATTTTCTTCATTATTGTTTCATTAGACTGCTAAGCTTTCCTAGGAAATGCAACTGAGGACAGAAACACCAGTGTTTAAAGATGCATAATCGAAAGCAAAGCAATTAAAAGACATATGACAAAAGATATAGAATAAATTTTGAGAGCTTTCTCCCTTACAAATGTCAAAAGTTCAAATAATAACAGATAAAAGACAGCCATCAAAATATATATAGGAAATATAAACAAAAATTCACAGAAACCTAATGTTAATTGTTAAATAAAAAGGTAGAGGTAAGTATTAAATTTTCTTGTTTCTGTTCTAAAGCTTCAAATTCGATTAAACTCCAAAACACAGTTTAATTTAATTATGAAAATCTAGTTGTCTGTCTTACTTAATGACTTCACTATATTGCCTGTTGTGAGGTGCTGAGCAGCAGTATCTTTCGTAGTTACCTGAAAATGAATAAATAATTAAAAAATCTGGTCACCATCTAAAAATCTTTATGGGCATGTAAACTATATGTAAAGGCATAGAAGAGAAACAAGACTAGAGTCTTGATCCGCAGATGGGTCAACATCTTTCTTCATTATGGACCCATAAAAAAAGAAAACATACTTTAAAAGTCTTGATTTCTCCTTAAAAAAAGCACTCAGCCATCCTATTGTAATGCATATTTAGGTCAAGTGGGCAGAAAAATAGTTTGTTATTCACAGTCTCAGTTGCAATCAACAACAGCAGTATCCTATATTGGAACAAGGGTCTGTAGCCAGGCTGGGGATCAGTACAAAGGGCTAATGAGGATACTTCTGTGAGCAAATGAATACGTGGTGTCAAATGCTTTACAAAAACTGCCTTAACTCTTTTAACAGCTAGATCTTTCCTAAACCATAAAATGTAAGCCATATATCATTTATTTTATTAATTTTGCGCTATATTTCTTCCATCCTGCATTCCTCATATTTCACTTTATTTACTCCCTGTGCTAGTGAAGTAATAAAAACTTTCTCAAGTAAAAAAATTACTGAATTATAGAATCATTTCCTTTCTCTGAAGATAATTTTAAACCTGACGTTATTTCCAGCCCACAAGGAGCTGATAAAAATATAAATATATATATATATATATATATATATATATATTAGGGAAGATAGCGGGGTATAAGCAATGACGCTGGAATTTAAAGTGAAGGAACAGACTGGTAACAAGTCAACCACCTGCTACCTTGTATGCAACAAATGACAATTTTCAAAACCCAGCTTGTTATTCAGCTAATGTAAACCATTGACTTGCACCAAGAAACATATTCCATTAGGAACTATCACATAGGATTTTACTACCACTCCGTAAATTAGTTGCTGTCAGTATTGCTCATCAAAACAATATATTAAAGAAAAAAAAAATGAAGAAAGACCATACCCACAGTTATCACTATCTTGCCTTTTCTATAGGCACATATGAGGTGGAAATTTGCCAGTGCTGAAAGTTATGTTCAGCTACTAATGAAGCATGCAATTTATATATGTTCAGCAGATATTCAAGTTATGCTTCCCACAGAAAACACAATTCAGAAAATTCACTGACTTCAGTAAAAATGGTGCAAAAATAGGTCTCAAAATCTATTCCAAGCTGACCGCTCTCAGATGTTTTCTCTTATTAAAGATACTGAGTGGCAGGGAATCTACAATGTTGCCAGGAGACTTATTCCAGTACTACATTAAGCTTACAGTTCAAATATTTTTCCAAATGTGTGAACTGAATTTTTCTTGCTGCAGTTCAAACAGATTACTTGTTGTCTTATCTGACGTGAACCTGTAGGAAAGGTCACTCTTCTTTACAACAGAATTGTGTAACTCTGGGCAGTAATTGTGTCCCTGTTAAATATCTCTTAAGTCCAGTAAATATCACCAGTCTCAATTATGTTTTTACATATAATCTTGTCTCAGCCACCTCCTGTTGGTTCGTATATTTCCCGAAGTTCATTCCGTGTCCAGAAGAGAACACAGCATTCCTGAGAAAAGCTTTCCAGTACTAGACTGTGCAGTCATATCGCTTTACAGATCCATATCTGCAGTCAGTTGTTCTTGCTAAATTACTATACCTGTGTTGTCTTGTTGAGCTCTGTATTATTTTCATACCATATCTCCAATTTATTAAGACCTGCTGAATTTTTATCCTTCCTCCAAAATAATGTTATTCTATCCTGGTTTCACATACTCTGAAACAGCAATAATTCAAGTAGTTAATAAAAGGTTTTAGTAACACAAGACCCCAATGCCTTGCATTTCCATTTTGGAAAAAAAAAAAATAAATAAAACTCCTCTCTCTGTGTATTTGTACAACCACTTTTGCACCCGTGCTATAGTATTTTTCTCAAGAACATATCTCAATAGCTTGTTTATGAGTAAGCTGTGAGTAACAGTGCCAAAAGCCTTTCTGAAGCTAAGATATATGATATCTACAATTTATTGCTGTAGAAAGACCTCTTACCTACCAGAAGTATCGAAGAAATTGAAAATAAGTGTCTGGTTTATGAACCCCTTCTCCTTTTCCTACCTCTTCAAAGATGCATATCATATTTGCCTGGTTTTAGCATTCTGGTATTTCTTATACCTTTCAGAAATTAATAATGGGAACTTTTCTGAAACTGCCTCAGCCAGTGCTTTACAAACACTAAGATGAACGAGTTCTCCAAGGTCCTAAGTATTTTGTTATGGCCAACATGAGAAATTATACTTTAAGGATGAAAAAGAAACAAAAGACAAAAATAACGCAAACAAACAAACAAACAAAACCAACATAGTATATGCCCCAGTTCTGTATCAATATTAATACAATCCAGGATAGAAATGTCTACTTTGTGACAGTTAGGTACTGATCATAACAGCATGTCAGGACCACAGTGGCTTGTACAGAACTCTCCACTTGCAATTTGGACTATGCAAAAAAATATGATGGAAGACAGGAAATACTCAGGAAAAAAAATTGTGTTAAATGAAATGTTGCATTCATAAAATTGCAACTTGTTCTACTCCAAATCTCACAGCAGAACTGAATAAGCTCATCTTAAACCATGGTGTTTGATTTTAAACTTTTCATTTTCTGTTTACAGACTTTGCTCTATAGACCAAATAGTTCTGTGATCACAGGAGTTGATGAAGCCTGGTTTGTCTGCATTCATACCTGTTGTTGACTTATGCTGTGATTGTATAACATATTTTCTCAAATTTGAGAATACTTAAAAGAGTTATCTTGCATGTGAATTCTCCAATACCTACCATCAAAGAAGTCTATGTTGCAGCCTCTGCAGCAGGCAAGATTCTTTGGCATTTTTTGTGACTTCAGGAATTCTTTCCCTGCTAAAAGTCTGAATCAGATTATCTTGCTCTCAACAACTAAAAAGACAACCTAGACAGACTGAATCCTGCAATAAAACATCTTAAGTCAGGTGAGATGATCCCGCCTTTAGAATGTACTTACAATGGACCATGATAGCTTAATCTTTTTCTGAACCCTCCTTAGTTTTTCTCCCTTAAATCATCAAGCGTAGTTTAATAGGAAAAGTCTTCCCGACACAAAACTTGAAGAGGACTAAAAGGTAAAAATACCACATCCCAGCAGAGATTATTTTTTTTTTGCCCTAGCTTTCGCCTTCAGCGTCAGGAAACACAGAGAGAGAAAGAAAAGACGTGGGCACCTGAGGACCTGTCAGCTCAAAGCCTTCAAAGTAAATTCGATCAGTTCTTTCTGTGAGTTAATAACAAGGACTGTGGGAAATACCAGGAGCAAAGTTTTGCAAACAGAGGTAATCCCGGGATAACACAGCAGTGCGTTAGCACAGCAAGACAAGACATTCAGCAGATTTTGTTAGTACTTCAGAAATGCAAGACAGAGGGTTAGAAAATCAGCTAGCAGCTCACAAATGTTTGCAGGATATACTCTGTGGAAGGAGAATTCAGATTTGTGTTCATGGGAAATAGGATCTCCACTAGATTATCCCAGAAATTCAGAAGAAATTATAATGAAAACAGGGAACTGACATGGAATCCACTTTTTGCTGAGCTAAAAAAAAAAAAAAAAAGAAAATAAATCACTATTAAGTAGTGAAACACAGAATTTGTGCTGCCTACATGAATAATCTAAAATGGTTATGGATTATCACTGTTGAGTGGGCCTTCTTATCAAAACATCCCAATCAAAAAGTAAATTATCTTGCTCTTTTTAAATGGCTAATAAAAAACCAGCCTTTTTATGTTTAGAAAATTATTCTTGGCTTGACCAAACAGCTCTTTTTCAGCAATTCAGAATGAGATTTTTAGAGCACAGTCGCTGCACTGCACTACTTGCTCATGCAGACATGTTCGATGTCTGAAACTCTTTTTATGAAATATATTAGTTTACTTTAAAAGTGGAGGAGTGAGAAGGTACATGTACACTAGGAAATTAAAAAAAAAAAAAGAGAAGTTTCCATTCTTATGCTCTGAGGATGTCAGGGTAGAGGTGAACCTCTTCCCACCCAAAAGAGGGGGGTGCACACAGGCTGTCAGTGGGAATCTTCCCCACCTCTGCAAACTCCTAAATCATGACAACACACTGTTTGGGATGCTTCTCATTGACACTGGTCAAAAACTTACTAGGGCCCACGATGACAGTTTACCAATATGATCACACACCAGTGGTCAAGGTCTCTCCCCTCATCATGCTTGTTTTACTGCTACTGAGCCAGTCAGAGCCTGATGGGGAGCTAATGCAGAGTAGCTGGATACTGTGATTGCGTAGACTACCTTACTGTACACTAATTTATTTTTTAAACAAACCTCAGCCAGGGAATGAGAACCAAAATCTGTTTTACAAGCAATAAGTAACACCAGTGAATTTTCTGACTGAGAATCTATGATAAAACTGACTAATGACACAGAACAAAACCTGACTGTTACATTCAAAACTGACAAAGCTTGAAATAAAAACCTCGCTTTGACATGTCTTTGTTCTGACTTGGTCTGAAAGTCTTAATAATTTACTCATGTAAAATGGCTTTATTAATATTTAAGCTCAAAGATGGGTAGGCATGTAGAAAATAACATTAAAGGCATGGCTTTTTTTCTTTATTTCCTTTTTAGTCATGCTTTACACTGTAAAT
The DNA here is from genome assembly GCF_037038585.1 of Patagioenas fasciata. Classification (NCBI taxonomy): domain Eukaryota; kingdom Metazoa; phylum Chordata; class Aves; order Columbiformes; family Columbidae; genus Patagioenas; species Patagioenas fasciata. The sequence continues at coordinate 112,145,773 of NC_092522.1, forward strand.
GTGGATAGAAATAAATTACTTTTTATATTTACATTCTGTCTGACATAGTGGAGAAAACCTAAATGACATCATCTACATACCATATCATATAAACAGTTGTTGGTTACTCTTAAAATGTGACTGCTCAAATCCATGTGCCTACACACATGCACAGATACAGGATTGATATTTCCTTATCACACACATATTAGTTTTCTCTGCATAGAATATGATGAGAAATTCTACAAATTCCTTAACATTTGAAATGTGTTTATTCTTTATTTAAATTATAATGGATTTTTTTCTTGAGAGGATATTTAAAAACAAAAACATTCATGAGCGCTAATCAGTGTTATCTTTCATTTATTTCCTTCTCTTTGTTCAGACACAAATGCAATTCCCAATCACATGTGCTCTCTTCACTTCAGCCTCTGCATGAGTGGCTTTCAGTCTCTCAGACAGCTAGGCAACAGAGAGAGATGGGTTTTTTTCAAAGTTTAATTCGGAAACATACATAACTGTCCTTCTTCCTGAGAGTCTGAAGGCGGCAGACACGCTGAACTTAAATGCACCTGCTAGTTGAAGTCACTCTGAAGTGGACAAAGATAGCTGTTAAGCAATGTTTTAAATGTGTTGTTTTTGCAGACTTGTTAGTAACAGGTTAGTTGGGTTTTTGGTAGGGGAAGGACTCTGGGTGTTTGGTGTTTGGTTGGTTTTGGTGGTTTTTTTTCATACAGTACAAAAAAGGAAGACAAATTATGCTGAAAAAAATAATATTACTAAAACTTTTAGGTATTTAATCCTTAATCTAGTACTGAATCAATATGATTTTTATCACGTAACATCTTCAAATGAAAAGGGAGTGTTTAGGGTGAGATGGGTCTGATCATCCAAATTAGCCACATCTAGTCCAAGGAATTAAAAGGGTGAAAGCACGGGCCCAAGTACTGGCATGCAATTGTCCATATTGCCTGACATTTAGTGAGCTCCATATCACAAGATTAGTGGAGGCTATCCCCAGTGCCTGGGCACAGTTTGGGGGTAGCTGAGCCCTAACAGACACTTTTTAGGCAGTCATCCTGATTTAGGGGTGTAAGAGAAGCCACTTTAAAGGATATGACCTGTGTTGTGCCAGTTTGCCTCAGGTCAGAGAGAACAGCCTCATTCTATTTATCAGCCTGTCTATAGCTGTTTATAGAGCAAAACACATGACAAAATGTGATCAATAGAGGGATTCCTCCACACTTCTTCATGGGGATACAGAAAAGGCTTGATTTCCTCAACAGAGGCAAACAAACCTGGAACTAGACCTAAGACAAACCTGTTTGCAGAAGTCAGGACCAGTGAGCCATGTGTTTTATATGTTAGACCTCAGCACACAACTAAAATTTTACTTTTAAATCTCTGCATCCCACACACGTTATCACAAGAGCACTTTGTCTTTCTGTTTACTTCACACTCAGGAAATAACTATGAAACTGTATTAATCTTAAATCAGTTGAGCATTACCTTTAACGTTTATTTACTGACATAGCCTTCCAAACCAAAATAAATTGAAATATTCATATCACTGCAGAAAGCATGGAGAAAATGTAGTCTTTCTTCTGAGCCACTGAACTCACAGGCGAACAAAGGCAATTTGTTGTGTTCTATAAACATGAGAAGACATCACCATAGCAGTAATATTGTAAAACTACCTTCAACACTTAAAAAACAAAAGACCAACTCATCTACCCATGAACGAGGTATTAAGATGATGTTCATAATTACAAAGACAGGGATTGGCATTTGAAGAAGAAATTGCCACCAAACACAAGAGCTCTGCACTACTCCTGGGCAGCAGGACCAGGTCCCAGGTCCTGGCAGTCACTGTGCCCATGGGCTTGTCCCGCAGCCACTGGGCAAAGTCTGCAACTACTGCGAGAGGTATTATATGAAGAGCTTTGCAAAAATGTGTGGGAGGTATATGCACAAGACCAGGATGTACTGACATGGGAATGACCCCAGCATTTACTCAGCAGAGGAAAAGCACGGGAGATGAAGAACAGAAATGTCAAGAACTAGTTGAATCTAGAGATTCATTTTCAGATATATAAGCTTTTATGTCAAGCTTGCCAGCTCAAATCCAGCTAATAGCGGGTCATCAGTCTACAGAGGTTCTTGTAGCTACTTCTGAGACGTGAGGCTTCACCCATTTCAACTGGTGGAATAACTAATGCTGATATTCTCAAAGCGAAACACAATTTGCCATCCTCTTACAGACCCCATGAGCTTTAAATATGACTTTACGAAGCACGCATTTGTGCATAAATGCACAGATGACTTTTTACATAGCTGATACCAGAGATCGTACATACTCAGTTTGCCTTAGAAATGAAAAACAGGAAAGCTTAAGTAAAGCCCATCCTGGGCAACAGTAAATTAGAAGCTGAGCGTAGGCAGTTTAAACTGTGATAGCAAAGCTTCATGATGGAAGACCACAAGGAAAGAGGAGATATGCACATTTATTACAAACATATTAGACTCTATGTGTGAGGCTAGGTCAAACCTTACGAGTGGATAAAGTGTATGTAACTAAATCAATGGACAGTAAGTAAGCCAGAAGGTTGCAATAAATCACAGAAGAAAACTGCCTCCAAATTTTCTTTAATCTTTAGACCTCCTATGTTGGTGATTTTTTTCAGTCTGATTTGTTTAATAACGTACCTTCAATAATGGAAAATATATCTCTCTCTTTAAGAAACACAATTGTATTTTTGGACAACAAATCACTATATGGTTAAAAAATAAAAACAGAAATGCTTGGAACAAAATTGTTGGAATGGAAAAAGAGTATAATTTATAATATTATTGATATAATATATTTTTATAATTTAAATTAAGATATTTTATTGAATTTCTAGTGAAAAATACACATAAATTATTGTTAGCTGGAAATTCTAGAAAAGATGGCCAAGGAACCAATGCCATTAAAAGACAGACTCAAAACCCAGAGCTCCAACAATTCAATTTTTTGCTACATCTAGTTATCACAATTTCCATTATGGATAGCAAAGCACTGACTATCTAAGTTTCACTCACTGCTGAATCACCTGGTGGCAAAACCAAAGCAAATTCAAAGCAAATTCAAAAATACCAGACAGAGATGAAGCTTCTTCTTTACCATCTTCTTCAAAGTGACACAAATTTTTAAAGTTCTTTTCCTAAAATACGTGTCCAGCTGCCACTTTGCTACAGTTATTTCTAGCAAAATGTGCTATCTTCATCATTATTTCATATATACCTCCTCATCACCTCTCCTCTCCAGATTAATTCCTCTGGACCGAAAAAAAAACGCATCTTATAAACAGAGGAAAGCCTACTGTCTAAAATTTCTTACTTCCTACCAAAGATTTTTGTCAGGGAATAGACCAATTAAACTCCCAAACTGATAACAAAAATACAATTGACCTCTTCAGAAGAACTGATGAGCACTTGTTCTGGTTTATTTTTTCATTTACATGTTTTTACATTATACAAAAAAGATAAATTAAGTGGATTTTTAATGTATCAAGCACTAATAAAAAAAAATAAATAATTCAATTTCCTTAAATGCTGTTTGCATTAGTCAGTAAACATTTGGCTAAGTCACTTAGCCTCCAATGACAAATTCAATAATTTTCTGCTAGAATTAGCAAGTATAAAGTTTCAAAAATAAATTTATATTAAAAAATATACAATTTTTCAACAGTTTAGCTACTTATTTTAACATTGACACTTTTTAACTTTTGCATGACAGAACAATTAATGATCCATAATAAAGTTTAAAAAAAAATAGAGAATCAAGTTTACGGTATTTTATCTGGAAAAATTACACTAATGGTGTCTTTTTCCTATTCTTTCCTTTAAAATTGGAATTGTCCTATTCTAAAGCGAAATCTATCTCTATTTCTCTTTCCTTCAGAATTTAGTCATATTCCATTTTCCATTGCTGTACCTGAGAGATAAAACATGAAATTGAGCTTATGGAAAACATTGTTTTTTTAAGTCAGAGTACGGAAGGTTTCGTCATCTATATAATTTTACAGGATTCTCATAAATCTCATTTTGTAACTCTTTTTCCAATATTTTCCTCTGTCTTGTCATCGCTGGCTGACTGGCAAATCCAAGTTGTCGTGAACAACATCTGCCTTTTATTTCTCTTCTGATCTGCACAGAAGTGCTTAGCTGCACAAATTTCAAGTACCCTCCTTACAGGAACTACAATCTGATGCTACAGAACTAATGAAAAACTGTAAGAAACTGGCCAGAAAAAAAAAGTCAAATAGTGTCATCTTATGCCTTCAGTGGCACATTTACTTAACACTGCTGCAAGAGGAGGGAGGCACATATCCCATTTTAGTCAAAATATTTGGATTATAATGCGCCATGCTGCATGAAGATTAATATTTCTCAATTTGGCAGAATCGCAATTTCAAAGTCACATATTTAAAGAATGTCAATACTACACTCTTTGTATTCATATTTTTAAATTACCTGACTGCATTTTAAAGCAATTCTCATTTGCTATAGAATGTGCTACAAAAAGTGAAACCATCTGCTTATGAAAGAAAGTATACATCTATTTTATGATGCTCTGTGGCAAGAACAAACCACATTCATTTTTCTCCATTTAATCTTCTTTCTAGCACTGTTCCCCAGCTCGCTTTATCCTCCTCACATTTCACCACCTTCAGCTTTTATAACTTCAGTTTTCATGTGTGTGTACTCCCTGGCTAGCCATCGTTTTCTTCACCTTTTACCTCCTCATTTGCTTATAAATCTGGGAACTGATTTCCCTTATATCAAAGAAATAGACAGCCTGAGCACTTTCTTTAGCAAGGCATCTTCATTGCTTACCTCTCTGTGGTGTTCTTTCTTTGGAGAAGATGATACAGGACCAAACAAGAAGACTTAATTCAGCAGAGAAGATGGTAAAAAAAAAAAGAGACATCAGTGGACAGAAAAATCTAGAAATAGTCTTTGACAAAGGTAGATAAAATGTGTATTAGAACATCCCATAGTCCAGTTATGGGCCCATGCCAACCTCATGAGGTACAAGAAGGCCAAGTGCAAGGTCCTGAATGTGGGTCAGGGCAACCCCCGGTATTCATACAGGTTGGGGGATGAAGGGATTGAGAACAGCCTTGTGGAGAAGGACTTGGCGGGGGGATGAAAGATGGGACATGAGCCAGCAATGTGCCCTCACAACTCAGAAGACCGACCCTATCCTGGGTTGCATCACAAGGACCATGGCCAGCAGGTCAGGGAGGTGAACCCGCTCCTCTGCTCAGGTAAGGTTTTTACAATGAGGGTGGTAAAGTACTGGAACAGGTTGCCCAGAGAGGTGGTAGATGCTACAACCCTGGAAACATTCAAGGTCAGGCTGGATGGGGGTCTGAGCAACCTGATCTAGTTGAAAAGGTTGGACTAAGTGACCTTTAGAGATCCCTTCCAACCCAAAGTATTCTATGATCTCTGAGTCATCCTTGAACCTGAATTATAATTCTTGTATACTTGAGCAATGGTTAGGGAAGTGACCACAGGCCTGTCTTTGTTCTTCAATGACAGGGCAAGGAAGATTAAATGAATATTGCAAGGTCATGAATTCTAAGAACCCAGTTTCTAAAATGGACTCAGAACTGCTTTTACTTCATCTAGTAAGAGGCAGGACAGTGTGTAACATGAGACACTGGAACATGGAAGTGTTTTCATTTGAGGAAGAGCAGTAAACCAAACCAGAAACTTGATCGCTTTTTTTTAATGAATTGCTTTAGCCATTGAGGACCATAGGGATTTGGCAGCCTTTTTGTCTGAACTGGAATGCACAAACTCTGAAGAGCCCAACCCAAATTATATTCAACACCTCTCACTAAAATACGCAGGTGATTTCATGAAGTCCTAGTTTCACAGTAGATAAAGACCAAGTCAGAAATGGTGTGAAGAACTGAAGCTCTCTGAACATTTAGCTCTGGAAGCCAAACTACGGAGCACAGTAGGTGCTTACTTGAAAGTGCATGTAAGATGGTCAATTATAAAAGAGAAAAGTATGCTCTTTTCCAAAGAGTTTTGGTCTTACTCTTGTAAAAATTTATTTGTAGAAGCCTATATTCAAACATTACTTGAGAAAAAAAGATAGTGAACCCAAGTGTGCACCTTAGGAATTAGATTATCAGACCCTGCTTATTGAGATATCTTTTGTGATTATGGATTATGCTGACAGTTTTAAATTAGAGGGTGCATTTGATTGAAATGAGCTAATTCCATTTAAAAATGCAGACTGTAGAAAAGAAGTAGCTTGTTTCAGGTCCAAAATTAATGTTATTGTACCTTAATTAAGAGAATATGTAAAGCAAATGTGAGGAAAAGAGTTTTCATTTACCATAAAAACGTAAAACCAGCAATTTATAAAATCAGCCTTTAAAACAAGAAATGGACTATTTGAGTGTATTGTTCATTATTCCATACATATGTTTCTATATTTATCATGCTAATTCTCTGAAATTACACTCAGAAAGGTCTGTTCATTTTCAACTGCTTGAGCAGCAGAAAGAAAATCTAAATTAAGGGCACTGTACACAACATTAGCAGGAATTACTTCTTTACAGTTTAATATTGATCTTCCAGGCAGATATTAATCCTCATGGCAAAAAACAGTCTGGTGGATTATTTCTCAGCAAGTAGCAAAAATCTTGCAAAGAAAAGAAACATTACATCCCCTTAAGTACTAGTAAATGACATTGTTTATGGGATGATTTCCTGCTTCACTGACATAAGAGTCTTTGAAAAGAGAGAACATGAGCAGTTTGAGCTAACAAATCAGGCTGTACATGCAGAATATGTAAAAGATTTATATCCTCTGTGATGGGAAAAAGAAGGACATTTTTCACACATACTAACTCGCAAATTACATCCAGTCATTGCCACGACTGTTACAATAGGTCTAACTTCTATCAACATATCTGTGACCAGAAGGAGAACTACGTACACTAACAGAAATAAAGCCATCGGGGGGATTGGACTAGATGATCTTTTGAGGTCCTTTCCAGTCCCTAACATTCTGTGATTCTGTGGCTAGAAACAGCAGATTATGTTCTAGAACTAACATTAAGTTAGACTACATCCTGCATTCAATTTCACTATAACCCAAACAGAGTAATACTATTAAACTGGGCTTAATTCCTTGAAGTCTCATGGGAGTGGGAATTGCACTGTTCTTAAGTCAAATTCTTTGACTGTTGAAGGTTTTTTTTTTTTTAGTAGCAGACATTTTATCTTATTTGAGTTCAAATAACATAATCAATACAAAAAAAAAAAGGAACTCAACACTGATATCCTATTTTCAAGAAGAAAATTCTAGTTTCAAGAAGAAAACTCTTCACTGCATTTGTAAAGAAACAGAAAGCAATATGGAAGTCTTCTTTCACAGCAGAGTTTTTGGAAATAATTCCTTTCCTGTTCTGTTGTCTGAATTTACTCCTGGATATTTTCAGCCAAGCTGTATTTATTTTTTGTTCTTTTAGTCAAGTTGTTTTGCCTTAATATTCTATAGCAAAAGTGTCTTTGAAAGGTGCAAAAGTAATGAAGCCTACTGTTGGTTGCTAAACATAAAATTTAGCAGCATTTTCCATTTAAAATTTGTAATTTCCAGGGCATTTTTCAGAATTTGTCAGACAGATTCCATGTTTAGTTAGTGTCTCTGAAAGCTTCTGATGAACAAGAGGGAAGATGATCTAACCAGCTTGTTAGTGTAAGATGAAAATAGACTTCTGATGTACATTCAGGAAAACTAAACAAAACAAACACCACACCAGTAGACTGTGCCGTAGAGTTCATAGACTAGACAAACTCAGCCAACATAACTTATCAAATGAAAGATCCCCACACACACAAAAGGAAGACCCATCTCAACAGCCTTGACGGAGTTTCTCTGTCCTCTAGCCACAGAAGACAAGTCTCTAAAGTGCAATCATGAGAGGACAAAGCTATGAGTTGAGTTACTACAAAGTAACCCTTTAAAATGTTTTCTGAGGGAGTGGTTGCCACCCTGATGCAGCCTCTACAGAGAACTCACGCTGCATCAGGAGCCTTCCCACCCAGGAAGGAGAGAGCTACTCCCTTGCATCAGCCTGGTGTAGGTGCTGAGGAGGTTGGGCCCCACACAGATGGCCAGGTTGCTGGCTGTCATCTTGTTGACCATGACATTCTTGCTAATGTTCTAGAGCAGGCTGAGCAAGGTCTTGAGGAGGAGGAGGAGGTTGGTCTCAGGTAACTTACTGGTCACCCTGACGGAACAGGAACAAAACTTTAATGGATTAAGTATGTGTTGTCAAGACAGGTGTCCCTTGCTGATGTCAGCCAAGCCCACCCCAGGGAAGGCTCCTTGGCCACACTGGCTCTGCAGCTGAGGGATTGCCTCCCCTGAGATATGGCCACCTCCCTCCCTGCCCACCCTTCTGGCGAGAGTCCCTTTGTGGAGCCACCCTCAATGCCTGCAGGCAGTGCTCCAAGGAGATAAATGTTTTTCTGTGCCACTTTTCCCCAAAATGCTGAGTCCACAGCAGCAGCAAGAGGTGGGTGACCGAAAACACAGCTTGTTCAGGCAGGCTGTGGTTTTGCAGGCAGGTGATGGGCTGTGCCAGTCCCTGCAGAGCAGCCGGGCTGCTGGCCACACTTACTCTTTCAGCCCTGCCAGCCGCTCCAGCCCGCTGGGGTCCGGCTGGTCTGGGGTGTCTCTCAGACATGCATGGGGGGCACCTACCTGGAGCCACAGTAGCAGTTCAACTGGCCCATCCCAACAAGGCCAGGAGAAGCCTCCTGTAAATCACGCTTTTTGGGAACAAAGTGAAGGGACATTTTGAAATTAGTTCTCAAACAGCAAATACACAGCTCCACCTGTTACTCCTGCTTTCCCTTTAATACCTGATTGAGTTTCACAGACAGCATCTGGTCAATCAACATGGTGAAAGCAACAGGTTGTGCCCACAGCAAAGTGCCTGACTGCAGCTAATTCATTGTGCCCTACCAGTTTCCCACTTGAAGTAATGTGAAAAGCACCAAGCAAACAACAGCTCTTTGTGTGCTATCAAGAGTACCAGCACAGTTTAATATGAAGAATCTCACTTTTTCACATCACCTTTTATAACACATTTTCATTCTCTCATAGAGCATGCCTTTCTATATTAAATACATTTTCATACAAAAAAACTGCCCATACAATACAAGGTTTCTCTATGTGACCATCATAACTGCATTACAGACAGTTCAGAGCCTTCATTTCTCTGTTTCTTGTCTTCCATGAAAACCTGTCTAAGTTTACCTTGGAGGCTCTTCAGGACTTCCGCTTTGATGGCTTTTCTTGGTTTGATTGGTTTTGGTTTTTATAAGGCTCAAAGCAAGTTGCTTTTAGCAATGTCAGACTAAGGAATGATATTGTGATACAGTACTACGTGTATCATCATTCCAGAACACCTGCCCAGTCAAACAGGGAAAAGCACACAGCTTGCTTGTGTGATGCAGCTCTGTATACACATTATTTCTGATACAGTAAGAAGGGCACAAAGCCATGAATCGTTAGTTTTACCCCATGATGACATTAAAAAAAAAAAATAAATAAAAAAAAAATCACAGCCTGGGAAGGTGCATAAATTGGCAGTCACAGATTGTACCCAGCCCCAAGGTCATGGCTTCCCTGCTCCTCTTCCAGGGACATGGTGATGTATTGACAGGGAGAACAGATTCAGCCAGCTGAGGAAATTCAACTACATCGCTCTGGACTGTGCTTTTGTAGTAGTTGTAGACTTCTCCTATGGTAAAAATCCGTCCCATTTTATTTGTTTTATATCCTTCCATTTAAAATTAAAGTCAGAAATAAACCTACCCAATTTACCTCTGAAACAGGCAAGCCTAGGTCATAGCTTCCATTGCCCATGGTTCTGTAACATATCCTCACATTATTAGTGAGTTTCGTTTTATTCTTTGTTATTATTCTTGCTACAACAAGAGCACAACCAAAACAGAAATAAATATTGCAATGGATACATGAGACAAGAAGATAGCCACTATTCTGTCATCACATTAATTCATTCAGAATGAAATATTTAATGATATGTGTGTATAAGCTACAATAAAGAACTATTTTAATGTAAGATTACCTAGAACAATACAGGTTTCAGTTTGTAAAAGTCTTGCTGTCATAGAGTGATGCTATTATTTGCAGTTTAAATAGTTTACTTCTGAAATGGTCAGCATGAAATATTTAAGATTTCTGGCTAGTTAACATTTTAGGAAAACAGAACTATTTTTTAGTTTTGCTGGTAACCTTCCTTTATTTTAGTAATTTATGACAATATTAGGGATATAAAATTTATACCTTTTCTTCTCCAGCTGATTCAGATATGAGGAGCTAGCTCTGCTGCATTTCACAGATGAAGTAGAACCCATTTTATTCTAAAAAAGTAATATATATCCATGGGAGATTCCAGTGGAACATGCTCTGAAAATAAATACCCACAGCAGTAGTAAGACTGTGTGCTTAATAGATCAAAATTCAGTTGAAGTAACCAGGTAAAGGCAAACTGCAATTATAAGACTCTCCTTGAATACTGGCTCCAACTAAAAGGAAAAACAAATTATTGGCTTGATTTGTTATATTCCTGCGTCATTGATATTGATTTGGTATGCTAACGTAGCTAGTATCTGTAGCAAGGGCAAGATTGTAGGAAGAGAACATTTGAGAAAGCAATTTTGTTTCAAGGTAAAAGAGAAAATATCCAGTAAGATTCAGAATATTTTTGTCATATTAAGAATTAAAAAACCCTCACCACTGCCTGCAGAATCCTTAAAACCAGGGTTTTCTCCAAAATTTGCAGATTAAGAACTATAAACAGAAATTATTGAATACTCATTTGCAAACAAACTGAAATTAACTGCAAAGTAGAATTAATTTGCTACAGTATTTAATAAGTATTTTTTCAAGTCTATCCTAAGGAAAAGTTTAAAGATGAAACACAAATAATTACAATAAAAATACTTAGATCTTACAGTACTTCTCATCCACATTTCTTAGAGTATTTGAAAATACGCTTCACAGCAGCTTCAACTTACCAAGCAACTTGCTAGAACCAAGACCTTGAATTTAATTTGCTTTAGTCTAAATAATGCCTACACAGATATTCTATCACACATTTGATATAAACTACAATGATTATTATTGATCCACAAAATTGAATAGTCATTTTACCAGAGATTCAATATTATTGTTATTAATTAAATGGAACACAAGAGCACTAGACAAGCAAAGGGGAGGAGGACTCCAACTGCTTTTCCTTCCAAACTCTCATGTCCTCTGATGCTGCCTTTTAAACACCAGCTTCTTTGTAATTTTTCAAATACTGCCAAAAATAATTTCTTTAATATGAAAAGACTTTGCTTGAATCCAAATAAAATCATAGTAGTCATATTAACTGGCTTTACTGAAGTGCTTTTCATACAGAAAAATGACATTTTTATTTTCAGGAGGCTTGTACAGATTTGGTTTAGCACATATGTAATCGATAATACAACTTCCTTCCAGCTACAGAATAAGCTTCCAAGAGCAGCAACCTCATGTTTTTATTTCTGTTTTTTCTTTGATGCTTCTAAGGTTTTTAAAAGCATAGCACTACTGTGAAGATGTTTCTTACCTCAGAAATAAACAAATTACACATACAAGTAACAAAGATCTATCACACAACTAGTTACCACTAGAGGATAAAACACAGACCAAGAAGACCAGTTATCTATCCTGATAGTTCTCTATCCTTCCTCTACTTGAACTCCAACCATTTCGTAGATCTGCTTCAAGTAGATGGGCACAGCACCATGATCAGGTTAAAATGTCCTGTTAAGAGTCCAATACACTACTGAAGGTACCACACCGTGCAGAAGCAATCAAAGTACTTGCATGCTCAATCTGCAAAGGAGTCTGGACAGCCTGGAGTACAAGATGGTCAATTCAGTGTCCATTTGCATCTGGGTGAGGTGCATGTGTCTGCAGATACGACTGTGATGGCATTGCTCTTCTAGCTGTACAAGAGATGAACAGTGTCAGCAAGAGGACAGAAAATTCTTGTATGTTCCTAGGTCTCATCACCAAATCACAGAATGGTTGAGGTTGGAATGGACCTCTGGAGGTCATATTACCCAAGTCCCCTGGCTCAAGCAGGGCCACCCACAGCCCAGGACTGTGTCTAGATGGCTTTTTAATATCTCCAAGAAGGGAGGATCTACCACCTCCCTGGGCAACCTATGCCAGCACTCAGTCACCCTCACAATGAAAAAGCATTTCCTGATGTTCAGATGGGTCCTCCTGTGTTCTGTTACTGGTCACCACTGAGAAGAGCCTGGCTCTGTCTTCTTTGTACTCTCACTTCAGGTGTTTATACACATGGACAAGATCCCCCTGAGCCTTCTCTTTGTTACCCTTCACTGGAGTCTCTACAGTATGTCTTTATCTCTCTTGTATGGGGAAGCCAATAACTGGACACAGTGGTCCAGGTGTATCCTCACCACTGTTGAGACAAAGGGTCACCTCGCTCAGCCTACTGGCAGCACTCCTCCTAAAGCAGCCCAGGATACCATTTGCCTTTTTTTGCTGCAAGGGCACATTTCTGGCTGATGTTCAACCTGGTGTCCACCAGGACCCTCAGGTCCTTTTCTGAAAAGTCGATTTCCAGATGGTCAGCCTCCATGCTGACACACAGCAAGCAGTTCCTACTCAAAAATAAACAAGCAGAAAAGGATTATCTGTACATGCTGTCTTCTGAATTTTGCAAACAGGTATTTAAACACTTACAGACGGCAAAGAAGGGAAAATGACAGCACAATACCACGACAAAGTGAAAATCCAAACTAATTGATGAAGAAAGATAATTCATGGCTCAGTTTGACCACTTCAGACCACATTCACCTCCTATTCTTGGTACTGATTACTGACATAACAATATGGAATTCATCAACTCGGTTTGTTATCCTAAAGAACACGTCCCTATGAAATCTACCACAGCCTAAGCGCTCATAATGCTGATATTTGGTAAGAAGGCCAAACCAGAAGAAGCATTCAAGCCCTCAGATCCTGAGGCAGACAGGTCTGCAGTGCTGTCAGCCATCTTGCTCTGCAGCCATCTCTGTTTCAGTCTGCTGTGCCTCCTCTCACAGAAGCCCAGCAACATTTTTAATTATTTTAGAGAACTTGAAATCACCTACAAGATTCACACACTGAATGCCACAAAAAGCAGCTTTCTAGATAGACTCCTCTTTCTTTTGAAACCATCTTTATCCTTCTTGCTTGTGTGCTCTTCCCTCCAATGCTCCTGCCTCGCTGGGCAGTCATGTTTATACCAACTAGCCAGGTTTTAAAAGCTTTTCCCAACATGTTTATAACTATTACAGCTCTCTCACCTTTACAACACATCTATCTTTGACAGAAATACAATCAAATATTATAAACTAGACATGGAAATGAAGTGGCCATATTTTCTCACTCCCATATAGATGCCAATATACAGCTTCTCACCCCTTCAGAGGTCTCAGGAGCAGAGGAAAGGCAGTGCTCCTCCTCTGTCAGGTTTCAGAGCAGGTCAATCATTTAATCTCTTCTTGCAATTACACCTTTCTTCTCCGCGCTCTTGTCTACTTAAGCTCTGGATCAATGATTGCTTTTTGTGACTTACAAGACACATGTTACACAATGTGTCTGGACTTCAAGTATATGAAAGGAAAGGAGCCAGGGCTTTCATTATTCCTCCCTGCTCCCTTTCTCAGGGATGACTTATGATGCTTACAACTCTGCTCTGCCATTATGGTCACAGCTTTTCCTCCAGGATAGACTTACTGGATGACTGCGGGGTCACAGCTGTGAAGAACAAAATAGAATTCAGGCTCAAGGGACAGAAAAGCCGTTTCTAAATAGCCCTCCAATATGGGGGGGTCTCCATTGCCAGACATAATGGCATTTGAAGCTACAGGATTGCTGCAGAAGTAAAGAAAAGGGATATTTCTACTAAATGTTAACAAATACATTTCTTGAAGTTATGGTAATAATAGTATTTTTCTGTGTCTTAGCTCATACCCCAAAGCAAATCTGATAGTCTGGACCTCTCATAGTTATAAAACTTCAATAATACAGCCTGATTTTAGTGAGCAGTGAAATCTCTAAATGGAAACAAGTATGTAAATAAATCGCATGAGTACAGGTAATAGGTAACCTGAAAGCATTATGGGTTTTATTTCGGCTGATAAAATTATAGCAAGTAGACAAAATAGTTCAAAAAGCAGCTTTGAAAACTGTCCATATAAATTAAGGTAGGAGAGAGATTGTGCTTGAATACTGAACACCTTCTACCTGACCTTTCATGTGAGTAACAGTGCCTGGTAGTGTTGAATGAAATCTACGTGCCTAGATCTACACCTATGCACAGAAAGACACTGAGTCTAAGATGGCATTACATTAGATTCAGGACCTAGAGGAAATAATTTTTGAAATGAGCTCATCTGACAAGAAGTTACTGGTTATTCCTTGCATTTAATGCAGCAACTTGCATCTGAGTTATACTAAAGGTTTGTCATTTGAGAGAGAGAAGACCAGTACAAAAATATTAAAAGGTTAAGGAAATCACCTTTTTCTAAATATTTGTTTAAGTGGTTAATTATATCTACTGTTGAAAAAGAAATCTGCATGACTAAGCTAGATCCTTTGAAGTATTGTTATTTCTAACCATCTCAGCAAAAAGTAAAAACCTCTTCAGCACCCCCTGTTCTCTACCTATCTGCAACAACCAAATCACCTCATAGTCTTCTTTTACACAGCCTTCGTCTGTTTAAGTCTCTCATCAGAAGATACTTTTATAGGTATGAATCAGTTCTATGTTCTCACAAATTTTACTGTCTTTGTGAAGACCTAAGTAACAAATCCATTGACCTAGCAAAAATTACTTTATTATCATACTCACTTACCATCCTTATCCAGCACCCAGCGATCAAGTTAGCCTTTACCACAGTATGTTGCACTGCAACGTCCTGCCAATATTCTAACAAACTGCTTTTTAAGAACGTCATATTTTAGTGTGACCTTATAGGTAGGATTTAGCTTTGGGTTATGACACACAGACATTGCTCTCCACATAGAGATTTATATATGTTGGCTAGAATCATGATTCAGTTCCAGATTAAGATATCTACACTTAGATGTCATCGCACAGATGTGCACAACAGCAGCAGAAAGTTTATTCAGCAAGAATCACATTCAGTGAGATATCTAAGTCAGATTCTCAATAGTGTTTTAAAACTTGAGACAATGTTTTCAAGCACTTTTTGTCTGGGAAGAGAAATGCAGCACTCGATTTACCTGAAAAATTCCTCAAAACAAATGACTGATGGTAGACATCACTTTGGTGTAAAACTTCTTTTAAATATATTATTCAAAGTAGTCTGTGGTAAAACATTTTTCATATCCTACAAAGAAAAAGGCATTGATTCCACCAGGTGACTTCACCAGCCAGAGTACTGACACCACTTCACTGTTGGATGAATGTCGAGGAGAATCTCTGTTTTGCGAATCAAACCCTCCATTTCAATTGTTGCTCTTAGAAGTGCCTGAGGAAAACTGGAA
This sequence comes from Patagioenas fasciata, assembly GCF_037038585.1. Lineage (NCBI taxonomy): Eukaryota > Metazoa > Chordata > Aves > Columbiformes > Columbidae > Patagioenas > Patagioenas fasciata. Next base: position 112,161,419 of record NC_092522.1, read on the forward strand.
ATGCTTCATCTAGCAAAAAAATGATATTTTATGTGACAAAACATGTTATTAGAAACTTGGAAAATGGAAGACTCCTTAATATATTTCATGTTTTTATACCCATAGCAAATACATATTCTAACTATGTAGAAGAAAATACTGCTTCCGTGCTTGAGTTTATTGCATGTAATCAACTCCTTAGGCCTGGAAAGGGGAGCTTCCAGTCAAAAGATTCATTGTTCAGCTTGTTCATGGAAGACTGAGTTTGTATAACACTTACTTTGTCTTCTCTCATGCTGCTATTTTAAGACACTTGTGGTTGTCCCAGATAGCTGCTGGCTGATAGAATTAGCACCCTCAAGGGAAGATGAACAGTTCCAATTTTACAACCATTTTTGGCTGAAGCACCAGAACAGGGCACTGGTTTGTTTTTTTTTTTTCAGAAACAAGACTTTGAGTTTTAAATCATTCACATAACCACTGGCTTGGCTCCAGGATTTTCTTTTCTTCACTTCCTTTGATCTGTGAGAAAATGGATCACCAAGAGAATCCCCTGGACATTCCTTTTGCAAGATCTCTGAAGTCATGTAATTAGTTTCAGCATAACATTTTTTCTTACTACAGATGGTAACTTGAGCTCACAAAGGTCTGTTGCACAATTTAATTTGCACTACACTGAAGACAAATGTGGAATATAATAGTAAATCAGATACTCCCTGCATACTTTTCCACTCAGTTCTCTTTATAGCGAATAGATTTTTCTGCCAATAGAATTTTTACTTAGATATGTCTATGTCAGGTCCACCTTTCAGAAATACCAGGGTTGTTTTTTAGGCAAACTCAACAGTAGTTTGGAATGTTATCAGAGGTTTGGCATTTTTTATTATTCTACAAGTGCATTCAAAATATGAACAGAGCAAAATTTGCTATCTCCTATACCATTTGTGGTAAAGTAATGCTGGCCTTTTATTGAAAAGCAATGTGCTTGGTGGCAACCAAATCAATTTTAAGACTTGAGGCCTAGATTAAATCACTGGATCTTATTTTATCTTACCTTTATTTTTAAATGGGCCCATTCCCACCCTGAGTGTGTTTAGGATGTTGTCCCACCCATCTCCTTCTGACTACCAGCCAAGCACATGGGCTGCTATCACTAGTAAATACAAATAAGGAGTAAATGGTACATCTGCCATCCACATTTCCAACTGCAATATTTTTTTTTCTCCTGCAAAAGAATCCTTTGGACTGATTTCTCTATTTATTCTGCCTACCTTGAATTATTTCCTCATGGCACAGACAGCAGCAAATGACGTATTTGTCCATAAAGCCAGTAAAATGGACCTTCAGGCTCCACTGGTATCTCCCACCTACAGTCAGGTAATTAATAACAAGTCCCTGCAAGTCTGTCTTACATGGTAGAACTAAAGGGGAGTTTTGGGCAGAGTAGACCCATTTACATGTAGCTTATTCTTCATTTTAAAAGAAATCTGATTCTCTTAAACCTTTGTGAACTGGTAAATTTAAACTGCTGACCGCAAAAGTAATTGCTATATGTAGATTAAACTCAACTGTTTGTAAAGTTCAAGCCCATTTCCCAGCTCCATTTGCCACAACATAAGCATTCCTACAGATCCACATTTTGTTGCACAGATGGTCTCTCCAAAAAACACAACAAAACCTACTCATTGTTATACATTTCTGATGCCAAGAAATACCGGAGGTTTATATGCCACTGTGGAAAGGTAAGACTGAAGTAAGGCTGTTTCTCAGGTAATAAAATAATCTTTTATTTCATCTTCTCTTTCACAAGGGTAGCTGTTACCCTGAATCTCACTAGGTGTTCAATGGACGATAAAAAGGAACTTTCTTTCCAGAAGCATCAGCACTTCTAACTATTTTGTTAAACTAAACACGTTTCTCATGAGCATTCTTGACTTCCCCAACAACCTGTCCAAATTCATGTAAATCACAGACACAGCAATCTGATGAGAAATGTAGCTGCTAGCTCTGTATTCAGAGGAGCCACGACAGGTTATTCCGCTGCATGGGACATAACCTCCTGCTCAGGGACAAGCAGGCTCCAGTTTCAAATATTAAAAGCTCTGGTTTTAAAAGCATTCCTGTCAAGACACCACATACTTGTATAAATCTAATCCTCATCCAAGTCTGAAATCAAGTACCTTCTGCTTAACGCAGCATTCCTACCTATTGGGACAGATGAGTCGTCACAGTAAGTCTGAAGAGTTTTGGTGAATGAGGATGACCGTGTGCTATAACCAAGACTGAGGACAGGGTTAAGAGAGCACATTCTGTGCACCCATAGCTAGGTCACGGAAATCTCTTGTTTCTACCAGGACAGCCTCTGTGACTGTGGACATTCACTACATAGCTATCCTTTTCTTCAATACTTGCACCCCTGCTGGAAGTTTTTGAAAGTGCATACTGTCAAAGAGGTGCAAAGCCAAACTAGCTAGTTTTCTTTAGATTGGATTGACAGCTCTGCTTGTGATGTGACCCATCAGCACGTTGACCATGCAATGTCTCTCTATGGCATGAAGCATATGCATTGCACAGAGAGTATCATTCCCCACTCTGCAGATGAGGCCAACGCTCTGTACATACAGCAGGTGGCACTTACGGTAGCATTATAAAAGCAAAAAAAAGTAGCCACAGAAAGCTTTGTAGTACAGATGAGCTCAGACTGCAGCAGAGGTGCAGTTGCATCAGATAATCATGAAGATACCTGAACATGCCAGTGGCCTTTAGGTGCTTTAACCACTAACAGCTTTCAGACCAACGTCCTTCTTGCTACATTTTTCTATGCTTCCATTCATAAATGTTTAAAAAAATCAAAAAATCTTTAGAAGTATGCTTATATAAAGCAGTAGTCTGACTACTTCAGATCCCTCTTTTTTAGCTTAAAGACATTATTTCATTTCTAGCAGAAAGCTTGGATCTTGCAAGCAATGTTGTTAGGACCCTTTTTCATTTAATGATAAAAATTCACCAGTAAGAAGACAAATGCTGAACTGCAAATTCTTTGCCAAAAATCTTCCATTGCTCCTCCCAGGAAGAGGTAATTCATTCACCAGGTTGATGTTCCAGGGGGCAGCAGAGGAGACGGTGGTATTTATAGAGGGTTGATCCACACCAGTCTTCTCTGTCTTCTGTGACTCTTTCCAATCTGATGGTAGATTAAAACAAAAAATAGCATGCACCGATATAATATCTGCTAATATAAAGTTTATGGGTTTTGAGGATGGAAAATGGGATATTTAATACATGTATCATTTTTTCTTGCAAGTGTTGAACTTTTGAATCCTGTATTTACCACATTGTATGGAATTGCTTCAGTAAATAAGCCATCACACTCCATATAGGAATACAGACACAGATTGGTACTCTGCACAATTAGTAAGGGGTTCAGCTTGGCTTCAGAAAAGTTCACTAACATTAACTAAATGGTTTTTGATACACTCCAGCTATACTGTTCTGTACTGGGGCAGAAATAGAGACAATATCCTTAAGTTTGCAGAGCTTCTCCTGAATTAATTTTAGGATAACCAATTAATTACTTGTCCAGGTCTTGTGTCCACTCTTCTGGACAATTATTTAAAGAAAAAAAGAAGATGTTGTTGAACCAGAGGAAGTTCTAGTGGATGCAAGATGACACTGTTTAGCCCTATTGCCAGAGGGGAAGCAAACCACGCACCACGTCTTTCTGAAAACAAAATTAATTTCCAAGAATAAATATTGACTCAAAAAGCAGCCAGATATATCCATCCAGTCAAAATAGCACACAGCTCTGACTTTCTGCTAAAAATGGAGTTCACAGGAATAGTGAGGGAATCCCAAGAAACACAGATCCAGCAAGGTGTACCTGTGTCTTAAAAATCACACTTTCTCTCCTCCACCTGTGATCACCCCTCCTTGGGAAAGAGCCACCCATTGCCAGCTGCAGAGCCCTGTGCACCCTTGGAGTCAAGCTGTGTTCACATCCTCACCTTGGCTACAGATGTCCAACATCAGCAATGTCTTCAGCCTTCAGGAAAAAACACATGCTAAACCCATTGACACTTCTGCAGCAGAAGCCTCCTATCCAAGATCACTGGCAGGCTTTTGTAGCAGCCTAAGAACACCAAGAAAAGTGTGACTTGTGAAAAATTGTGCTAACAGACGTCTAGTTCTATTGTAAGTACATATATATGTATGTATATGAAACACAGAATAAAGATTTCCAATCATTCATGTATCTCATTTGCATACCCAAAACCTACATTGGCCATATTTTGTAGACAGGTTTCATATTTTCCTTTTTGAATTCCTCTCCACAAAAAAAGTTCATTTGATATCTTTAGTAAGACTTGCTCAGTATATTTTGCTGGGGTGCTTTTTTTCTGTGTGTGTTTCTGGGTTTTTTTGTTGTGTATTTTTTGGGGATTTTTTTGTTTGTTTGTGATTTTTTTGTTTCGTTGGTTGGTTTTTTGTTTGGTTCAGTTTTGGTGGGTTTTTTGCTTGCTTGTTTGCTTTTTTCTCTTGGGTTACACTGATACACAGATATACCCAAGGATTCACTTGAAGATGCTGTGACTACAAAATTGTGTCTGCAGGGCAGGAAACACACCCAAAACAGTAAAAACAGACAGTATTGTGTGCTTGAGGTGTTGTCACGTCACCAGGCGACATGAGAGGAGAATCAAGGTGGGCTTGCAGATCCCACGTTGGTTTGTGGGTGAGAAGAGAGCAGCAACATTTTTTTCCTCTTTGATTTACTAGAAACTTCTGAATTGGAAACTGAACATTTGCTCTTGCACACCTTTACAGCATTTGTAAAAACTGAGTGATGCTGAAGCTGTTAACACAACCTAAATTTCATCCAGCTCCAGCCTTCTGTTTCAAGGTTTGCAGGAATACAGAAACACACAACACTATAAATAGCAACTACCTACACATTTAACGTGCAGAAACACCAGAGCTTATCTCTGCAGAAGTCAGTGGACGCAAAGGGTTTTTTTTTTCAACTGAAAGCCCAAGGCATGATGAATATAAAATGAAATGCATGAGCAATATTAGAGAACAATTTTTAATGATTTTATCTGACCTAATAAAAACCACTTTACTCTGTGAAAAGTCATTAAGAATTTCACTAAAAACAGAAAGTGAAAAATCCTTAATCCAAAATCATATCATCATTCCAGCAGGTGGAGAAAAGCAAACTGGAAAATAGAAAAAGCTTTTTGAAGTCCTACATTCACATTAAGAATGATGGAAACTGGTCCTTCAGACTCCCTCACTTTTTTTTTTTTTAAAGAGTGCACAGAATATAATTTCTTCATGTAAAAAACAAACTTAATCCATCTATTTTACAGTTTATAAGAAACTCAATTTAATAGAATCATAGAATGTCCTGAGTTGGAAGGACCCACAAGGATCATTGCATCCAACTCCTGTCCCTGCACAGGACAACCCCACCATTCACACCATGTGTCTGAGGACATTGTCCAGTCTCTTCTTGAACACTGTCAGGCTTGGGGCTGTGACACCTCCCTGGGGAGCCTGTTCCAGTGCTTCAGCACCCTCTGAGTGAAGAACCTTTTCCTAATGTCCAACCTAAACCTCCCCTGGCACATCTTCCTGACATTCCCTCGGGTTCTGTCATTGGTTGCCAGAGAGAATTTTGTGGAGCTGAGCAGAAACAAATTTTAACCAAAACAAAACAGTAATTGCAATAAAGTTGTTTGTATCATTGATAATATCTCATTTGGATAATTATAATTTAATGTGACACAAAAGTAACCAAAACAATTCAATGAAATGTTTCTATTTCAGTGACTTCGCATTTCATGGTAAGGTAAAAATGTGGTTCAGCTGGCTAGTTTTCTCTGGCATCTGCCTTGATTCCAAAAACCTTCTACCAAGCCATCTTCAAATTCCCAGTTTTCCAGACTGTTCCTCTCTGTTGCTTCTCTTATAACTTTATTCTTCAAAGTCTGACATGAGGGTTTTTATAATGTTAAATATTTTTCTCCTTCTTGTTTGAATGGAAAAAATATTCCTCTTTTAGCTATAAACTATCTTTCATGTTACTGGTACTTCAAATTGTGTGTGAATTTGTATGTTTGCTTAGCCACCTAATTTTAAATGTATCATTTCACGAGATTAAAAAATTAGGTACAAATAAAACAGAAGTTATTGATATTCTTCGTAGTGTCAGCATTTATTTTGCCTTTAGTTTTGAGGGAATAATTAAAAAATAAGCATAGCCAAATCAAAGCAACTGTCATTACAATACCATAGCTTTTACTGGTAATAACACAATGGGTGTTTATTCACTAGATATTGACCAGTAGAAATTAGGCAGGGACTAAGACTGATTTTCCCCTTGAATCCTCACTGATCATTTGTATTCATTAGACATTCATATTCCACTGTGATGAGGGGCATAAAACTAAGACAGATTTGCAGACAGAAAGATCACCACATTATCTCAATACAATCTCTGCTCAAAACCCAATCTCAAAGTAATATGGACTTTACTTTCAAGGACATGATGGATCTGTTTTTTGTGAAAGTACTTAAGAAGTTTGACAGCACAGCTTCTATTTGTCTGCAGTAAGTTGTTTTAAAATTTTATTTAAAGGAATGTGGTTATTTTTCCAGGTTTCCTGAAAGACAGAGGAAGAACCAGAGAAATCTGAATATGCTTAGATCATAAGAAATAATTTGACTGAATATGAGCTATCAACTTAAGCATGTAATTGCGAAGATAACAAGAAAGCACAGCTAATGAGATGAGATTACTAAAGAGTCACAGTTGACTTATGTTCTCATCCCAAGCAAAGGGCCTGGACTTGCAAGCAGACAAGCGGTTGCAAAGTGCATAAATGCTTGTGATATCAGCTGCAAGGTTGCCTCTCCAAATCGGCAGCATTTTTACTAGCATCCAGCAAACTGCTAATAAGAATCAGGGATGAAACAGCTGGGGGCTGCAGAATCGTGTTGCCATGGAAACCACTGCAGGTGCGTGGTCCAAGGAATAATAAACCCCAGACTTTTAGAGTTTATAAAAAAAATAAAATAAAGAAGAAAGGAAAAGAAGACAAAGAGTGTAATAAATATCACAAACCAAGGGCATTGCAAACATTTTTGAAAGGAGGACAGAATAGTATTGTTACATGTGATCTGTCAGAAGAAAACATTGCAGGGGACAAGGGAATTTAGCTGAAAGATGTCTCAGTGTATAAGGATTCCAGAAAAAGGAAGAAGAAAACAGAACTAAACAAAAGAAAAATACAAACACCAGAGGGCACCGAAACAGAAATAAAATCTATTATGGGTCACTGAGTTCAGAAGAAACAACAGAAGAAAAAGAATAGTTCAGAAATTGATGTGGGAATCAGGACCTCTTGGATTGCCTAACATAGGTCTAGTCCTCTTGTGCCAAAAATCATTTGAACATCAAATCTCCATTCGTATAACACATGGACCGGCCTTTCCCAGAACGAAAGCTCATTCATCTATGTACACACACTGTAAGTCTGATGGATTCAACTTTCAAAGATATTTTGAGTCCTGAAACTGGAACTGGTGGGATTTGCTCAGCTCCCAAATAGGCTGAGCAATTAATTCACATTCACATCAGCGGAACTGAGGTACCTCATGCTCATCTTGCTTGTCTGAGGACTACTGACACCCTAAATTTTCTCTGCAGTCAAGTGAAGGGAACATGTAGCTCTGAGATTGACTGAACCAACCAGGATTTGAATTCATTTCTCTCATTCAAGTGACTCTACAGGACACATTGTCAGTGACATTTTTATTAAGACTATATTTATCTATGCAGCTTCTTATTTGTAGAGTTTATGAGTAAAAGAAAGAATGCTGTGCAGAGATAATGGAGGGTGGTCTCACTCCAAGCTCACAACACTCATACAAAAGAGGAGGAGAATTCTCAGAAGACCATGACATTTGCAAGGAGAGGGAGGTTGTAGAGGTGGAAGGCTCAATTATCAAGAACACTGATGACAAGGTTTATGATACCAGAAAGAACTATCTGGTGATTTTCTGACTGAGGCGGGGGGCAAAGGGCAGTTTTATAAAGTACCTTAAAAGGAAATCCAGGGACAAGACAACAGTTATGGTATACTGACATGCCCATGACCTAAAGAATGGGGTGACAGAGGTTCTGGAGGCAAAATGCAAGTTGCTACATCTGGCACAAAAGACCAGAAAATCTGTGACAGCATTCTATGGTCTTACCCATTAGTGGATAAGCAGCCAGATGTAAAATCATAATGCAAAAGTGAAAAATTAGATGAAAACATAATACCTTGTGTACATTCAAATAAAGAATAGAACAGAGGAGGAGAAAACTCAAACGGGATAATATTTGGTCTTTAAACGGCACCTGAAAATTTGGAAAACTGGATGAAGCATACATATACAACTACACAGAGATAAGAAAGCAAAAACAAAACAAAACACGACACCAAAACTCAAACCGAAATAACAAAAAAAGGCCACCAAATCCACAGCTATATTAGTGAACATTCTTGGTTTTCATATATGCATTCACCTTATAGGCATGTTAAAAAATTACCACCTCTTCTTCCCCAAATCTATTATAAAGTGGTTCACCTCAAGAGGGACACCACATAAAAATAAGAAATATTATTTTCAGATCAGAAATGAAAGCAAAAAGATTAAAATTTTGCAGCTATAACAGAGATTGTTCAAACATATCATCCTAAAGGCTGAATAGATAAGTGGCTGCTCCTCAAACAGAAACTAAGACTAGAAGGCTGATAGGGATGAAGCACAAGGTTAGAGAAGCTGCTAGGAACAAGATAGTGTTTTGAGTCATGTCCAAACGGGATGTAGAAAAGAACAAACACTGAAGAAAAATCAAGGCAAGCAAAAAAATGTTGAGGAAAACCTTCCTTAAGGCATGAAAAGAAAATAGTAACTACTCTTGCAAAGAAAAGGTGGAAAGCCTGACAAGGGTGTCTCTAGGGCTACTAGAGGATCGAGATGTAAAAGAAATAACCAGGAAAGACACATACATAGCAAAAAAGCTAATCAAGTTCCTTGTAAATGTGCTCATCATGAAAGCAATCAGGGAGGAGACTGAGGTTTCAAGAAACACCAGATCGGAAAGGCAAGTGTTTATATCACACAACTTGCACAACCAAAGCTGTTAAAAATAATGTAGTTAATAGACATATAGATAGATATCAAGTATTGGGAGTACTGGGAAAGACTACAGTATCTGATTAAATGCCAGAGTTTTACTTACGTTGCTAAACTGAATTAAACTCCAAGACTGTTTATTTTTCTCTGTGGAAGAACAGGATGATTTCTTCACATGTAGATATCTGTGCAACAGATGTCTAATGCTGTGTGCCACAAATGTGACATGAAGAGAGGCCATGCCTCAGAAATCCATTAAAATTCCTTGCAAGAGTCAAAAAGTGTATGGACACAGAGATTTGGTTGTTGTGATCAATTCCACTTCCCCCCAAAAAAGAAAAAGTTATAAGAAAAACTGGCAAACAGGGAAGGAAATTAAAACAAACAAACAAACCAACCAACCAACCACAAAAAAAACCCAAAACAAATGAACAAGAAAACAACCAAACAACCAACCAAACAAAAAACACCAAAGAAGGAAAGCAAAAGGCATGAGTAAGTGGTCACTTATCTCAATGCAGGGACTGATGTTCGCAGTCTAGGAACTTACGCTAGGATCTTTATTGTCATCATAACGGGGCAGAATTTTCAGAGTACTAAAACACTGAATGTGAACAGCTGCAGGAGAATCTTGTAATACTGAGCAACCAGTGATAAAATGGCAAGTAAAACAGAGTTCTGAGCAATATGAACCAATTACATATTACTGATCAGGAAGGAGATTCCATGAGGGAACAAAAGAAATGGCAACTTCCTTCAACAAAGCTGGTGGGGTAATGGAGAGGAAAGAGGGGAGGCAAAACCGAGTGAGATACATAATAGACAATTAATTTTAAAGCCAAAAAACCCCAACAAATACGGCATTCATTGGCAAAGGAAAGTAAATAACAGATTATGAGAAGAACTGAAATTTGCTCCAATTTTCCTAGGAAAAATTAAGCATGACTAGATCAGTCAGCACAATTAGCATTTGTATTTAGAAATACTAAAACAAGACAAAACAATGAAAGACTTCATTACAAAGAAGTGATACAGTCAAGGCAGCTAAGCCTCATGCAAATTTACACTATGTATTTAAGAAACAAGCTAAAGCAGCGTCCAAGTCATTAATAATTACCTTCAGGAGCTCAAGGAAGGTATGAGATATTCCAGAGTAAAAAAAGTACCTACCTTTAAATGAGAAGAAATAAAAATACATCAGTCAGTAGGGAGCTGAAGATCAAACTCTGATATCTGAAAGACAGTGGAAAAAATATGAAGCAATTATTTTGTAAGCTATTAGATGTTATTAATATGACAAGAATTATAAGAATAGATTGTCTAAAATACATGGTGTCACACTAATCAAATTTACTTCTCTCACAGGGCTATCAGACTAACGGGAAAAAGTTTAACAAATGCATTGTGCTCTTAGTAAAGCTGCTGGCATTTGGCATTTACATAAAACAATTAAGGATACATCATTTAGGTGTGGTTAATATTAAATGCCTGTACAACCAATTGAAAATAATAAGAAAACAACATATGAATAGTTATTTTTAGCCTGGAAAGGTGGGAGATGAAATGGAAGATCTGTCATAGGTTTTGAATTATATCCTAAATTCCCAGTAGTGATACAGTTGATAGAGCAGAAACCATTTGTGGCTGCTACAAATGCCTTAAAGATTCTCAAGGACATTATTAAAGCCTCATATCAAAGAAATGCCATGAAATTTAACCAAAAAGATGGTACGGTACACTTGAGAAAGAAGAATTAAAGATACAAATACAGAAAATGAGATTAATTGTTTACACATTACCACTGCAGAAATGAAGTTGGGGTTACAGTAAACCAGAAACAAAATTAGTTGAGAACATGAGTACAGAGCAAAAGTAATCCTGGACTGAAGGCCATGAAAAGTGGCTATTCCGTTCTGCAAAACATTTGCAAGGCTGTAACTGTTGTACAATATTTCAAATGAAAATTGACAAATCAAGGAGAAACCAAAGGAGGTGCCCTAAAAAGTAAAAAAAAGGTGGAAAAAGGATTTTTAAAATGAAAGAATTATATTTGTTTAAACTAGACAAGATTTTTTTAAAAGGCCTTTGAAAATAGAAGAGCTCACAATAATGAAGGAGGCAACACTGAGGTATTCTCCAAGATGCTAACAGTCAATTTGAGAAAAGAACATTTTTCTATTACTCTTTTAGTGAAATTGAACAAAAGAAAGCTTTACAACATGGTGGCAGTTAAGCTCTAGAACTAATTATCTGTGGAGAATACCTAGCATGGCTTCTAATTTGGCCTCTGTTATTGTCAAATCACTGCTTGAAACAGAGTGGAAGGGTAAATACCCAATAATGCAGAACGCAGTTTCTGTCTGTTGTCACTAGGTTGACTGTCTCAGTGTTGAAGATGTTTGACCTGGTTTCTCTTTGGATAATGACTGTGATGGAAAACTCTCTCTCTGCAGGGAATTTACTGATGCTATATATTTGCAATTGCTTATTTACAGGAGGCCATGAGAGATATTTTTAAATAATGAACTTTAATGGCAAGAACTGGCTATTTGCTAAATCCATCAGACTTTGAGTTCCCATGTTAACTCTGAAAACAGCCCAGCAGCAGAGTGGTAGCAGATGCAGTGAACCACTTCCTCTGGAGTTAAAAAGGGTATCATTTTTCCAATGTGAAGTCAGAGAAAATAATATATCCAAGAGCAGGTGTAGCTATGAGGAAAAGGCTCAATTAGCAGAAAGAGATGCATCTTAGAGTTCATGATGCATAAGAATAAAGTGATACTTGACTGAGCTATAAGTATTAAAAGACATCAAGTAGGAAAAAGGTTTCTCACATTTTGCAAAAAATAAATGAGGTTTTGCACTGGAAATCGGGATACAGTGTTTCTAGAAAGATTATGATGATGAATATAGGGTGGGAAGGGAGATGAGCTAACAGGAGTACAGAAACAGAACAGTCCACATTTGAAGCAGGGCAAAACCCCAGGAAACTCCCTGCCCATAGGACAGGGGCCTTCACATTCTGCATTGTCCAAATGTGCAGGACTACAATGAGGACTTGTATGTTCACTGGGAGGGTGTTTTAAGAATTCTCTCCCATGTAAATGTATCCTTTGTTAGGGACAAGCCTTTACATTAGGTGCCTACAAAAAGTGAATTGCTAAAAAGAAAAAAAAAAATGACGTTAATTTGGTTTCCACATCATATAGGAGTTAATAATATTTTATAATGAGGCACAAGCTGACACTGGATGCCCTTTCTGCCTGCATTTTGAGGAACCAACCAGATTGGAAGCTGTCTAATCAGAATAGTGTGTGGCTGAGCTTGAAAGGACATTAACCTTTTCTTAGGGGAGAAATCTCACAGCAGTCAACATGTTCCTTTGAAAGCCCCTTGGAGCTCTGCTATAATGGGGGCTCTGGGCTTTGTCTCTCTCCCAGCCCTACTCTTGACCACCATCATACTCAAGGGCCTGACCAAGCCTCAGCCAAGGATCCTCAGGTGCTCCAAATGGAAAAGTTCTCTGGGAATAACTCTGCTGCCCACGTCTTCCCCAGGCAGCCTCTCCCCAGCTGCCTTTCAGCCACAGCTCTGAGATCAAGGTGAGAGGGAGGAAAATGAGGCATTTCAATGCTGCACAGCTGTGTACGTGCTTTGGGACCAGAGCCTCTCTCCCTCTTGCTGAGTCTCAGATCTCTGCCTGGGACCATTCAGACCTGCACTTCACAATTATAGAATTCACCAAATACGGGTGGGAAAGGACAAGTCAGGACAGTGTTTTGTAAACATCTGCCTATGCACAGGAACATCAGACACTATGTGCATCCTTTAAAAGATGAACTTTTTAACTCATCTTTTCATTGACAACCTGCACGCAGAAGGTTGGACAAGCCCTATCGCTTCAAACAGGTTAAGATTCTATGATTCACCATATGGAGCTAGTTCCAGGCCAGACAGAAATCATTGCCAAATCAAAGCACAGGGCTCATGCATCTGTGTAACATCATCTAATTATTGGCAGATAGATTATTTCACAGTATTCTCTCAGGCCGAGTCATAAACGATTCACAAACACGCTTTAGGATGCAAGCTGCGAATTCATAGCACTGGGATCTGAAGCTCTTTTCATTTTATTCTAAACATCTGTAGAGGAGATTTTTGCTGCTATAAACAGAGATATCTATAGAATTTACATATCACAGATTCTAATGCACTTCTGTCACCACCTTGTCCTCCTTGTGCAAACAATTAAAACAGCTTTGGCTAAGTAATCCAGGAGCAAAACAATAGCACACATTGGCCTCTTAAAAGCTCTTAGTCAAATAAGCAGATTAATTAAAAACACTAGAAGCTCTAAAAAGTAACAGATTTTGGAGTCTGGAGAATAAAACTCTTTTGAAAATAGCCACTGGAATATTCGAAATAAGAAAAATCAGTAAAATTCTAAGCATGTCTGGAAGTAACTCAAACAGGAAAACCAGGCTACATTTGTCCATTTAATTTTCTATCGAAAAAGGCTGGTATAGCTCTAAAGAAGACCTACTTACTTCCATTCCTTCAGGGTCATAATGTAGTCTTAGTAAAAACAATATTGATAAAGCATCCTATAGAGTCACAAGAAAGAGAGAACATGATTCAGATCTTGGTTGGTTCACTCAGTCTTACAGCTACATATCCTCTTTACTAGGCTATAGGATTAAGTACCTCCTAAGAAGATGTTCCCAAAAGTGACTACCAAAAACACATTAATAAACTGACAGGTTTGTTACAAAGGCTTTGGCTCACTTCAGATTTCTTAATTTTTGGTAATTTCAGAAGCAGCGACTGTACATCCCTGGGGCTACAGGAGCAGTCACATCTGTTACAGTCCTCCAGGTCAATGAGAAAAAGCCCTGGCAGACTGCAAGAGAACAATCAGCCAGCAAGTGTTCCTTCCTCTGACTCACAGTTTGCTTTTTGTAGTTCACCATGCAAACCAGTAACTGCAAAGAACAGGCAAGAGAAATTTCATCCCGTAAGGTCAAAGTCCAAATTTACGAAGTCCAAAGTTACAAATGTATTCAGCGATGCAAACTGATCTGCAGCTCTTAGGAGCTGGAAAAGCTGCCAGCTCCAAGAACTAAAAGTTAACACTCTTGACATCAAACACCCCTGAAATGCTATTTTCCACAGCAATGCTAGATACTGTCTTTCACAGACAGGAGAGCTCTCAGGCCTAGGGTTAAGCCAATCTCATCAGTAAAGTAGGGCTTTGAGATGTTGCTGTCAACCACCATCTCCCACGCACCGTTGTGCGATGCTTCTCAGTAATCTTCAGCGGCAGCTCTGTAAACACTGGAAGTTGTGTTATTCAAACTTATCCCAAGGATGCCAGGAATTATTTAATACCACACTTTTCCCCACAATTATGATGCTGTTTTTTTTTGTAGACGTGAAATTTGCTGGATAACAAAATCCAAACTGCTGATTTCTGTTCACCTGCAGATTTAATTCTTAATTATTGAACTGTGATTAAAACCAGAAACTGAAACGAGCAGCTGCGATAAGAACATGGTAATGAAAGGAGATCTTCGCAATTTAGTTAGCTCTTGGTACCAAGAGGGTACCAACCTCTTGCGTTGTATTAGATCTATTGGACAATAAATCAGACTGGTATTGTAAGTCAGGAAGAATATTTACTCTATGCTGTCAGAGGCCTCTCCCACCAACACAGAACAGCATTAAATCCTTGCTAAAAACCTCAAATGCCACAAAATCTCCTGAAAAAAAACAAACATGAAAGAGGAAGAACATTGCCAGTGCCTTCAGTCACAGCATTAGAAGGGAATTTCACGTAGAGAGGTGATTCTGCTCCCAGTTTGGTTCCACTGTTGATAATCCTGAGGACCTTGAGCCTTTTCCAGCAGGTGTTGGATCCATTGAGATCAGTGAGCATCTCAGTGAACAAGGAAACACTTTACAAGGTGCTCCCTGTATTTCAGGTCTTTCAGTTTTCAGGGATGTTACTCTTCAATCAAGCCAAAACTAAGACATTGGCTTAAGCACCACCTGTGCCCTCTGTCCTTACTTCTGTGACTTTTCAGCTTACAGGATGGAAAAAGCAATTTTTTAAGCCAATAATATTCACCACATTTAAAGCAGGATCTTGCAGTACAGAGAAGTGTTATCAAAAGCACAAACTATTTTTAAAAGCCTCATGTGGGCAAGTGAAAAGTATTTTATTGGCATTTCATGAAATTAGATGTAAATGTGTTAAAAAGCTCCTGCAGCTAGTAAAGTGCTAAGTGCAAAAGTTATTTTTCCTTTACCTTTTTTTTTTCAATACTGCTAGTTTTATACATAAATATGATTACAGAATGATAAGAAAAAGAATAAACTACTATTTCCAGCTCCAGAGAGGACTGAGGGCTTTATTATGACTGCTGCAAACTAATCTTATGAGCCTGTAGTATTTTTCTCTGCTAATTGGCACATACGATCAAATGTTCTTTTGACCTAAGAATCATTAGATAAAGGTGCTGAAAGAAACAAATCAAATTTGGTGAACAAAATGCAAAAAAAAAAAAAAAACACAAAAAAAAAAAACCCACAAAGACATCTTCAACCTGGTATGGTTCATGTTGGTAACGCCAAGCAATTGTTGAGCAGGATGTATGGAAAACTCACGCACATGTTATTGCCATGTCTTCACTGTTCTTGTTCTCCAACCACATCGCCTTTAACACACAGTGTGTAAATATTCTGTTGCAGGGTCATACAGGTGCTGTGCATTCACAATCCGAGTCTTTACTGGGCCCTCTAGGGACTACCACTATAATAAATACTGCCCTCTAAAAGCAAGATGATATTAACGACTCAACAGCTAATTAAAAATCTAGGGGTCTAATTAAAAATGGTGGCTTGCAGTCCTCTTCACTCTAGATTATACCTGGATATGAAGCTAATGACAACTCAAAACTTATGTCTTTAAATATCTTGAATCTTGAACCATCTAAGACTGGATTTTTCTTCTTATGGGAAGCCATATCTGACAGCCACTTTCAGGTTTTTTTCCACTTATGTCCAGTGATTTTGAACAGTTTAAGGAAGTGACAAAGACTTCAAAAATGCATCTTGGGATCATCTTTGTTACAGAACAGCTGTAGCATTTACAGCTCCAAAGTCCAAATGGCTTAGGGTGGTTTTTGCTCCACTTTTCTCTGTAGTGTCTTTACTAGAAATAACATTTAAAGCAGCACTATGACAATCATTCATTAAGTGCTTAAATGAATGCAACAGGTAAAAAAAGAAACACTTCCAGCACTGGACCTTGAATTCCACTTCCATTCCGAGATGATATAGGACATGGCTTATACATATTTCACGTACATACTATTGAAAGCTGCATTCAGATACTGTTGTGTATTTTTTCCTCTAACGCCAGAACCAGCACAGATGGTACCACCAGATTAATTAAAATCACCCCCCAGTTTCATTCGCAGTTTATGTTCTGTATTGTTCTCCCATTTAAACTCCTTCTGCTTATTTGTTTTCTAGCATTACTTTTTATTTTTAAACTGCGTACATCTGCTTTGTTCATTAGAATAAATATTTTACATGCACATTATGTAAAGATTCTCACAGAAAAAGGCTGCCATGCAGTTTTCTGTGTTTGGGTTGCAAAGACTTTGAACTATAAATCAGAACTCTGCGTGAAGGTGGCTCCCCCATTACCATGGCCTGCAAGCAAGGGAAGCCTCACAGGGCGGACTAAGAAGGCATTCAGTGACAGCGTGTCAGCACAGCTTCACAGAAAGTGCCGAGGAATACACTGTAAGTAGACGATTCAGTTTTAATGGTAATCACATTGTTCAGGTTAAGGTTTCAGCACTAAGTCTTATTTCTTTCAGAGATTACTACTAACTTTCCCTCTTTTTCCTTATAAACAGTGCACCAGTTCTAGTATTTTATTACCTTTGTGTCTTGAGAAAAGGGGCTGGTTTGCAGCAACCTCTATCAGGAAACATCTTAGCATTTCATATCTTCAGAAGAATGAACCTCAGTTTAATAATCAGCTTTGCTGGAGTTGGGCATTTAGTTAGACTAAATCAGATATTTCAGCTTCTACATCTGTTTCAGTAACAACCACATACAAATTGGTTATACATAAAAAACTTCCTCTAACTGTCATGTCTTTGGTGTTGATAAGGGACACAGGAAGCTGAGGTTTGGAAACGACACAGGGAAGCTCTTGTGGTCTCTGCCATCTGCTCCAGGCAGCTCCAGACAGCAGAGTCTCTATTTTTAGACAGAAATGCTGACCAGGTTGCCAGATCTAGCTATGACTAAGCTGAACATAACCTCAGACTTTATCTTCTGCTTGCACAGCTTAGTGTGTCCTATGAAGTCAACATGATAAAATACCCCGCTTTGTTCAGACAGCAGAGTCATTAGCATGAGCACTGAGCCATCCCCTTTGTTGGCCAGTCTCAAAGCAAGTGGAGAAAAATGACAGATGAAATTTGTCACTATAAGAATAAATCAAAGTAAATAAGATTTTCATGTTTCTTAATATCACAGTAGTCAGGGAGAGATTTGTTTTCCTATAAAGTCTTTGCTGTTCTAATTACCTGCTGAAGATAGATACTGTCTAGAGTTAAACCCCAACTCTCCTAAGCAGTAAGGAAAGATGAGGCTCTGTACCTGTGTTGTTTGAGTCCTCCTGCTCTACGATGGGATGCTCATTCACTGGAAACTCAGTATTCCATCTCCACCCAGTGCAAGAGCATCGCTGAGGACAAACATACCCAAGTTTAAGGCACTGAGCTCTTGTGGAGAATGGAACCATGTCAGCAGATGATTTAATGAAGATAAAAGAGCGAGCCTGTTTCTGACCATCCACAGGACGTTTATCTACTCTTCTGTTTTTATGTATGTGCCTCACCTTCAGCAAAATGAGCTGGGTGTTTTCAAATGCAGGCAGATGCTAAAGAGACCCAAGTTTACTATTTTCTCTGTCTACAAAAGGGGACCAACAGTAGAGGTGTCAGACTGCTGATGAAGACAAGTTTTCGAGTAAGAGCGAGGGCTGGATGAAAAACTGTTGTAAGTCTTCATGCAATGTACTGTCTGGGTGGTCAACTGGTAAAAGGATTTAGATCTGTAACTACGATGATGTACACGCAAAAAATAATCTTAAAATAAACAATAAAAACCATATAGAGTAATCTCAGATTATTGCTACCAACGTGAAAGCAAAACTCAGGGTCAAATTGAATAATTCTATGCAAAGAGTACCTCAAGTGCTCAGTAACAGTTAAATTATCAAACTGAAAAACATTTTTATGCCATCAGATGAACCTTTAGTGTGTCTGCAACACTTGATACAAGGCATGGCTCTGCTCCTGAAAAAGATACAGAGCTAATTGAAAAGGATGACCAAAGGGTACAGAGAAATACCTAAGTATGCCAGGACTCAACAGGTGGGAAAAGAGAGATTTAGTTTTTCAATATTTTCTGATGTAAGGACATAAATTGAAACAAATGAAAAATGAAAACACATAAATAATGGATGTGGCTTTTCTAGGTGGGCATACAGATCAAGTCACACAACCTTGGAAGCGAGACAAGTCTCAAGGCTTTACTAAAAATGCATACTTTACTGTATTCTCTTCTACAAATAGTACAATTTAAGAAGCTGGAAATTTTTAAGTGGGAAATGTGGCAGCATGGTGGGCAAGGCTACAATAATAAATCCATTTTGAAGGTGGAACACTTCTAGTTTTGTGTTCAATCCCTTCCTTCAGAATCTCTCAGTCTATCATCAATCAGAAGGACAAACCAGCAAGGTGTTCGATGTTACTTGCTGTGTGTTGTGCAGTGAAATGTAACCCCAGAAAAATCCTTGCCTTGCCCCCCCCTTTCACTGACTTCAATTGCCGTGGTTGTTGTTCTCATGTTGCCCTGACCTTGATTTGTTCTTGTCTGAGCCTTCTTGTTCCGTACTCAGCTGCTGACAGACGAAAGCAGGTAAAATCTTCGGTTCCTGCACGGTCTGCTGTCATCATGTGCTTCTGCACAAGCAGCAGAGCCTTTGGGAGAAGAGCTGGCTGGGTGGGAACCCACCGTCGTTCTCAGGAGCAAATGGCCCAAGGTTTCACCTGGCACCCCCGTTTTATGGGTAACAGAGGCACAGCTACTGTCCGTGCTGTTTTGTGAAATCTGACCTTGCCCCATTTGCTGGGTTTTGAAGGGAAAGCAGTAGAGGTTAAAAAAAAAAGAACTTGAAAAACGATTGTGTTTTTGCAAATGTAGAAATTCTTACCCATGTGATTAAGGTATCCATATGCTATGGCCATTCTCAAAGCATCTTTTTACAGAGTAGGATGTCAAAAACAATGTACCACAGAAAGAATCATTATACAAGTAAATCTGAATCATATGTACCCTCCCCACTCATTGAATTGCACTTTTCAAAAAGGTTATAAATTCAATAGTGTCTACTCTGCATCTGTTGCACTGATGTAATATCTCCACTTACTATTTCCAGCAGTGAAGGAAATTGTGAGTTATGATGTTTCTTCCCTCATCTCTGGTTCTACTTATCCAAAGAAAGGTGATATATTTTGCTGCTTTGGTACATCCACCAGGCAGCAAAAAGCTCCTCAAAGATGCAAACACTTTCTCAGGCAAAAGAGGATTAATGGCACTAGGAAGTTCTGCTCCTCGAGACACAACTGAACTCTTCATTCACCCAGTTTTGGAAGCACAAGCATCTCCAGAGCATGGACTTGTTCGGGGTAAAAACCCCATCAGCTCATGCTTTATTCTGAACAGCTACCAGCTGCAAATCAAATGAATTGACAAAACTGAACTGTCTCAAGTGCCATTTCTGTTCTTTTGTGATGTTTTTTCAAAGTACTATTAATAACACCAAGATTAGTTTCTTAACCTTTTAAAAACAACAACAACAAAACAAACAACCAAAGCCCCCACAGAACCTCAAGACAAATCAAACACACCAACCCAACACACTAACATACACCAGTGCATCCTGGTCACTCCCAGACCCTCAATGTTATTCTACGCTACAGAAGATACCAGAAGACTGGCACTGGGATACACAAGTCCTTGTCATGTGCCTCTTCTTTCACTTTTATTTCTTTAAACTTTCTGTTATTTGGAACATATGCTAACATAAGCTGACCATTTTAGATGCATATAATAAAAAACTGTCCTTATAGATAAAAGTTCTGAATACAAAATAAATAGGAGTAGTCCTGGCTGCAAGGAAAACATTTATGATGGATTTGTAATGCCAGAAAAAGAGAAAATGGTCAGAAGATCAATAACACTCATCAGAGCTTTATCTACAGCTCAGCTCTGCAGTGACACTAAACACAAGCTTTTCATGATCCTGAATGAGAACGGTCAGAAAATCTAGCACTGAACTTACTGACCTGAGAACAAAACATGCAGAGAGACCAAAACGCTCCATTGTAAAGTACAGGAGTATCTTCTACAAGGTTTTCTCGCTGGAGGTTTTCCTTGTGTTTTGCTTGCATCTACTGATTTCCAGTTACGTTACCTTTTTTAAGTCTGTCCCCTCTTTAGTCTGCAATTCCAATATACTTTGCTTTACTAGTCTGAAGCTCTTGAGACTGTTAGCATCAGAGAACAGAATTAATGAAATATATCTGAATGATGGAAATTTGAACTTGATATCTATGTCAGATACACGGATGATAACCTTCCTTAAAACACATGGGCAGCTGGGACCAGTAAGCACAAAAATGAGATTAACAATCTGAAGAATTAAAGCACTGATAAAAAGAATCCTGCGTAAGTGTAACGTCTGAACAATTTTCACCGTCAGTAAAAGCTGATAAAACAAAGAAGATCCCAAGCCAAAGATAATGCTAGGAAGAGTCAGTTTTGGTTCCACAAATGTCATCTCCCATTTCTAAATCCTGAAGCCTAGGAAAGAACTCGGCAATACAAATTTCCAATTAAATAGCTACTTCAAGCTTTTAACCCACTCTTCTTCCTTCTTTATGATTTAAGATGACATTTAGGAAAAAGAAGGATTTTAGAAACTACTGTCTCAATAACACTCAGCTTGATACTATATTGCATAACAAAGTGTCTGGCTGTCCCAAGCAGCAGAAAGCTCTGATAAGAGTGTTATTACTGAAGCACAGAGCAACTGCACCCAAACTGGATCCCTCTGTTGCCAAATTTTGACTATTACCAGCGCTAATGCAATCCATCACCATTGTCCGTACTGTAGGCATGGTACAGCCAGCTAAATCACCTCTGAACTGCAATTACTGCACTATATTTTTCTTCTTCTTCTTCTCTTGGGTTTTGCTTCTTTTCAGGAAAGAAGGCTACGGTGGACCCAATACCTACAAGAAAGTTATTGAGATTACGAAGCCAGGTTCTTCACAGCATTCATGGTGGAAGGATGAGAGACAACTGGCAGAAGCTGCAACGAGACAGGTTCAAACAAGAGGATATTTGTAAAAAGCTTTTCATCACGGGTACAGTCAAGCAGGGTGACATCCCTCCTTGGAGGTTTTCAAGACCCAACGGAATACAGCCGTCAGCAACCTGCTCCAACATCAAAGGAACTCTGCCTTGAGGAGGAGGTTGGACCACATTACCTCTGCAGATTGCTTCAAACTTGTATCATCCTATTATCCTATTATGTATACTGTTTCTTCACAGTATTTAATCAAAATCAGATCTGGACACAAGATTAGGCAAAAGATTTATAGATTAATTTTAAGAATAAATTCCTATAAGCACACAGAACCATCAAAAGCTTCCAGTAATGCAATGTAATAAACAGTCCCCTTGTTAAAAACCCCTAGCAAAGAATCAGAAATTCTTTGCCTTATTTAGACAGAAAGGCATCTGGAAATAAACACACCTGTTTATTTTTTCAGAGCTCAGGAAAAGTATAATACTTTGAAAGTGCATTCACAAAAGGTATCAATGAATGCTTAGGATTTGAGATGAAGCTTCCCAGACTGCAGAGAAAAATAACTCAAAGACTAGAACAGTCTGCAAGTACAAAAAAGTCCAACTTGTCCTTATGAATAAACAACATTGAGGAGAGACAGGAAAAAAGATAAGAGCAGCTGAAGAAGGAAAATATTTGTCTTATCTATCGAATAGGACGAAAAAAAAAACCCTACACTAAATGCAAAATATTTTACTTATTGCAAACAAAAGCTGTGCTAACAACATTGCACAATACCAAATGTTAAGGTTTTGAAGTTTGCAGAAATTACTCTTCATGGTGTTTTTTTAATATATCTTTATAATTATTTTTTTACATTAGTTTTACATTATGACAAGAGTAAATTACTTACAGAAATTAAGACAAATGGTATATAACCAGCCAGCTTACTAATGTTTCATTTATGTGTCACAGAGTGTAACCATTTAACATTTTTCTCTGATTTGAAAAGCATTATTAGATTCAATGCTTTCCTAGTCATACAACAGAATGATACAGTCCACAACAATAATTTTTAAATGATTAGAAGTATATGGTAATTCACTATAATTGTGCTGTTCGTATTTTCAACAAAACATAGGTAATAACTAACTTTCTTACTTCACTAGAATGACAATTTCTCCCTTTTGTGTAAGATCTCCAGAAAAACAAAGGCAGACAAATGAAGAATTCCAGCATTTTTAGATCCAATGCTGAATAGCCTGGAGGGCAGTAGTAAAAGTCCTGAGTGCAGGATGAGTCCCTCGATAGGACATCAAGAGGGACCCGGCCTCTGCGTTGAACCCGGCTTCTCTAAGTTGTTTTGCTACTTCCTCCACGTCCCAACCTCCTTCTCCCTGGTCAGCCAGCAAGTGCTCAATAAGGCGAGGGTAGAAGGCAGTAGATACGCACTTCACCACTAACTTGGCGTCGAGGAGCAAGGAAAGTATCTCAGCGTCACAACTTGAATCATCAACCTATGAAGAAAGAAAAATCCAAAGTAATTAAAAATTAATTACCAGATACACCCATGTACTAAAACACGTCATGACTGTTCCAGCTGCACAGTGTGATCGTGAAAGATAGATAAGAATTCTATATGGATTAACAGGGATATACACTTTGCAAATGACAGAATATTTAAAAGTATGCCTTTAACAGTCTCTATCACATTAATATAAACACTTGACCTGCAAGAAGTTAAGGAATAAAGATGCTCAACAACCGGCCTAGGATTACACGAACAACTTTACAGACTTTTCACAGGTTCTCAACCCCAGTACAGGTGAAACTATTCACCAAATAGCTCTTTTTATTGCCTTCAATTTAGAATTAATAACACATGATCATCACTTTCAATTTACTATTTTCACTTCCTTTGGAACATCAGAAGCTTTCTAGAAAAACAGAATGGTTTTACCACCTTAATAAGGAAGAGAACTTGCTGTTTCGTTCTTATGCTACTTCTCCCATTGCTTCATTTAGTTATTTATATTTTTCTTTCCACTGAAAGCTTAAAAGTAAACTTGATTCCCTCCAAGTCTTCAACATTTTCAGACTTAGTTACATAAACTTCTTATGGTTTACAAATCTAATGCAATAGTGCATAGCAGTTCTAGGTCCAGTTAATTACTGACATGTTTTCTTGTTGAAGACAGGTTGATGATTAAACAAAATTCCTGGTGTTGGCATCTTGTAGCATACCATGCAACATAATAAGCCATTACCCAAAGAGCTCTCATCTTTTCTGAAACAGGAGGCTGGAGGGATATTCTGCCCCACTGCTGAGCTCCCTGCGGTCTGTTCTTCACCTGTGTGTAGGATGCAACTTTACACAGGGCTTCAGTGTTTGATTTTAATGAACATAAAACACAAACAGTAATTACAGTCACGAGAATAGCAGCAGATGGGAGGGCTGATTTAAATGAGTTTTTAAGGCTATTAGACTTGGCTTATGGTGACCAAAAACTTGCAGAATAGACAGTGGTCTCAGCTGTATGAAAAGCATTGACAGGGTCTGGTTGCCATCTTGTGTCTCCATCCAGTTACCTGGAGACAATTGCATTGCAACAGTTTCCTGTTTCTGACCGGGTCTTCAGACAGACTTGAAGTCAGAAAATGGGAAATGTTAATCAATTTAGACCTACTGGACTATTTGAGCTTAAGGATGAGCTCTCGGACAGCAACCAGATTGAACAGCTCTGCTGATCTCAGCTGAGACAAACCAGCAGCGCAGTCAAGGACTGGATCGAGAGCTGTTTAGGACTCCACAGCTTTAAGCTAATGCCCTGAATTCCACCAAAAAGCTTATCGGAGGGTCCAACCAGTCTCAGCACACTGGTCTCTGTGTGCTGCTGGGGTGCAGATCCACATAATGAGCAGCCCACAGCCTTTTGTAAGCACACGAGCTTGCAGATGGTCCCAAGTGCAGGCATCATGCTGAGCATGTAGCAGCAATCTAAGCATCAGTGTGATAAAAGAAAGATAATTGCAAAGGACCATGGCAGCAAGGAAAGGTGGAGGAGGGGGGGATAATCTCACCAGGGGCTGATGGCAGAAACTTGCATCTGCTCAACCTTGACCTGACTGGGCTGAGCAACAGCCCAGGTCTGAGTTTTGAGGGGTGAAGCTGTTGGACCCAGGACCTGGCTGACAGTACAAATTCCTCCTGCTGCCTCTGCCCAGCCTACCCATCCTGTCAAAGGTACAGCTAGATAGTATACATGGGTCAGAGCTGTCTTTGAATGAGCAAACAGTCACACGAGCAATGCTGTGACAGGTAACTCTAAAGCAGAGGACATAGAGGCAGGTTACAGATAATACTGATCAAAAAAGGGGAAATTAATGGCTGAACCTGGTCTGTTCCTAGGCAAGTTCTAGAGTTACTTGGAAGCACAGATAAACACAATAAAAAAGAAATAAAAGAGAGAGAGGAATTCATCTTTGAATGAGTGCCCAACACCATGCACGATTTTGAGGTCTAATGTTCAAAAAAGATGAGTCAAACAAGTTTCCTCAATGACCTTAATTAAGATAGCTTATACACTGAGCAGTGATGCTTAGATGCTTAGATAAAGCAAAAAAAAAAGCCTGAAATAATATAAATACACACAGCATATACACCACAGAGTATAATATGGTGTCTGTGCAAGAAATGACTAAGCAAAACTACGACTCCTCAGTCTAGAAAAGAAGCAGCTTAGAGGGTATAGAGCACATAACAACACTGAGATTTATGACCACATCATTGTGCAAAACCTGTTGGACTTCAGGCTAAATGATACATCTATGGAATCTGCATGTTACTGACTGATACAGGAATTGATTAAACACATTGTCTCATTTAAAGAAAAGGAATCACGAGCATCAAAGGAACCTAGTAGGATCAGATTCAGAGTAAGTGAAAGGAAATAGTTGGGTTTGTTTACACTGTTGAACTCTTTGGCAAATGATACTGCAGAACATAAAAGCTTGTCCAAGTTTAAGGAAAAATAGGATGAAACTGAGGAATAAAACCACTGGCAGTTACTCAGTACACAAATACAGCTGGAAACACCTGGAAGTTAGGAGAGTAGGATTTCAGAAAAAGAGCCTATACATTTGCCCTATTCTTACTCTTTGCTAAACTTGTAACTCTCCCCTCTGTTGGAGCCAGGATACTGTTCCAATGGACCTCAAAATGTTACCTCTTAAAAAATATTAATTCAAAACAACCTTAAGGGTTATTTTTGTCAATTATTTAAATCATATTTGAAATGTTTTAATTAGCACAGATTGGCTGCAATCATATGTTTTTAGCACGCATACCAAATATTAGGCTATACTAGACAGGCTCTCTAAATTGCACTATAGCTTCTTTCTTAATAAATAAATAAGTAAGTAAGCAAATAAATAAATAAATAAAATCAGTCTTTCGACAAGTTTTGTAAAAAACAAAACAAAACAAAGAGTAAAACCCAATTAAGGCAATTACTGAAAAGCACCCTTACCATCACAGTGTTAAAAAGCTGCTGCTTCTGGGCCAACAGCAAAGGTGGGATCTTATTAACAAGTCACTTCTGATGTGCCTGCACACACAGAGCCCTGACTATCCCAAGATTCGAAATAAGTCTTAAAACCGTGGTTCCAGCAAAGTTTACAGCTGATCCCAGAAACACTGTTTCAGTGATATGGGATGCAGCTGACTGCAGTTTAAGCAAGTCTCAGAGGTGCAGGTATCTTCTGCACAACAGAATATACAACCACTTTCCATACTGTGCAAACATGTGAATACACTATAAACCACATTCATGATAAACTGAGAGTATATACGATGGAGAAAAATCATCATGCCTATCTAGACTCTCATGCTGAGGGTGCTAAATTTTTAATTAGTGTAAAATCTGTTACTTCTGGAAGCTTAAATGGGCAAATCCTTTTCATATTTATCTCTCCTTCAGTAGGATTTGACAGTGCAGATTTAGCACGGTGCTCACACACAATGCAGATGTGTACACTTAAAAGAACTAATGAGGATAGTTATGCTAAGAAGAGGAAATCCTGACTTTTTTTCCTCGACTTACATACCTACTTAGGCATTGGCTGAAATCTACATTCAAGATGTAGGTATTCAAGCGGTGTCTCTGATGACTAGCTCTCTCCTTTAGACTATGATAATCAATACCTTTCCCTGCTAGGGACATGCATATTCATCTGCAAAGCGAGAGAGAACAGAAACAGAATCACAACAGGTGCACCCATCATTTCCACTGAAGCAGTGCTACAGCACTCTGCTTCAAACAGGGCTTGTACATTTTATCAAATGTCTCTTTAACGCAGGATTTATAAATGGATCTGCATCTAAAGAAGGAAAACCACAGCTCAGCAAGGTTTCCATCAACAGAACTAAGGACCCACTTGTGCTCTGTCTCCACGAGTCTTAAACTCTTTTGGCACATCTTCAGCAGGATGGGGAGGAACCCTATCCCAGATCACCAAGTGCTGCTCTCAGAGAGGCTGTGGGATTCCAGCTGTTCCTCTAACAGCCCAGCAAATGATCCGAACACAGAGCAGTTGCACAACCTGTACTCCCCCCTCCGCTGACTGCTGTATTTCTGAATCAGAATGGCAGTTTGTGTCTTAACGCTGAACTTGGTGCTGGCAGTGCATAATCAGCAAGGGTTAAGCACGCTTGCCTGGGGCTTTGCCAATAGCACATTAATTTTAGGAATGGTAAATGTGCTCAGGCTGGAGGTGCTCAGCTCTCCCGCAGCAGCGGGTCCCCTGGGGAAGCAGAGACAGGGAGCCTGCAACTTTTAAGAAAGGTTGTGTGTGAAAAAGGTGGGTGAATACCGGCTCTGCCACAGGTGGCACCTCTGCTGATGTACTCAGAAGAGGAACTTGAAACATCTAGAAGGCTTTACTAATAAATCACTGAGGCCTCCACAAATTCTTGCAACCACAAATGCAAGAATTTTGTGGATCCGCTCTCTGAGACCAAGGACACAACTTATATCTGCATCCAGTGTTTTCTGTGGTTGCTAACACAGTGTACATGGACAATGGAGCTATATTTGCTATGATGTCCTGTATCTATAACGGGGGGGGGGAGGGGTGTGGAATTCTCTCCTGTAACGAGAATTTCAGATAAGCAAGAGAAGGTGGTATCGTTTGCCTCACTAAGGGGCAAGTCAGGGTCTGCACAATTCCTTGTCAAAGTTGTTTGTGCAAGGTGTTCAGAGGTTCTGGTATTAGCAATAGGCAATATTTCATCCCTAAGTTATGCATTATAAAACACATGCATTATGAAATATGGACAATAACAGAAAGATAAGAGCTGCTGCTCATCTAGCAGCAGCAAAGAACTGAACCTGCTATTTCCCAGAGTATTAGGTCTCCACTACTACTGAAGATAAAAATGCTTTCCATTTTATTGCTGAACGGAGTCTATAGCTATAGGACAAACAAAGAGAGAAGAAAACAAAGAGAAATTAAAATCCCTAGAAAACTAAGCTGGAGAGAGAGATTTTACCATAATCACTTCTAGTTTAAACACATATAATTTAACAAGGTATCTTTTAAAAGGTAAGTCACAACAAGTGAATAGCCATAAACAGCACAAGACATTGTGTTATTTCACACATTCTTTATGATTTTCCATATTACATTTTTCATAAATCATGTCGTAAAGGTAATCTCAGTACTTCACTATTGAAAGTACAGTATGCAAACTGAGCTAAGGTATTATTTCAGATTAACTAAAAGTATTTCCTAGTTCTACTTTCTATTAGAGCCTTGGTTGCAGAATTATATGCACTGTTTATAATAACTCCCATTTATTAGTTATTTTAACAGTGTAACTACCAACAGGTAACAGAATATGGTTCTGTCAGAAGTATAAAAATCAGTCTTACCCTTTGAAACCAAGGAACAGACAACACTGAAACCTTCTCAAAAATCATCTGACTCTTAAGGGCAAAGTCTGGGCCCTATTGGCAGTAACATGCTTATTTAAGTAAACTGATTTTTAAAATTATTCACACACCACAGAATGGAGAGGAAGAATAGTTATTTCTGTTATCCAGAAAAGACAAGTGGCAGTTTCTAAAAAGATACACAATAAAAAGAGAGGTCTGCAATTTCAAAAAAAGCTTACACAAAATCTTGGTTGTTTTATTACAGGCAAAAGCTATACAATTCCTAGTATCAGCATTTCAGCATCATCCTTAACTGTAAACATCCATAAAGCTGTCAGCAACACAGAACAAATGGCTAACTAATACATCGTATCAGCAAGCAAGTGCTGTATTTTTCTCACAGCCACGGTTGTGAGCTGTGTTAGCACTATGTCAGGGAATCAATAGCTATGACTTCCCTTTGCCAGATGTTATTTGTCCTTTTCCTGTTTGATGTAAGCAGAAATGGGCTTCCTATGAAAATTCATTAAGAATACACCAAAATCATCAACAGTCTGAACATTGTTTTTAAAAAGCAAATAATACACATATAAAATTATACTGAACAAACATTGACATAGCTAAGCAATAAATGCACTTTGAAGTACCACACGAACTAATGTAATTATAACAGATGCGTACAAAGCAAGGAGTAACAGCTAGTTTTCTAAACAATATAACAGCTTTAAAATTTAGCATGTCACACTTTTGTACTTGTTACTTTTCTAATACTGGCAGTCACATGTCACATTCAAGGTACTGGATAAACTCTATGCCTAACGTACAGAAGTCAACAGTTAAATTTTCATTGGCTTAAGATGAAACGTTAGATGAAAGCTAAATGCTTTGAAAATTCTAGACTATGCAGCACTCTTACAGAACTACATGCTCAAATGATTACTGAATTTAGAAGGAAAAATTAGAAACAGCATATCAAGCTGCCTCCTGCATAAGCGCCCAAAAAGAGTATTATTTTAGGCATGCGCAGGTGTACAAAGTGCTTTATATTAGTAAGAAGATAATACGGTTCCTGGCCCTAAAACTTCAAGATAATGTTATCAACCTAAGAGTGTAGAAAATGGAAAGCTGTAGCACACCAGAAAGAAAAGGGCAGTTAAGAGAGCAATACAATTAGCAGCTATTCAGAAAGTGCTACTGCACAGCATTGTGCCTTAAAAACAGTTAAATAAAATGTACTCGGACATGAATTCCTGCTGGCAAGCTTCAGAGCTAGTCACACAGCAGCTTTCATCTGTTAACAAAAAAGTCAATTTTAAAAGGTTAACAAAAACATATAGATGAGAAAGTGCATGCATATATCAGATCCCCGACTGCTTTCCTATGAGATCATCTTGTTGAAAAACAGTTACAAAAAACCCTTGCTTTGCAGACACCACATCTAAAATTGCAAGGGGCAAAAGAAAACTATGAATATACTAAAGACAATCTACTATTGTTTTGGTGGCTAATAGTCATAAAATTACATTTTGTGGAAAATTTAAAACATTTGTGGTTTATTTGTACAAGGAAAAGGGAATAGGAACACCTTCATAAAAATCTGTGGTTCTTTGCTTAAAATGCCAAACTCAACCAGGAAATGCTCCAAATTCATAGTGGATGCTAACTATGACATTGGAATTTTGATATAAGCAGGTATGTATGATAGACCAATTTTGATACAAGCATGTATGTACTAGATACCATATGCCCTGCTGCCTTCCATGCAACCATTTTAAATGTTCATAGAGAACAGGTTAAAAAAGCTGATGCTTCTTCATCCATTTTGGTAACTAAGCCCTTCTGAAGGAAAATCAGCAACATCTCAGGTGGAGCCTCTGCTTCTGGATCTATTGTTCCTCTGACTGGTCTCCACTGACGTGTTCTGGAGTCCTCCTGACAGGGAAGGAGACAAATCCTTCCTCGAGCCACCCAACAGATGCAAAAAGAGAAAGCTTCTGGAATACAATGTGCAGCGTAAGAAGGAAAGACACAGCACACGAGGAGGAATAAGCGAGGATGAGAAACATAGGGGAAGAGTGGGATGCACAACATCTTTCCTAGGGAATTGAGGATGGTGTGAAAGCACGTGGTAGGATTGTACTGTTTGCTGCAACCCAGGAATCCAGCAGGGGGATTGGACTAGATGATCTTTAGAGGTCCCTTCCAATCCCAAACATACTCTGATACTGTAATCTGAAAAATTTGTTGCAATTAATATAACTAGAGCAGAGGGCCTGCCCTAGGAAGCTCCTGCAGAAATGGGGCAATGTTTGCTTACTTCATGTGTCACAGAAAAAAAGTTATACTTTTAATCTGAATTCCCACAGATCACATTTTTAATGCTTCTGTGTTTTGGCGATGCTTATTTTAAAAAGATACACAGTTCAGTTACTGTTTCCATACGGGTAGTTTCATTTTGAAGTAGCACCCAGGAAATTTACCATCAATTATTATTTTTTATTGTAATACAGAACCAAGAGCTCCCTAAAATATGGTTCAGAACTTTGAAATATTACATATGTGGTTTTCCTACCTAAATATTACAATTCTGGAAATGTGCAATGCAATTCATTCAGCCAGATGAGAAAGCCATTCCCTTTCATATAAACGTCTGAGACAATAGCTCCCTTCTCTTTTGTGGTAGAGTGCTAAATCGTAGACCACAGCTCACAAAAATCCAAGAAACTCAGGTTGTATGTGTTCAATGAAGAGCTTTAAGAAGTTTAAAAGCCAGCTCAGTTTTTAGAAAAATGGATAAAAGATAATATAATGCTTTTGTCTAGGAGACTAGCTTTTATCTTTTTAGGTGTTCCTTCTTAACTGAAAAGCAAATACTTGGGAAAAAAAAGAGTAATGGAACTTTATGTAACAATTGAAAAATATAAAGTAATCTCTTGTCTAAAGAAAAAAAAGACAGTATTTATTTTTTCTCCAGAAACTTTGCTGCAGTATCGAATAAAACCTGTTTAGAATTCCATGAAAGTTCCCAAACACACCACCTTGCATTTTAACCATTCTACAACAAAACCAGTGATGTAACAGCTCTCCACGTGCCAAGTTTGTTAGAACCAAGCTAACTCATTTGTTGTACTATTATCACCAAAAAAACCCCCCAAAGTGCTAGAATATGAACACAGCGATAACACTCTACTCTATATAACAGAATAGTTCCTGTTCCACCACACTGACTTAAAATAGCATACTAGATAATTCAATGGAAGTGCTGTGAGTTTTAATCACCTTAAGCAGATATAAAAGATCTTACTAGCCCTGTGTTACTGCTCACTGCGGACACAATAGCTGTGGAAAATCTTAATAATGATAAGTCTCAATAGTCTCTGCTTACTATATGAAGATAAAAGAGCTAATGTATTACCTCAAATTCTGAAAGGTGGTTAATTCAACAGCTCATACCTTAGCAACAGCTGTAATCTGCTCCAGTGCCACAGCATGAAGATCTTGATCTTTGCTTTCTACCAGCAGTTTCAGGGATGGCAGCAGGAGGGACTGGTTAAGCAGCAGCAAACATAATTCTTTTATACACTGAAAATAAAAGTAAACTAACTCAATGCGATCTCTGGAGATATTAACATCATCATTACCACTAAAATTAATGAAAATTCTATGTGAAATGCAATATGAAAATCAAACTTTTAAAGCAATGAACTCCCTGTTGGAAATAAGTCTGAAAACTTGAAAGTGCAAATTTAAAAAAAAATGTGGAATACAGGGTTGTAAGTGCAACATTTGTTACATTAGGACAAGGCAGGTACTGAATCACCATTACAACCTGGAGTGTTACTGAAAGAACAACAGAGCAATCACAGCTCTCTGTGGGACTAATATATCTGTGCTTACTGAAATATGGCAAAGCACAGGAAGAAACTTAAAAGACACCTGTGACATTTCTGTAACTCAATTACACAATTATACTAAGTTGAACAAAATAAAGAACAAATAACAGTACATATCAGAGCTCAGCACTATAAAGCTCTGTCACAAAATCTTTTCAAATTTTATACACAACTAAAGCTTAGCAAATTAATTTTCCATACAGCACAAATTTAACATCATAAATCATCTGCAAGAAGAAACTAGGCAGTGAAATACCTTTAAAACAAACAACAAACCTACTGTGCATTTCCAAAACTTTTCTATTTATTTTTAACAAAGGCTAAGGTAATCTCCTACATGTAACCTGTGGTTTTGTTTTTCCCCCAACATTGCAGTGATTTATTCTTTGATACATCAAAAAGTATTTCAACTAACAAGTTACATTATAAATCAAATTATAACTTCCCTTCTCCCTTTTTTGTCATTGTCAAGAATTTTGGTCATTTGCCACAACCACCTCTCAATGAGCACCAGAGATGTCCCACATTCCAGGACAACTTACACCAAGTGCTCTGAGTATGTATGACAGTCACCCTGAAAATAGTACCCAACTCTTTGAGGGTCTCTCTGTTTCACTCCAACATTTAAAGAGCAATTGTGGAAGGATCTCATCAGCTATTTATTATGTTGGGAGAATAGAAGTCCTATGCATTTTTTACATCTTTTACACTTTAATGACACGTGTAGCAATTTGATGACCATAATGCAACTGTACTTTTAGCAGCACCACAGTCTTAGTAGCTGTGAGCCTAAAAGCTTTAAATTATTTGGAGACAAAGAGATATTAAATGCTTCAATTGTAACACACTGCAGGGACACCTGGCCTTGCCCAGCACAGAGAACAGTCTGGCTACACGTTGTTCAATCTCTTCTAAATTTATGCCTTCAAGAAACACTACCTGGAAGGACAAATTCTGTCAGACTGAGCACTGAATCACTGAGGCAAGGCTTGTTTTCTTAACCAGACTTGTTCTTCTCCACTTGCATTCTGTTCTGCTACTGATGATGTGTTAAGTGAAGGATAGGATATAGGACAGGGGTGCCAAACTCATTTTCACCAGGGGCTACATCAGCCTTGTAGGCCGAATGTAATTTTAAGACTGTATAACTGTAACTGCTCCTACATTTACACAGTCCTAAAATTACATTCGACCATTTGAAGGCAACAGCGAGGCTGACGTGCCACCCCCCGCCCCGTGAAAATGAGTTTGACACCCCTGATATAGGATCAAGGAATAAGAAAATTCAATAAATACGTTAAGCTTTGTCTGATCAGTCATATACTTATTAAACCTCTGATAATTTCATATTTCATTGTATTTCTTTTGAGCAGTAGTGTGCCTGCCATACCAGCAAACTTACCAAATGCAAAGTTAGAGATTCACACTACCTGTCTCCTTTTCTTGAAAAGGTGTATCCATGGCAATAAATGTGGCTTATGTTCAGAAAAAAATAAATTTTGAGAGCCATAAAATACACAACCCGAACAAAACAGCAGTTTTACCGTGCTTGCTTTTTCTGTCCAAAAGCCTCTCAAAACTAAACGGAGCAGCTGTGCCATGAGAAATAATCCATAACTATAAAAAGGCTCTCTAAAAGAACCTCAGAACATAGTTTGGGGTTTTTGAGAGGAAGAAGAGGAAACTAAGCAAATTGTAAAATGTAACTAGGTACTGCACATCTTTAAAGCAACAGGGCAGGGAGAGAAGAGATGCAGATGTTGAATCCAAGTTTGCTGACTCAATGAGATGCTTTAAAATAAAAAAAAAATTATCTCTCAGCAAGCAAATGCAGTAATACAGATATTAACACTGCTATTTTCAAAGCAATAACATTTAACTCAGATAATATGCCAGCATTTTGTTTTCTTCTTAGATGCTTCTCAATTACACTCTAGCACTGGTTACACATTCTAATGAGACGTGTTCTAACACAATCTGCTTTGTTCATCACAGAGGCATAAAGGCCTTTATGTAAGAAAACAGCCTTCGTTATCCAATTAACTTCTGTTTATCTTATACTAGCATATTTTGAAGCTAAATTTCATTAGATTTCAGGTAGGTACCAGTCAGATGACTTGATTAACTTTGTGCTCGATTATACCATGACTAGCAGACGTATCCACTCTTACCTACAAAACACATTCCAACAATTAATTTTACTTACTGTCAAAATATCATATCTTAGGTTAAAAAAATGAAATAGTATAAATTAAACTTAACTGGTTCTTGTTATGCCTTTGTAAATCAAGTCAGTTTTATTAGCTTCTGTTCCATCTAAAAATATCTGCAGAATAAAATCAATCACTCTGATAAGCAAATACACTGCACTCCCTCAGGCTTCTACTTCAAGGTATTTTCACTGTGTACTAATTTTTGCAGGTTGCCTCTTTTGTCTCTCATTTTTCAGTGTCCTCTTAAAATGCAGCTATCCTAACGTGGTATTTTATTTTAATGCCAGTCTTACCAGTGGTTTATGGAGAAAGGTACTTCTTATCTACTGTTCTTCACTTGATACCTCTTATAAGACTGCACTGCTTCTGTTTTCCTCGTACACTGATGATATTGACTTTTGCTTATCAGCATGTCATGAATCATGTTGTTGCAACAAAAAGCCGAAGTGTTAAATATCTTTTTTGCTTCTATTCTTATTAAAACATCTCAGGCAAATGAGACAGTTGACAATAGTAATGGGTGAGACTTCAGTATTGTAAATTCAGTCTAAAAAAAAAATAACACGTGTTTCTGGGGCTGAAAAATTCACCCCAAAATGCATAAAGAAACGATAATTTAAGGTAAGAGACACCATGCTTGATAATGAAACACGTAACAGAAGACTGGAAAAGAGCAATGCAGTCTGTCTTTCAGAGGCGGAAGAAAGCAGGCACTCGAGGAGAAAAGTATTATGGACCTATCAACACTCCCAGTCCATGAAAAGCATCAAAACATACAATGAAAAAAACAAAAACATTGTACAGAAACACGTTCCTGCACCAGGTTCTGTAGTTTAGGAAAAGGCCATCATTATGACATATTTTAAGTTTAGCAACACTCAAAAAATGTGACATGAAACACCGTTCTCTGCACCAGGGAAATAAGGTATAGAATAGTGTGGTCCAACTTGCAAATCCCTGGAGTGGCCTCCATCGCTTTTTCCACAGGAGAGCTTGTCAAGCACAGGCTGTAAAAATACCAAAAAACACCTCCTCGTACATCTGCCACAAATAACTGCACTGCTGCCCTGGAGAGCAGCTGGAAATCCAGCCCTGGGCTGCAGGGCATCGCTCCCAGCGCTGCTCTCAGCAGCACAAGTGCCTTTCAGTCTGCAAGAAGCACCTGGAAGCATTTCAGTGTCTGTCTGCAGCGTGAGGCTGTGCTTCGAGGGGAATGATGGTACCTTGAGAGGGACAAGGGAAGTCCTAAATCAAAATCTGGAACACCATGATTTAGCTGAAACCCTTGTAAGATAACCCTAGTCACCGATCTATGCAGCCATCACTGTAAGACCAGTGAGGCATATGAAATGGATTTCATAGGAGTCTGTTCTGGGTCCAGTATTATTCAGTATTTTCAAGGCTAGTTTTAAGGGCTGCATAATAGTTCAAACAGTATTGTGTCTGGAGAGGCTGCAAGCAAACCAAAGGGCAGCATTTATATTCAAAATTACCTGAACAAAGTGATCAGAGACAACTGCGAACAAAGAAAAACATACAATGTGTACTCATATGTAAAAAACAGGAACAACGACTTAAAAATGGAAAAAGGAGTGCAAGCAGTGCAGCTGTCAGTTCAAACACGTGTGCTTTCCAAGCAAATAAGACAATGCTTACTTCAACTAACACAAATATTAAAGCTATGCAACTCCTCAAAAGACAGTAAAAAAAGTACTTGGTTATAAAAAAAGTAGAAAGGCCAACAGGAGGTAAAATAAAGAGAGAAACCTTTATCATTAAATCGAAAGAAACACTTTTCCTAACTTCTAGACCATCATGACTTGCAGCTAAACTGTTTTTTCCATCACAATCTTTGGACTTCAGAACGGTAAATGTTATTCATGGCGATAAACTGATCTCTCAGATTTTAGAACTCTGTCATTCTAGGTCTGTCTTCTTAATCAGTGTATTTATTGAAACGTGAAGTAATCTAAACAGGTTAATTATCAGTAATCAGATTTTCATCTTATTCAGACACACGATCTCAACTCTCCAATTTGTGCACTAAGTACTGCAGCTGTGCATACAAATAAGTTACTTTGAATTTATCCATGTCATTCCCCTCTCTTCTCAAATGGAGATTTAAGGCAATACAGCTTGTCTTTGTAGGTAACCGTACACCTACACATTTTAGTGCAACATGTATTGCTGCCCAGCATTCTCATAATAAAAAAAGTTATTTTACATTGGTAAAGCTATTTTATGCTTGAGGATCAGAGCACCTTCATGTTGTATCTGTATATTCACACCTATACAGAGGGCTCTTCCAACCTCCTGTACCATTAAAAAAGGCAGGTACCTTCAAGCAAAGCTGCTAACCAAGACCAAAATTGTGTATAAATAAGGACTTGTTACAGAATATAAGAAAAAGTTTACTCAATAAAGAGAACTAAGCAAACCATGACCCACTCTTGAGCAGAACTCTCCGTGAACTGACTGCTGTAAGACAAAGACCCTTGGTAGGATTTGTCTCCCTTGTTCACCGAGGTGAGTTAGAAAATTCTGATTTGATTAAGTTTGTCTACTCCTGTGCATGTGTACTTAGGCCAGCCCCAGGGACAGTGACACCTGCCTTCCATCAAAATTTTTGGTGGAATGAATTAAGAAATGTATTAATCATTTCAGCTTTCTGACACCTTCTAGAATCATGTTTTAAATAGATATCAAACTTGACTCAAATCTGTCTGATTATTAAAAAAAAAAAAAAAACAAAAACAAACAAAACACTCCACCTGTCTGTATTTTAAGCAGAACGTGTTGTTTCTATTCTGCTTCTAGTCTTAACATCAGCTGTTTTCTATAACAGACTGTGATTGTGTGAAGATGATAATAAGGCATTAATCAGCCTACTAAAAATATGCACATGACTACTCTAAAGTTGTGTGAAGTTTATTAAGCATTTCTCAAATCTGTCTTCATTAGTATACAATATTTACGTTCAAAACACTTCAGTAATTTCATGCTTAAGAGATGCTTGTATTGAAGTATGTATACATATTTAAGACAGAGCACCATGATTATTACAAAGCAGTTACTTGTATATTAGTTTTTTCATCACCAACACATTTTCCAAGGATTTCTCACAAAATCTTCAGGCATCTTTTAGTGAGAAAATTACTGATTATATAATTAACAGCTTTTTCCACACTAACATGTATGGCAATACACTATTTAAGACTTTTTATAAATACTTCAAAGAATAATTTATACTAGAACAGACACCTAAAGGTCAGTTAATCCAACCAGCCCCCACTCAAAGCAAATCCAACAAGATAAAATTGCCCATGACACGATCCAGTCAAGTTCTGAATACCTCCAAGGACGGAGATTCCATGTCCCTTCTAAGAATCCACCTATTCTAATATTTCACCACTTTAATGGTGAAAAATGTTCTCTCTGCATGTAATGAGCGTCATCTCTATTGTCTCTTATCCTACCACTAAGCATCTCTGTGAAGAGCCTGGCTCCATCTCCTCTATGTGTTTCCTCATCTGTGTATTTAAAGACAGCAGTATGATCACCCTCAGCCACATCTTCTTCAGACAGAGTGAACCCAGTTCTCTCAGTCTCTCTGCATTTATTGTGCTCCGCTCCTCTAATCACCTTGTTAGATCTCCATTGGTATGGCAACATCTTTCTTGTAGATAGGACCCCAAAACATGACTCATCTCTGTGGTACCCAAAGTTAAAACTTACCTCACCAGGGAGCATGTGCTTTGTTTCATACAGAGAACGGCAGATTTTCAAAATTTCATTTCCTGTGTTCTCCTTTTCCTCAGGTGGGCATCTCTGTAGCATAACAGTTCCCAGTTTCACCCAGGGATTATCATCTGTGCACGATCTGCCCAGAATAAAACAGAGATGTGTTTAGAATATAAATATATACCTCCACCCCCATTTTCTGTAGGTGTTTTTTGTTCATTTGATTGTTTTGTGATGTAAGGTACAATCTCACGAAAGAGAAGAAAGTTTCGAGGCAACCTACTAATCCCGATGCCATCATTCTTTCAATGCAACAAAGAAGCTTAAAGTATTTTGAATTACGACACAGTGCTATAATCCTTGAGGAATCATGCACCGGATAAAGATTGATCAAATTGGAACAGCACAGGAACAGCTTTTCCTGGCTTTATACCAGCTAATTTCCCAAGCAGAATGGTATCGAGGGAGGGAAGACAGAAATCCAGCATTCCTAATTTTGTTTGCTTCGA
The DNA here is from genome assembly GCF_037038585.1 of Patagioenas fasciata. Lineage (NCBI taxonomy): Eukaryota > Metazoa > Chordata > Aves > Columbiformes > Columbidae > Patagioenas > Patagioenas fasciata. Next base: position 112,200,323 of record NC_092522.1, read on the forward strand.
TCACATTCTAACAGCATCTGCCTCTCACGTATCTGTGTCTTGCTTCTGAACAAAGAAAATACTTTCAAGATTTACATTTTAATTTTCAGGTTCAATAAGTACAAACAAAAATAAACTTTTTTTATAGCCCAACCAAACAGCGTAAAGAGTGAAAGTACACGCATCTGTAATTGTTCATTAGCAGATACGGATGCAGATACATTTGTTTCACATATTTAAAATGGTCTTTTCATTCCACATAGAACTTCATGCCATGTCGCTCTTACACAGTCAGACTTACATCAATGGTAGACAGTAGATCCAAGTAATATTTATCACACATGATGGCAAGGCAATGTTTGCTATAAAGCAAGGATGCCCAACTAATTTTCGCTGGGGGCCACATTGGCCTCGCGGTTGCCTTCAAAGGGCCCAAGGTAATTTTAGGACTGTATGTATGTAACTACTGCTACATTTACACAGTCCTAAAATTACCTTGGGCCCTTTGAAGGCAACTGCGAGGCCAATGTGGCCCTCAGCGAAAATGAGTTTGGTGCCCCAACTATAAAGATTTGTTGCTGGGACATTTCTTGGCCTACAGGTGCTACTCGTTAGATCATGGAGATACTTAGGTACTTTTGCCAGGTGTCCTTGCTAGGACCAGATGTATCGACAGAAACAGGGAACATACCGGAGCTTTTAAATGACAGCACAAAGCTTAACACTGGAACACATCCACGCTGTCATTTTCCTAATGTGAATTAAGTTAATGCATTTCAGTTACCATCTACAATGGGCTAAAATTATGCACAATCACAGTTTAGATCATAATTATATTAAGCCACAGTAACACAACCACAATGTTCATCCGTGCATGAACTTAGGAAGGCAGAAAACGTGATTTAAAAATCATCCCAACATCTCTTTTGCTATTAATCAGCCTCCCAAAGACACAGGAAACTTTTCATTATAGCTTGAAGGAAAAAAGAAAAAAAAATCCAAACAAGACCAAATCTGGCAGGTTGTTTTTACAATTTAGTGTAAATTAAGACATACAGCACATGTGGGAAGGAGTAGTGAAGTGCTGCTTTTCAAAGGTATTATTTAGCAGCAATTGTTGAAAGTAACACATTAATATCACTCTAAATGGAGTCTATTAAGAGAGTCTGTTGGATTGACATGTATCAAGGAATAGGTCTGACAACTTTGGAGAGGACAACTACCAATATATACTATTTCATATAATAAAGCTCTCTCCTACTCATCTTTCAAAAGTACATGTTGTAATCAAAGAAAACCAGCTCCAAATGAAGCTGACTTTATATGCCAACATGAAAACCAGACACAGAGATGGCTAGGAACGTGTAACTTGAAATACAAACTAAATAGAAGTCATTATCTTTATTCCTTCTGACAACTTAATTGAAATTTTCCATCAGTCACAGTCACTGAGCTCAGAGCTGCCACAAGCCTGGCTGGAAACAGCCCAGCTCCTCCTCTCCTCTCCTTCCAACCTGATGGGTCGAACCCAAAGACATCAGCATATTCAACAAGCAGAACGTGATGCACTTAATCTATGAACCCCCAGTAAGGTTAGGGGAAGAGAAAAAGCCCTACAGCTCCATCTTTGCCACTGGTTGAATTGACAGCTCCTGCTATGTGATCCATCTCTTGCTCAGAGGCACAGAGAGTCATAACGAATTTCCATTTTTATAGCTGCTACCTCCAGAGTACATTAAGAAAACCTACAAGAATTTCCCGCTAGAAAAAGAACACAGAAATCACACTACAAAACACAGAAGTTAGAAATAACCAGAAAGATGCAAGACCACAAGGCTTGCCATGTGCAGCTTTATTTATTTAAGTATCAGAGATATAGTCTACATATATAAAGCTTTTCTCAACACAACTCCTTAAAATTATTTCAAATATTTGTGTGATTGATTACCAAATATCTGTTACCTGCCATCTCTAAATAAAAACAAGATTCAGTTACCAAAACTCTGACACCTACAGGCAGAATTCAGTTTTCTTCTCTCCTGAATTCTACCTTAGCTCAACTATGATTAAAAAAAACCCCACAACTTACTTTTTCAACATGACAAAAGTAATTATTTCAAAAACACAGCATGAACTTTTTTTTTTCCCCAGTACCAAAAGACAGAAAATTTGGATTAAGTTAAAAAAGAAAGCTGGTCTTCCTGAGTTCCCAAACACCCTACCAATATTTGAAATAAATTTTGAATGTAGGCTGCAAGTTCCAAAGAACTGCAGAACTTTGGATACTGTCAATCATTTAAAAACCAAAAATCTTTATGAAGTGCTTAGAACGACATCTAAATATGAGACATCTAGACAGAAAAGCATCTACGCATAACAAGCGTATGAAAATACAATCTTAAAACTATATGACTTAGAGTGCTGACTGAACCAACCAAGCTATCTCTTCTGTTTCTTCACAGTCAACGTGCCATATTATGATATGAAGAGAATCACATTTGCAGGTGAATAATGAGCATTATTCTAGGTGGAATGTTTTAAAATACAAGAACTCAAACAAACACCAAAAAGCACAGACTTAACATTAACAGAGACATCTCAAAAATTCTTAAAAAAAAAAAAAGCTACTAAAAAGTCCCCAAACTTCAGTTGTTTTGCTTCTCTTTTGAGGCTTTACAGAATGTAAATTGTATTTTCTAGCTTCATATTCAATTCTAAGTACTAGATATTTACTGTTAAGTTGTAAACCAAAATTCTAAATATTCAGATGACTCAGACTTAAATTCCCCAGATCCTGCACATATCATTACACTGGTAGCAAACAATGAGTTAGTAAGAACAACCCTTTTCTGAAGCAGAGGAAAGAATAAGTTAAGATTTTAAAAAAATCTTAATACATATGGCCAAACAACTGGCTCACAGTTTTCCTCTTTGCTCAAGAGTTTCTTAATTCAATTTGCTTTAAAATGAAATTGTTGCAAACCCCACTAATCACGCAGTTCCTTCTCCTTACTCCAACCCAGCCATCAGGGCAGCTGCTTCAGTAACACAATTTCAGGAAGATGTATATAACAACAACAACAACAAAAAACATAAACAAAACAAACCCCAAACAAACCCCAAAACCCATCACACACACAAAAAACAAACAAACAAACAAAACAAAAACTCGACTCACCAAAAAAAAAAATCACACCAAAAAACCACATCACCAGGCTGAGAAGCAGAACTAAATGCTGTTAACATGGCCGTATGCAACACTGGCAGAAGAGGGAAGAGCGAGCAAGAATAAAAGGAGACCCCAGAGCCGAGGACATTTGCAGCAGCCCTACCAAAGATGCAGAGACGGGCATATGACAGTGACCACCAATGACAATGGAGAGAGAGAGGAGAGAAGGTTCAGATAAAGGAGGCAGAAAGGACCCGAAAGGATTGGTGCTGGGCCTGATGTTTTAAAACCAATCATACTTGAGGTAGCAGGATTGAGGGTGGAATGAGGACAAAGCTTCACTTCAGAAGCGCTATTAGTTGTTAAGACAGATGTCTCTAGTTCACTCAAATTCATTTTAATGACAGCACACTGATTATAAAAGTCAAATTTTGAGAACATTTCCGCAGACCAAATATATTATTTCTGTAGATAAGAGAGAGCCAACCAGCTGGAAAGGAATTTGGTGGAGAAGGATCTGGGGTCTTGATAGGCACCACAGTGACCATGAGTGAACAATGTACTCCTGCAGCAAAGAAAGGCAACAGCACCCTGGCTTGAATCAGGACGAGTGTTGCCAGCAGGTTCTTCCCCTCTGCTCAGCACTGGTGAGACATCTGGAGTGCTCAGACTGGTTTTGGGCTTCCCAGCACAAAATGACATGGACATACTGAAGTGAGCCCAGGAAAGTGCCACAAAGACGATAAAGAGATTGGTGTCTCTGTCCCATGCGCAGAGGCTGAGGGAGATGATAGAACTGGGACAAGTTCAGCGTGGAAAAGAGAAGGACTGGGGGAATTTTATCAATTGTATAAATACCTGATGGGGAAAGTAAAGAAGTGGGAGTGTGACTCATCTCAGTGATGCTCAATGACAACACAAAGCCAATGGGCACAAACAGAAACACATTTTACTAAAACATAAGAGAAAACTCTTTGTTGTAGTTGTTGTGGAATCTCCAGTCTTGGAGCCCTTCAAAACCCAAGGCAATGGCCCTGAGCAGCCTGCTCCAGCCTACCCTGCTTTCAGCAGAGCAAGCGGAGTAGACATCTCCAGAGATCCTTTCTGACCTCAGTCATTGCTAAACACATTAAAATCACACAGTGACATAAGGTCATGAGATAATTTACCCTGTTCTCTTGGCCTCTTAGCCAAATTGATTTATTTAAGTCAGAATTGTGACTATTAAATGCCTCGGAGCCATATTACCTACTCTAGACCCTATATGAATTATGATACAGGTGATGCAAGCATTTTGTGCAAACTTTCAGACTTTACCACTCTTGGAAGTAAGAAGTATCCCGCCTCCGAAATGTAATCCACTGTTACTTATAACTACAAATCACATGTAATTCTTATTTTGTTTTTTGTTCTTCTCTTTAGGAAGTCAGTCTGAAGGAAGAGAACACCAAGTGGGAGATAAAATTAAATTATTTTAATTTCTTCTCTTGCAGAGCAGTAGAAAAGAGCTGTCTATATATGAGAAGGGTTTGCCCTTCACAAAATTCTTAGTGTTTCTGTTCAACCCAAGGAAAAATAATATTGCTAATTGCAGCAATATTTAACTCGACCCTTTGTTCCATAACTTTAACATTTTTTTAAATTTTTTTTTTAATCTAAGCTCCCACACACTGTGAGGATCCAATTTTCAATTATGATTAAAACAAAACCAAAGAGGAAAGCTGAATATGAATTTGTGACAGATTACATAGCACACCTTGTACTTCTTTAAGCACTGAAGACAATTTCTATCTCGTAAAACTGTCATAAAGAATTCAGGTTAATGCTTATCCAGAAATTGCAAACAAGCTGCAGGCGTGAAGGTGAATAACCCTTACAGATTACCTTCTAATGAGCCAGCTCTCTCCAAGTCCACTAAAGAGTTACTTTTCATAAAAAGCCACTTTTCTGACAAATCAATGCACATCAACACTTTGGGGAGTGTAATCAAGTTAAAACAGGTTGTAATCAATACCACAGAGTAATTCAATGGAAGCATCATTTAATGTGTCTAACCTCGCTACCATCAGATAAAACATGGCACATTGTACTCACTACCCCAAAATTAATATTAGTGCTGTGCTTGAAATAGATCTGACTTTTGCCTCACAACAGAAGATTATGAATCCTTACATGTCAGAAGCAATCATAAGTTATAGAATAGAACAGCTAAATTTTTTACCTTTAAATGTGTTCAGAAAGTCACACACAAAAATCAAAGGACTGATAAAAAATAATGTAGTTAAGATGTTCCAAACTAGCACTTTCAGTAAATACCCATTCTGATGGGTACAATGCCAAAGTTTCAAATAATTATTCTCATTTTAAATTGGTGGTTTAGGATATGTCTAGTACATATTCTTTACTTCTGGATACTTTATTCAGAGATAGAAATAATAGGTACTGGATCTAGAAAAGAGAAGCACCATTGCTTCGTACCGTTACCCTCATAGACCTCCTGCAGACTGTCTGCCACAGCCTCCTGAACATTGACTTCCAAAGGGTTTTCTGTACAGTATAACTTTGAATGGAAAAAATAGTCAGAACTTTGTATTCCTTTTTATAGATTTTGTACATATAGCCAAAAATAAGAGCAAAACACGTAACTTTAAATTTAAGTAGATATTAATAGAAAAACCTCCTCTGCAACAGTTCAGGCAATAAAATGGTTTTCTGCCTGCTCCATGATGCATACTACATACGCATAGGTAGTTTTTACAAGAAACTGATTATTCAATTCTGCTTTAAATAAACCATTTATTTTCCCCACTGTGACGTTTTCCAAAGGTCATACTCCTTTTGGCCGTATTTGAATTGACGTAGAACTCTTGTTAAAGGATTGTTTGAAGAAATGTTTACCTGTTGCTCACGTCCATTGGTGGCCAAGCTTGAAGGAGTAAAACCAAATGCTGAAACTCCGATGGACTGTGACTGGACTCAAGAAGTCTGAGGAAGAGAGAATATCTTTTTTCTTCATTTTCAACATCTGTTATCTCTACCTGGGGAGGTGGGAAAAAAAAAAAAAAGTTGGTTTTGTTTTGTTTTTTATAAGAAACCAATGATTTAAAAATCAATCAACAAACAATCTGTGAAGGATATAATTTTCAATTACAAGCAAATAAAACAGGAGAGCCCACAGATGATGGTAAATGACTTAGCTGTACATTCCTAATACAATGTAACCCCACACAAGTATCTTCACTGATGAGTTCACGGGATCTTATGTCTGTGTTCTTCAACCAACCAAAAATTCCTTTAATTTCCTTCTCTTGATATATAGAAATACATACATACACTTATATGTCTTTTTAAATAATAGGCATGTCTAGTGCTTCCGTAATATATATTACTCTCACTCACCTATGAAAATTCAATGGTTTTATCTCAATTCATAGCATGTAATATTTTCTCCCACAGGAAAGAGCCCTGAAAGATGATTCTAAATTAATTTACCCAGTGATGAACCTTTACTGACAGATACTGTAAGATTTCTCAATATAGGTGTTTAAACCTAAGAAAAACAAAATCCCAGCCACCAGACGACTCTATCTCAGGAAAAGTGTCCACCTAAGTTTAAATCCTGCAGCTTCTGCCAGGACTTGAATTCACTTCAGTTGATGGCAGGTTCTTTTATAGATAATTACTGCTTGCAGTTCTCACGGTAAAAAAGCACAAGGTAAAAGGTCTGACTGTTGAAGGAAAGTTGCTGTAAATGAAAACCAACTTGCCACTAAATGAGAAGCAGCTTCTGTTTAAAAGTTTGGCTATCACACTAGGAGGGCTTTCACAAAACTGAATTCACTGTCTCTACCTGACATACAAAAGTTCTTGGAGTTTAAAAATCATTTCTTACAATAACAAGGTATCTTCCCCTGTGTTATTAACATACTCTAACATTCAATATTTCCTCCAAACTTTGAGAAGTTCCAGGATATCAAGCACTTCAGTTCCATCTGTAATTCCGCTGAAGATACACAGCATTAACTGTTAACTTTTCTGTTTCAGCCCAAGCAGTTCTAAAACATCAAAGATGGACAAAGTTTTCCTTAGTTCCACAGCTATTCTAAAAGATTAAAGATCATGCTCCCATCTTTTCAAAGCAACTCTGATATATCAAGGGCAAATTTTTCAAAGGAGGTCAGAAAACAAAGATTACTGATGTGTTTATTAAGTTGCCTACATAATTTGTAACTTTAAAATACTTAGTGTTGAAAAACTGTTCACTTCTGTCTCCATGGTACATCTGAAAGCTCTGCAGACTAAAACATTTTACACAGTGAAGAAATGTTTCTGAAATCTGTTCATCTAATGTACCTTTCTGTACTGTAAATGTCACATAGCAGGCATCAGTTATCCACTTCCAATATTCTGAAATTCCATCTATATTTGTTAATATAAAATACTATCTTCAATATTTAAATCACAAGGCTGAGAAGAAAAGGGAGAACAGTAAAGGGTAAAAGGGACATAAGCCATGCTAACCTCTAAGGATTAAAAATATTTAGCAAATTATGTAACATCTAGACAACAGAAACTCTCACATCGCTTCATCTATCCCCAAACTCCTTTTTCAGACAACTAACTCTTTAAATATTTAAACCAAGTAAGCAGCATTCTGGATGGCCCACTGAGTACATTTTAGTATATTTGCACAAATAGCATGTTACTTCAAAACACAGACTAAATGTTCATATCTCTCTGATGATAACCGTAAAAATGGAAGAAACAGCACAGATGAGAAAAGCTGTCACAGAAATTGAGCCATTAGTAGTAGAAAATAGATGAGAATAGATCAGACATCCTATTTAACATGAACTGAATTCCAATAATTCTGCCTAATAATGCACCTTTTTTTACAGTTGTACAGGCTTACAGCATTTTTATGAGGTTAACTAATCTAGCATTATAATCTTGTGTTTTGGACAGCTGGATCCTTGCAACATTATTGCTCATAACAACACACATATTAATATGACCAAAGAAAATCAGAAGTAACTTTCTGTTCTTAAACACCGTGTGCATTTCTGCAACATTTCTTTCTACAATGGCCTTTTTCAAGTCACCTTCAACAAACTTTCTATGGTGTTAGTTATTTATAGTTTTTTAAGAAAATTATTGGAAATTCATTTTTTATACAGCATTTTAAGTGGATGTCACTTCCATCTACTGTGAAACAGGTGAGATAAGAAAGTAGTGACATAGTGCCTAAGTATGCTTATCTTTAGGAGTGCATGTGGTGATCTAAAATTGCAGCACTAAGGACAGATGAAATGGTTAATGAAAGAGGAATAAATTGAAAATACTTAAGTACTGATGGGTACATGATAAGTATGATTACTTAAAAAAAAAAAAAAAATTAAATGACTATTGTTATCCTGCCTTCAAGTCCCCACCCCTCCATCTTTTAATTCTTAGCTATTTTCCCTTCCTCAATGTATCTTATGCTTCTGCTGCATTTATCAGTTGTCCCTACACTCCACATACATCTGTGTTTCACTCCTGTGGTAACGTGACTGTTAACTTTTTTTGAAACAGAAAAGCTGAGGTTCAGATGCAAACCCATGCTTAGACACTGAGAATGCCTGTGTCACAATGGTCACACAGTCAAATGCATCAGGAATATTTTTCAGAAGTATTCTGGAGTTGAAAACGTTGTCAAATACACGCCAACTCTGAAAAGACTGGGTCCACACTTCACATTGCACTTTGATAAGCAGTCCTGCTGGTTCAAATGAGATTGCATAATGTCCAAAACTGTACCTTCTGAGAAGCTGCTGTATTTAATTTGTGTGTATGTGCCTTTGCACAATCAAGATGATTGAAATCTAAGCACGATTTGCTCCCTAGCATCACTAGAAAAATCCTAATGAGAAGATCCAACACTATGCACCAGAAACACATTTAAAATCTTCATTTCAAGGTACTGTTGTTCTTCTAAAACAAAGATACACTTTAAAGTCAAATATCATTAAAGTAGCAATATTAGCTATTATGAAGTAAATCACGGCACTTGGCTTAAACATCTTGCGCACTGCTTTATAGTTTGAATGACAAGGTACCTTGTCTTCTCTCTAGTTCTTTCCTCACAATTCTCAAGAAATAGGAGTTACAATCAAACCATGAAAAAAAGTGAAAGTTCCTTGCTACAAGAAAGCAATATGTTGAAGCAGCACATTGAAACTAAGGGGTTTTTTATTTAGATTTGCCATGCATATACATATGTTTTGTGTGTTTGTGCGTGTATGCACATAGAACATAGGTTTTCCTCTGCATCATCTCCTCTTTGCAAGGCTGAGGGAGAGCACGGTGAGGAAGCAGACACCTCACACGGCACATACAGAGCACGTTCTGTGTTAAAAGGAAGAAATTTCATCTCAACAGAGATGAAATTTAGCTAAGATGAAGTTACCATGGTTAGGTAAGTCTGTTGTTTTGTGGTAATAACACAGAAAAAAAAGAGTAAAAATTCCACTTTTAACTGAACACTGTAGCAACTCAGAATGATCCATTCAGATGACTCTGAATATTGTAACGCAACAGCGCTGCATTTTTACCAGTGTGATCATCTTTACATCACAGTAATGGGACAGTGTAAGTCAGCTTTCCCATTTTTTATTTTAAACAAAACCCCCAAACATTCTTCCGAACTACTCAAAGGCTATGCAAGGATAACCTGCCATGAACAGCTCAGAGCCTTGATAGCACAAGTGCCTGTTAAGAAGAATCTGTCACTAAACAGAATAATGAGGAGGGCAGTAAGGAGTATGCTTGAATTTCAGATGATCCCTACGGAATAAGAAAAAAGAAAAAAGAAGCAGAAAGCAAGGACTTTCACTTTAACAACAGACTGGCTCAACTGTGTCTTGTTTTTCCCTAGTTTCATGCCTTCTCTTTGGCAGTGGAACACAGCTGGCTTCATGTTTTTCATTAAAATAATAGGCTGCACAAATATTTACCACAATGGGAAAGCCAATTAGGAGAATTAATTTTAGAAATTATACTCATGATAGATTATAAAATGAAATACAAATTAAGTAAAACCAAACCTTATGTTAAACTGTTAAAATACACAATTTCATTATCAACAAGAGACTACATATGTTTAAAATCCAGACCACACAAACATCTGCCCATGTCAATGTTCCTTAAAACAACATATAGGAAACGAACAAAGCAAAATATAGGCTACAGAAACAGCACTAGGTGTTGCTTAAAACTGCATTAGATACTACCAGCTGTCTGAATCAGTGCAAACTCCTCTTATTCGTATGTTCTCCTCCTGAGCACTTTGCTTTTACATATATTCCCAGTTTCTCCTGTTATGTTGTTATTATTCATCCTAAGTGGTTAGGATGGCCCATAAAGGAGTTCTGACTCATCCTATATTATCATTGCTTAATAAAGGTAAAAATCAGTCCACCTTTCCCAAATACTGACCAAGACAGTAAATTGAAAACATTTCTGAATGGGAATGCAAACTGCAGCTACAGCATGCAGCAGCTATGGTTCACTAGAACACAAAAGTCAGATTTTCTTTTTACCTGAGATACATTATTTTGCATGTCTCAAGTAGATGACTCACCAGTAGCAGAGACCTGACACTGCATATGTTCAATAACCCATCCCCTTAAAGGGAGAGCTCTGAACTTGCTGTAACTTGCAAATCTTAAGAAAACTAAAACACTGTTGAAAAAAATAGTGCTGGAGTACACTTATTTATCAAACGATTGGCCAAAATGTCTTAGTTCTTACATCATTTTGCTAGTAGGAAGTTATAGCAGACAGAATTCCTACAAGCTTTTAAAAACATTTGGTTTTATATAAAATCCATGTGAACTATATGGGCACAGGTGCTCTACTGCTAAAGTCTAAATGATAAGAGGAATCTGGCAGTTGGTTGAGACACTTCTAATCTCTTCAACTACACAGTACCTGAGGACAAACAAAGCCTTTGTCTGACTTCAGCCATCCTGAGCAAATTTGGAAGGCATATTCTTTATATCCAGTGCTGAAATAAAAACTTAACACACTCACAATCCCTTCCCAAACTGTTCTGCCTCATAATAAAATCTTTCAAAGATTTATATAGTCCTCTTCCCTCTAGTAGATGCCCAAAATGTTGAAAGCGCTCAACACATTTTATTCACTTTCATTGTGCAAAGTTTTGACTCATCACCTTGTTCCATAGATTTCTTACTGCTTTACAGATACTTATCACACATGACACACATGAAGGAGTCCCAATATGAAAATTTCCCTCAAAAGTTTGTTACATAATATTTTATAAAAACTGTAAAATGACGTACTTGAAGAATGATAAGGTTAAATAAAGTTGTGGACATCATACATGACTGATAAAGAAAACCTTTGGCATGGCAGTCCACAGGATTTAGTTCAGTACATTATGTCAATCTTGAAAGTGAAGTTAGTTTAAAATCATTACTGACAGCAACAGTGGAATATATATATATTCTAATTGTGTCCTTGAGGCACAGATATCTACTACATAATATTCTCACAATCGTAAATGACAGACACACCTGATAGAGTTATAAATGCTTTATTGCTAAAGCTATATAATTTGAGAATCTGTCACTGATCAACACAGCTGACAACCTAGGGAGGGTTTTGTTGAAGAAATAGAAATGCCAATAAAAAGATCCAGCCAACCCAAACCTTTCCTTCCCCTGAGACAAAATACAAAAAGCTGCTTATTTGCATATAAGTACAGTGAGCAAGGAAAGTAATCTAGACAGACCTCTGTCTCCTTCTGCCCAATGAAATCTGTTCTGCAATTACATTTTTACTCCCTGTGAACATGGCAAACCATGTTTCCATCAACAGACCTTGCTCACTATTAAAACTAGCGTTCTAAGGATACAATCGATAAGGGCATGTTTGTAGCCAAAGAATCGAGATGCAGAAACCAGAAAAAAATATTTTCTTTCATTATAATCATTTGTTCACTGAGAAAAGCTGCATCCATGCTTAAAACCAAGTCCCTATATTAAAGTCAGAGACATTTGTGGTTTCCAAGAGCTGCAACCAAAACCCTACTGATTTAGAGGATTATAAAATCCATTTTATTACATCTACCAGATTGTAAATGTAAATATTTCAAAATATGTTCATGTTCCTCACTGCAGCATAAATTTGAATTAATATGGCATTGAAAACAGAAACACTAAGCAGGCACTTGAGTAGTCCTTTATTGCTATAATGCATTCTCAATTCATCAGGAGTCCCTTGTAAAATGCACTATGTTTTTATTTAGCTTCCCCACCTCCCCACCTGACACCTGGGCCCTAGTGGTAGAGAATTCATCTATACTTCATTTTAAATTACTAGGTAGATCTGACATGAAAGATTTTCTTCAGATTTGAGATGGGGAATGCTGATGCTAAAACTTGCTTCCACTCATTATGTAGGGATTAGCAAGGCTCACAAGCAATGACTGAAACCATTGATAACAATTTGATAGAATTTCTGTAATTGCCTTCCTGGCGTGATGTTCATGGCACAAAAATACAAAAGTCTTGTCTTAAGGAATTTACAATCAGGCATATCAGCAAAGAAAGTACTGTCTTTCCTACACAAACAGGTCAGACAGGGCTGGTCACTGAAGAATTTGATCTTCCCATTCCGGGTCAACCTGTGGTCCATCGTTCCCTATTCTGCTGGTACTTACACAGCTACTGAAAAGCCTGCACAAACATAAGTTACTGGAACTGGAAGCACATGAAGGCAAAGCAAAGCAAAGCAAAAGCAAAAGCTTGTTACAAAGGACCTATAAAATTAAAGACTAAGTCAAATAGGTAAAGTTAACTACTCACAAAATGAACACGAATGTGAAAAATCACCAGTAAAAACAAACTGCAAAATTACCTTTGAACCAAGTTACATTAAAAAAAAAGTCGTATGCCGATGGATGTCATTTGAGAAGTCCATCTTTCCTTTAGCACAGATGAGTTTTACCTCCTAGAAATACATTCCAAATATACTCCCCTAGTGACAGAGAAACCTGTCAGTTTTAAATAAGACTTTTTCATCTTACTTTTTCCATCTACCCAAGTTCACTTGTGGATAATCCAACTTTCAATTCGATTTGGATCTTGGTAAATGGAAATATATTACATAGTACTAAGTCAAAGCTGAGAGATGGTTTTAGAAATTGTTCTATTGGTCTCACAAATGCCCCCACAGCATGATGGAATACAGTCCTATTTTATGAAAAAACACTGTAGTGGTTTTGAGCCTGGACCGATGTTGCAGATTAAATTCCCTTGCTTGAAAGAAGTATTTCTGAAGCTATGCCTATGGAGTTATCCTAAATAATAAACCGCAACAACTTTATTGAGGAAAATCAGTAAATCCGTATGTCATGATGCAGTACAGCCCATCTTCTCTACTTAAAAACAAAAACAACAACAAAACCAACGAAAATAAACAAAACTCCAGCACATTCAAAATGCGGTCGATATAACCTGAGACAGCAAAGCAAACACCTGTTTCACATCTCCCCTCCATCCCAGTTTAAGACCAACGATCAGACAGGAGTTCTTGGTGGACAATATACCAAGTCCTGAACTCACAAACGGAATGCTGGCTGCTATGACCCAGGCTTTGGAAAAACAGCCACTGCTTGACAGACCAGAAAGAAGTGTCTGCTATCAAAACACCAATCTTAGAGCAATCAGGACAAAATTAAAACTGAGGGCAAGACTTTTGCATGGCCAAGTATGTTCAGAACCCATAGCTTTCTACCTTAAAGGAGGGAGAACTCTGGGGTCAGGCTTTCTTGTGCTTTCCCCCAAAGCTAGGTGCCACATATTAAAATTATTGTGAATATATTTGCTGACCACACACGGAAGGCTGCTGCACACAGGTACTAGAGGGATGTGCATAGTCTCACAGGTCAAATCCTGCTCAGACTCGAGTCAATGAACAGGATAAGCAAGTTATGGGATTCAAGTATAAAAACAAATCAACCAGAAGTCTACTGGTGATGAATCAAACAAAGCCTCGGACACATGTTAAGTTGCTTGTTGAGCAGAAATATCCAAGAACTTTTTTCTTCCAAACTGATTTATATAGTGTTTAATTTCTTATCTGCTTGATATGCAGCTCACTAAGAAATGCATATATAGTCAGTAAACACAAATGTGTTGCCTAATGCATAAAAATGTGTAACTCGTGCAGAAAATAAAATCCATTCATTTGTATTCTGCAGACTATCTCCTAATATGCAAATACATTTCAGCACAGAGAAAACCTCTGAAGACTTTACATAGATATTGATAGAGAGATAAGGGCAAATAAAGAAAAGAAATATGCCTTTGAAAGATTTATATAACTAGCTAGCTAAAGCTGGGACAGGATTAACATACGTGTAATTTAAAATGTATATTGACTAGGTGTCAGATAATAGGTAATAATTTGGATCTATGTAAATCATGGCTAAAACTAACATCTGTGCAACGCAAGGGACTTAAAAACATCTAAGCCATTTTACTTGTATGTGCCAGCTACTAATAACTGTTTCATATCACATAGTCTATGTATAATATAGATACTCTACATCTAGAACAGAAAAGGGTGTTGGAAGATGCAGCCTGGGAATGACAAGATTTTAATCCTTAAATATTACTTTTAACTTTAAACTGTTAAATTTCCATCAGCCATTTCGCCTCATACCTTGTACAAGTGGCTCTTCAATTTACCTTTTCTGATCATCACTACCATCAAGAAGCAATGTGTATTCAACTGTATGTATAACTGCTGTCTCGATAATCAAAGTCTGCAATTCTTGCTAATAGAGGAAAAATGAATTTAAAAGCCTTTTTCATGTAAATGAAAACTTGTCAAAATTAACCTTTCCAAATGTCATCCTGCAGATAGGCTAAACTGACAAAGTTAGAGATGCATTTTTAAACAGAACAACCCACAATAAACTAAGACATCCTCTTTTGGGAACAACATGTTGATGTTGACTGCTATTTTAAGTAATATTTATTTAAGCTGTAAAAACTGAAATAAATTAGTAGCTCTGTTGCAGCCATAAAAATAATCAGAAGGCAGCAGACAGCGTCATGCAACTGTCATATTAAATGGCATTATGTAAGTATTGCAAATGCAGGTTTTCTTTTTGATTTGATGTAGTCACAGGTCCTAGCGGTCACAGTAATTATAGGTGAGTCTCTATGTAGTAAAAGCAACAGTGTGGGGAAAAAACCCTCACTTTATCAATCAACATGAACTATCAGAAATTATTAACAACTACTTTTAATACCTGAGAGAGGTTCCTCAGATGATAGAGTTTACAGACCTCTAAATAAAAAGTGTCAGCTAGCAAGATGGTTAACAGATAAGATAAAACTGTTTCAAAAAAAGCGTGGCATCAACTGAACATCACAGTTGTTAATATAAAAAAACTCATTTAAGTTATTAACCAAATAATGTCTAAAGAAAAACAGTTTTATCATTTACTTATATTTTCAAAAGGTTTTTAACAATATGCCTCACTAGAAACCACTGAAAAAACTTGATTCACTAACAGGAACAAAACCAAAAAATGCAAACAAATAAACAGTTTATGATCAAACAGTAAAGGTAAAAAGCAGAATTTTTCATGATTTCATGACTGCTTCTACACTTATATAAATTAAGTGATACTTTTGGAGGAATGAAAGCATTGAATAGTTAATACTGCACACAAGTGAGCTAGCTTATATTTGCCAATGACACTGTAGAAAGAAACCCTCAATTGACTCCAAAAGAAAAAAAAATCTAAGCAAAGTAAATGACTATACGATAGCAAATAGAACACTGGTAGAATCACCATATTTTCAAGTACGCTAAATTAGCTTCATTGAGTCAAAACAGGAACCTGAACCTCACTGAATGCAAAACAAAGACCTCTGGTTGATGTACAGCTGAAGTCAAGAGGGCAATCCAGGCGGTGGGATGCCTATGCATGGACTGCTCATTTCCACAAGGACATCGCATTCACTTCTGCAGTTCTCTCCTTTCAGCATGTATAATGCATATCAGAGTGGGCTCTGAGATAGAGGGAGAATGGTTACAGGCATCGATAACACTGCGGATGAGGTAACATGACTGGAATTGTTTACGCAGATGGAGTAAACAACAGAATAAGGAAAAAAGTGACGAACTACAAAAAACAGAGCAGGGACCTTGATTTTCTGGATTTTGATACCCTATAAAAAAATAGACCACCACCACATACCAAATCACATAAAGAGGTACAAAAATATAAAATAATAAAAAAAATATTCTTCTACAAAATTTTACAGTCAACGTTGCACAGTGCACCAATGCCAAGCATTTAGCAAGAGACATCCACGGTTGAATCACAGTTCATCCACCAATTTCTTTGCAACATAATCACAGAACTTTGAATACATCACTAATGAGCTCCTAATTTTTCTGAAACCGAGATAGACGCAGAATATGCAAGATTTAAACCATTCTCCACTTATACCTTCATTACAGAAAAGCTCTTACAGAAACTGGATTATCACCCGTGAATCCACTCCAGAGCATTCTTATCTCCCTTTGAAGTAACTGCTGCCTGCCAGAGAATACGGAACACCCAGGGCTCCCATTCAAAACCGTCATGCTCACTCAAGCTATACTGCTTTTCTCTCCACTTTGTCTTATCCGTTTTACTTGCGTAGTTAATGGAAAACATTTAATTTGCATCTTAAAGTACTTAATTAATCATACATGCTACAATTTATATTCTTAGAAAAAAAAAAACATTTCACATGTTCGCGTATGGATAAATTGCATCTTCAAGGAACGGAAATTACTGTTTCAAAATATTAATTAAAATTGAAATTAAATTTCTTAAACTTCATTTTTATGTATTACCAGTAGAGAAACAATGTCTCTAGAATTACAAACAATGTTGTAACAAATTTACTCAAAGCTGATAGGACCATAAATCTTTCTTCTAATTAAGCATATTTCACAAATAAAAGTTGGCTGAGGATTAAACAGGTACAGCTCCTCCACCTTTATTTTGCCAAGTCAAGCTAAACACAGGTCATTGTTACCTGATAAATTACTTCAGCAAAATGACATTGGAATTCTTAAATCTCATTCTGATTTCCAAATATTGATTTAAGTGCAGCTGACACAAGCAAAGGCAATGGGAAATAGTTAAAAAACACAAGACACTGAATTGAGGCCTTTCTTTATGAAGTTATATGAAGAAATACCATGTAAACAGATATAAATCCTTTATATACTGGGGGAAGAGGGAAAAAGAGCAATGGACGTTTGACAGCCATACTCAAGTTATCAGAAAGTCATTATGTTAATGTAGACATTATTAAGGTCACTGAGACACATAAAACTTGCATATGCTACCTATAAATTGGCTATATGAAACACGAGCAAATGTGTGGAGAATATACACGACACAAATACAAATTAATCTGGGAATTTTTCAAAGCTAAACTTTAGGGGGAAAAAAACCAACAACCAAACACATAAAAAAAAGAAAGGTGCCTAAAGTTACAATCTTAAATTCATTTTAGAAATCCCTTCCAGTTTTCAAAAATGCTCTGTATACCCCAAGATCATGAAAAAAACATAATATAACAATGTGAAGGGAAAGCCTAATGACATTACCTTCTCTAAATGGCAAAGCTATTTGCATTTAAGTGCCAAGCAAATAGTAATTACATTTTGCATTTGCATAATAATTAAACAACCCTTTAAGGCAAGGTGTGTCTTACAGAAGCTTCACAATTATTAAACCAAGGGTTACTTTAAGATAAGAAGTTATGTACAGAGGCTTTGTTAACGCTGTTGTAACTTACTGGGGCAAAACTCTTCGTACTGTAACTTATGTCTTGTAACTGGTCACTGAACTGAATGACTATGTATGCACACAAACTGTTGATACCTACACGTTAGACAGTGCGGTGAGTCAGTACAGACTATATTTTTACATATTATATGCAAACAAATCGATTTCCCTTCTTAGCTGGATAAAGTTAAAATTTGATAGGAACATTCAAAACCACTTTTTTCTCCCCTCCCCCCCAACTTTTTTTTAATATATAAAAAGTCAGTATTTTGACCCATATTTTTCATGCACCAGTTAACTAGAAAATTACAAAACCTGAAGAGCTCAGATACAGTCCACCAAGGGCATTAAAGACAACATATGCCTCCTCCCTCCAGCAGCATGGGATGGTACTGGAATGTGAATTAAAGACTCTCAAGCCTTTAAAAAATGAGGGACCCTGAATTTTTAATTTTGTTAACTAATCATTAGGAAACGGGAAATTGCTGTGTTTCTGACTGTTTGATAGATAGTTGCTTTCATAAAGTACATTTTTAATTTTCTAAGAGCTGGCCTGTTTCCCAGCAGCACATTGATTTGTAGGACCACTACTTACAACACCTAGAGCATAATTAAATATTAAGTCCCTCCCTGATGTATGCAAAGTCTGACTAAGAGGATTAGTAGACACACTGGGGGTGGCTTTCACACATTTTCTGCTAATTGAACACTGCAATATCATTAAACTTATCTTTACTCAATAGAAATCCACATTCATCCTTTACAGCGTCAGCTGACCCCTTCTGTACTAAGGTAACGGTAAAGGAAAAGAGTGATCCCCTAAAAGCATGTAAGAAATGTCAAGCAAGTAAGGATAAAACAATCTGGAAGCAAGACAATGAATAATTTTTTTATATATTTACAATTTAAAGTTCATTAAAACAAAACAAGCCTTCAAACGCATTCATTTACAAGCTAAAATAGCATTTGTTCCACCCATACACTTCCTTTTTCAAAAAAAACGTGATCAAGGGTTTTATTGGTTCACTGCATGGGAAAGGATGACCAAATTAATAAAAGTGTAGTGATGTTAGAGAAATGGATACCTACAGACAAGGCAGACAGACCTAGCAGTCTGAACATGTCTGAAAGATGAAATTCTTTGTGTCCACTTGTTAACCCTGTTTCACCCAGGATTACCCAGCAACCTGGTAAAACTGTTCAATTGTGCTTCAACATTCCCTTCTGTAGAACCGGGTTGTTTTTGAAGGTCTTTGCACCTGAAGTATTAACTCGCAAAAGAAACTTGCTTAATTAATGCTTTGCCAAAAGCTCATATACAAATCTCTCAATTTTTCAGCAGTCGTGTAACTCCTGAATTCTGCACCATTTTTGTTCCACTAACATACCGTGAATGATTGTGAAATATACCTAGCAAAAATACAGTGAACAGCTTTTAATATGCTATTTTATTATGCTATTTTCTCTCTTAATCCATAAAATTACAAACTTAATTATCAAATAAGGTAATCACTTGCTTTTCTGATATCAACTTGTAGATTAGCATTTGACATCAGCTGACTAGAAGAGAAAAAACATAAAACAGAACCAAAAAAATAGCCTAAGTAGTGGATCACTGATTTGTTTTCTTGGACATTTGAGAAGAACTCTGTATTTCAGTGACTGGTACCTAACGGACAAACTAATATGACTCTCCTGGGTAAATTCCACATTAGTTACCTAGCACAAAATATTCAATGACAACAAAGTGTTCTCATCTATCACATTTAGCTTGAACTGACATGAAAATCAGAATAATTTTTAAATATGTTCCAACAGCACTCTTATAACTGCACTCTGTGGCAGTAAGTGGGGTGAACACCAGTTATTTTTATACATGTACATATCAGCACAGATTTCACTATTGCTAAGTATGAAAACTATCTCTGAACTGAGCTAACTCATAAATACTAGATGTAGAGAATTTTATATTGCAGTATTCAATACACATCTTTATACAATCAGGTCTGAAAGATTTGAGCTTATCTAGCACAGTACTTAAGCTTTTTACTACATGGCTTCTTGCACTACCTGCTTACTCATCAGGAAAAGAGCAGAGCATTGAACTGATCAGCAACTCTGTATTACGAGCAAATGCACTGGTGCTGATAGTCAGCGCAAACTTCTTCCCTCACAAAAAACAGGTGTGTTTTCCTGCTCGAAATCTGGAGTATTCTAAAAGCCCACCACTTCAGGAGACATAAATTATTAACATATGATATGAAGACACCTAAACAGGCTAGAAGTTTGGGCCAACAAGAATTGTAGAGGGTTTAAGGACCGTGCTGCCCCCGGGCCAGGGCAGGTGGGGACAGCGGGGCTGGGAGCAGCTCTGCCCAGGGCCTGCAGGCCCTGCTGGGCCCTGAGCTATGAGTAATGCAGCCCGTTAATTCCTTAAGCATCATCAAATAAAAGGAAATGGATGCAAATTTAATGCTGTAAAGTTGTATTTTGACTTATCAGACTATGGGAGAAAATAAAAGTGATTTGATCTTATGTATTTCTCAAAACAGCGTAATGGGTCTCATAAGGTTTCTGTCAAATACAGGTTCTTTGTCTGTCTTGTATAGACATGGCTGAAAGCTATTCTCTATCTGTAACTTTTTTTTTTTTAACGTACTCTAGTTGGATCTTTTAGATTTGAAATGCTTTTGGATGAGAAAGTGGGTCACAGGCAACACAAATATTGACAAAGGACTGAACTGAAGATGAAGAATCCAATCACAGTCACTTGAAGAGCAGTTGAGGAGTTAAGTGCTGGTATTATTGGAAAGCAAGAGAAAAAGTAATTTCTGAAGAAAGCAACAGATAAGTACTTTCTTTTTCTTTTAAGATTTTTATTATGATTATTCCCTTGGATGATCTTCGCACAGTGAGTCAAAAGTGCTTTTGTTTCATACGAATATAAAATGGTTTTGTGCATAGATTTTTTGAGGAACTATCAGAAATAATCTATTTTAGTTCCATAAGGTCTTGGCATATGGGGGTGGTATTCAGAAAATGGATGGAAAGTAACTCTGCTTCCGAATAATTCTACATGCAGCAAGTGATACATATACAATTTGAAAATGGCAAAAGCTTCAAAGACAAGACTACTTCTTCCTGTTAAGCCTTTACTGTGTTTTCACTGTAGTTCGAAATGTAGAATCTCTAAAAATACATATGCTGATATTATGCACTTCATCAAAATGAGTCATGAAATAAAGCAGTTAAAATGTTCATGAATAACTAACAAGAGCTTTTTTGTATGTATGGAATTTTTAATATTCTACTTGACAAAGTTGAGCATTTTCACTCCTAAGAACACTGACCACACGATCCTTATTGATCTTAGATCAACTTTTACATATACTTAAAAAATGAAAGTTAAGAATTTTGTTTTCCTTTAATTCAGAAAGTTAATCTGTTTTAGACTTGACAACTTGAACTAGAAGCCCTTTGTTTATCTTAGAAACAAATAAAAAGTTAAGAGTAACTTCTTTTGCCAATGGTTTTGCCTTCCCTGCCCCCCGCCCCCTCGGCTTTACACTGAAAAAGACTTAAAATTACCACTTGGACAGATAAAGCTGTGAACTGTTTTTAAGCAATCACTGTCTTTCAATTGTTAGGTGTTGCCTCTTAAGAGACAGTGGCAGACTAACTATGACCAAATGCATTTGCTACCAAGTCTTTCCATTTGAGATGGTTTGTATGTTCCTACATAGAATAATACTTGAAGACCCCCAGAAAAAAGGGACAGTTGCCAGTAATCCTCATTCTAATCCTGACTACAATGTCACACAATGTAGAAGACTAAGAAAGAAGGTAAAATTAATAGAAAAAAATGATCAAAAAGAAAGAATATACAAAAATTTCAAAGTTAACGCTTGACATGGAGGAAAATCATTAGTATCTAATCAAGTTCGGTATTACACGCTCCTGATCCCAAATAAAAGCTGAGGAATCCATTAACTTTATTAACTCTGTTTTTCAAAGAATCATGTTTTAGAAACCTGATTCAAAAGGAAGGTTGGATTAGTTCCCATACCAAAAGCAACTACATACTGCCAACTAGCATTTAATCCTGTAATCCTCGTTTAAAACCAATCTTATGTTAGAATTTACAGCAATCAATATTAATACCTTTGTTTCAGGCCAGCAAGCTCTGAGAACAGTTTGTGTCCTGAAGTACACGAGTAGCTTGCTATCCTCATCACTGAGATGGAAGGCTTGCTCCAGAATTTGCAATACTCTGATGCGAGGCTTCACTGCTAAAGAGTCGTCACCACAGAAAGGTCTCAACCACTCCAGAAGGTCATCTGAAGAAACTACTTTTTCCCTGTAATTAAACAATACCGTGTTAAACAGTCTTTGGTAATCCTAATGAAAGTACTACATATAATTTCAAAGCTTTAACAGGTGCACATAACAAACATGTAACACTGGAAATGGAAAAGCTCACCTCTGTGAGGCTGCAGAGAAACCAGCCTTCAGGTATCTAAAGCTAAGTGGCGTAAGAACTGTTTTTGAACTCGAAATAACCACATAATACTGCTGAAATCCATCTATACAGTTACATTTCTTTACATGCTACAATGACTGTAGATTGTATTATAATGGTGCTGGATTTCAGCACCTGGAAATCCAAGCCTTTCTATGGTGCCTGGTCCTGACTGATGTCTGTACTCCCACAGATTCTGACTTCATGGAAAACCAGCTTGACTGCATTGTAAGTATAACTTTTTTATATCTGGTGTTTATTCACATTGCCCTATATTCTCTTTCCTTCCTTATTCCATTATGCTCCACAAACACAAATTAGTTTTTCCTGATTGTAGCTCTAGCCATTTCTTTCTTTTTTTTTTTCTGGACCATCTCTAGTCACCTTAATTATTGTTTTTTCTACTATGTTAATGATTGCAGAATGTCCATAATCCCTACAAAGAAAGAAGAAGTGTTAAAACGCCTAAGCTTTGGGGGTTTCCTGACTTAGCAATTAGAAAAAAAACCCCTTAATTAAATAATTTGATTAAAAAAGTGTATTACATTGAGTACATTCTGTTTGAAAGCATTTACATTAGACAGATTACCGTGAACTCACCAAACAGCTAGTAGCAGCAGAGTAATCTCTTATGTCGCTTAAAGGATATAAACTAGCATATAACAAATTAGTAAATTATATTCTGCTATCTTTCGGTGGTATTTTAAACTAACTTTCTCTTTAAAAAATAAATAAATAAATAAGTAAATAAAATCAAGAAAGTGGTTCCAGCTGGAGTGTGATATATAGCTAACGCTCCCTTATTGGTCCTAACAAGACAGACAGGAAAGTAATATCAGACAGAAAACACCAATTTAACCTGTCTTGCAGCACTGAAATGATTAACATTGACAGCTTAGGTTTTCATATTATAAAGATTTCAATTTTACTTAGGTTTTATATTGTGTGAATGATGTTGTTAGCTCAGAACTTTAGCTAAATTAGACATGCCCCTGCTGAATAAGTGTCACGCAAACTGTAAATTAAAAGTTTGGGAATTAAGAAGACCTGCTGGAATATTTCAAGAATTTTGTAGAGCTCACACCTGATGTTCATATGTGTTTTCCTGAGGGAAACATTTACATTTTGTAAATTGAATAGTTGAGGTTTAAGGTGATAAATAAGAACAAGTATTTAAATGAATGTAAACAATCTCTTGTAATCACAATGACTTTCACTCCAGCTTATTGTTTCAGCAGTTAAACATTGATGATGTATACAAATAAAAGAGTCCAGAAAGTATAACAACTCTCTTTTTACAATATTGCAAATGAGATTTACTGTAGATTTTGACATCTGTTCAGTCCAATATTTAACTAATTTAATGTCAGTGGAGAAGCCTCCACACAATAGTATAACCGTTTCTGCTGGCTACTAGAGAGTATGGGGTTTATTTACTATCATCATACATGAGTTTATAATACGTGAATTCTTAGTTTGTACATCTGGAAAGAAAACTGATTTTTTTTTTCTTCCTTGTCTTTACTGTAAAAGCAAAGGAAAATGTTCATGAGACATACAGACCATAATGTGCCCTGAAATAAGGACCTCCCCAAAAGATGAGAAAAAAATTGGTAAAGCATCACACAGCATTTGTAAAACTGTTTCTGCACTATATCCTACAAAAATTGACAAATGTAGATATCTAAACTCAGATATCTGAAAGTGAGTTGTTACTACTATTTGCAGTTCATCTACTAAACAAAAGAAGTTAAGTATTCCTGGTAGATATATAATCTGCTGTAGTCACAGCAGAAAAAAAAACCCAAACAATTTCTCAAAGCACCATAAAATATAGTTATCTAAACTTTAGGTGCAGTGACTTGCTCTCTTTCAAACAATCAAGTAAAGGTTTCCGTAAGGGTTCAGAGTTTGAACCTGATAAATGATCGCCTGTTCCGGACTAAAGTCTTAGAAATTTAAGTGCAAAACCATTATGCATACCCATGAAGAAAAATTGTCCCTATTCAGTATTGTACCTTCAATGCTTCCAAGAGAAGTATCTGTCAAAATCGTAACCAAATAACCCATACAGTAAGTTCTTACCCTTTCTCAACACTTGCATGCACAGCAGAAACGATGCCTTCTAGGATTCCAAGTGGATCTTTCACTGATGGAGATGAGCCACTATTTCCACTGTTAAGGGAAGACATAAAATTACTATTAAAATAGTCCTTAATATCATATCTAATTTCATCCCCTTGTAGGATTTACATTAATTGTTCAATATTTATACCAATTTTCCATTTTCCCTGCTTAACTAGTGCCTCTATTTTTATGTCAAAGTAATGGAAGGAGCAACAAGAGTGGGAAAGAGAAAAAGAGAGGTTAGCATTTAGCACTTGTAACACAGATTAGGTCAGCAAAATATCCATTTGTAATCTCATTACCTGAAAGATCTCATCAATATTGGCTAAACAGATTAAAAGTTACACCTAAATGTCACCATCTTTTTAAATATCATCTTGCAGTATCACTATTGGTTTAGATCAATTTGACTATGACCTGATTCAAAACAATACTATCTGATGATTCAGCATATTTATTTTGCCACCCTCTTTGAGATTTATTTTTGCTTGGATCAATCAGGACAACGTTTACCAGAATGAACAAAACTAAAAATGAGGGAACATGTGGTCAAGAACAGCATGTCAGAAAGGGGAAGATTAAGCTGCCCATCAAGTGCACACTGTGCATGTGAAGGAAAAGAAAAAGGTGAATCAAGTTGCCCATCACACATTCCAGTTACACAATAATGTTCTTCTACAGATCAAAAGTTGGTAAATATTGGGAAACAAATGTTAAAAATAAAATCACTCCAGTAAGAAAAAAAAAACCCTTCGCTCCTAATCCATTGCAAGTGATATTTTCTGCTAAAACTTTCAGCAAAACAAACCCATGATGTGACTTAGTGCTGAAAGAGGGAGGGATATTACACCGCGTCTCTTCATTTAAACCATTCCATTAGCAACACCTGGATCAGTTAGAAAAACAAAAGAGTTTTGCCTATCTTCAAGTTTGTCAGTGCTGCACTGAAGTGAGAGACACAAAGGCAAAAAGTTCCCAAGTCAGCCTACTAAATGTTGAGATAGTGTATTCTCTCTGCAGTTAATCAGCACATCAAAGCTCTTCTGCTACTAAAGATGTCAGCCTCTTCCTATATGATCTTAATAAAAATGAATATATGTCCAGACTACCTTGACCTGTCTAAGGCCAAAATGTGCTGTAGAGCTGACTGTCATGTGTAGAATTCTGCAATATTTCTCATTTTTTGTCAAGAATCATGAGTGCTTATAATTTTGCCAGTTGTTACTTCAGTAAGGTAAATCTATTATCTAAAAAATGATAATATTATATTGCATAAAGACCTGAATTTTTATAGCCTTCAATGTCTTCCTGCATTCAGAGCTTTCTGTTTTTATTTTTATCTTAATAGGTAATCAGCACTTCAGTGAACAAGACTAGATTTGAAATCAACGTGACTCCGTTCAGAACAGATGCAAGATAATGTGCTGCATGACAAAATCTCAAAGCAGGAGAAGAAAGCTTGTAACACCAGCCTTCTTTTACTCAAAAAATAATCTTACATATGACTATGATAGAAATGTGATTGTTAACACCCATGCCACCATATGGCATCTAAATAGATTTTCGAAGAGTGAAGTTTAAAGCTCACATATTTTCCTAACCATCTTCAGAATAACCGGTAATGATTAAATTAGTTGTTTTAATTTATGGTACAGAAATATCCACGATTTCAGATTCCCAAAGAGAGAGGATACCTGTACAAAAGATAAAATCTATTTTCACAAAACCAAACAAAAATCCAACACATCAAAAGTCTGAGTCTTGGGGTGGGGGGGGAAGTGTATTTTTCACAGAAACTGAGAAACAACAGAACTGAATCCTGCATTAAAACAAACAGACAAACAAACAAAACCCAAAAAAACAAACAAACAAAACCAAAAAACCCACCAAAACCACAACAGAAACATAACAAAAAACCCCATCAAAACACACTCCTTAAGATTACACCAATACTGCAGAAACATGGAAATGGTAAAAAAAAAAAAAAAAAGAGGAGTATTAAAGTAATATTTTTACACAAGCAGCCACATGCATTAGGAGATGGTTTCAAGTTTGTTTTAAAAATACAAAAAGCTAAGCAAACTTAAGAAACCGGAGTGAAGGCAGATATAAGGCACTTCATTAATGTTCTGTTTACAGGCCAAATTTAATTTTTCCTTTATTATGCATTTTGTGTTTTGTTTTGTTTTGTTTTTCAATTAACCTTGTAATAAAAAGACAAAGGCCATTAACATGGCATATCTAAGAAACCTAGAAGAATACTTATAAAGCTGACATAGTAAGAACATGATGATTTTCTGAAACAGAAAAGGACATGGACTACAGAAAAGCTCTACTTAGCTTAAATCATCTTTAGAGTACATAAGCAACTTTCATATCAAAGGAGAATGAACAGCAAACCTTATATTTTAGGTACTATCGGTTTTGAAGATTGGTTCCGAACAACCCTGGCACTTGCTCTTCAAAAGCCCTTCATCTCTCTAATTAGAAATGAAAGTCTTTAGCTTCCATTGCAACCAGACTCTGAGCACCGTAAAAAATTTGGCTCAAAAGAAGTACATACCCAACACTTAATGGGCATTTCTGAAAACAGAAAAACAGTGTGTCATAAAATACACCTATGAAGCCAGTTCTCAAGTACAGTAGGTGTACAAACATTTACAAAAAGCTTCAAGTTTGTCATACACAGACAGGTACTACTCCAGCGAGACCTGGACAGGCTGGAAGAGTTGGGCGGGGAAAAATTTAACAAAATATAACAAGGGAAAGTGTAGAGTCCTGGATCTGGGTAGAACCAGCCCCAGCTTCCATTATAAGTTGGGGAATGACCTATTAGAGTGCAGTGGAAGGGAAACGAACCTGGGGGTCCTGGTGGACAGCAGGATGACCATGAGCCAGCACTGTGCCCCTGTGGCCAGGAAAGCCAATGGCATCCTGGGGTGTATTAGAAGGGGGGTGGTTAGTAGATTGAGAGAGGTTCTCCTTCCCCTCTACTCTGCCCTGGTGAGACCACACCTGGAATATCGTGTCCAGTTCTGGGCCCCTCAGTTCCAGAAGGACAGGGAACTGCTGGAGAGAGTCCAGCGTAGGGCAACAAAGATGATGGAGTGGAGCATCTCCCTTATGAGGAAAGGCTGAGGGAGCTGGGTCTCTTTAGCTTGGAGAAGAAGAGACTGAGGGGTGACCTCATTAATGTTTACAAATATATAAAGGGTGAGTGTCACGAGGATGGAACCAGGCTCTTCTCAGTGACAACCAACGGTAGGTCAAGGGGTAATGGGTTCAAACTGGAACACAAGAGGTTCCACTTAAATTTGAGAAGCAACGTCTTTCTCAGTAAGGGTATCAGAACACTGGAACAGGCTGCCCAGGGGGGTTGTGGAGTCTCCTACTCTGGAGGCATTCAAAATCCACCTGGACACCTTCCTGTGTAACCTC
Source organism: Patagioenas fasciata (assembly GCF_037038585.1). Taxonomy (NCBI): domain Eukaryota; kingdom Metazoa; phylum Chordata; class Aves; order Columbiformes; family Columbidae; genus Patagioenas; species Patagioenas fasciata. The sequence continues at coordinate 112,228,433 of NC_092522.1, forward strand.
ATCTGGGTGTTCCTGCTCCGGCAGGGGGATTGGACTGGATGATCTTTTGAGGTCCCTTCCAATCCCTAACATTCTGTGATTCTGTGACTCTGTGATTAAGCAAGTAGAAAGCAGAATCTAAACACTAAGCTGCAGTTAATTAGAATACAGAAGTATTTTTAAAAGAAATCTAGAAAGATTGAAAGTTGGCATTCTTTTAACCTTAATATTGCCTTTACTGCCTAAAGATTAGAGAAACTAAAAAGAGATTACAGCTCACGAGACAAACAATCATGTCAAGTTTCCACAGACTGTTGCCTTGTTCTTTTCTTAATAATTGATGATTAGAAATAAGCAGCTACTAACAGAAACAAATATAATTAATGATGGATTAGTCTTCCACACAGATTATATGCATGTTTTAAACAACCAAAGAGGATTCAGTGTTCACATCAAAACTGCTAGTTATGAGCCTTGTGTAATTACACTGATAAAGGCTTATTCTGATTTCAGTTCAGCTTCAGAAAAAGTGATGCATATTTAATCAAGTTTCTCAAGCACAGTAAGGTACAAAGAATGCTTGAAAGCAGAATAAATTAACTTCATCTAATTGTTTTAACCTAATTACAGTATTCATTGAAAATACTTCATACTATCTTATTTCTCCAGCCTTATTTTCCTCTTTTTGTTTGTGTTTCCTCTAAATATCAGGAAAATAAGAAAACAATATATTGACGGTGTGATCATTCAAAGCTGGGGGAAAAGGTCATAACACCAAACCACTGTTTCCATCAGAAATGCCATGAAGTTATGATATTCAAGTTACAAAATTACTCCGCATGACCCCTGCTCAAGTGAGATCACATAGTAAAAAATATGGTTGGTTTGTTTGTTTGTTTTCCTTCTAAGTTAGCTATCCAGTCTAATAAAGGTGGTTTTACCTTCTTCATGACACACTGGCCATTAAACAATAACTCAATATTTCACTAAACCTTTTTTACTTCCAAAATTTAAGTAAATGCTATGCCCATCTGGACACCTAAGGTAAGAAATTTGGGAGCTGCAGATGAGGGAGACCATCATGCCTTCCCTGAATATCCATCCATGAACATGCCTCCAGTCAAGTATAATGGAAAATCTCCAGTATATCATCTGAGTGATCTTAGGTAATGGATTCAATTGACTATTATATAAGTCCAATCAAACTACTATAATTATATTTTTTTCTAGAAGTTCACAATTTCTATTGAAAAGGCAAAATTATTTTTGTTGATAGTAGCTATTTCCATAGGCAAACAAGGACATGCCCAACACATATGTCATACAAAGTATGCAGATATGCTCTGCTGGAGAAATTTTACACATAACAGTGTAAGAGTTTCTACTTTGAATTTTGTGTGCCAAAACTAGAAAGCCAAGGGAAATTAAAGTAATTAACAGAACTGGAAAATACTGTTCTCTATATTACAATATAGGTACCTAATGTCAGGCAAATAACTATGCTATATTTAACAAGAGGTCTGTTTCTGAGAAGGTGTGGTAGTTTTTAAGTCTGTGATATTGTACACTGTTGAAAAATGAGGCTAAAAATAACTTAATCTTTCCTAAAAGTAATACTTTCAAGAAGGTTACTCTGCAATAGCCAGTAAATATACTAATAACAAAATATATTTTAATGTGTTTGAGGAGGAGTTGTTCTTATGAAACTAAAAGAATCACAGAAGTGGTGAATTTCTGCTTAACTTCCAGGTAAATCACCGACAACTACCATAATTTTTCACATCCACAGGCCTGTTTCACTTATGGTTACAATACGTTAATTGGACTCCCTGTCACCATAGCTACAGAAAATCCAAGTTCAGAGTTATAACCTTACAACTGCTACTTTGGAGGTTAATTGTCAAAGACGGAATTTTCCAACATGATCTCCTTTGAAATTATTGTATAAAATAACCACACCGTGTAACTTATCACAGCTCCACTAAATAAACCTGAAGAGTCTTCCCTTGAAATGTTGCATTTATTGAGTAGCAGTTTGTTATTCCAGGTACACAAGCAAGACTACTTGTTTAATTGCAGTTTTTGCCCATTAACACTGAAATACAAGTATTGCACATTATAAGTTTTAATTTGTGTTCTGCTGTAGCTTGAAAGGTAACATCTATGCGCAGGATAGAGATGCATCCATTTTTATTCCAAGTAACAACATGAATAGCAGCAGGCTTAAGAGATGCCTAGCAACAATCTTTCTTTTAATTGCTCCCTATATTTACAGCAATGCTACTTCACAATATTATCTTCTTACTGAATTTCAGAATACGGAGGATATTGTTTCAAGTGTTTTCTATTTTATTTTATGCTAGACTTTCACTTCATGTTCTTTACCATTGTAACACACAAACTTTCCATATGTCACTATCTGTTCATTTATTATGAATGACATGATCTTCTCTTGCCCCTGAAAGAAGAGGGGAAGAAAAAATATAAAATTATATTGATCACATTAGGTCACATCACACACCAAAGCTGTTTATCTGAAGCCTCCAACTAACTCTCCCACCTTTGCCTCTACCGTTTTTTCTGCATTCCCTTCTTTACTGGGAATATGCTGTGTAAGAGTTACTGGTCATGGTCTCAGCCCCAGAACTTTAAACTAACTTGCAGATATTCCAGCCTTGCAATGCATATAAAGAACAAACAATTCTGTTCACAGAAAAAGTGTTGATAAGAAACAGAGTAGAAAGGAGAATTTTGATAGGTTTCTCATATGGTGCATGCTAATGAGACTCAATACATTTGAAATAACTGGACTTCGTGGGCTTTATATTCAGATGTGTCACATGACTATATTCCAGTCAGAAACAGCAGGAAAGTGATTATCTAAAGCCAAAATATTCTTCATCAAATGGACAAACTCAGACTTGTGTTGCTGTGCAAAAGCTCTATCATCATTGAGGATACTATGAAAACTCTTAAACTGAGTGACAGGAAAAATCAATTTTCCGCCAAAGAGGATTGCAGGCATCTTGACAAGCCACCTTCTTTTCATCTGAGGCACTTCAATCTGCTGTAATACACACATACATGCTGAAGAAAAGGTAAAGCCATAGATTATTTTCCATGCTCAACATGTTTCTCTTTTTCTGGTATGTCCATTCAGGTCTTCCTGCATGCAGAAAAATTATGTGGGCAGAACAACATAAATTCTCAAAGTTTTTTCTATCTGAACTGGTATTGGAAGTGATAAACAGTGTGTAGCAACCCTTTAACAATGGAATACTCTCTTGTTGCTTTGGAACAGAAATACTCCAGAAGAGAGTTTTGTGAATAGTTAAATGAGGTATCTGTTGATTTATCATGGATGACATAAAATTATCTTCTCTCTCTGCCTCTCTTTCCCCCCACCCAAAAAGGAAAGGGGGAAATAAAAGATTTCTACTAAAACCACTAGGTTAGAGAATCAGTGGTATTTCACTTGGAATATTCAGCACATGAGAACTAGCCAGTAGGAAGCAACAGGTGGCACTCAGCAACATTAAATCCAAGAGAGCTTCCTCAAACGAAAAAAAAAAAATTCCTGATGAATTAATTTCACCTGACTGCAGAAAAAAAAAAAAACAAAAACAAACAAACCCAGGCCTAAAATGAATACTTTTATGCTGCTCTGAAGGAGAAAGAGCACCAAAGACAGAAGTATTCTTAAGAGCTCATTGATATTCTGTCAACAATGATGGAAGAAAAAAAGAAAAAAAGAAACAGCTCAGGCTCTCCTCATCCTGGGAACACAAATACTGACAGGGATGTAGGTGTAAAAATCCCAGAACTTCATTCTCTGCCTGCTGTCTCGAGAACTTAACATCTCAGCTCTAGTCCAACTGCAATGGGGACTGAGTGTGCTCTTTGGTTAAGTTGTTCTGACACGGAACATCAAGACAGACTCACAGATTCCATCATACTAAGGCAGGGCCAGAGCACGGCTAATTTCTTGGTAGAAAAGAGGACAGCTTGCTCTTGTCCAGCCACAAAACCTTGTGGGCTTCCACATATTCTGCACCTTTTTAAAGAACAATGGCACGTTCACAGACTCATACATTTTCAATGTACGCTTGCCTTGTGTATTGACATGTGAGCCCCCAGACCACAACCCCGATCTCCTCACCACCCTAATAAGTATCTTCAGTTTTGCCGTGGCAGGAAAAAGGTTGAACCTTAAAGGACACGCTAAAGTTTCACACTACATGCCAAAGGAATTTTAGAATCACTATAGCTACAAAAGCTGTCAAATCTTATCAAATCTTAAAAGAGGGCGTTACAACTGGGAAACTGAGTTAGAACTGAGCATAAACAAAAAAGAAATATCAAGGAATAGCATTTTATTCCACTGAGATGCTTTGAAACAGTGTGCTTAGCTTTTCCTCACCTCTGCTCACATCCTTATCATGTCTGCAAACATGTCCATAAGCAGGTGGTTTTAACAGTTGTGTATTCCCAGATATGACTAAATTCACCCAAAAGCCAGACAAGTTAAAACAGTTTCAGCCTCAAACTTGTGATGAAAAGCCATGTCCCGTCGAGGCTATAACCATGAAGTTCAGAGGCTGCAGGTAACCAAACAGGCAGAACCTGTACGCAGGACTCCTCTCCTCCCTGGCCTACGACACAACTAGTACTGATGACATGCACCATGGCCACAGTAGGTTTAGACTATTTCTCACAAGTGTTATGACTCTAATTTGGAAGTAAGACTTTAAAGAATGTATTCAACTAAAAGGTCATTGTATGGAAGTTAACACAAACCTTAAACTCAATGCTAAAAAAAGATTCAGATGGCCAGCATCAACTGTATTTCATGTTCCTTGTGTCATCCATGTCTTGTTCAGATTTCAACAGAATTATTCAAGGATGTGTACCTATCAATGGTGTGGAAGCTACTTGTTTTGTACTTTCTGTAATCCTGCCCTATTTCTCCATAATTTTAGAGTAAGACATGACTGAGTTCACTGGGGTTGCATGAACAGGTTGGTTATTTGTTTTGTGTCATGCCATGGAAAAGACAATCCATAAGGTTTGGGGCTGTCAATCCCAGAAAAAGAAAGAGACAAAGCCTTGTTTCTGGTACAGTGTGCAGGATGGCTCACAGTATGATGACACTAATAACAGCTAGAAACAGTAACAATAACAACACTGATAGAGTTGAGCAAAACAATCCCCTTTGTCACATGAGAAACCTGTTTCTCTCCAAGAAGTAAGAAGTTTGGGGGGGTTCAGGGTATAATTTTAAGTGCTGTAGGAAGCATAAGCACTCACACTTTCAGTTTAATTTGGAGGTAGGGTGTGACACAAAGAAAGATGGAAGAAAAGGAGCAAAAACTCCAAGAAACATTCTTTACGAGAACAAAGAAGAAAAAGGTATAGTCTGTGTTTTAATGAGAGAGAAACATATTTTTTAAAACCTTGTAAATAAAAACCAAGCAAACAACCAAACCAATCCATAAAAACAACTCCCAGAAATACCCCAGAAAGTTATTCCAAAGATGAAAATTGTATTCTCCCTGTAGGACCAGCTGTTACAGCAGCAGCCACTGCTCGGTCTCTATTGCCCAGACACCTGCGTGAGAGACCCTCCCTTCCAGCAAACATGCCTTTTGACTCTGTTTAGGGGAGGAATTACACGCAGTTGTAAATTTGCCAAAAATTCACAAGTGCACACACATAACGGAAAAATACTGTAAAGCAAACGTTTTTAACTGAAAAGCACTCTCCAGTGAATAGGATCAGCTCTGTGGCTTGCTTTGTTCATATTGCCCAGGCTTCCCAAACTCAGAAAAATATAACTGTCTTATCTGAATATCAAATTATAGGTAGACAGGAGCATAAATGATCCAAGAACTCATTTCCTGTTACTGCCCAATTTTCTGCAAAATCCAGACATTAAAGGTAAACAAGTACTCACTACAAAAAAAAAAAAAAGCAACCAGTCACACAAGCCCAACCAATTTAAAAATAAAAATCAAACGCAAACCCAGAAGAAATGTTTTGAGCTTATTTTGTAGCAATGTACTCACCTTAATATACATATAATATTTTTAATCGCACATTGGACAATATCCTTGGGAGAAAAACCCAGATCTCCAACAGCTACTTGTAACAACTGTTGTATCATGTCCAGCGGCTGACCATCTATACACATAGCTACTGCTTGGTCACGGATTTTTTCTTTCTCTGACCTTGACAGATCATATAAATAGCCATACTTCTGTAGTGTATCCTGTGAACAGAGAATTTTTGAACACAAATAAGTGTACTCTTTATTTACAGGGCTGTATCATTCAGTCTTTCTACCAAGATTTAACATACACTACAAAAAAGAAAAGATTGATGGAAGTGAATTTTTAAAAACCAGATCAACAAAAACAGAGGTACAAAACATAAAATCTGACAGAAGACTGATGTCCATCACTGCTGGTTATGGCAATACTCAAAAGAAGCATTTGATCAGTAATCATTACCTGTTCGCTGTTTTTCAAGGAAATGATAAAACTATGAGTGAGCGTTTCCAGATGAGCAAGAGATTGCTGCAGGTGATTTAGAGTTTCTTGATAAGCAACAGATGGATTTTCAGCATCTTCCACGTCATTCTCAGAAGGTTTTTTTCTTGATTTCTCAGAAAGATGCTTGACTACCTTAATAGCCTTCTTAGTCACTTCTATCCTGGCTCCAACTGGCAGCTGAAAAAAAGATTACTCTATATTTAATCATTCATCATCTGTACGCCACTAGTTGTACTACAGCTGTCCCTAGAGGTCAGGTGGCTCCACTGCTCTACAACACAGCAGAAAACTAAATGAAGTATTTTATGAAAAACAAATTTATTTCTTAATAGTCATTATTTAAAAAGGATACGTATTTCATTACTTTCTTCTGCTGTCCTTCCTTTTATTGATGTTGATTCCTGCTCATTTTAAAATATATGAAAGTTCTTTTCCCTAATAGTACTTACAGTTTTTATAGACTGCCACCTTATAATCTTTGTCTTTGTTGTTTTGTTTTGTTTTTTATTCTGCACTGAGAGATGTCTGGGGATTATTTTACAAGACTAACTGAAAAACTCAAATGCTGAAAATTATCTTAAGGTTAGTTTTATCAGATTTAGATCAATGTTTAAAGTATCTCCTTAAGACCATAGTAAAAAACCAGCAACAACAACCACCAAACAAACAAACCGAACCAAAACAAACTGACCAAAAAAAACCTCAAAACAACAAACCCAACAACAACAAAAACACACGCCAAAAAAAAACCAAAAAAACCCATAACAAAACAAAACAAAAAACCACCAGTACCAATACAGGCTGGGGGATGAAGGGATTGAGAGCAGCCCTGCGGAGGAGGACTTGGTGGTATCAGTGGATGAAAGATTGGACATAAGCCAGTAATCATAGAATTACAGAATCATTTTGGTTGGAAGAGACCCTCAGGATCAAGTCCAACCATAACCTAACTCTAGCACTAAACCATGTCCCTAAGAAGCTTGTCTGGACACCTTGTAAACACCTCCAGGGATGGTGACTCCACCACTTCCCCGGGCAGCCTGTTCCAATGCCTCACAACCCTTTCCAGGAAGAATTTTTTCCTAATATTCCATCTAAACCTCCCCCAGCGCAACGTGAGACCATTTCCTCTTGTCCTATCACTTACTACTTGGGAGAAGAAACCAACCCCCTCCATGTTACAACCTCCTTTCAGGCAGTTGTAGACAGTGATAAGGTCTCCCCTCAGTCTCCTTTTCCCCAGGCTAAACAGCCCCAGTTCCCACAGCCGCTCCTCATCAGACTTGTGCTCCAGATCCCTCACCAGCCTCATTACCCTTCTATGAACTCTCTCCAGCACCTCAATGTCTTTCTCACGATGAGGGGCCCAAAACTGAACACAGGATTCAAGGTGGGGCCTCATCAGAGCAGAGTACAATGGCACAATCTCTTCCCTAGTCCTGCTGGCCACACTATTCCTGATACAAGCCCAGGCGGCCAATCGTATCTTGGGCTGCATCACAAGGAGTGTGGCCAGCAGGTCAGGGAGGTGAATCTGTCTCTCTGCTCTGCTCTGGTGAGACCCCACCTGGAGTCCTGTGTCCAGCTCTGGAGCCTTCAGTACAGGACAGACATGGGCCTGTTGGAGAGGGGCCAGAGGAGCCACAGAAATGATCAGAGGGCTGGAACAGCTCTGCTGTGAGGACAGTCTTGGAGAGTTGGGGTTGTTCAGCCTGGAGAAGGCTCTGGGGAGACCTTATTGTGGCCTTTCAGTGCTTAAAAGGGGCTTATATGAAAGATAGGGACAGACTTTTAGTAGGGCCTGTTACAACAGGACAAAGGGTAATATGGTTAAACTAGAAGAGGGGAGATTCAGGCTAGACATGAGGAAGAAAGTTTTTACAATGAGGGTGGTGAAACACTGGCCCAGGTTTCCCAAAGAGATGGTCAATGCCCCATCCCTGGAGATATTCAAGGCCAGGCTGGACAGGGCTCTGAGCAACCTGATCTAGTTGAAGATGTCCCTGCTCAGCTTGGAAGGTCCCTTCCAACCCAAACTATTCTATGATGAAAGGGTCATTCCAGTGTGTCAGAATGGAATTTAACACTTCAGAATGAAACCTGGGCAGCTACCACAGATTCCCAGGCTTCCAGAAACCAAGAGTATGTTGGAAAAGGACATAGATGGAAATACTCTTTATATAGACAGTACTTGCAGCAAACTGTGTTTTTAAGTCATGAAAGACACAATTTCACCTATACATCCAAAACGAAGTCTGAAATATTATTTTAAACTTTAATGTATAATTCATTACAACTTCAAGTACAGTTTTTAAAGATGCAAGATACTTTGTAATGGGTCGGAGTCTCCTGTGCCTAAACGACAGCATTAGTTTTTTCAGTTATTGGAAACTGGATAAAGACATAGAAATCATCTTAATTTTCAAGATGAAATACATAAAAAATAGAAAACAGATCTTAAATCTGTATGACACATTGAAAAGGAAAGAGGCTGAATTACCACAGAAAGATGAAAATTAAACTGCTATAGCACTGGTCATATGAAAGTCAAACTGATGTTTACATCATGAATTAAACTATCTACTTATAAAGCCATAGAAAGCTTGATAATTATTACTTATCAGAATGCTTTATGGTCTGTATGCTTCTCCCCTCCTTGCTCCCCCTAAAAACAACCAGTGAAAGATGCTGGGTTTACTTCTCTCTTTTCATGCTGTTGCTGCAAACCACAGTATGGTCTACTGGATGTTTCTAATGATAAAATCAAAATAGATGGACATTATTGTAAGAGCTAAGAAAACTTGCCAGTATTGACAGGGTAAATACAAAGGGTATTTTATCATTAAGTTCCAAATACAACTTAGTTGCATTCCCACCAAAAGAAATTAATTGTGATTTTGTTACTTTGAACAACGTCTCCATATCAGGTTTTGCTCTAAGCGAGGAAAAGGTGATACTCTCCTCATCACCTTAAAATTTAACAGCCACAGATGGATTTATGTATCTGTTTTATAAACATGATAGAAGATGAAAACAGCAACATATTTCATTTCTCCCCTTCTACTGTACATTCTAATGTTCAAAATGCAATTAAGAGATGCAAAAAGCAAACAATTTTAGTACTCCATCTAACTGTTATATCCTAGAGAACAGCATGAATATACTGCCAGTTTAGACATCGTGATGCCATAAGCACATACAGAATAAAGCATTAGGAAAAAAAAAAACCTACAGGTTCTTTCCCAAGACTAATTTAATTTTTCATTCATATTTGCATAGTGCAAAAAGCAGCACTACCAACATATCATTTCTCTGGTTATTTTATTACAGAACATGAATGGCTAACCTCCATACTTCTAGTCAGCTTCAGTAATGAGATTAGGTATCATGCCCATTGACAAAAAAGAGTAGCTTAGGGGCCAGTTCAATATTTGTTTGCATGTGGAGATTTCTTTTCAAAAAGCTTTTACAGTTTAAAAAGATTTTTAATTCTATAGGCTATAATGTGGAATGAAAAATCCTGAAAATCTGTTTTCATTCATTTTCAAATCAAGAAACATCACATACTATTTCAGTTCAACAGATTTCACTCCTCAGGGTAAGAACTCATTTCAGGAGCCAATTTGCTGCAGAATACGTAAGTATTTCTTAATAAAGTATTGTACAAGCAATATTCACTTGCACATGGAGATGTTGACCCTGCCACTCTCATTGCCAGTGACTGGCACGCAATATTGAGACGATGGAAACAGGTCCCCTCCTTTTACTGCCACAGGAACCTGGGATCCCAGTAACACTGAAACACAGAATGGCTGAGCTTGGAAGGGACCTCTGGAAGGCACATGGTCCAAAGCACCTGCTCAAACAGGACAACCTACAGTCAGTTGCCAAGGACCATGTCCATGTGGCTTTTGAATATCTCCAGAGTGGGAGACTCCACAACCTCCCTATGCAACCTGTGCCAGTGATCAGTCACCCTCATAATGAAAAATGTTTCCTGATGTTCTGATGGAACAGTTTGGCCCAGCTCCCACGTCTGCCACTAAATCCCAGCTTTACATATTCCATCAACTAAATGTCATATAGCCACAAGCCAACCAGATAATATAGGATGAAAAGTAAATTACATTAGTTAATTCAGATGTGGGTTAAACGGTTATGGAATAATAAAAGCTCGTTCCCGGTTTCCACTGGGGGGAGGGGTGACAGAAAAAGAAGAGCAAAATCAATAAAACTTGTTGACTGAGATTAAGATAGTTTAATACATGAAAGACAGAGGTAAAAAATATTAGCAAACTAAAACTAAGCGATGCAAAGGCAATCACTCACCACCTCCCACAAGCAGACCAATGCCCAGCCAATCTCCAAGCAACAACCATCTTGGAGGACACCCACCAACCCATTTCTTACTGCTGAACATGATGTTATAAGGCATGGAACGCACCTTTGGCCAGCCCAGGTCAGCTGTCCTGACTGTGTCCCCCCCCACTTTTTGCCCACCTGCAGCCTACTCAGGGCTGGGGTGTTGAGATAAAGAGAAAGCCTGGACACTGTGCAAGCAACAGCCAAAACACTGGGTATTATCAACACTGTTTTAGTCACAAATCCAAAGCACAGCCCCATAGACACTGCTGTGAAGAAACTCCATCCCTGCCAAACTCAGTACAGTTCATATGGAGATCACTGTAAAAGTTTTAATGCATGTAAGGAACTAGCTAAAGAAAAGACATTATTCATGAAGTTTCCTATTATGCACTCCTGAAGTAGATTTAATTAAAATAACTACATTAATGGTAAGGCACAATGAAGTATCTAAAAATGTACTGATACTGGAAAAAGAGGTACTGTCAATACTAAAGCAGAAAACAAGGTCAGAAAAAACAAACCAACCAAACTGGGACATAGTGATACAAAAGTGATAAAAAGAAGCCAAGTAATTCAAAAGGTAATATCTGAATGCAGTCACGCTATGCAAGAACACTATTAACACACTTCTTGTACATCTTCAGGCAATGTCATGTCCTGTCTTTTTCCTTAGCATTTTATACAGCATTAAGAAATCAATCAGTCAGACAAAAGATACTGAACATGACTTTGGGCTTTTTTTTTTAAACTGAGCTTTTTTATACAATTATTTCAAATGCCATTTAAAGTCATTAAAATTGAAAGAGATCATGATGCAGGTTAATATCCTGCTGTAACAGGTTCCCACTCCACACCCATTTGGTGTGCGGTCAAAATGTGGATATTGTGTTCATGCTTTAGCAAGAAGAAAACGCTTAAAAAAGCATTACTGACACAGAGAAGAGTCAACCTTTCCATTAAAAACATCAAGTCGAAAGCTATGTTCTTTCTTTGCATCAGAAGCTGGAGAATAAGTTGGATGGAGTAGTAAACAAAAAATGTCATCAGCCACAGTTTGAACAAATGTGGCCAAGCCTATGGAAGAGCCTGTGTACAAAAAATTTCAACTTCTCTTTCTCTATAGAAGACTTAGCTAATGATACCACTGCTTTTTATTCTGCTTTTGCTGTCTAATGTATAGTCTTTTCTTCCTAGTCAATATATTGTCCCCCTCCCCATTTGTGGTGTGTGCTCAATAACGAAAACACAGCAATTAAAAAAGTAATTGTTTTCAGCTGTGGTTTTGTTTTTCGGTTTTGTTGTGCTGGGATTTTTTTTCAGAGTACTGTTAATCAACAAAGATCAGGGCAATGGCCTATGAGCTCTGAAACAGATGGTTCTTTGTAGATATAACTATAGCACAAGGAACAAAATGTTGGCAACAAAGGAATAAAAACAAACCCCAAATTACCTAAAATGCTTCACACAGATCACACAAAAGGGAATAAATGGGAAATAATCAAGATAAAAAAGTTGATATTATTATTACTATAATGTAATTAAGAATCTATGAAGTCAGCATTACCTAAAAGCAAACAGGGCTGCTGGAAAAAAAGATGACCAACTCAAAACGCATGCAAAAATATAAGCAGAAGTTCCACTGAAGTTTTGGACTATCTCCCATGCAGGGAGAAATCTGTTCCATACATGCAAATAGCTTTCACGTGCTACTACGGAGGTGGACTGAATTATTATTTCCTCAGAAAAACTTGAAAAGCTATTCAGAAATAAAACCATTTCTAAGTAGAAGTGCCACCCTCCCACTGCTTGCAGCAGTGAGCTGCTGTGGTCAGAAGATCAATACCTCAGACCTTCAGTGTGTGAGGAGGGTACTGACGAGTAAAGGACTTCACCTGTTTCATTTACCACAAACACAACGGGAATATTGCATCAGTCTCTACTTTCTTCAACTTAACAGGGATTCTGGATCCAAAGAAAAGCTGTGATAATAATGCAAGAACTGGGAAAAACAGAAAAGAAAGAAAAGAAGGGAAAGAAAAGAAGGGAAAAGGAAAGAAAAAAAGAGAGCAGAGAACTTCCCAAGGTCAGTCTATTCAGGTTATCAAAGCCAAGTTTAAGCTGCCTCTGCTGAATGTCTGACTGTGGAAGTAAATTTTGACAAATACCTCTTTAATATAGCAGACAAAAGGTCTACAGAGGAAATTTCAAAACTAGAAAAATTTAGCTTAGCAAAAAAAGGCATTTTTAAAAATTAAGCTGTGAATAATTAGCCGCTAATCAAGGACTACTCTGGATTCACAGGTTACCCTTAACTCCTGAAAAAAATGTAAAACACACCCTAAAGGATATGCTGCAGATCAACAAATATTAGAAGCGGTCTGATCTGTCTCATACAGAATATACAGTACATTAACCACATTACTTTGGATCTATGATTTACTGAAGTCCCACCATGATGCACTTCTGCTCATACAGTTCCCACCACCCAGTGTCACCACTTCTCTGAACCCTTAGGGTTGGGGAATTGAATCTCATCTTCCAGGTAGTAACTATTTTCTAATGATTGCAAGAAACAGGGGAGAAAAGAATCTCCGAGCTCTGAGAGCCAAGAGCATCTGAAATCTCATCACACTCTAAACCAGAAGTTTGCGCTACAATGTTAGTTGCCCTTTCATGAGTGCAAATCACTCATCCATTTCTCCATTTTAGATATTGTCTCAAGTCCTTTGCCCAGTCAAGCGCTGCTCATTCATCCACCTTCTTATTCAGTCACTGCTGGCCCAACTCATTGGAAAGTCAATTATCCTTCAATTTTCAATACTACCTCTTTCCTCTCAGACGTGATTTACTAGTAGGACAGAAGGAGCAACAATGCACTTAACAGCTACAGCATCTTCACACCATGTAAACGCAAACTATTTCTCTATGTGATCAGGAAGAAAATTCTGTAATATTAATACATCAGACCTCCAGTTGTCCTCTCTTCTTTACCAACCATGCTGTAATTATTGACATTACACACAAATGCAGTGTTTCATGCTGAAATATATTTTTAAAAAGATAAAAAGAGCAAATGGAAAGAGATAGATGAAGAAAAGGGCCTCCTGCAAAATTCCAGCACATTCCTATCTTTCTCGCTAAGAATGAGAAGTTGCAGAAGTCAGCACTAAATCCCTGTGCTTTCATTCCCTTTGGTACAATTACATATTCTGCTCCCAGGTTCTCTGTCATATCAAGGGACACACAAGCAGAAGCAGCTTCCTATTGTTTTTTTGGCCCGTCACCTGCCTCTGCTTACTACTGCTGATATATTGAAAGGGTGGGGGATAATATGACGTCTGCTTCCTAAATTCCCACATCATGACAACATCACTGGTACCCTTGAAGTTCAACTCATGCAGCCTCTGCTGCTATGTAGCATAGCGCTACCCCTCATCACTCGAGACTTGATCATTTCTGACCAAGAAGGGCTTTTAGATAGAAGTGCTGTTCCACAAGGATAATGATGGGGTGTGTTTCATCACTTCACTGGACGACTCCATCTCTCCTTCCCTCCTCTCCTTTTGTAATTTTGAGTGGGTGGGAAGGGGATGGTGTGTGCAGCAGTTGCTTTTTTATCTTTTTTTTGCAAATGGGGAAGGAGACAATTTACTTCTCAGCACTCCTAAAAAACCAGCTTACACTATCTCACTTTAAGCTTTCTCTCAAGGTCCACTTAAGTTTACCACAAATTTTCTATGTGTGAGGAAACTCAGCTGTATTAGTGACAACACAGATTATTTGATCGTAACTACCACGTTATTTTGCAGCATTTCCATGAAATACAGAAATGTGCATCTGTTGTGGGAATGGGAAACTGATATAATAAAGTACTTGGCCATAGAACTGGGAAGAAAGTGCTGAATTAGTGATTATAAGAGTGATCACATGACCAGTGTAGTCTCAAAACAAGATAAAATTTTAAGCAAAAACTGCAAGCCAAAAGGCAGTTGTTATATATGAAGCATTTTTTAGATCAAACTTAGAGGAAAGAGGTGTCTGAGAAATGTTTCCAGGTTCTACAACCATAATTTTTCATTGTACACTTCCACTAGAAAATTGGATGGGATCCTGAGGCAAAACAAGCTGCAAACTGGTGAAACAGCTGTTTCATTCCCAAACCCAGTGCAGGAGACACACTAAATCAGCTGATTTGACCAACTGTTTCAAACACTTCTTGAGTATCCTTCATGGCCAAAAAGCTAACAGATTTCTGCGATAAAAGTTCTGCTTCGCCACCAGCCACAATAATCCTGTCATCAATATTTCCTACTCATCTTAAGAGAGTAGAGAAACTGTATTAGAATCCTGAACAGAAATAAAGAAAAATACAGAGCGTGTTTCAACACAGATCCAACAGTGGAGGCCAGCCATCCCCTCCCTGCACCATTCATCTGGAATACATGAGAAATCATCTTGAAATGCTCAAGATATATTAATAGCAAGAGTTTCAAATATTTGTTAGTGTTGATCATCCATGAGGACAGTATTTCCTCCTCATCAGATGACAGTCAACCCCTGGCTGCCCCAGTCCAGGGACAGGTTTGGCAACTGAGATCTCAGGATGAGTGTCAGGATTTCCCGATAATCATGAAACACTCAGTACGATCACAATACCTAAACAAGACAGTGGTTCTGCTGAACAGGCTTAAGAGACAACTGATGGAATCAGCGATAAAACATGTTGGTTTAGCATCACAACGAGATCAAAGCACAAATTTGGAGCTGGCAAAGCTCTTCATTTTCCAAGGATTTCAAAGAATTCTTTTTCCACCAAATTCTGGTATAGATGCAGGTTAGATGGGCTCTAATAAATTTATACTGATATTATGGGAACACTAAAGCAGTATCCAAAGAGGAAACAAATTAAAATTCATATCACTGAACATGGTGAATAAACACCTCCTGAAAATGAGCACAATCCAGAACAGGGAAGATAATGACACAAAAAACCCACAAAACACCTCCTTTTTATCAGTTTTTTGTTTCAGATGAAGCTAGTGAAGACATCTCAAGATCTTTTAATAAGGAAATATCTAATAAATCTCATCTTTTTTTTTTGTGCTTGGCAGTAAAGCACAGGTAAAACCTTATGTTAGAAATATCCTTATAAGTAGGTTTCACTGGGCAAAAAGAAACTGCAAATCTGGCAATATGTGTTACAGACATGAAAGCACGCTCTTTCAATAACAGGCTTTCAGCCAGATGGAGATTATGACAGAGTTTATCATTTATATTATTACAGTGCCTAGAAACCATATGCATTGCCCAGAACACTTCTCTGTGGAGTATCCTACTCAGAATGCAAAAACCTGCTACTAAACACCAGCCTGCGGCACAATGAATTTTAGGATGAGTGCAAGTAAAATAAATAAATACACAAGAAGAATATCTTATTCTCTGCTGAGCCAGAATACAGAGACTTTGGGATTCCACCAAAAACTCTCTTATCTAGAGAGCTAACTCCCCTAACTGAATAAAAATCTCTTTTTATACTCGCAGGTATAAAAGGAAGGGGTAGGCAGAGGAAGACAGGTTTATGAATTTATCTTTAAAAACTGTAAAATGAAAAATGTAAACTTTGTTGAGACTTTCTCCTTCATACTACATTCAACTATGCTTCACCTGAGGCCTCCAATTCTTTAAATATATCTGCTTACCTTTGTGACAGCTCTTGAGGAAAAGGTAATTTCATCAATAAAAGTGACAATATCATCTGGATCAAGTCTATCGAAGTACTTTGAACACATATCATATGCATGTATCCACTCCTCCATGGTCTCTGGTATTTTTTTAATGAGATGGTGATCACCATTCCAGAAAAGCTTTTGTAACCAGACAGTATAAACAGAGCTTGGTGACAGCATGCTGCCATCATTTTTAGGAATTTTGTGAGCCAGTTTGGAAATAGATAAAATATTTTGACTTGTAAGGATGGGCTCCAGTGTTTCCAGAGGGTTTTCATTTTCATCTGTTAGCTTTTTGTAATTAAGACCTATTGACAGAAGGAGAATGAGGCAAACAAAATAAACATTATTCACAGTTAAATCTACTAAAACTCTACATTTTTGTGTAAAACAATCAGTACTAAAGCAGTATCTGCAGAACCAGAAAGACTCCCCTCCCTCTCCTTTTACAATCATACATATTGACAGACTGGGGAGGAAGACAGGTTTGTGTACAGGTAATGCTAGGATTTTATGATCTGTGATGTATGTGAAATTTCTCAGTCCCTGGAACATATTTTAACATTACATATCAATACAAACTAAAAAAGTAATTCTCAAAGAAAAAATAATATGTATATAGTATACAGAACTGTGCTACTATTTTTTTTTAATATAAAGCCAAGAAAAGCTCAAGCACCTCAAGACATAAGTCTTTAAAAATTAAAAAAGATGAATTCTGGTCAGGTAACAAATGGTACTTGGCAAAAATACAAGGTCCTAACCACAAGTAAACTAAATGAGGTCAACTAGAGACAAAACACACAAATACATTTACATGAATAACTATATAATATAAGAGTCCTGTTACTACTTCAGTTCCCACAGGAGAACTCTTGCAAATTATCCTAGCAACAACAAAATATTTCTAGGAACAATACTATTTTATTCTCTAAGCATATAATTCCTAAGACAACCAACTTCTATTCCCATGTTCTTTTTCATATGCTTAGGGCCTGCAACCTCTACAAACACTTTGATGTTGTTCCTTGCCTATGATCTATGAATACGCTCAACACTGAGAATTTTAATTGTGTGATACAATAGATTGAATTTTTCACTGTACAAAGTGACTACTTTATGTCTGTTGTTGGACTTTTTTGGGGGGGTGGAGGGGCAACATTTAAAAACAGTTTTGAAGGGAAACAATAACTTCTTGTCAGATTTTTCTTTGACAAGCATCACAGAACTCGAGTGTTTAAACACATCAATAAGAACTAAAGGCAATTTCTCCTCCTCCAAAAAATACTGCCTTTTTTGTCTTCCTGCAATCCATGAATTCATATGCACAGTCTCTCAAACTTCTGCAGCAAACTTACTGTCTGACACACATGAGGTTCCAGTATTGAACAATTAATTCAGCCCCACAGCAGGTCATCCCATATAGTGTGTATTTTTCATTTTGAAGCTGGATTTGGAGTTATTCAACTGAAATTTAAGATACTGCTGACACTTGACTAACAAGCAAATTGAAACCTGTGTTCAAAATTTCAGAGTGTTTTCCAGCAGTTCACTTTTATAGGCACTGTCTGATAATGTAGGAGGACAAATAATGTTGTAGTTCTACTAAAGTAAAAGGTAACATCAAGAATAAAACATAAAACTACCCTCTACTACAAACAAACAGAACACTTAAAGTTCCTAATATACTATGTAACTCAGACTTTTCAAAGGTAAACTGTCTTAAATTCTTTGAGAATATTCATGTTAAACTTGCAGTGTTAAAAAGCATGCTCTAGGAGTTCTGTATTTTTTCCTTAAAAATTCACTATAAATCACTACCAATAATTTTAACTTGTATCACCAGCCCTGTTTTAAAATATTTTTTGCTTGCTGTGATAAACCAAATTTCCAGTAGTACAAAGAGAAGAAACTTACTCCTACAACACATGACTAACCTACTAAATCACTTCATCTGATATGCTCACTGAAAAAAAAATTACCTGGAGACTATAAACTAGAAAAGCACAACCGTGTCAACACTCACATAAAAGAATAATAAACATAGCTATGGAGAAAAAAAATAGGAACTCTCCTACCTGGTGCAACTGCTTTGAATTTTTTCAGGAGTCGGATGTGAGTTTCAGGTTTAAGAGGATGCTTCACCACCTCTGAGCAACCACAGTTTTCAAGGAGTGTAAAGTAATAAAGCAACCGCTGGTGATCTCTACCTTCAATACTTGGGTAAACGTATTTAGCCATGTGTTCATGTAAGGTTTCAGGACTGGTTTTCAAAGTCTCAAACAGACCAAGGCTTTGTGCTCTTTCTTCTATTTCCACTGTTGATAACCTGTGTTTAGAAATAATTTTGGCTTTAAAGGCCTGGACAAGCCATGAAAGACTCTTCAGCTGTGCATTTGGGAGACAGGACAATACTTCGTTTAAGGTTCAACTTTGTAAGACATTTTGAAAGAGTAAATAGTCATTCATAAATATTTAGATGGTTGTTATTCTCCAAAAACAAAAGCTAAGGAGTGCTTTTATTTCCTGATCTGTTGACTTGAACATGTAGATTAAGGTTCGTGAACACTGATGTGGGATTCAAAGCAGCATCTCAGATCTCTAAGCATACCTATAGCTAAAAGTAGACATATGTCCCAAGTATGCGTACAGGAAGCCTTATAGAACAAAACAACAAAACAAACAAAAACCTCACAAACAAACGAACTTATGTTTGAATGATGCTAGCAATTCCTATTGCCCAATTTTAAGTTCGCTCAACCTATTACACTCTATTTTCTGTAGTCAATGAGGACCTATGCGTGCTTTGAGATATTATCACTAAAAATTGGCTCGTGTTCACTGGTTAATCTATTTGACACTATTATTCATGCTTAGCATATTTCATTTGACAGTTTTATCAAGTTGCTTCTCATACTGTCATCCATGAAAGCTTCTGAAAATACCAGCATGTCTTGGGTTGACCTCAGCCAGTCTCCCAGTCTCACTGCTTCAGGACATTTTTTTCCTGAGCCTTTTGAAAAGAATACATTAGCTCTTTCACAGCACGTATCCAGACACCTCCAGCTGACTGCAGAAAAGACAGCTGAATGCAATCACTCCTTTTTTCCTCAGCTGGGAGAAAAATGGGTGCATATCAGGTGAGGCTCATCTCAAGTTTATACCTTTCTCAACTGAAAGTTTTACCTAAAATCTGAGGAAAGAAGTAAGCTACAGATGACTATCACCTTGACTCTCCCCAGAGTCCAATCATATGCCAGATGAGGCAGCACATTTCATTTGGAAATCTGATGTCTTCTAAACCCATTTGATTTTCTTCTGCCTTTAAATTGATTAAATGAGAATTTCAACATCACTTTTTCCTGAGTATAAATGCCACATGTAAGTTCGTGTTTCACTTTGATATCCAAGGGAAATATATTCCAGTTTCATTCTCCAAGATTATTCTCTTACAGCAAATACTACAAACACAACCTTCTCTCTGCTTAAAAATGTTTCTCTGACTTCTGAGGGAGAATAAGTTTTGAACTATTTTTACACCTAGAATATAACCCAGTTAATTCTCCAAATTCATGTTATTTGTTAAGCGTTCTACCTTATTAATGGAAATAAGTACAATATTAATGGAAATAAACCATCAGTCACTCTCAGCATCAGACAAAACAGACATTTGATCTGATGTATTTCAAGAGTGTGATCTGAATAGACTTTTCTGTCCACACCCAAAGTTCAAACTAAATGCTACATGGACATGAAATTATACTAACAGGATCTACAGAAGTTTGCCATGTTTTTGGTGTGGGGCTAGTGGTGGATATGAAGGGTTCATTATGCTGTTCAGAAAGATTCTTGAATAATAGATTCTGTGACAGGCAAGCATTAAATTTCTTGTTGCTGAAATAATAACATGCATTTTATGGATTTCTGGTAATCAAATGTAATCAGATTTTTCAAAAGAATCAATTGAATTTCTATCAAATAAAAAAATGCAATTCTAAACAATTTTCATGACTTAAATTCAAAGCATAAAAGAAAAAGATGTGCTATTTATTGGTCAACAAGTAATCAAATAAATAGTTAATACAAACTATGCAAGTGCTTCTCTTGAGCTTCTCCCTACGTAAAGTGGCTTACAGAAATACTGCATATTTGGTTAAAGAGATTAAGTCTTAGAATAAACTTCTTTTCAATTCAGAATGAATGCATAACGAGACATGCATTATTAATGCCATAATCCCAAGACTAAAATAGACTGTAATGGCCATATGCTGTCAATCAACTTTAAAATGAGATTATGATACAACAAAAACATACTCAGCAGCATATTATGCTATTATACATCAATTTTCAAGAGTTTTTTGAATTTCATTAGGGAAAAGGTTGTTACTTTGTACATCAGTGATTTCAGAATTCTATGAATACTAACTCATGGAGGACAAGAACAAAGAAAATGACAGAAATCTGTTGCAAAATACCTGAGGTAATATTCTAGTCCCAGAGAAGTCAGCTGGCTCTCTCACATTCACCCCGGTGTTGCCATGTTTATATCCTGACTGTCTATTTTGTTTAAAGCACTAAATAATTCAGGAGCATCAAAATTTAGAGGGTATGACTCCTCTGTTTTCTGGAGGAAGCAAAGAAAATCTTAGAATGCTATTTCATCATCTCAGATCTTGCACCAGCATCTATCAGACTTCGTTTTTTATGCCTCATGTTTTATAAAACGTTTTAATGCTTTTTAATTAATAGTTAATGTTAAGAGAGGTACAAATGCTGCTGCAAGCTAAAGCTGCTTTCACAATTTAAAATTTGAAACAAACTAGACTAATTTGATCATGTCTGTCAGAACAGTAGATAAGAGCTGCTGTATTACACAGGGGGCTCTACATCACTGTCGTCTGAGTGCACTATTCAGGCAAGCAGCTCAGTCTTTCATCAGATGGTTTTATTCATCTTTCAGTGGGCCAAAAGTACTTGTCTTACTGACAAGATGTCAAAGTTAAAAAAAAAAAAAAAAAGAAAAGAAAAAGAAAAAGGGCCTGGAATCAACTATGGAACAGAAACAAAAAGCATTCCTCATCCCTTTCCTTATGCCCCCACCAATGCCCCGTCTGTTCTGCCAGAATCTTGTAGGCTGGAACAGTTCCAAAGAAACAATTTTAAAAGAAGTGCTTCTATAAAAAACTGAAATCGAGATGAATAGATAATAATATGAATGGAAAGCTCCAATACATTAATTTTCTTTGCTATTATGTAGAAGACAGATCAATAAGCAGCTAAGTTTGGGGTTTTTTAAAATCATTGTATAAAAACTATCAAGCTTCAGGACATATTCCAAGAGGCTGTAGAAATAAGACGTTATTGGAGAAGGGCACTAAGCATTGAAAGCCATTGAAACCTAAACACGGAAACAAACTCAGAAGAACAATAAGACACCGATGGACTTTATCCTTGCTTGTAACACCTCTTTTCATGGCTAGTTACAAAAGCATTGCATGGCAGAGACAAAAATTCCCAAAGTATCACAACACATGAAACACAGAAACACAAACCGAACTCTACCCCCAATATACTTCAGTTTTCTCATAGGTTAGCAAATATTTTTGTGTATAGAAATTGTATGTGTATTTGCAGGGGAGACAACTTACCCACTGTCAGTGAACAGAAATTCCAGATGGGTCATATAAACCTCCCAAAGCGGAACACTGTATCGCTGGGCCAAAGAAACAGCAATCTTGTAGACATTTTCTTCAAGTGTTCTTATAGAGGAGAGACATGAAAGGAAAGAAGGAAAAGTTACACTAAGCCCCTAGAGACACCACAGGAAAACAAATATTTACATTACAAAACTATTTCTTTTTACATTTTTTTCTTCATAAACCAAGAAACTAGAATCCCTGTTAAATGAAAATACACAAAGCATTCTGTTTCTCAATGAGAGTTTCAGCTTCACCTTTGTGCCAAAGAAAAACCTTCTGTTTTCATTTCATTTCTATTACAAAGTGATAAAGGATGTAATGTGTCGCAGTTGGCACCTACAGTGTTCTGGCACAACCGGTATGTAGGTCCTCAAAGCTCTTCCTATAAGTTCACAGGCAGAAACATTCTGCACGTTTGCAGACTAAAAGAAGGTCTGAAGATTAAAAGAAGTTTTGAAGATGTCCAGCTCCACTCCATACATGTCTTAAAAATACTAAAATTTGTTTATTATTGTATATTCTTTTAACAAAACAACAGATGCAGAATCTGTTAAGTGATCAAAGCCTGAAGACAACTTCGTATTAATTCCTACTAATCCACTGAAGTTCATATGGTTCAAACAGACACAGGTGGTTCTTGTTTTTAGGCTGGTATAGGAGCAATATTATTAAGGCTGATGCTGTGGTGTGTGTTTGTTTCATCAGAATAATTCCAAGAAAAATACTATCAGTTTGTAATTATATTCTAATAGACGTGTCATGAACAAGTTTTTTAAAACTGCATTTAACGTGAATTCTGCTGACCCTATTTGTCCAGATTCTGTAATCAAAAAGTCATTTGGGACTAAGGAAAAAAACCTTACAGAACAAGAACTATCACAATATATAAAAGCAACTATCAGTAAATTAGTTTACAAAATTATATTAATATAGGACACATGTTAACTCCAGAAACTTGAGTGATTTCATATTATGTTTAACAACTTCCTTAGGTTCTTTACACTGTTCTCTGCAACCCTGAGAGTGTAGGGCACAGGCAACAATAACTTCTAGTACATTTTAGTACAGCATGATCCATGTATGTCACTAAAAGGAAGGCAGAAAACCCTACAGATTAGAGAACAAATCCTCCCTGTTCTTTTTCTTTTTTTTGTCATTTTCAAACATAGATCTATACTGTATCTTGATCTATGCTAAACAAGGCTGACAGCTGGAGTCTATGACTTTCTTGCCACTGCAGGTGCACAGCTGACATATCCATACACCTCAATTCTGATTTTTAGACACTCAATCCAACGTATCATTACATTCCACTGTGACAGATACTGTAAAGTTAAAATACGATATACGATGCAGAGTAGAAAAGCAAAATGCCAAGAAAGAACATAATGCTAAAAAAGCTTCACAATCAGCTATCAGAATAGCCTTTGCATTGTAAGTATTGCTATAGTAGTTCAATCCCACACACACTTAAAAATCAAAACAAAACAAAAACGATAAAAACAACAAAAAAATCCACAAGTAGTGATATGGCAAACCCTGAAAAATATTAGGCACTTTACACAGAAAGACACGTATGCAAAGTAAAGGGGGCAGAAGACAACCATTAAAAGAAAAATATTCTAAGATAAATAAAAGTACGTATTGAAATACATTGAAGAAGATTAAAAATTCCATCTCTTCTGTTCCAATGACCATGGCACCTTCCCTCTGATTTTCCAGCACAGCAAGGCTGCCTGAACTCGCCCTCTTGAAACTGGACTCAACACTTCAACACAAACAGATGCTTTTAAGGCAGCAAGCAATGATGTATGTGCAAGAGGATGATGATCTCAACTTTTTCAAAAATACTCAGTAAGACTCATGTGATCTTTTAGAAGAAGATGTTCTATTCTATTTTTCGACTTTAAGAAGTACCACGACAAAATGACATTGTAAATTCCAGATTAGTAGCCACAGTTTGTGCAGGTTGTCACTCAGTACATAAAAGCAGATCTCTTTTTAACCAAGGATATACAACACCTGTTGTCAAATCACAATACATGTAAACTTACATTCCTTTGCATTTTTGAGAAATCATTTCATGTGCTGTCAATACAAGGATTACTAGTTAGAGTGAAGACTGATGCAAGAACTGCACAGTGAGTAAGCCAGTGCCTAAGGGGAAGAAAACAGGATATTTGGGAAAAATATGCTGGAGGTGACAAGCTTAACAGCAGTATTCACAGAATCACAGAATGGTTTGAGTTGGAAGGGACCTTCAAAGCTCATCTACTCCAACCCTCCTGCAATGAGCACAGACATCTTCAGCTAGATCAGGTTGCTCAGAGCCTCCTCCAGCCTGGCCTTGGATGAGGCAAGATGATGCACCTACCACCTCTCTGGGCTATCTGTGCCAGTATTGCACCACCCTCATCGTAAAAAACCTTTTTCCTCATGTCTGCAGGCTAGTCCTCAACACTGATCTCAATAGTTTAATTAATTAAAAAAACAAAACAAACCCAAACAACCCTACAATATATTACTTTCTTTGTATCATCAATTGAGATACAGAATATCTTGACAGAAGGAAAGGGTGATCTTTTGGAATGACCTAATAACCCTTTGCTTAAAAAGTAAATACCACAACAACGTCTGGAATGAACTGAGCAGTTCTGAAATGAACAATGGAGCTACTGGAGAGAGTCCACTGAAGGGATTAAGGGACTGCAGCATCTCTCCTATGAGGAAAGGTTGAGAGAGCTGAGACTGTTCAGCCTGGAGAAGGCTCAAGGGGATCTCATCAATGTATGTAAATATCTGAACAGAGGGTACAAAGAGGATGGAGCCAGGCTCTTTTCAGTGGTGCCCAGTGACACAACAAGAGATAATGGGCACAAAGTGAAACACAGGAGGTTCTATCTGAACATCAGGAAATACTTTTACACTGTGAGGGTGAATGAGCACTGGCATAGGTTGCCCAGAGAGGCTCTGAAGTCTTCAGCCTTGGAAATATTGAAAAGCCAGCTCGACGTGGTCATTGGCAATTGGCACTGGGCACCCCTGCTTGAGCAGGGGGGTTGGGCAAGATGATCTCCAGAGGTTCCAATCTCAACCATTCTGTGATTTGGTGATCCAGGGAAAGAGGAAGATGATATGAATGCTTTAGTTGCACAAAAACTCAGTCAACCGTACAAATCTGGAGTGGCACTTGGAGCTAGTGGAATCCATTCCCCTTAGCACTTTATAAACTTACTAACATCCTGTCTTTCTGTCTTAAGAGCTGCATGCAGTGGCAGCACAAGGCAATGGAGGTTTAAGGAAATTATACTGTAAAAATGAAGAAGAGTAACAAGTTATTCATTGTCAAGATAACACTGACAAGACAAGAACAAGTAGTTCACAATGAAAAGGTGAAAAAAACGGCCATTACCTTGTAAATGACATATTAAGTTTATTTTACAGACCCCTTTACATGCCCAGACCTTAGTGCCTGTCTCTGTGAGCCCCAGGACTGCCAGAGAAATCCCCACCAAAGGCTCCAGTGCAGGCACAGTTTGGATGTGCTTCTGAGACTGGTGCAATAACAAAGTCAGAGGCAGTTCTTGTGGATGGTTCTTGGCCACCTTGCCCATGTGCTAGCATGCATTTCCAAAGTACCAAAAGCCATGACTGTGAAAGTATCAAAAAATACATCTGTGCAGTGGTATTCAGCTGAGATTTTGCCGACAATCTGACAATCTTCAGGCTCACAAAAATAGAATTTGGAAGCTCAGAGCACTTTTTTTTCTATTCTGTTCTCAAAAGACTCTTTTGTATCATACATGTGCATGTCTTTGCTTACAATCACTGTCTTCAATGCTTTCTGTTGACATCAGTTAGCTACAAAGCATTAGAACCACCACTGGATTCAATCATAACAGAGGGAAATGAGATCAACTTTTCCAGTTGCCCACCCTCAAAAAAAAAAAGTCCAACTTGAAGAAGTGAAATGAAGATTTAAGTCAAGAGCATTTAGTTCCTTCTCATGCTTCAAGCAGGAAAATGAGATGGAAGGCTATGGTTGTTGGTTAAGTCCTGCAGCAGCAATGCATACAGGAGAAGGGGCTGCACCTACACTGGCACCAGTGCAGAGCAGCACTGCAAAAGCACACACACCAGTTCAGAACAAGGCACTAATAAGAGGTAAAGTACATTCAAAGTGGTTTTATACAAGAGCTTCTGCTTTACTCTTCTGGAAAGGGACATATGCACCAAACTCATTCCCACCTTGTGCTTACTGAATGTTCAGATACGAAATGGAGATTGCTTGATAATTGCACAATTTTTCTAAAAAGCTAAAATAAGTATTTCAGATTAGTGACATAAGGCAAAGAAGAAACTGGTATTAAAACATTAAAATAACTTCTCATTTCAATATTTTAAGAGCAGTGGTGAAGGGCTGAAGAACTCAAAGAAAGTGAACCAAAAAAAAAAAAAAAGCCACCCAAAAGCTGGACTCAAGTAAAGGAATAATTTAGAGACCTTGTACACAGCCTGAAGCTACATGTGACTTCACCTGATTACTCAAGAACTCCCATTCAGTCTAATCCCTTTCCGGACACATTCTGTCTCTATTTTGTCCAAATAAATTCTTAACTGCTTGAGAACTGAACTTGAATGAGTGTGAGGCACCCAGATCTTTAAACATTTGATAAATAAGGCACAATAAGCTCTAATAGCAGTACGCCAAATATGGACGATAAAACTAACAACTATTTGTTAAGTAGTTTTAGTGAATTGCTCATTCTAGTACAAAGCTGTTTTGTGAATAAGATACCATCTCTTCCAGGTATTGTTCCTGCAAACAGCACTTCATAAAATATTCAAAACATGAGGCACTTAATGGTAATTCAAAAGTAACAAAAATTATGCTACATAATTATACTAAATTTGCACATTATATTCATTAGAAAATGCAGATTAAGTGTCAACTTAGAAGATTAAAGCAAGCAAGCTACAAGCCGAACAAGTAATTAATTGGATCTTTGCAACTGCCTCATATGGAACCACCACTCTCACCCACATGCTATGAAGCCTTATTTTTACTAACACTTGCATATTATTTTTTAATCTCTGTTTATTGTAAGGAACTTTCTCTTCACAGAGGAGCAGCTGAGTATTCAAAACCTGAGGTTATAGTACTATTATTCAGCATTTCATATCAGCAGTTTTTTTACTAACAAACTTCTATTGGAATTGTAGCTATAAGTAGCTACATAGGTGGAAGGCTGTAAACACGTAAATAGGCTCTTCAAAAGCTTTATGCACAGAATAGTTTAAAATTAGGTTAAAAACTATATTAAAAGCTTTTCATTGCACAGACCTCTTCCACTGACAGTCTAGCACTAATCAACTGTGATGCTCTTCAAAACATACAAAACTCAAGTATATTCATGACTTGTTCACAGCTTAAAGTACCTGTATGCAGATGTTAATGATACCTTTTAAATGACAAGAAAGTACAATCCTGTATCTTTCGTGTTTTTCTATTCTGGATAACTGAAAGGTGAGAGAAAACATTCTAAATATCAGAACATGTAAAGTTAAGGCTTCATTGCTTCCAAATTACTACAGGGGAAAAAGATTTTAATACACAATAGCTTTATCTAGATTATTAAAAATAAAATACTTTATTAATCTTTTAAAAAATAGAGTTCATTCAAGTTTGATGCTTGACCATAACCTAATAGATTACTAGGGCAGGTTTACCAGCAACAAAAAGATCAGACCTTCATCTATGCTCTGATTTAATCCATCCCTGATCAACTTTAATATTAGTAGTTAATAAATAAAGAGTTATAGCTTCCATTAAAAGTTATCGACCCATTTATTTGAGTAACATTTCATTTAAGTGGAGTAGTTAAACAGAAAAGGCTTCAATTGTAGCACCATTACAGTGTAAATATCTAAAGCAGCTGGTTACTTATCCCTTGTAAAGGTCAGCACTACTTTCAATTTACTTTCCTGATTTAAAGCTTAGAGTAATTCAATTTTAAAATAAAGAAAATAAACATAATAGACATTACTTACTCTGCCAATCCTAGTATTGTTTCTCTCTTGTACTGTCCATCTGCTGTAAACCTCTGCACGTCCACTCCTTTGCCAAGTCCTTGCAGAATCTGAGCTTGAGTGAAATCCAGCAGCCGTTCATTGTAGTAATGCAGCTGATTTATCAAAGTTGCCATTTCTTCAGGCCAGTCTGTATAACCGTACTGAGTAACGTGCTTCGTGACCACCTGAATCAACTCTGTTGGATCAGCCTGTGAAAATAATTGACAAGAAACTAAAAAAGCCCTGTAAATTTCTGGAGAAAAACAAACAAACAAACAAAAACCAACAAACATATATATATATATACATATAAAACTGATCCTTGTGCTCAGAACTGAAATATTCGTTTCCATTTCTCAGAAGTTTTAAGTACAACGGGATTCCAATTTTTCTGTAAGGGCTATTTGCTATGATGTTAACATTTATCCTTTTGGAACATTTTAAACTATTCCATACACAACAAAAATCCAAATAAACATACCTAACCAAATTAATAGTAACAAGTACTTCACTATGGCTGAATATATTTGTGTTTAAAACATGCATTTTTATTAACATTGAACTAGGCAACTGATAGGTAAAACCTTTCAAAAAAAACTTACCAAAATTCTCCTCAATTACAAACACTGTGAGTTTGCTCTAAAGCAGAGAGACAATATCTCAAAAATAAGAAAACAAGTAATATTGCAAACTGGTGGTTTTGTTATTGAATTTCTGATACACTTTATCATGCAGAATTCATAAAAGGAACATATTAGCCTCCTAAGTGTTGAGTACTGATACTTTCAAAGAACAAGAAGTGTTGCATGAACAGCAAATTACACACAATGCATCGCCTACACCTTGAAGCCTTCAAATAATTAAATCTTGATCAGCCATGGATTAGAACAGTATTTGTTTTCAAAATACCTTCATCACAAAAAAAACTTTGCTGCATTAGAAATTATGCATCAAGTGCATATTTAATCAACCACCAACTTCTATAGTCAAAACCCCACATAGCAAAGCAACAACTTGGAAAACAAATATATTCTGCATGTCTGAAAGGAAAAAGGGGCGCATGTACTGCAGAGAGTTCCAAATTAACTCCAGATCTGGACAGTGGCACCCCCACTTGAACACAGCTGTATGAGATACGTACCCAACACACTCAATATATTCATTTCTCTCTTCCATGAAAAACAAGGCCTCCAGCAGCACTGTGCCCTACGGTAGCACCGTGACTTCTATGTAGCACCCACTGAGGAAGGAGCGCTGCCAAAACAGCCTCAAACAATACCTGGGGATGCCGACCGTAGCTGATATATTTTCTAAACGAAACAGCTGATTCAACCCTTACGCTCTCAATAATGTTGAGTGTACTAGACAAATCTACTTTGTTTATATTGCAGAATGACTCTGATAAATTAGAAATTAAACTTAAGAACATTAACTAGAGTGCACAACAGGGTAAAACATGCACCAAACGTTTGAACTTTGAGGTATGGTTGAATTTTTCTATCACTTGCTGGTATTTTCTTTTTTTCCCCAAGTCTTAGCTGACAGGCTGCTCATCAAGTCATAGTAAATGCTACAGGGCATCCTTTTTCCTCTCCACATGATATTTTTCTGAAGCCCTCTAAACATTCCAAACTCATTGATTTTATAAACGACATCAGTAGTTCTTTCAAGGTTGCTTAGGAGATTGGTAACAGAATAATAAAACCTCAGAAAAGAGATAGGCATGCAGAGCAGTGCCTCTACAATACAATTATATCAGCTGGAAACCAATCCACTGCTTATTATGTACCCCGGTATCTCATTTTAGGCGATACACTAGAAACAGAGCATGGAGACAGCAAATGTCAGAGCAAGATGAGGAAGCCTGTTTACCATAATTGCCTAAATTCTCTGTACAGTCCGCTGAGAGAGGCAGGTCCCTCTGACAGCCCATAATAGTAAATTTGTTCTCTTTTGTAAGGTTTCCCCTCTCTCCATTAAGAAGAGTAGAATCCAATGCCAGCGTTATCCTTCCAGTGCACAGCCCACCAAATTGCTCATAAAGCACACAAAGACAACGTAGAAAGTATTTTCAAACAAATATGCTAGAACTCTTCCTCGAGAAATGGCTTCTGAAGATGAAAAGGTAACATACTGAACGTTTCCTGAATAGCACATAATTTTTCACCATGACGCAGAACTGAACTTGAAAATAATATTAGGACAGGTAGATTGAAACCATTTTATTTTTGGTCCACTGTTGTCTTCAATACATTGGGAAATCCTTCCCTTTAAATGTGAAATTCCTAAAAAAAATCCTAAAAAATGATCTGCCAATCATTATATTTCGATCAAGCTGTCACCCTCTCAAATGACATCTATCACTAGCGCCAATTTTTATTCCCCAATTGTTACACTTCCCTAAAAGCATTTGTGTATAATCTTCCATGCTGCCTGTTCATGCTTCAAAGGAACACCCTAAGTCTACCTGATCAGCTTAATCATTTTCCTGTTAATATTTTTGCCAAATAATACCTACAAAGATGCAACAAGTGTGCAGTTCCACTAGAACTGCTCTCTATCAAACTGGTCAGTACTATTTCCCTGTTTTTCTCATAGGAACCCCTTCTACATCTTGTTTCACCATCAGGTTATAATAAAACTAAAATTACAAAAAACTCTGTAAGAAGGACCACTGTGTGATACAGTAGTACCACAGCAAATAATAATGATGAAAACCTGTTACAAGGAGGGAAAGAGAAGGAAGTGGAAGATAAACTGATGTATATGATGTTTAAAGGATCAATGTGGTCCTTCGATGTACATACGAGGAAGGAGAAACAAAAAAATTCTATTGATGTTTGTCATCAAGATAATTAATTTCCAGTACTAGATTATTTTGTGGTTTTGAAGCTTTGAAATATATGATAAAAAGGGATGGCTTTGAAAAGTATCACAGTCATTATTTAAAGGATTTAAGCAACATATGTTTTAGTAATATACTAATAAAGTATTTGCAAATATCGTCTTAGGGTCTACTGAGGTTATTAATGACAGAGTTGGAAAAAGAGAATCACACCGTCTATGAATACTCATGTATATGTATCCATACATAAGACATAAAGTGCAGAAAACTCTTCAATCTAGGAGATAAAAGTATGAGATCTGAGAGCTGGTAAATTAACGGACATAGATTCAGATTAAAGTAAACACAAGGTGGGGGGGTTTTTTGTGGTTTGGATTTGTGTGGTTGGGGTTTTTTTTGGAAGGGGTAGGGGGATGTTGTTGTTTTTCATTATTGCAAAAAGTTGCTGAGGATTGTGTTGAACTCTCCACCACCAAAAATCTTTCAGTCAAGAGTTGTCCTTTTTAATCCCTCCCAAGACCTATGTTCCAAACTATACGAGCACGTGAAATCAAATATTAATTTAGAGAAATCCCACAGCCTTGCTTCCTGCAAGAGACTATATTGATACCTCAAGTGAGACTTTCTAGGTTTCTTTAGTCTATAAAAAACAATGTCTCCCAAGTTGCATTTGTCTGCAAAATTAATTTACTAGAATGATACACAGTTTTCCATCTCTCAGATTTGTCATGCTTCTATAGATTTAAAATGTTTTCTTAACAGTGCTGCTTACGCAGTATTTATTAGGTATTCAACAGAAGCTCGACTAAAAAATATAAAAAGATAAAGTGTTTGGTATCAAGCTGTGTAGAACTTGTATTTCGTATTTTTAAGTATTCATTCTTTAACATCTTCACATTTTTAATAATACATGTTTTTTAAAAAGTAAGCTCAAATATTTCTATTCATTGGATACCTACTACAATTCAACATGATGGTGGTTCTAACAAACACTAATACAGAAATATCATTATAACTGTTTTGCCAGTACTCAAAAATTCTCAACTGTTTTTAACTGAAAACACCATAATAACTAGCTAGTAATAGTTGCTGGCCATAAATAAAATTAACATCAGTACAAGCTGACTCTTACTGCAGCATCCAGAGTTTACAAATTCTTTGACATTCTTAAAATTGTAACAGGTACTTAAAAATAAAAATCTATACAGTAATTGGTGTAAATACAAAGGAACTTTGACAGGTAAGACCAGTAAGAAGTAATATTCAACTTGTTCTCTTGAGCAACCTGATCTAGTTGAAGATGTCCCTGCTCATTGCAGGGGAGACAGACTAGACGAGCTCTGAAGGTCCCTTCCAACCTCAACTACTATATGACTCTATTGTCTGTCAAAACACAAAAAAACCCCAAACTGTACCTACACTATTACCTCTGTTAGCTCTTCAGTCTTTTAGATACCTAGAAATTGTGCCTAGGTGTCCAGCTCTCTGCTTTGCCAGATAAAACTCCTCTGGTACTCCAGACATGTCTGAGCACTGCTTCACCTCCCTGCTCAGCCGAGAAGGGGATTTCACACAGGAATAACACAGCAAAGATCGGGTAGATTTCCAGGGAAGCCACAAGCGCTGACCCAAAGGTATCAAACCTTTCACTTGTGAGCCTCCCTGGCATTGCCAAGGGAAATTCCTCAGGAACTACCCACCCATGCATTTTACTCATCTGTTGGACTAGCACTATGTTTAGTGTTGCAATAGTGTTGTCTTGGCCATGGTGAAACGGTCTGGCATAGGCTTCACTTGGGAATTACGGAAAAAAACAAACAAAACCAACCAACCAACCAATCAAACAAAACACCAAAAAACCCCCAACCAACTCAAACAAAAACCTAAAAAACCAACCAAAACCAAAAAACACCTAAACAAAAAAAGAAAAGCAAAAAGCACTTAGCACATCAGCATGAAGTTAATTTAATTTAATTAATTAGATGTGATCCCTAAAATAATCTGTCCTTTTTTTTTTTCCTGGCAAGTTGCTATTTCTTTCTTTCCTTCAAATCTCTTTAAAAGACTTAAATCAGCCATATACATCAGGAGAAAAAAAAAAATAATCTGACTTGGTTTTTCTCCTTTTCCTGCTCAAGAAATGGCAACAATTCTACAGCTAAATCAAGAGAGATTAATAAAAAGTGCTACTGTAAACACATCATACAGATAATATTAGATCACTATAAGGCTATTTAGCTTGTTTACTTCTTCTAAGACCAAAAATCTTTCTAATTGCTCTAGAAAGGTATATTGTTGTTTTGGTTTTGTTTTCAATGTAATGATCTTTAGCCCATAACACAGAAACGACTAGGAACGCTGATGAGAAAAGCTGCTCACATCATTGCGGCTAATCCACTCATAATCAATCCAGATACATAACTGATGTTCTGAACCTTTCTGGATTTAAGTTGCAGAGCATTTCCATCACCTTTTGCACTGTAACTTTTTGGTAATGGTCAAAAGCCGCAGCCGCAGTGAGCCAAAGGAATCCCAATGGGAAGGCAGAGGACACATTAAGTTGTGCCCAGATCCTTGTAACGCCAGATTTGTTCTAAACCATTTTAAGTGATCTTAACAAAAAGATCATGCTGCAGAGGAAGACACATACAGCATGCAAAACCAGGAGATGACCGCACATGAGCGAAGCAAGAGACACCAGGGAGCATGGTGCAGAATTCCTGCTGCAGACACAGTAACACTTTGGTCACTGTCCTGCCTCTTGGCATTGTCCATCTCCAGCACTTCTAAGACAAACCAAACTACACCTCTGGAAAGCACTTTCACCTGAGGGAGGAGGGGAGAGCTCTCTCCAATCATTGCAGCAACTGCTACAATCCCTGCAGCAAGACATTCAATGTGCTATAAATTTGATGGAGGGAGTGTAAGAAAAAAAGAATGAAGAGAAGCATGCACAGGCAACACTTTTCCTTACATAGCAAAGCAGGAAAACAGATTTACAGGAAAGAAACAGTTCACTGAAGAAGTAAGATCCTGAATGTGGTTGTTCACTCAAGGAGTACAATCCATCCCTCCATAGGACAGCTTTTCATTAATTAAATGAATGACACTTGTCCTCACCCAAGTCTGTTGTCACACTGTGAATCAAGAGTACATTAACTTAGAACAGTGCCACATGAATTTGGGTGGCCAACCTTTCAGATCACAACTGTCTCATGTCTCACCTGCTCAAAGCAAAAGATAAAGCGTACGGTTGAGATGGAAGACCAGAACATCTCAGAAATAAAAGCCGAACTGTCACATCACCCACGTGAAAGGATACCTCAACTTTCTTTATCCTCCCACTGCTGCAACTACATATATTGCTCAGTGACAACACTGATTTGTTCAGGATCCGCTTTCAGAACCATTTTTTAAACGGATAAAGGAAGGAGCAAATCCTATCACCCATCAGTGAAACCACACCAAGTCAACAAAGAAAGATCCCTACTAGGACACCTTTTATAATCTATAAGATTTCTCACAAGAAAGTCACACAAACTAACAAAAAAGGTGAAGTAGAGATGAGATGAGCAATAAATCCTCAATTTTAAAACCTATAGGTAGGTCTTACACTTTCAGACAATATTAAAACAATTTTCTGTTTCAGATTTATAATCTTAAAAAATGCACTGGAAGTTTTTGTAACATACTCTAACACAGATGTAACACAGCTGTAACTACTTCCACATTTATACAGTCCTAAAATGGCATTCTGCCCTTGGAAGGCAAATGCGAGGCTAGTGTAGCCCCCGGTGAAAATGAGTTTGACACTCCTGCTCTAATGTCTCAGGTATGTTTAAGTGTAATAATTTTAAAGCCTGTTCATACTCTTTAAAACTTTCTTGTCACCACAGTAATTTACATACATGATGCCAAGAAGCAGTTTTATAGTGTACTCAAAAAGGTAGAACTGGACTTTGTAGATCCAGGAATGCAGCTGTGGAGTAAAATTCTCGAGCATGCCTTCTCATTGTCATCAAAGATTTCATCCAGATTTCTCTTTTTTCCAAGAACTAAACCTGGATGTTTTAAATCTTCATTCCAGATGAGTGGCTGTATAAAATCAATGTTCCTGGATCACAGTTTAAAAGACAATACCATTAGTTCTCACTTGAAGCAGCCAAGTTTCAAACACTCACAAACTTACAGATTGTATGGACACAAATTACAACAGAACGCAGATTACACAGGTGACTGAGTGCTTCAGTCCTAGTCTGCTTATGGGTTTAAGGCTAGTACTAACTTAAAAGGGTTATTTGAATTTCCAGGGAAATTAGTGAAAAGTAAATACATACATTTGCAGTGAAATTAGAACAAATCAATTCATGAAAAAAAATGAGCCAAAACCAAAAGAGTGGGTGAATTCTAAGAGAAAAAACAGGTAAACGGTTTGCATATAAGCACTTGCAACTTCAGCAAAATTTGAACTAGTTAATTTTATTTCAAAAGTTCTGCTTTCCTCCACTATCAGGCAATAAAGACCCAGAACAGTGATTCAAACTGAAAACATATGATCATAAATGACATTTCATGCAAACAGGCTTTGCTGCTGTAAGAGACTGAAAGGGTCATGTCTCAAACACTGCGGTAAAAACAGCTCTGCAACATCCAGCCACAGGAGACAGGACACAGAGCAGGAGATGGATGGGACATGGTTAATTATGATTCACATGTCAACGACACGCTAATGGGCATTTCCATCTTTCACAATCACCCCTGAGAAACGCCTGTGCAAAAGACCAAAGATTATGCAAGCAGGCAATCCAGAGGACTATAAAAAAGCCCAGCTATACCAGCACTGGCAGGGTGCCCACCATCCTGAGGACCACTCTGCCCACCAGTCTCATTGCAGGAACTGAATCACACATCGAAGGATGCTGCACTTTGCTGGATCCAAACTACAAACCCCATCGTCCTCATTGCGGGAACCGGACCAGACACCGGAGGCCACACATCACTGGATCCAGACTACAAGTCCCATCATTCACACTGCGGAGATGGAAGGGTGGCAGAATCCCTCTCTTTTTTTCTTTTGTTCTTCCTTTCCTTCCCTTCCCTTTTTTTCCCTCTTTGTGTTGTATTTTTTTGGTGGTGGTAGTGGTTTTTTTGCCTTTTATTTTTGCTTTTTTTCTTTTTTTTTTTTTGTTTGTTGTTTGATTGTTTGTTTTGTTTTTAATAGAAGAGAGGTTAAATGTTTTAAATAAGCAATGCTGAAACATAATGGTTGAGAGCTAGACACTTGGATAGGAAGGCAGGATACACCACTGCAGCTGCAAGATGGAAACAACTGAATCTTCTAAGGACAAAAGGTTTCCCAAGGTGCTGGTACAATTAAAGATATGACGTAAGTGGAATCTTGGGAATATTTTCTGCCAACAAAGCCTCCAGAAGAGATTGAATAAGAAGGATTGAGAGTTAAACTGTTAGTTTTGAATTATGAATCAGATGTTGCTAGCACACAATCTTAAAATAATATTACCTGTTGGTTTTATTTCTGCTTCAGAAATTACACTAAAGACGGGATTAGAACTGGGCTCAGCCATGTACAGCATCTATTATACAAAATTACGTTCTGCAGGATTTTTTTAACTCTATATCCAGAGGTACCACAATCACTGGCTAGAATTATCAGAATATTCAAAACCTGGAAGAAAATGCAGTTAACCAACCTGATTTCATCTATACATTTTGTTTTAAGGTCAAAGAGCCACCCATCTCAAAATTAAATCATATAGTCAGCCAGGATATTTGCAGTACTTATACTACTGCATGTTAGTCTAGAAATTGCCTTGAATTTTTACTGAAGACATTTTAAGGAAAATTCTTAACAGATGAAACTTGGTTACAAAAGTAACACATTATCTTTTCATAGCCAGCAGCAGAAGAAAGAACAAAGTGACTTTAAGCCCAAACAAAACTACCAGGTATAAGTTAAATCAACATAGTTTCCAATACAGAAGCCAGTACTGCTGCAGGAAAAAAAAAATAATGCAAGAGGCTGATGTTAAGCAATAAAACATAAAAAATAATTTGAAAACTTGTCCAGGCAGTTGTTTCTACAGTTACATTAAATGACTTGTGTCTGAAGAGTTGAACAAATTGCTCTAGTTCTCTGTTTTAAATGCTTTTTTGCTTTGTTTTCAATCAGCTATTCCAGCAAGAGTGAGGAATCATTTGTCCCAAGAGAAAATGTTTTTATAGTTTCTTTTCTACTTCATGTTCTCTTACAGTCTTTTCTCTTATTGGGTAACATATTGACAAATCAGGTTTAAGTAGAAAAATCTCATCTCATCATTTCACCCGAAAGCTGTTTTAGTGGAACTAACACATTATATATAAAAGGTTACAATGTCAACTGAAAGCACACCTCTGAGAACAGAAAATTACTACATAGTTTTGAGTGAAGTGCCTACTAAATTCATAGTACATAATTCATTTCCCATTTGCAGTCAGCATTACTCTCAGTAAATAATGTCACAGCATAGGTAATTAACCTACCCTTCTGTCTGTTTCTCTTTTCCCTGAAAAAAGCATTGTGCTTCCTTTTTGAATATGTCTTTAATCTTGATCTCTGTGGAAACAGCTGTAGTCATATACAGACTTTGGAATAAGCACACACTCCTGTTGTAAAACTTCATTACAATATGATACAGTTTAAGTACAATACGGTATCTTTTTAATGTGTACAGTTACTTGACTGGATACATGCAAATACTTTTATGCCTTACTAATTTAAAGCTTGAAAACTAAATATTCCATGAGCTCCATGACAAAAAAACCTCACATAATTTCCTCTTCTCTGACAGCTATTAAAATGCCAGAGTGAAATATTTTTTTCATCCTACTACAGGAGCACTGTTAGCACTTCTGATTAGAAGCACGAATTTCTCAATGACTGCCTTCTCTTATTGTGATGTAAATTTTCATGAATTTTCTTAGGCTAAATTTATACAGGCCAACCTGGCATTTATCCTCAACTCTCCAATATGAGGGGAGGGAGGGGAGAAGAAACAAAACCAAACATTAAAAAAACCCCACCCAAACCAACCTCGACCAACCAACCTCAACCAACAACAAACAAATAAAAAAAAAACATCACCAAACAACCAAACAATATATTCAGACAACTTGACTTTATCGTCAAGCCAGACAAATAAAACTTTGCTAAAATATTTTGTGCACTAAGATGAACAGAAAATTTCAGTCAAGTTGCTTGGAAAGTTAACAGTGCTCACTGACTGGAGAAAATAGTTACAGAAACACAGAAAAGGAAAGTAAAATAAAATAAAGCCAATTGGGTGGGGGAACACTGTTTCACAAAGCTGTTGGTCGCCTTTATTCTGTTA
Source organism: Patagioenas fasciata (assembly GCF_037038585.1). NCBI lineage: Eukaryota > Metazoa > Chordata > Aves > Columbiformes > Columbidae > Patagioenas > Patagioenas fasciata. The sequence continues at coordinate 112,267,058 of NC_092522.1, forward strand.
CCCAGAGAAGAACAAAATCCCTTGCAAGAAGGAAAGTGTTCGTACTTATCCCAACTACCTTCTTCACATGAAACACCACAAATATGCCTCCAGAGGAACATGCAAGTCAGATCTCAAACCTCTGCTGAAATAAAAGGTTGGTTTGAAGATCCTCATTTCTAAAAGAGCATTTCTGAATAGCTGGCTCCAGAACACCACTCGCTTTGCTTCCAAAAGTAGGATTTAACAGAATAGCTTGTACAACCCTTGAGAAATAAAAATAAACAATACTGTAACCATTTCTTTCTTAGGCACAATTCTTTTTGTAGAAATAAAACCAGAGGGGAAAGAAAAAACCAAAAGAAAACAAAAACTATTTAACAACAGCTCTTTTCTGAGTCACCTAAATATTATTTGGTCCCAACTAAGAACGACGATGCTTTGTAGTGTTGTGTGCTTAACAAAAACGTACGAGGATCTGTGAAACACTGGCTTATTGATATCAAACACACCTCAACCAAAGGAACACAGTTGTCACAATCTGACTGCAGTGTCACTAATTGCTGGATTACTGTTTCAAGGATCATACTGGAAGATGTTCAAAAATGTCCACAAAGACTGCTAGCCCAGGAGAGCTTAACTGAGTTTTAAGCCTTCAAACACATTGTTCAGTGAGCTCCCAATTTTGTTAGCTTAGATTTTCATTCATTTAAAAAAAAAAAAAAAAAAGTGTGTATTTGTTGAGACATCACTGAGGAATAAGCCAATCAATAAGGAAAACTCACAAAGTATGATTGGCCAAAGAGGAAATTCAAAGGCCTAAAAAAGTACCTGGCAAGTGCCTTATAAAGGAATGCTAAAGCTGATAGCAAAAAGTTCTGAAATGTTGCTTAAAATCGGGAAGCCAGCTAAAGAAGCTGTAGGATCTCTTGGTGACAGAGGGTGACTCATGGACAAATCCAGAGCAGAGCAAATCAATGAGATCTTTGTGTCAGCCCTCACTGCTGAAGATGTGAGGGAGAGAGCTCAGAAGAGACAGACGAAAACATCTGGGAAGTGTCTGGCAATCAGGTAAGTTACGTGCTTGCACAACACCACGACCAGATGGCTTTCACCCCTCAGTTCTCAAAGAATGCAAAGGTGAAATTACATTAAATGGCGTGCTAAGGTGCATCAATGAGCTTCATGAAAAAAAAAAATCGCAGTGTCAGAGTGCAAGTCCCACCTAAAAAATGGATCTCAAGGGGATGATAATAGCAGCCAGGTATATAAGAGGATAAGATGTGACAGGCATAAACAGCAGCATGATAAAGAAGTGGAGCAACCGAAAGACCAAATAAACTTCGTACAGAACATACAACAGAAAATTCAAACAGGGAAGCAAATGGGAGAAATTACACTGCCAAAGGAAATGTGCTGATTTTCAGCATCACTAACCAAATAGAAAGGGGGGCAAAAAGGAAACAAGGTCTTGAATCAGGAGTTAAAATAGTAACAAAAGTAAAGAAGGTTATGTTTTAAGTCCATCATACACAAACAAGAAAGAGAACTAACGTTTTACCATCTACAATAGACTTGGTGCTAGCCAGTGTGATTATCAATAAAAAGCTGAATGTGAAGACAGAATGAAACAAGACTGTCTGACACAATCTGTCAGTTTTGCATGTCAGTGTTTACAGACTCCAGTAAAACTTTATGTACACAAGTTCAATTTGAGATCAAAAAATACATATATTGTTTCAAGTTAGTTAAGTTCATGATTTAGGAATGTGACAGGATATTATTAATTAACACAAACCAACATTCAATGAACATTTGATTCCCAGTGAGAGATTACCTCATGCATAGACTTAACTTCTAGCTGCACTACAGTGCCATGAAACAAGGTTAAAGCCATTAGACCTCATTCAACATGGGTAATGCACCTGGTAGCCCACAAGATCTCCCTCTCTCCCTCTGCCTGTATACAGCCTTCTTACGTAAGATTTATTTCCATTTCAAATCAAGTCTTTATTGTCAACATCCTACACTCAGAATGTTACCTAAAGCTGTAGCATAAGGACCATGGCTGGGAGTTCTGCTTCTCTGGTTTAATATAACTGTATAACTAAGGTCAGCCTTACACAAAAAAGCAACAGAACTGCCTTGGGAGCCAGGTCAAGCCTGCAGAATGAAATCCCCTAAGATCAACACAAATTTCTATGTATTCAGTCCCAAGATCATCTTCTGACCTTGCTCTCATTAATGCAACAAAAGAGAAACACATATCAACATGTAACAATTTAAAACCTGTTCCACACGCTGTTTATCCCCTATGGGAAAGGCGATGAAAAAGAATAAGATATATACGACGTAATTATCACAGACACTTAATGCACTTAAAACCTACAGATGCCATTGTGCTGAGGGTAGTATAGAGAGCCTAAATACAATCCAGAGAAGGAAGAGGTGAATAGACAAAATAATGGCCTAGCAAGGACAGGAATAAAGAGAAACAGCACAGGAACTAAAATATAAACCAGCTGTGACATAAACAGAGAGGGAAAACAAAAACAAAACTAGAAAAAAAGAGTTACTTGGTAGACAGTCAATTTCTCTGAGGTGAAAGCAAACCTAATTCTGCCTCTTACAGAGAGATTGATGGAGACTTCCCTAAGCAGCAAGCAACAGAAAAGAGAAGCAGGTTAAGTGCACAGAGCACAAGTTCACTGTGTAAATGAACTCTGTCACACAGGGACTCAAAAGCCAGTTATATCAGGCTACTTAACCTGTGGAACTGAACTCCCAGCTTCTTCACCAACTCTAAGCTGCATCAAAAACATCACTAAGGAGAAGGTCTGAGGTTACCATTTCAACATTTTGCCAGCTGCAACACACAGAAGTACATGAATCATTTTTATGAATAAAAATAACAGGTAATAAAATAAAAAACTAAGAATTTTCTGCTAACAGCAACTTTTGTTATCTGCTATTAATTGCAAAATTCCCATTCCCCTCCACAACTTAGAACTGTATTTGTTAGAACAGTATTTGTTAGAGCTGTTGTTTGATGCTCCAAGAAAAAGCTTGCCCCCCATCTACAGGCAGTAAAACGCTCCTCTCTAAAATCACAGTAACAGCTCAGCATTAAATTATTAGCATAAGGACAGGGATATAACATATCAACCTTAGAGTAATCAAACTTTTTCACTCCTTTCTAGAGTAAACAATCCCCCAGACATATCTATTCTGGTCACTTATCAGATCACCACGATAGGACAAATGAGGAGATAAACTGTTAGCAGCAAAAACTATGCAGCAGATTTCTTGCTCAGCTGTATGGCTTTTCTCCCCGTCCATCAAGACTGGGAAGTGGTGAGCAGTGGGGAGACAGCCTGGGCGCTGAGCAAGGTTCAGCAGCAGCCCAAACACCGGTGTGTTATCCAGGTTTCTAATCACAAATGCAACGCACAGCACCATAGGGGTTTTTATGAAGAAAGTTAACCCCACCCCTGCCAGGTCCACTACACACCTAAACCAAAAATAAATACAGATTCACAAAGGGTAATGAGTCTCCTCACACTAATGTTTTCCATAGCCAGCCCATTTCTGGAAATTTTGCTCTCTTCTTCTGTCTGGGATTATGCTTACAGATTTCTATCTCTGGTTTTATTTGGTTGTAAAGCTTCTTTAATGTCTTCCTCAGAATAAGAAATATAGCTCAGATGCCCTAAACTATACTTACATTTATATTATTATAACAGCTAAAATTCAAAATTGTCCTGGGTACACAACTAAAGCAGTACTTTACAAATAAATCCCTTTGTTTTCTTAAAGCAAAGTAATATCTTAATCAAACAAAGAAATTATCAAGCTGATTTCCTTTTGGACCTCAACAGTCCAAAAAATTTAATGAGAATTTATGACAATGTATGATTCTGTTTTGATGTGCAGATGTACCTGTCAGTATTTCATGTCATAGTAAAAACAGCAGACCAAATCATTCCTTCAAAGTGTCTTTCTTGACTGACTAGCAAGTCCTAAAAGCCTCTCATAGCCAGTGGAAGAGGATCTCTACCCCCTTACTCCCCACGATCCTTATAACACATCTGTCATTTTCACTCTAAGAACATTTCTTGCATTATGCCAGGGGTACTCATACACTGTTTTGAAAGATTTATACAATGATATTTTAAAATAAAAATAGGAAGTGTAGACTTCTCCATGCTTTATAAAGCTTCTCATAAATTCAGCTGGAGTTTTCAGACAGGATATTTATTCAATGGACTAAAGAAATCACACTTACTGTGATTCAGGTGCTCTTAAACAAAAATGTACACTCTATGATGTTGAGGATCCACCTTCTAAGCATGTGGCTGAAGTGCCAGATTTAGATCTTTACTGAATATGTACATGTTTAGAGCAGGGAGCAAAAAGGGATTGGTTATACACCTTCATCCAAAACAAACACACTCTTTTAAGAATAATGTACAGCTTTGAATTATACAGTTGAAGGACCTAGGGACACACTTCTGGTTTGAGAAGATAAAGGTGATGCAAGACACCAGTGGCATGAGCTGGAAGACTGTGGAATAACATCTGCAATGGAGTTTATCATCTTCTACTATAAAAGTTTATGAACAATATCCCCCCTGCCATCCTGAGCTCTTAGGAAACACAAAAATATAAACTATGGCCAGATCTATTCCCATGGACAGCAACAGGTATGACATCGAGGAAAGCAACTTGCAAACAGAGCCATTCTTTATTACCAGCATCTAACACATACATTTAAACAAATGGCTGTTTTGCAGTGGAAACAGCATTTAAGTCTGTTTTTGTTGTGTGTTTGTTTGTTTTGTGGGAAAAAAAAAAAAAAGGTACTTATTTTGCTCAAAAGTACATGTTTCTATGCCTCCTTTTCTACTTCAGTGACAGTACCGCACTGGGTACCTTTGGAATTACTTGACAATGAATGTATTCTCCTGTTTTGTTTTTCACTGGGCATTCAGGCCTTTTTTTTTCCCCCCCTTTTTCTTGGTGTGCCGTTCACTCAGGATCTTCTCATACACCTGTTTTCAAAAGCTACTGTTTAACAGTAGTACTTAAACACAGCACGTACATTTTTAACAAGCAACTTAGAATACACCACTTCTCACAGTAACATACAGTATTTTACCAAATGGAACAAAAGATTTAGCCTAAGATCATATCAGTAAGAGATAAACTACATGGTGCTACTGATAAGACTTCACTTATCAAATGGCAACTGGAGTAGAAATAGTTCTATCTTTAACGTCTCTGTCTTCATTCTTAAAACTTACTCTTTCAAAAGGTTTTATAGCTCTTTCTGTAAAATAAGACTGTTTAAAAAAGCTAAACTAAAAAAAGCCATAGTTTTCATCCAAGGTGTCTTGCAGCAGGTGGACCTAGGCTCAAAGAAAGCTATTTAACAAACATGAGTGAATTGCTCACAACCAATATATTTTGCAAGCCACACAAATTTCAATTATGGACTAAGTTTTCCTTTAGCTTCTAAACAGAAGACAGTAGAATGCAAATCTCAACAGGAACATGAAAGGCTGCTGCGTAAATATCAAAATAGGCTTTCCTCTGTAAATCAGGAGTCATTCTGAACATGGAAAAAACTCTCCTCTCATGCCACGCTGGTGATTAGTGGTCTCTCTTTTCAGGAAACGTGTGGCCAAAAGTGTTGTTTAGCTGTAAAGCAAAGCCAGGCTGAAAATCAAACAGTCCAGTGAGCTTCTTTACAGGACAAAAGAACTAGCATAAATTCAGAAAGGCTCTCTTGGAGAGGCAAAGGAGAGATTTTACTCAGGCATCTCAGTAAGAATGGCAATTGGTGCTTAATGAACTTTTGTTTAGAGTTACCATGTAACTGCTTCAATCACAGTCTATTAATAAGAAGCAAATCTGTGCAATTTCCAAAAAAGACACTTGTCAAAGGAAATGAACAAATTCATCAATGAATGAGTTTTCAAAACAACCTAAGCAAAATGAAATACAAACCAGTATACCTCAAGGAAAGCTATGGAAACTTTTTGACCATTCTTGTTGAAATGGACACTTGACTCTTCTTAGAAACTACTATACTGCATTGGTTTTGCAAGATGACAGTATTGGCTACGCTCATTACTGCTTGGTGTTTCTAAGCTACTGTGAAGACTGACAGTGCTATTACCTATAAATGATACTTGATATTGTGCTTCAAAAAGTCTTCCACAAACCGTGAAGTACTTGCCTGTTTACAGCACTCCAGAAGAATGATTATGCGTTACTTAACAGGCTGCTCACAGTATAAGTCAGATCAGCTCCTTACCAGGCTTAACTCATGTACTGGCTTTTTAGAATAGCTTTAATGCTGCACATTAATGAATATGATTTTAAAAAGCAAGAGTACTAACCCTGTAGAGAGGGTGGCATTCGTCCTTGAAACACGGTGCCAAACGAGCATAGATCTGCAGGCTGTAGTAATAACTTGCCAGCTGGAGAGATAACGCAGAGTGTAATTGCTTTTCAAAGCATTTGTTGGCATCCACCACCTAGGAGAAAGAGAGCATTAATTTAGATGAAAGAATTAGCAAGCATGCAACATTAAGTGCACAAACTTTCTCAAAAGCTACTTGCTGTGATTTAGAAGTAGCTCTGACACTGTTTTTCTGGCACAGAAGTAAATCAGTAACCTATACACAAAGATAATTCTACATCACAATGTTTCTCCCCCCTTGCACAAACATCTAACCAAAATTATTTTCCAACTACAGTTTTGCTGCTTCTATACCACAAACTTATTATCTATATTTCTGAGCTGCCTTCAAACTATTAAGACAGCTGGCCCAAATACTATTTTAAGTAAGAAAACGTGCCATTTCATGAGTGTCACGCGCATAAGCCAGTCCAACAGCATTTGTTCAGAGTCTCCTTTAAACACACCAGCCCAATCTATGAAAATGTGTACTTGAATTTATTGAAAGACTTAGATTTTAAAACCCTAAGGAAATTCCATTTCTTACCGATTTCTGAAATGCTATGAATAGTCTTTCCTGGCAAAAACTTCCAAAGAAAATCTCTATCAACATACCTGCGGCAGTGCAAGTAGATATGCAAGAGACAAGGTCATATCCTTTGGTAAAGCATCACTCGCCAGTTGTAGCAGAACTGCAACATATAGGGAGCAGAAATCAAGCTTTGATTACTGACCCATCGAGCCTCGACAGTTAGCAAGTGAAATGTTTTCAGTGTAACCATATTTTATTAGACACCAGCTTGAAGCACTCTATACATACTTAATTAAACACTTATCAGTGCAATCCAGAAACAGATAATATGTAATTAAACTGCAGCACAGCTTTACCTTGACTTCCAGGCAAAGCGTTTGATGCATTAACCAAACAAGAATGAAACTATGGAGTAACAGATGCTAAACAAAGCCACTAAAATATCACCAGTGCTGATTTACAACAAGTAAATCTTCTGCTTGTAAAATCAAGGCAGTAATGCAATGTCATAAGTGTTCGAAGATACCAACCAGAGAACAGTACAAAATGTCTTCTCTTCAAGCCTGAGCTCTGATTCTCTGATTCACTTTTGTCTTAATAAAAAACTTAAAAAAAAGAACCTGCAAGTGTCTTATGAATTTTCAATAAGATCAGTGAAGCACCGAAACTAGGTCCTGCCACGTATTTCCAACAGAAATATCAGCACAATGACACAGTTGAAATTAATGCATATAATAATAATTATTCTGATGATAAAAAGATACATTTCTGGTAAAACGGGCACAAAAATTACCTGCTTTTCCTACACTGCATATACTAAATTTGTGTTTAAAACAAGACCACTTGTTTTTATTTTTGTTCAAAAACCCCACAATATTTTACATTATTCAAACGGGAGAGCCAATACACAGACACAACGTGAGCACCCACAATTTGTTTATAGGATCTCTCCTTCATGCAGTTATCTCCTGTACTAAAGTCAAGCACCACAGCAGTTGCTACGGAAGCTCCAACAAACAATTACAGAATAACAATTCTCATGATACATTTAACATTTGGTTTTGAGGATAGAGAATATAATTTATCACTTCCAAGGACAACTTCAGGAGACCTGTGTGGTTAAACAGGAAGCTGCTGGGTAAGCTCAAGTGAAAGAGGATATTTTATAGATCATGGAAGGAGGGGCTGACCACTTGGGAAGAATATAAGGCTGTTGTCAGAGGATGTAGGGAGGCAACTAGGAAAGCTAAGGCCTCCTTAGAATTAAACCTGGTAAGTAGGTCAAGGACAACAGAAAGAGCTTTTTCAAATATGTGGCAGATAAAACTAACACCAGAGGCAATGTAGGCCCACTGATGAACGAGGTGGGTGCCCTGGTGACAGAAGATACAGAGAAGGCAGAATTACTGAATGCCTTCTTTGTCTCTGTCTACTCTGCCAGAAGCTGTCCTGAGGAGCCCCATACTGCTGAGGCCCCAGAGGAAGTCAGGAAAATGGAGGAGTTTGCCTTGGTTGATGAGGACTCGGTTAGGGAGCAATTAGGCAATCTGGACATCCATAAACCCATGGGTCCAGATGGGATGCACTCGTGGGTGCTGAAGGAGCTGGCTGAGGTCATTGCTGGACCACTCTCCATTACCTTTGCCAAGTCTTGGGAAACGGGAGAGGTGCCTGAGGACTGAAGGAAAACAAATGTCACTCCAGTCTTCAAAAAGGGCAAGAAGGAGGAGCCAGGTAACTACAGACTGGTCAGCCTCACCTTCATCCCTGGGAAAGTGATGGAACAACTTATTCTTGGTGCCATCTCAAAGCATATCAAGGATAAGAGGGTCATTAGGGGCAGTCAACATGGCTTCACCAAGGGGAAGTCGTGCTTGACCAACCTCATTGACTTTTATGAGGACATAACCAGGTGGAGAGATGATGGCAGGACAGTGGATGTGGTATATCTTGGTTTCAGTAAAGCATTTGACACAGTCTCCCACAGCATCCTCGCTGCTAAACTGAGGGAGTGCGATCTGGACAATCGGGCAGTGAGCTGGACTGTGAACTGGCTGAAGGAAAGAAGCCAGAGAGTTGTGGTCAATGGGGCACAGTCTAGCTGGAGGCCTGTGTCTAGTGGAGCGCCTCAAGGGTCAGTACTGGGGCCTGTATTATTCAATATATTCATCAACGATTTGGACGAGGGAAGAGTGTGTACTATCAGCAAGTTTGCTGATGACACCAAGCTGGGAGGAGTGGCTGACACACCAGAAGGCTGTGCTGCCATCCAGCAGGACCTGGATAGGCTGGAAAGTTGGGTGGGGAGAAATCTGATGAAATATAACAAGGGAAAAGTGTGGAGTCTTGCATCTGGGTAGGAACAACCCCAGGTTCCAGTATGAGTTGGGGAATGACCTATTAGAGAGCAGTGTAGGGGAAAGGGACCTGGGGGTCCTGGTGGACAGCAGGATGACCATGAGCCAGCACTGTGCCCTTGTGGCCAGGAAGGCCAATGGCATCCTGGGATGTATTAGAAGGGGGGTGGTTAGCAGGTCAAGAGAGGTTCTCCTTCCTCTCTACTCTGCCCTGGTGAGACCACACCTGGAATATTGTGTTCAGTTCTGGGCCCCTCAGTTCAAGAGGAACAGCAAACCGCTGGAGAGCATCCCCTTATGAGGAAAGGCTGAGGGAGCTGGGGCTCTTTAGCTTGGAGGAGAGGAGACTGACAGGTGACCTTATTAATGTTTACAAATATATAAAGGGTGAGTGTCATGAGGATGGAGCCAGGCTCTTCTTGGTGACAACCAATGGCAAGACAAGGGGTAATGGGTTCAAACTGGAACACAAGATGTTCCACTTCAATTTGAGAAGAAACCTCTTCTCAGTGAGGGTAACAGAACACTGGAACAGGCTGCCCAGTGGGGTTGTGGAGTCTCCTTCTCTGGAGACATTCAAAACCCACCTGGACACCTTCCTGTGTAACCTCATCCGGGTGGTCCTGCTCTGGCAGGGGGATTGGACTGGATGATCTTTTGAGGTCCCTTCCAATCCCTGACATTCTGTGATTCTGTGATTCAAAAATCTTACAAAACCTGGACCAGAAATTGCATAAGGAGTTGTAAGTATACCAGGAAAACAACATTGTGTTTTCCTTTTTTTATAGATGCTATTATTATTATCATTTTTATTGTTATTATTATAATTATTCCAAACAGTAGAAGCCATCTTCCAGCAACATAGCTCCTTGCTTATTTTAAAGAAGTCTCGAATACCTATATTCCCACATTATAAAAAACTGCTCTTGAGGGCATGCTGGCAAGAAACCTGATTACTTAACACACACAGTCCCCCAGTGAATTCTTTGTTCCAAAGAATGATTTATAAAAGGCTTGAATGACCAATTTCAATTTTCAGATTATCATTAATTTTCCATCAGCCTGAAGTGGATTTACATGCTGGCCGTCAGCCAGATAAATAAATATAAATTTCTATGTGACAAGACATCACAGAGGCTGTCTACATGGCAATACGTCACAGTTACTACAAGTACAAGCCTGTCCAACAGCACCTGTGATCTATGCTTCAAATAGCTTTTACCAATAGTTTCTTGCTGCTGACGGCTCGTTTATGCTGCATTTGGAATAACCTGTATGCTGCCCAAGCTAAGACAATAGTACTCTAGAAATATCTAACAGTAAAATCTTGATGAATTAGTTTGCAAAATTGCTATTTCCTACTCTGAGCACAAACAAAGTTACTTTACATATTCTTACAGCCACCTCTAGTTGAACAGAAAATAATGGGAAGAGGGAAAAAAGAATTTGGGCTCTGCCCTTTTCTCCTTTTACTCTGGAAAATTAATGATTGCAAAGCCTCCAGAATATATAATAAATTGTGGGCTCTCCTCCAACTTAACATCCCCAGTATAACTTTTCGCTGGTACCCCGAGGTTAGTGGCGCCTCAGCACTCCCTTCTCCTAATGGCCCTGGCCAGGGTGCTCTGGGGCCAAAGAAAAGAAGCTGTTAGCCTCAAACAGAGAAACAGGGAGATGTACCTACTCCTTCCATGAAGAAGGAGGGAGGGGGAGAAAAGGGGGGTTTGCATTCTGCCACAGCTGGTTTGGAGGTTGTCATCTTCATCCTTCAGATAGCTATAATGACAAAGACGACAGCACCAAGACACGGCCAGAAAACAATATGATTGTATTCATACTCTAGTGCTCAACACAAAGGCATCCCAGTTGCCAGAATGTACTTAAAACTGACCTGCCTCCATTGTCCTCCCTTCTGAGAAAAACACATCACCTGTACTGATTCGGTAAATATAAATATTCTGTGTGGCTGTGCACAGATGTGTTTGTGCATCCACACACAGATGCCCACTTTACACATGCACAAACACGTGTATTTACACAAAGATTGATTTCACAGTTTTCTGTCTCCCAGTGAAGCTCTACGGGTATTCGCTTATGTCTAAAAGGGCTGAGTTCAAATTGCAGGCTATGGACACCAGCAGGATGCCATTCTCTCCTCTAATGCCTCTTAACAAAATTTACAGGAACTTAGTATCATTTCAGACCACTGACAAATTTGAAATTTGCCAAAGGAATTAAATGTTACAGGGTTGGTAAACCAGGGAGGACAGGCAGTGACATGCTAAGAGCCAACACTGCTGTCCCACAAACAATATTTCCTTAAGAAAACACACATAAAAAAATATTTTATGAATAATATTTAGTGACTGTGCAGGTCTTTATGCCACAAGCTCATTTGAAAGGCAAAGCAGGGAAGAAAACAGCGTATTTGTGAACACTGGAATTTATCAATACTTAGGGAGTTTTGACTCTTTCTCCATGTTTTTTTCTCTGAAAAATAAATGCAAAAACTGCTCCAAGCCCTCAATTGTTCATTTAGCATGTGATAAAATCTCACTAAACTCCAAGTAATTACAAAATCATAGAAAATATTAAGTTATTCTTTCTTCTAAAACTCCTGAGGATTCAAAGGTATGACCAACTTTCTTGGGTTTGAGTTTAGTAGCTAACCTGATTATAACGAAATGCAGCAATCAGTTGTAGTACCTTCCCATTCAGATCTGATCTTCAACCTCCTCATCAAACCCCTAAGGGCTATGAAGAAAGAAAACCACAATTAAATACAGATGCACAACACTGCCTTGGTCACACTAAGTCTGGGTGCACTTTAACGGTACAACTGAGGAAAGAATATTTTGCTGGGCCCAAAATGATGGGTGCTACCACTTCACTCAAAAATGCTCAGTGTACCACTTACATCCAGATAGAAAGGACAAGAAAATCCAAGTCCAAGGCTTGTGACCATATCAAAACCACAAAAGAAGCAGCAAGCATTATCTTGAGTTTTGTCACACGCACTGCTGCCTCTGGGGAAGGTGTTGAGCTGTTCCCTCACTCCTGGAGCACGATGCTGCTACCGTAATAGAAACAGAGGCTGATATATCAACTTCTGCCAAGACAATGTGCTAAGTACAACTGGGGTTTCTTTCCTAAACTGCATCTCCTTCCAGGTTTGTCAATTCTTCAAACAGAGCTGAAAGCTGTTGCTGTAGCTATCCTATAAGACAACTAAAAGTAAACAAATGAGACTCAATCTTAGCACATTTAATTTGATTTTGCTGACATGCTTTTAGTTACTAGTATAGTAGCTAATAACTCATATGAACATTCAAGTTTCATATGGCAAAATTCTCCCAAAACCTTAAAGTAGGCCTGAAAAGATAGGCAAAAACACTGAATTATAAATGGGGTTCATATCTGTGTAATTTTATTTAAAATTTTGGCAGTGTGCTATTAATACGCACATTTTCAAGCTTCACAATCCTGAAAGTGGTAACTCAGCATAAGGACTATCATGGGAATTGATAAAGCAAATAATTAAAAAGTGGGAACAAGTGGGATCCAATACTATTAATCCAGGGCTAATTGCATTACAATTAGCAAATTACCAATCCATTCATTTACAGAAAGCTACACTACACTCATGTATAAGAACACTGACTACTGATTACCTAAAGGTGTCATACAGCAGGACTGCTCAGTTTTCCAGAGAAAAAGACAGAACTCTCAGTTCCATAGCACAGTTGGAGGGACTTGTACGCGAAATTTACACTGACCACAGAATATGAGTGGTGGAAGAGAACAGAAGTATTAAAATTGTAAAAACAGTCCGCACACTTGTGAAGAGGGAGATAGAGGCATTAAAACTAAAGCCAGAATCCAGAATTTCTTCTCCAAGCAAAGTCCTCAAAACTGCAATTTCCATCTCAAAGGCAGCCACTGAATTGTAAACAACTGGTTCCAGTTACTCAGGTTGGAGTAGGAAGTATTACCAAACATCTGCCAGCTAACACCATTTGCCCTACGAAAGCAATGAATATTTTTTAATCTTTGCCTTCCCCTCCTTTAAGACACAAGCACATCTAGAGCTTGTGGGCTTTCAAGCATGCAAGGAAAGAGATTATAAGTACCAATTTAAAACTATTTTTGCATTAAGAGAGAAGGGAAGGAACAAAATGTTAATACATCCCCATTTATACAAGCTTTACTGACCTTTTCTAATTCACAATGTTGTTATATTACAACTGTACAGTTAGCTGTATAAGTACCGTGTATCTCAAACTACTGAATCATGTACTTGTAGGACAAATACGCTGCTTTTCATGAAACAGTTGAAATAAAACTCTGTGGCTTATGAGGAAAGTCTCACTTGAAGCTCTTCTCATTCTGCAAGTGATTTAATACACTCATTTTTCATGGCAGAACTTACCACAGACTAAAATACAATACAGATATCTTCCTTCAAAAGCCACTAAGAGCATGTAAATATTTAAACAGTTCATTTCTTAAACCAGCAGGAGACAGCCGAAAGGAAAGACAAACAGTCATAGTTGGTTTTATGTGGCTTGTTTTGTTTTGTTTTTAAAAAAGTGAAACTTCCAGGTAACAAATTATTAAGTACAACCAATAAAATGTAGACATTTCAGAATATCACAAAAAGTTCTAATGATTCCAGAAGCTGCAATTCAGCATTAAGTAGCAAATAGAATACTGTAATGAAATCAAAATACTGAAAGTTGTATACACAATGGCAGAGAATCTAAATAAGTGAATACACAGTCATACATACAAATGACATTAACAATCAGTTGCCAATTTGTTTGAATATCTTACATGGCACTATTCAGGAAATCTTCAACAATTCTTTTCCCCCAAAAATGTTCTCATGTTTGTCAGCCTCCAAATACCAGTTTCTGCTTATTTAAAGACAACCGTCAGATTTCAGATTTCTAGTCTTTGCTGAGCAACTTCTTTTAAAAATACCACTTCTCTTCAAAACTCTGCAGCTACTTCCATCAGGACAACTTATCAACGTAAGACGTTGAAGCAGATCACAGTTTATACAAAATGACCAGAAAACACTTCAAATCACTTTTTGCAATTCTCCATATTGAAACCCATCCATAGATTCTCTTATATTTACTACATATAGTAAATATAGAAGTGAATATCCATGTACCCATACCTTCTGTAGTTGGAAGTAGGTCTTTTCCTTTGCTCTTTGTTTCCGTTAGTTTCTCTGTTTTCAGCAGTATCTCTGCAAAGCTTTCCAAAGAATTGTTCTCATACGTGCCATAGCTCATTTCAGACTAGAAGTAAAATAAGATAATTGACACACGCGCACTACACCCTACAGCTATACTTAGCTCACTTGCATCAGATGCAATTATCTACCTTGGTTACTGCATTTGCTCTCTTTTCTGTTTAATTCTGGATTTTTTTTTCCTACTATTGCATAAAATTTCAGGCCACACAAATTATCCAGAATACTTATTATTACTTAATTATAAGATCTCAACAAAAAACTAACACTTCAGAACTCTGTAAAAGAAACTTACTTCTGCAACATATGGATCAGCAATTAGAGACTCATAAAACGGATGACAGCCTTGTTTTTCCACAGTGGCATTTTCTCCAGGCCCACTTTTTAATACATCTCCAAAGTCTTGGCCCTGGGAAAAATAACAATAGTTGAGCCTAGCTGTAAAAAAGCTCCTTAAAAAGCCTGTAACTGCTGTTCAGAAGGGAAACAACTGCAAATGAAAATATCACTGAATTCAGTGGGGAGCAAGACAGAAGTTATCTTATATAAACACACGGTGAATGAGGTCCGGTTTTCTTAAAAAAACAAAGAGAATCATGCTCAAAAGCAGTATCAGAAAAACTAGCCTCATAAACATTATAGAAAATCCACTGAAATAGAGAAGGTAGAAAAGAGAAACTGAAAAGGAGCAGCTCTGAATATCAAATGCCGATATTTAAAGAGTGGGCTTCATTGTGCCTTCTTCCCCAAAGTTCTGAGGTTCTGCTAAATTTCAACAATGCCTTCTCACATTATGCTAAAAGAGGGAGAAAACAGATTAGAAAACAGGAAATAGCTTCAGATCCCTTCTTTAATTGGGATTTGCTTGCAAACAACCCTGTGATGTCACTAGTTCATTGAGGTCTTCAGTTATCAGATACCTACAAAGGAGCCTACTATGGTATCAGTAAATGTGCACACATCTGCAGACACACCAGCCATCTCTTACATGTAATGGTCGGAGGTAAGTTAGTGATCGCTTCCACCACTGTCCATCACTCACAGCATGCAGCATGGCTTTTGTAGTCATCGTGGTGTTAGACAACACCTTCATGGTTTTTGATGTCGTCCAGTTCAACAGATCGGCAGACTGGCTAGAGGAGATGTTGGTTTCATCCTGTGAGCATATCCAACACACAAAAGCAAGTGTTAGATTCATGCTTTAATTAGGCTCATGACATAAAGCCAGATGTATTAGAGACCAGGCACACTCTATTAGTAACATATTTTAATGATCTTTAAGTAACAGCTGTCATAAAAACATACAATAGACAAGTTAAAAGTGATTTAGAAGTTTCAATCTGAAGTGAGCAGCATGATCAGTAGAACATTTTGCCCTTTATTCAACTATAATCTATTTTCCACAGACATGAGTCAGTTTTAATTCCAAAGTTTATAATGGTACTGTTTTACATAATTGTTAAATGTTTCTGTTAAAATAACAATCTTTCTACGAATGAGGAGATGAAGCATGCTAAAATTAATCTTCAATAATTCAAGAAAGCTGATAGTAGAGACAATCTTGTGTTTGTATAGAGGTAGCACTAATTAAGCTGAATTCTCAGTAGGGGAAATGGTGAAGAGATGTAAACATTCATCTCCATACCAACTGAAAATGTAATGTTGAGATTTGAAATTCTGCAGTTGGCACTTACAAGGTACCTAATATAGCAAACTGAAAAGACTGCAAAAATGAATCGAGACCTCACCCTGTTCTCAATCCCAAACTGTTTCTGCAATACACACACACATATGCATTAACAGGTTACTCTGTGGAACATCTTCAGTCTCAGTAAACTTATACCTAGCGCATTTCTTAAAAGTACAAGACATGATCCACACACGGTGCTTTTCGTACAGCCCTTCCTCATGTAAAGCATTTAAATATGTAATTAGCACGGTAATTTGTATTTTCTGTCGCTGAATACAGTATGTTCCTCTATAGAGTGAACTTCAACAGTTTTATATCCAACGTTTCTCCCTAACAACTCTATTATTCATTTCCCCATACACCAAAGCGTATTGAAATAGGGAAAATCTACCTGTGTAACTGAATGCGAGGTATTAGAATTACAAAATTTCAGACATCACAGCAAAACGGCACAAGTTACACTCAAGTGCATTATGTCCTACCTTGACATCAATGACAAAACATGTTAGCTTCAGTAAGGCAGAACTTCACTGGAGACAGACTTTTATTTAGTACCTGTTACTGTATTCTGTGGTAAATCACTGCCTCAAGCTGACCACTGAACTAGCAGATCCATCTTAAGTCCTTTTTTCCATTAAGGCTTCAGCATTATTTTTTCCAAGCTTTTCTGAAATTATATTGTGCATTTCACAGATGTATCACCAATGAACTGACTGGCAAAACTGGAAATTTCAGCTCTTACCTCTCCAAATGAAGAGCGAGCATGCCAAGTACAACATGCCAGAATTCTTATTCCTCTGAAAAGTAAAAAGTGACAGAAAATCCAAGTCTGGTGACTTGGGGTTAGGGGCAAATTTCTTGTTCGTGTTGTTTTTAAATAAATCAGTCTGGCTACCTAGTATGAAAGCTTTTTGTAATATATTTTAAATGTTATCTAGAGAATACTAGTTTCTCCTTCTGTCTCCATTTTCAAGCAAATGCTGTGGGATACCTAAGTGATTCTTTATGGGGAAAAAATAAAACCAAACAACCAAAACCCAAACAAACAAACAAACAAACAAAAAAAACCACAAAACACAGAACCATGAAAAAAAAAGTTCCCTTCCCCAAGATCTCAACTGCATTTGAGCAAAACACAGTTTTAAAAATAAAGCTCTTTAAGCAGTGTGAAAACTAATCGGCTACCTCGTATGCTGGTGTGTGCTGCTATAACTCTACTGCTATCAGATAAATGATATTGATTTTTTCTAAAAAGATTTTGAACTCTTACAAGTAATTACAGTCTTCTCTGCACAAATAAGAATTCTGTTTTCTGAAAAGCCATTCCTCTGTGTACCTGAAACAGCTACACTTTCAGGCTATAACTTTTTGCTATCCTGAATCAACCTCTTGTAAAAGAAATTAATTTTAAAGAGAGTTGGAAATCCCATTTTAAGAAGACTACTTTAATTGTATCCTTTAATTGTATCTTCAGAAGGAAGTTATAGTTTCAAAGTTTTGAGGGGTAGCCTGGAAGAAAATTATTTACTTGTATTATTGCTTCCTGATATCCTTGATAAAAGTAAGCAATTCTGATTAAAAACAAAATAACAAGTTATTAATCCTAAATTGTCAGCTTAAAATATTGTATGAATCCAAGTTGATGTAAAAAAGTCAGTCAAATTCTGAATTATCAAGATACTCCAACATAACAACTGAAATATATAATATATATATATAAATATTATATATATATATATATAAACATTATATGTATACATGCAAGGACAAATAAGAAAGTTAACTATTTTTATACAAGGCAGAGAAGAGAGATGAATAAATTAAAACACCTGCAACATGGATTTTTTTGTCTTCAATGACAATTAGTCAAGGTGCAAGGATCAAAACATGCAAAAATCATACACTGTATACACATTATGCATTAAGAATCTATATTAATTAAGATTATGAAGGAAACAAAATGAGGTGGAATAGATTCTGTTCAGAAGACACAACATCAAGTATTAGCTTTTCGTATTCTTTTTCTCTTTTTGGTACCCCCATTGGAAAAGAGGAATTGAAAATAGTCTCTTTTATAGAAGTATTCATGTTCATTTTACATTGATGTTTCGTGCTTTGGAGGGTTTTGTTTTGGGGTTGGTTTGTTCTTTCTTTTTGTAATGTACGTTGCTGCTAATGAACCAGTCTAATTGAAAACTCCAGTCCTGCAGACACAAGGTGGGAAACCGCAAAAACAGTTCAGTTCAAAATTCAAGTGTCACTGGAGGTCTAAGTTCTTATTAGATCTGTAACTTCACTAGTGCTGAAAAAGCTATCCAGCCTTAACCATACACAATGCATTTGATTCAACCACTTAAACACAGGATTTGACGACCCTCTGAGATCCACGGCAGTAATTAAGAAATCTGCTTAACACTTGTAAATCTGGCAGAGGACACACACATTTTTGGGTCAGTAGCTAAAGGACAGGAAGATAACTTGGGGCATCTCAAATTGTTGGTATCTATGATTAATGAACTGAATGAAGCACCTAATGGCTAACTAACTGTATTATTCTCTGTGCATCATTGACTGGATCTCCATTGACTACAACAGGAGTTCAAATATCTCACATCCAGAGTTCCACGTTGAGATTTTTCTCCTTATATGAACAAGAGTTCAGTGACACTGTAAATGAACATGATTCCTTCAGGAATTACAGCAATCTCTTCCTAAAAGAAGAATTCTAATTGAGGTATCACGGAATTAAAACCAATACATTTACTAAACCACAAAACACAGCTCCTGTTGATCTCAAGATAAACATTAAAAATAAAAGAAGTCACAACTATCTGAAACAGCAGCCAGAGCATTAATTCTGCCCTGAGGTTCCAATGACTCCAGGTGTAAGAATTCCCAGTGCATTCTATATAAATATAACATTCCCTAACTATTTCTAACCAGTGGTGATAAAAATGCATGACGTACCAATTTAAAGTACAGAAATGTTTTAAAAGATCCTGTCTTTTCCCAGATTTAGTACTTGGAAAAAATCCAAAAGCAAAGAAGATGCTAATGTTCTATTAATCGGAAATCTTATTTTCTTTAAGCAACTATGAAGAAAACCATTCCTATACTCTGATGATGCTCTTCTCTAGAAATTAGGTCTGCTCCCCTATCAAAGAGGTTTTCAAGGGAACTTGAAACTATACATTTCCCTTGTGCTTATGTGCTGCTTTACAGTAATTAAGTTTTCATGTTCAAATGTGTAAGAGAATTATTTTATTCATAACAGATATAATGCATGTTTTAAGTATTACGCAGATGTAACAAAGTCAGAGCTCGTTTACGAGGCAACTGATGGTTATTGTTTCTGCTTCTTATACACAACACAGCCTCCCATGACCAAGCGTTACATTTTAATCTAACAATGTTAGCAATACTACTCTGAAATGCTTTTCATGAATCAAGATCTTAATTTTCTCACTGAGATATTTTGTTTAAGAAGCACAAGATTAGTTGTTAAGGCATCTGCAGCACACAAAGAGGAAAAAAAAAAAGGACGAAACAGAATATTTTGCTTAAAAAATAATCCATTATGTTGTAATCATTGTAGCTTCCAAAGGATAATTTCTCCACTGGATCCCATGAGCTGAATCAAGAGTGACAAGCTGGCACTATAAGGTAATGAGATACATCCTTGTGCAAATGTATTAGCTCCGACAGAATAATTACATGCATCTTAACCATGGCAATCACAAATTTCCTTCCGAACAGGACCACCAAAAACTTTAAGAAAAGTTATATGGAAGTCAATATGACAGCAATATTAAATGACACATTTCTATACAATTTGTGAAGATATGTAGCCAGCTGCTGTCAAGATTTCTGCAAGTTTCATTGGAAAAATAGTTTCAGAGGAAAAGGTTAAAACAATACAAAAATGAAATTAGTTGAGAAGTTTCTAGGGAGGAGTTCAAGAGAAGAATGATTGACAAGTATGAACAGTTGGTAATGTACAGTGGTATAATTAAAAAAAAAGGTAGTGGCAACTAATGATTCAATACTAGATAAAGGTAAGAAGAAGTAAAAAAAGATCAGTAAAGCTTTGACAGAGAAAGTTGATTTACTTACAGATTTGTATTTTTAATGCAACAGGGACAGAAATGCCCCAACACATGTATGCTAAAAAAAGCTGAGTCAAACCAAGATAAGGAAAATTACATTTAGAGTACCAATTTGAAAAGGTATCGGTAAGCAAGAAACTCCTTCAGAAAAGGATGCTATAAGTTAATCAGGATGTAAGTGAAAAAGAAAGAAAGGGAAAAAATAATATTAGTTTTTGTCTTTGAAGAAGCTGAAATGCTGTGCAAGACGATAAAGGGGAAGCACGAGGATTTAGCTGAGTGAGACTTGCAGTTATGGGATTCAGTTAAGTCAGAGAAACCAGGTTATTGAATATATTGCTTTTCTAACATTTCAGATGTCTGTAACAAAGAAAGGGTTATACAGTGACTAAGTTATTGGCTATGTTTCCTCCTGCGTCATTGCAAGAAGTGAAAGAAGCTACAAATCTTTATTAAGTCAACTGAGAGAGAACAAAAAGACAGAATTAGCAAATATACTGAACTCATGTCATAGTGTAACAGTCTAAAATATGACATGCCAAGAAGCTGTATTAAAACAGAAAGAAAAACAAACCTCAATCCAGCAACATACAAACTTGCCAGGTCAACTCTCTGCCCACTTCCAATTCTAAACAGACAACCAACCACAATCAAGGGGGGGCGGGGAAATGAAAGACATATTGGAGAAATTAAGAGTGGATAATTTTCTGAATATAAATTCCCCAGCATAATGAAAATTGCTTCAGATATCCAAACTGAACTGGTAATGAAGTTAATTAGTGAGTTTACTCAACTCTGATACACCTTTGCATAACTTCTGAATCATTTATATGCATGTATAATTGTTCTGTCACAACATACAGTCAATAGTACTACAGCATATGAAAGGTGATGCATGACAAATTTGTTATGTACATTGAAATATTGTAAACATACCTACCCACACCCACATCAGAAGGTTCCACAATTTTATCAACATCTACTTAATAGTCTTCCTCTCAAAGAGGTTTATTTACCAATTTCCAGAAAAATAAAAAACATTTGTGCCAGTGAACAGACCTGCTCTTCATATCACTGATTTTAGCAGATACGTAGTGTCGTAAGTTCTCTTCTTCTGCACACTGTTTTCAGGGCTATTTTACTTCTCTGCTCATTTATTTTCCACATGTGCAAATATGTACATGTATGTTTACATATGCATATATGAATACAAAGTATGCACATATGCCTATACATATATAAAAAAACTACTCAAAATATCAGCATATATATATATATATGTTCCCATTGCAGTAACATGAAAGAGAGGTGTGGTTTAAGCCACATGGTGTTAAATTTACCAAAGGCAAAGACCAGTGTATTCCATCTACAGCTGTCTTTGGCAAAAATTCGTCAAGGGTATAATGACATTGAGGATGCTACGCCTCAGATAATTTTCTCAAAATACCAGACTATGCAACATGAATCATCTTTTTCCTTTCTTTCTCTCTTCTTTCCTGTATTTCTTTAAGGTTGCCCCTTCCAGCCCCCCAAGATCTGTTTATCATCTACAGAAAAACATCATTAAACAGAACACAGAGAAAAAATAAATTAAACTTTTAATTTTCCACTCCAAAGAGGATGAAAAAAACATTCTTTCATAAATAGGTAATCGCATCTTCTTTAAAGAGAGAAATATGCTTATAATAGTACATGTACAAAACTTGTTTAAATAATAAACATGAAAAGCAGAAAGTATAATGGACTATCTTCCTGCTGCCCTGCCTCTATTTCCCACAAAACTCAACGTTCCTTTTAATCTTACACATAAAAATATTTTCCCATGCAATATATTAATATGAAAGTTTTAAAATGGCTAAGAAGTCATAAACTTCATGATGCACAGAACAAAGGGAAAAAATAAGTTTAACTCAAGTCAGCTTTAAATTAAATATATAGCTCAGGTTTCTTTTCAAATGCTTTGCTCTGCAGTTTGGACATAAAAAAGAAAATCAAACCAACATTAATGTGCATTATTGGTTTAAGTTTTGTTGTGTTTTCTCCTGACTCTGAGTTTATGGTGTGTTTGTTTGTTCAGTTTGTTGCTGTTGTTTGTTTTGGTTTTTAATATGGTGCTAAGACTGTGTAGAAAGAAGCAATGAAAAATCAGCATGGACTAAGTATCAAGTAAGTATAACACTAAGCAAAACCTTGAACTTAAAAAGTCTAAAACCAAAAATTAGTAAATGTCTTTAATATTTTATCTAGTAAACAGGTAGATATTGCTAAGAACTCCAATTCCACTCTTCAGCGTAATGCAGAACAAAATCATTATTACTTTAAAAATTCTCTCTAAGCTTACCTCTGCATCCTTACTGTTCGATGAAGACTGTCCTGATACATTTATATTCTCAGCTCCTTCTGAAGGAATGAATTGGTAATTCACAGCCTGATAAAGAATCTATAACCACAAAATAAATATCATCTCTTACCAATCAAATAATCAAATGCAAGAATCATGACTGACATTGTAGGAAACCCAAGAAATTCTGATGAAAAATAAATGTGTAGGGGAAGACAAAGAGAAGAACATAAAGCTATCTTTGACATCTTCTCACTGTTGTAGTCCCTAGGCAAAATGACCTTCCCTTCTCTGTGATTTTGTACAATATTTTTCACACAGTGTAAGAATATTTTTTAAATTATATTTGACTATTTTTTTCTAATTACATGCAACCTGCTGTGCTACAGAACTTCCATGAAAAACATCCAGTATCTGAACTGTGCCTCTGAGGTACTGGGCGACTCCACAGAGGCAAGTGGTTACCCGAGACAATAGTTCTGTAGGCAGAATTTCTACAGGCCATAAAACTAATGAAGGTCCCCAAAAGATTCTTATCTTGTTTAGAGTCATCTGGTCAGCATGACCTTCTGATAAAGGTTTTTTGCATACATCTATCTATGTACATACAGAGTGCTTGGACAGAACATATAGGACCATGAATGAACTGAGCTGAAAAGTTTACACTTAGTTTAAAGAAAATGTAACTGCAGAAGGAACTGGTTAAACATCCTCTGACAGAAATCACAATTTGAGCTTGGTTTTTGGGGCAAATACTGAATTAATCATCAGTGCACTTTTGCTACACATGATACTGCACTGACAAAGAAACCTGAGCTACAAATTCAGTCTCAGGTTTTGTGAATGGAGACAACAGAACTTTAGCCCTTGGAGAAGTCAGATGCAAGAGGGTAACAAACAGTTACACTACAACTAATAGGACACGAAGCCTTGAGAAGGAATGAGACATGGATACAGAGGCAGTGAACTGACAGAAAGTCTAGCAAATTTTCATTTATGCAGTGGCAAAAATTCGTTTGATTTCAAACTCTAATTCTAGGTATAGGTACATAAAGGGAGAAAGAAGCTTGTACTTCCGTATTGTACAGGTATCAGTTCTGCAAAGATTCCACTTGTGTTTAAGCTCATAATTGAACCTACCTCTCAAATTTGAGTGCTTTCATGGTGAAAGAAATAGTCTAGCTCCTGCAAGCTATTCTCTGTTTCAAATCCTTTGTAGCGTTTTATTCTGCTATCCCACAACTGAAACAGCACAGAGTGCCTCCATATGTTGCCTGTATTTCTCATACATGTTGCTATACAAGCAATTTTGTAAACAAAAAGGCTACATGCTTGCAGCTGCCTTAATTAGACCGCATATGTACTGTAGCTATTGCTCCTTTCTCCCTCATTCTTCAGACACAGAATGCAAGCCTCTAAGATGTTTCCATGGACACTGTAAACTTGGTAGACAACTAGGACAAATATAAACTTTTAAACAAGTAACAGTAAAAGTACCAAGTCACAGTTACACTGAACAGAAATTAAACCTCCAGACAATCCAAACCACTGCACTGCAGTTTGAAATAGAACTTTTCAAAAGGTCTGGTATGTCTTTGTGACATAACTTGCATTTAAATGGCATAATTATGTGTTCTCCTATATAGAATATGATCAGCTGAACACCTAAGACCTGATTCTATCAAGACAGTCATTGCAGAGTTAATAAAGATGGCTCAGTCATGAAGCCTGCTGTAGTTGTTAAAACCATTACATGGTTGAAACCAGCGAGAAAAGAACTTCATTGTATATTGGGTAGAGATCATAAAAATGTAAGAATAAACATTTAATCAGCATTTATGTGGGCATTTAATGAAGTTCTGTTACAAGGTGTAAACAGGTAAAAGAACCTGGAAAACATTGGAAAAAAGTATTTAACTGCATTTGTAAACAGAATGTTTAAATTGGGCACTACATTAACAGATTCAAAATACTGAAGATAGACAATACAACTGTACTTCTCCCTGAGAAGACAATTAAAAATATAAAATGCTTATAAAGAGACCATATTTGTTTAAATGTAACGGTGAAACCAGACAAACACAGAACAACAAATATACACTTCTTCAGGGGTGGAACTTTAGGGAACAAACTTAAGTCTTCTTTACTTTGGAAAGCATTGAACTTGCATGAAAGAAGGTTCAGAAACACCCACCTGGGTTTGCAACGAGCTGCTCACTCCCAGCAAGGCCTCTATGGCACTTGGGGGACAGTGTGTCAGCGCAAAAGCCATGAGCTCCTGACGCATCCCCAAATCATGAAAGCCTTCCGATTGCCCAAGATGGCTGCAGACTTCCCAGCTTTTAGAATAACCTACAAGGGAACACAAAACATTTTCCTGAGGTCCGTAAGCTTCGCAAGTGATAGGAGGACGCTGCATAGTTCTTACTGGATGAGATAAAGGAGGGCAGGTGGCATTCCTGCCGACACTTAACAGCTCCTGAGAATGGAACCATAAAGGCTCCATCAAACAGAGACATAACTCAACTTTAGACTGACCAAACACATACGAAATTTGTTATTATCATGTTGTAGATATCGGTACAATAGATATGTGGAAGACTGCACACTAACTATATTTTTACATATTGCAATAACAAAAACATATTTTACTTCAGAGCATGATATTGAACACCTTACTGGAAGGGCCGTAAAAAATGAAGTGTAAAATAGATCACTTGATATTTTAAGAAAACCTCAATTCATCTGAGATTTTTTTTTTCTCCCTCAATCTCAAGGCAGGAAAGAGATCAAGGAACAAATTGCATATTCCTTAGTATCTTGATAAATATGTCCCTTACTTCTATTCATACTCTGGCATATACAAATTACATAAATAGCATAAATATTTAAGGGTTTTGATAGAAATATAGACATCTAAAAGACCTACACATCCCTGTTACCTCAAGTCACATATTTTTACCTGTTTGAGAGGAGCACAGCGTAGAAAGGATGAGAAATTGTGGTTCCCAGAGGCATATAGGAAAGTCCTCTAAGGTTACAGGTCTAATAGTTCAGTAACTGCCTTATTACATATAGTATTTGCTGTATACATCTCTATTCCACGTACTTATTTATTACATATGGCAAAAATATTAGCATGTTTTTATCTTGCAAAAGAAATATCACAGCTAGGATCCATTTTCTCCGCATGAGGAGGAGATTACAGGAATCTGGCTGTCTCCTCATCTCATCAGCTCCTATATATCACACACATCTTTTATCAGTAAGCCCAGTTTAAAGATATCTGTACTGTATTTTATAATGTGCACACAACTTAGCTGGAAACCAAAGTCAGCCCTTATTACTACAGTCTAGAATACAGATTGAAAACTAAATATAAGATCCCCTACCCAACTGGCTAACAAAATTAAAATGAACAAATCAGACAGCGACTGTAGAGAAAGATTTTACACTATATGAATGAATGTTTGCAAACTGAAACACAGCTTAAGAAAGATATTGAAATATATTTTCATAAAGAATTTTACTGAGAAGAAATATGCTGCATATAAATGATAATGAATATGTATGGACCAACATACATGTTTAATCTGAATAATGTTGCATATGAACATGCATTCACAAAAACATAATACTAAAAGACAGCAAACACAATTTAAACAACATGACAATTTAAACAACATGACAAATTAAAGCTACTTCTTTTGATTTCTTGCAATAAAACACATACTGAAGAGAAAATTAAAAATGGAATCCTCACTGGGTCATATTTTTGAGCTTCTAATGCAAAAAATAAAAGATTACCTAAATGGCAGTATGTAACTTCAGTTGAGAGATATCAGTGAACTAAACTGATTTAGAAAAAGACAACATTGCTCCAGACGTCACTGAGGCTTAAGCATTTTGTAGTTCCATGCCTACCTGGAGTTCCTCTTCCATGACAACAGGATTTCTCATATTTCATACCACCTGCCTTCTACAGTTGACAGGCTGATGTCAGCTGATTTCCACAAACAAAATGCAATTGATTTTTGAATGAAATGGACCAATCGACATATCACACTTCACAGCAAGCCAAGAGTCAAAACTCAGGTTTCTACCACCATCATCCCACACCACCCCCATTTATTCCCTTCACCTGTGGCCATGAGCTCTTGGCAATGCATGCTGGCTGCTTTGTAGTCTTGGAAACTGAGAGCTTGTTCCACTAAAAGGATTAAAACTTGACCTTTTCTCTCCATCTGGTCATCTCCTGTAAGAAAAATTCAACACTTTAATTAGTTAGATAATCAGAATTAATGGTTGACTTAAGCTTCCTACTTTATTTCTTAAGAAAACTATATGCAAAAACATGAAAAGCTTGTCTTCAAATTGAAGCAGATATGAAGTTATCTGCTTTTTCCTGAAGGAAACAATTGAAACAGTCACGTATTTTAAAAGTCATTGGTATAGCTGGCTAAAAAGAACTACATAGCATGTCCAGGTTAAAAAGATGGCCAAGTCATAGATTAAAACTCATATTTGAGGTAAGGGAAATACAAATTGAAATCCTGACATTGAAAAAGCTTCCGTAAATTGTAATAGAAGAATTTTGAAATTTTTAATTGTTTTGTTACAGTATACAAATCCCCAGTTTAAACCTCACTTCATAGAACCAAATGATTCACAGGACCTGGAAGACACAGGTACCTGAAAGTACCCACCCTCATAAACTTAGCGAGTAGAACTGAAACTATTTTTTCAGGTCATACATGCATCTTGGTCACCAGAGCTTCTGGACAATGCCTCTTCCCTCAGTTACGAGCCAAAAGAAACACTTCAGATACTATTGATTCCTTCTCACTAAAAAGTTTCATCAAGTATCGCTGTAGGAAAATATCCTGACCTTAATTTTAATACATCAGCATTCACAGAAGAAAATCTAATCAGACAACTCATCTCCTTCTAAAAGCCAGTTATAGTCAATACAAATAACATTTATACCTGTCACTCTTTACCAGTCATCTGTTTTTTTAAGCTTTTTCCAATTTAGAATGAACACAGGAGAATGAAAGTTATTTATTTTACTGAAACCAGTTCGTCCACGCTTCTGCTCAACATAGCGTGCATGTCCATGTACAAAATGAGAAGGTGACTAAACACGCACAAGAAAAATAATCTCATGGTATTCATTTTAATTTAGGAAAGAAGGATGGCAAAAACCTAATAAAATTGAGTGGATTTTTTTGATGCAAGCTTCCTGTTCATGTTTCCCCCTATTATTAAAAGCAATTTTACGCAGTCACTGCTGTTACAGTCATTTGAAAAGGGCACTGGTTTATGAAAGTGTATTACTACAACTTGTGAAATGCAAATATTTCAGAAGGTTAAACAGATCCGGTTCCGAAAACCATTTAAAGAGTACATGTTCTTAAATTGCATAGCTGTTATTTTTAACTCTACATTGCAGATACATCAACGCAAGCATGGCAAACTTCTTTTTAAAGCTTTGAGAAAGAAAAGATCTAGCAATTGCACTAGAATGACATTCAGAGAGGCAAAGTTACCTTAATTATTGAACTCAATCAAGATTTCCCTAATCCCAGCACATTATAACTCTAGTCAGCTGGGAGAACAGGTTGGCTTCTCATCACTGTATCTTTTGGCCTCTTGCTCTATATAGTGCCAACACATGATGTTGCAAATTAATCACAGCCAAGGCTCCTCTGTTGCAAAATTTGCCCTCTGGAAGCTGGGAACTTCTCATTCGGGCAAAAGCAATTAGAGATGACAAAGACGTGCTTCTGTCTACTCAAGCTAAATGTGAACTGTCATTTCTATAAGCAAGAGATCCGTACTTGCCACTCACCTTCTGGTGACCACTTCACCCTGACAGCTTTTCTACTTACGGAGATGTGATTAAGTAGCAAACACAAAAAGGCAAGAGAAACAACCAAACTATTGTCCCTCAGATTTCAGCTAGACAAAATAATCACTGCTATCTATTACTATTTAAAAATCAGTGGGAATGGAGGGAAGAGAGGAGGAACACTTACAGAATCATTTTGTTGGAAAAAACCTTTAAGATCGAGTCTAACTGTTAACCCAACACTGTAACTAAACCACATCCTGAAGAACCTTATCTATACACCTTTTAAACACCTCCAGGGATGGTGATTCAACCACTTCTCTGGGCAGCCTGTTCCAATGCCTGACAACGCTTTCTGGGAATAATTTTTTTCTAATATCCAATCTAAACCTCCCCTGGCGCAACTTAAGGCCATTTCCTCTCATCCCATTGCTTGTCACTTGGGAGCAGAGACCAAACCCCACCTCATTACAACCTCCCTTTAGGTAGTTGTTGCAAGGAATGCTCTTCTTCTTAACCACACTCAAGCAGTTGTATCCTGACAAGTTCCCCATTTGCAATGTGCTGGCTGATTAGCTTTGATATAGTGGGATACATCTCCTCATGTTTTAAAAAAGCGCAAGCATAAAATATAACAATTATTCTCCTTCAAGTCCATGGCAATACTTGCTTATCTTATCTCCACTCATTTAAACTTCATTGTTTTGACACACGCTGTTACACCACAGAAAAACCCATCAGCTCCAACACAACTAGTGAATCCCCCCATGCACAGCCCAAGTCCCTTTTCACGTGGTTTTCATCACCTCTACAGTGCAGCCACTTAAAATACCACTCGCCGCACACCAGCAGTACAGTCTCGCTCTTCTATTCAAACATAACAAAATTCACTGCTTCTGCTTTGTGACATCCCACTTGAAGGCATTTTTAATAATAAAGCCTTATGAAAGTGCAAGTTTTGAATCCTAAATTGTTCCCCTTGCCATTTCAACAGACATCAAAGATTTAAAAGCAAGAAAGGTTCAGTGAGGAAAAAAAAAACAACCCACAACACATTAAAATGGTGACCATATTATATTACATAGTAATTCTGCATTAAGCCATAATGTTAAAGTCTGACATCCAGACTCAAACAAATGAAATTCAGAAACTGGAAAGGACAGCTTAGGGTTTGGTTTTTTTTCTTCCCCTTTTACTATTTGTGAAAGTTTGTGTGTGTTCAGCTACTTCAAATGCCTTCTTATGTCACAAGGGAAATGCATTTATATTCTAAGGAATGCTCCATTCAGTAAGAGTTAAGTCTTCAAAGTTCTTCTCATATCCTTTTATTATGATGTTTAGCCTTCAGATAGAAGTTAATACAAGTATATATGGCATTATACCTGAAAGAAGGTTCTAGCAAGGCAGGTGTGAGTCTCTCCTCCCAAGTGACAAGTGATAGAACAAGAGGAAATGGCCTCAAGTTGCACGAGGGGAGGTTTAGGTTGAATATTAGGGAAAAATTAC
Source organism: Patagioenas fasciata (assembly GCF_037038585.1). Lineage (NCBI taxonomy): Eukaryota > Metazoa > Chordata > Aves > Columbiformes > Columbidae > Patagioenas > Patagioenas fasciata. The sequence continues at coordinate 112,297,149 of NC_092522.1, forward strand.
TTTCACAGAGAGGGTTGTCAGGCATTGGAACAGGCTGCCCAGGGCAGTGGCTGAGTCACCATCCCTGGAAGTGTTTAAAAGACCATGTACGTGTAGATGAGGTTTGTCGGGACATGGTTTAGTGGTGGACTTCACAGAGTGGACTCGATCTTAAAGGTCTTTTCCAACCTCAATGATTCTACAATTCTATGATGACAGATGATGATAGAAAAAACACAGAAGCTCAGAAATCATGGAAAACCATTTTTTCTTGAGAAATAAAGGATGTTTCAATATAATTTAAAAGTTTGGATCCAATTTGGGTCATATAAAGGAAAAGCTTATTGAAACACTTTGAGTAAGATGCAAGCTGTATTTGTGAGCGGATGAAACAACATTATCCTGAGTGAAACCATATGATAAAAATTTATAAGTCAAATGGTATCAAAATTGTATCTATACTCCAGAAATTCTGTATCACCTACATTTAGGAGATTGGAAACCAGCCATATGGTTACTTCCACACGTGTTAAGCAAGAAAATCGGTGTTGAGGAAAGTGGATTTCAAAAATAAGCTTTGACTCACGAAAGTGAGCACAGATTGAAGTTACTAGATCAGCCTGTAGGTATCAAAATTAAATGAATTACTATATAAAGCTGTGAGAAAAGAAAATAGTGAACAGAAAACTTTTACAGAGAACCTGACTCAAGTAATAAAGAGCAATGCTCACTAGATCTTTTTGATACACAGCAACAGTAGAGAAGACGCTCTTAATTTCTGAAACATAAGCTTTTTTTTTTAAACTCTTTTTTGCTCCTCTATTTTGTAAGCAAGTAATCACATAAAGTGAAATCTTTCACACCTTTTCTTAAATGAGAGTGTGGATTACGTGAGGATGAGAAGACATAGAACAGCTCCAGCTCCCTGAGCAGGTGCAGATTTCCTGGCTGTCATGCTGAGCACGTTCTCCCTCACTCACTTTGCCCATCTGTGAAATTAAGATAATACTTGTGTGCTTACTTTACAGAGGTAGTGACGTGAGGCTTGAGTAGAGTTTACCATCATTAATCAAATAGTTTAAAGCAATTAAGAAGGTAGCGGATATATCATTATATAAGCAATATTTTAGCTTTGATAAGTATGAATATAAATTCTATCACTCACTTTCAGTGCTGCTCTCTAAACAAATTGTATTCAGAGAACACAGCTCCCAAAGCCCTTTGAAGATGACTATGGGCACTCTTCCCTTGTATGCATAGTAAATACATTCTTTTAGAATTGGAATGAAAATATATATGCTCATAGGAGTTTATAGGCTACATATTATATATAGCATACCACAGCAAATACTATATACACTATATATAAACATGTATAAAATTTTTGTAGGTATGGCTAGATGTAGCAAGCAGGTCTTTCACAATCAGTGATCACATGGGGTGGGGTGGCAGGGGCAGCAAAGGGGAAAATGCTGAAACAAATGCCTCCAGCTAACAGACAAAGCACAAGGAATCACTCTGCTGTAACATACACGGTGAATTGGGAACAGAAGGGACTGCAAATTTGAACACGTATAACCAATACCAGTAAATATGTTCCACAACACAAAATCAGAACTTCGTTTAAAGCAAAGGTAGCTCATAAATCAGGATAATTGTATAGGTAGTGAAAACCAATTAGGGATGAAAACCAATTCTTTCTTCCAGCAGGGCTTTATCTAATTCTTCATTACGCAAGTCCATAAAGTTCAATCCCTAGATTCTTTTTCAATATCCCTAACCTTCCCAATGCATCTCCATAAAACCGTTCCCTTTCATCATAAGCTGATAGAAATCAAGTCACCCTTTGCCAGCAGTTTTAAACCTGCTAACAAAGACTACCTGTGATAAAACTGGGTTTTTTTTTTTTTTTAAAGGTTTTCCTTTTCTAATATTCAGTTTAAATGATAAATGAAACTTAAAATCTGTATGCATGAGCTACCCTTTTGGCTATAAACTAATTTGTAGAATGATATTAGTGTTTGCTACCCAGTCCTAAAATAACTCTTCATCCTACTAATAATTAATTGTAACTCGACAACTTAAATTTTGAGTCAATAGATACAGAAATACCATTTCTACATGTCTTGCTTTCAGGTTTTTTTTATACCTACTATTAAATTTGATGAGACTCTTCATTTACTGACTATGATTAAGGCCATGTCAGCATTCCACTTTAAATCTGGTTTTAAAAGTATTATTAATCTAGGTATTAAAATCATATGCAACTTTAAATTCAGTGTAAGGTTACATATTCCAGCACTCACTGGAAATACATACAGCAGTAATTCAGAAATAAAGAATGAAGCTCTATAGACTTTCTTTAATCTGGTGGAAAAAATATTGCATTTGCATGCACGACTTAAGACAGGGATCACAATTGTGTTTTCTTTGTATGCTTTTGGATACTCTTCTGCATACTCATCAATGGCATGGAAGCGGTATGCTGTTTATAGCTTTCCAGCCCAGAAAAACTAAAAAAGATTAAAGAAATACTTAGTTTCTTAAAATGAAAGAACCCTGTTTTCCGCAGCACATCTCCTAAGAGTTCAGATAAAATTCATATAAATACAGATAAAATTCAGAACTATGGTATTTTCATACTGAATCCGTACGTTCTTTGTACATTAATAACCTGTACAGAAAACAGTATTTCTGTATAAATGATTCAGTGACAGTTAAACGGTTTTTAATCACAAAAGCTTAAAACTGCCTATTTAAAAGAAAAAAAAAAAAACACACCACATCCACCACCATAGAAAGTCCCTACTGTAAATGTTTTTTATTTTTTCCTTTCTGATATATGTTAATCTATAACCCAAAGATAACTTTGAAAGTGATTGAGTTATTTGTCCATTACCATAAGAGAAAATATAGGAAAAACAAGTGCCAAAGAAGTGTCTTCCTTACCAGGATTCACTCTTGAAATACACTTGTACTACTAAAATTCGACACTTACCACAGGAACCATCATTAGCATTATTGCCAAGGTTAACCATTGAAGTGAGAGCACCCAACACTCTTAGAATATTTAATTTGTAATATAAGTACAAGTTTTTAAATTGTTCACCTGCTTAAAAATTAACCACCTTGTACATTCATCTTCTGCTTTTCTCCAGACCAGTAACCATATGGAAGAGAAAACCAGGAGGCCATGTCATTGACTGGCTCTAAATCTCTGTTTTCAGTGATGTCTCAGTAAGCGCCACTGTGATTACAGCACTAGCACACAGACATTACCACATCAATGAGCTCTATAGGAATTCCCTGAAGTCCTCTACCTAATATATGTTGCCTCTCATCTTTTAGTCTCTGGAGGCAGGAGACACGAGTTTGTTGCCTCTTCACAAGTACGTAGCAGGGTAATGGAGATGCTGATCTACAACTAAAGGACTAGGATAACACTACTGGAGGAAAATATTCTGTGGTTTTAAACTTCATAGAATCACTGTGGATTTTCATTTTCCTTCTCTCATACAAAGAGAATCATTTAGGTGCAAAAAGAAAGTAAACCAAATACCAGCACCATTAGCCTAAAGAACCCAGAATATTAAGAAGAAAAATTGCCAGATTTTAACTTGGTGTGGGAGGAAGCAAAGAGGAGATGGAAAGTGCTGTATAGCAATCTTGTCTTATGAACTGTTATTGAGACAGTATTTTCCAAAAGTCTTGCAAGTGAAGAAAAAAAAAGAAAAGGGGAAATTATGACTGTTTTTCCAGTTCTAGAGAAGAGAGGTGACATGGTAAATGAACACATACAGAGACCGAATCCAGCCCCACTAAAATGGTACCTTCTCCCTCTCATCTCCCACCTTTCACTGCATGAAATAACAACTTGTATTTTATATTTCTATATTCTATTTCTACATCATAAAACTACAGCATTTGCATTGTATTTGCATTTGCACTGATGAAGTATTTTCCAAAAATCAAAAGGTTTGCCAGACACTTTTGGTAGCCTATAAAAAAAAAACAAAGCCAAAAACAAACTAATAACCTCGGAATTCAATTAATGAAGACTTTCAGCTCCTCAAAATTATCCTCAAGATAATGCATCATTTTTAGTGCACAGAGGAGATATATGAAGCATAGACAAAAGTCTAACACCTAAAGTTTATGCATTACAGGTGACTTTTTTCCTCTAACTTAAATGGGACTATTATTATATCAATTTGACAGAGACAATAAGATTTATTGGAATTTTAGTACTACAAATTAACTGAAAGACAATATTCTCAGTCACAACTCCTCCAAGTTGAAATGAGCTTTTAGTCGAAATCCAGATTAGACAAGGCTGGTTGTATTTTACATATTAGTGAACAGTCAGAGTAGCTGACCATATCAGCTGTTTTACAGACAAAATATTTCATTTGGGTGAAATATTTCATTCCTCCCCAATGACTGCTCTTCCAGATGACTTTTTAGTGATATATTTGAACACACATTCTGGCAATCAAATCAAATCAAATGTCCTAAAGCATAACACAAAAGCATGTTGCATCGCAATTCAGTGTCTTATTAACACAGCTTACCTGCAACCCTTAGCAAATTTGCAAGTCCCAGGACCTTAGCAGACTGCTTATAGTTCGTTGACAACTGAGCAAGACAGTCCTTGATGAGACTAAGCCGATCGGAACACAATCGCACTGTTGAAAGAAGAGCTGGTGTTAGAGACCGTGCAGATTAACCTTACTGCTGTATTTTTGGTTACACAATGTAGACGCAGAGAGCACGTTAAAGAGTACAAGAATGAACAAAACAATCTGAAAAATGGCCCAAAGTTACTTGCGTGCAGATCCTCAATTACACCTATAAACAGTTAAAATAACACTACGATATATCCAGCCCCAAACCCCAGCAAGTCAGCCTGGGAAGGGAGGAAGAAGAGGGAGACTGACCTGAACAAAAACTTATTTTTGTTTCAGGTTTTCAGACTCAATGTTTTTAAATTAATGTGGCTAACCTTTATACTTTTTCTTTTAAATAACATTTTTCCAACATTCTCAGAAAGACTGCTAAAACAGACATTAGCTTTCATTCAGAAAGTTGTAAATAACTAATATTTTATGCTGTATTTTATTTTAGGGTGAACATGATACATCACACAGACTGGAAGAACTATCACGGGCAAAATGTCCATGCTGTTTTAACGGAAACAAATATTTTCCAAGTAAGTGAAAGGATAGCCTCCAAACCACCAGGTTGTGTTAACCGTATCGTGAGCAGCTTATAATTAGTACTGTGTTTCAAAAGGATTTCACCAAGAATTAAACAGTTACCTTTACTTGTATAATTGAATATCATGAACTGATTTCAGTGCTCTTTTTAGCTGGTTAGTGGGTGGCTAACTTCAGGCTGCTGCTTTAAAATGGTAATTTTCATACCATGCAAGTTCTCAAAATACAGAGGAACAGCCTGCAGATCTTCCACTTCACATTCAGTAAGACATCACTGTGCACATTGGGACAAACTCTGCATTGGCATATTGGGCTCAAAATACATGATATTAGGCCTCTCAGAAAGAGCAAAGAAGCACTCACATAATGAAAACTCTATCAATAAGTTCTGGAAATCAAATTAGACTAAAAATAAGAATGGAGTGGGAAAAGGTTACACTTTTAGTTTCATTTTTAATACTCTATCACACATATATTAGCATGCAGCAATAAAATGTTTTTGCTCACGGACTGTATAAGCAAGATTTTTTGAAATATCTAAGATAACTAAAAGTAATCTGAAATAATAGCATGGGTCAAACACTTTAATTAAAGATGGACTTTTCTTCACCTTTTATGTTAATAATGAATCTCCAAACCAGATTTTATTAAAATACATCATAATAGTAGTTCACAACCTTAGCCGTTGAGTTTGCTGAAAATACAAGTAGGGGGGAAAGCTCTACAGAAGACTAAACATAAAAGAGCAAATAAAAGTCTATTGCTAATTCTTACTGTGGGGATAACTGATCCCTAACATTATTTTAATAACACTCTGTCAAAGTAACTTACCGTTTGAAGGCTTTCCTTAAAATTTTAATACCATTTTAATCTTAATAATTTGATGTACATGAAAGATAATGAAGGATAAGCCAGGATCATCAATGAAATTGCAGGAATTTCACACACACTAATTAATCTAGATCAGTAGTATTACACATACTGACAATGTACAATTACATAGCCACTTTTTTTTAAAACTATACTTTTATGCCCACACTGAAAAATACGAAGCAACTATACTTTTCTACAGAATGAACAAAATGACTAAAAATAATTCAGCTCTGGAAGTCAACAACGCAATATTGCAAGATTTAGAAACCAGACTTATTCTCAGTCCAGAGAAGGTAAGATTGCTGAATGTCACGTATGAAGCATCAGCTCACTTTGAAGGAATACTTGGAAAAAAAAAAAAAAGAACAAAAAGAGAACATCACAGTAAATTCACAACAGCCACTAAAAGCCTCTACTTCATTTTCCATAGACCCACAAGTGCTTTCCATAAATCACAATATTTCTCTGCACCAATGCCAGAGGTAAAACACAACCATCAGTACATTTCATCAGTACTCAGTGCTCTTCTCAACCAGTTCTTTTCAAGTGCTTTTAGCACTTGTGTTCATGCAGTTTGACATGGTTGCCCACACACCACATATTCAAGCTCCACTGGAAACCAGGTAGATGAGCTCTCCTGTATTGCTTTCACTTAGAAAAGTGGTGGGTTTTTTTTAATAAAGTATAGTGGGTTTGCATGGCAAAGTTTCAGTAGCAGGGGGTTACAGGGGTGGCTTCTCTAAGAACCTTCCAGAAGCTTCCCCCATGTCCACCAGAGCCAATGCCAGCTGGTTCCAAGCTGGACCCACCACTGGCCAAGGCCAAGCCCACCAGTGATGGTGATAGCATCTCTGGGATAACAAAGTTAAGAAGGGGGAAAAAAAAACAGCACAACTGCAGCAGGATAGAGGAGTGAGAGTATGTGTGAGGAACAACTCTGCAGACACCAAGGCCAGTGAAGAAGGGAGGGGACAAGTTCCTCCAGGCACCAGAGTAGAGATTTCCCTGCAGGCCATGGTGCAGACCATGGTGAGGCTGGCTGTCCCCCTGCAGTCATGGAGGTCCACGGTGGAGCAGAGATCCACCTGCAGCCCAGGGAGAACCCCACACCAGAGCAGGTGGATGCCCAAAGGAGGCTGTGACACCGTGGGAAGCCCACGCTGGAACAGGGTCCTGACAGGACCTGTGCCCCATGGAAGGGACCCACGTTGGAGAAGTTCGTAAAGAAGTACAGCCCATGAGAAAGCTTCACATTGGAGAAGTTCATGGAGGACAGTCTCCCACAGGAGAGACCCCAGGCTGGAGCAGGGGAAGAGTGTGAGGAGTCTTCCCTGTGAGGAGGAAGGAGCGGCAGAGACAACTCAAGTTTCCCATCCCCCTGCGCTGCTGGGGGGAGGCGGTAGAAAAAGGAGTGAAGTTGAACTTGAGAAGAAGGGAGGGGCGGGAGAAAGGTATTTTCAGATGTAGTTTTTATTTTCTCATTATGCTACTCTGATTTGATTGGTAATGAATCAAATCAGCTTCCCTGAGCCAAGTCTGTTTTGCCCATGTCAGTAATTGGTGAATGATCTCTCCCTGCCCTTGTCTTGACCCATAAGCATTTAGTTATATTTTCTCTCCCCTTTCCAGATGAGGAGGGGAGTGACAGAGCAGCTTTGGTGGGCACCTGGTGTCCAGCCAGGGTCAACCCACCACAAAGCAATTATAATAATTTTCTTAGTTTGTCACAATCTATAAGCAATAAAATATATTGTAATATATTCCATTTTCCCCTTTATCTCATTGTCTATAATCATTCTTTCTTTCCAACTTCTGTCCAACAACTTTCCACACCATTGGAGTCAGAGCTCCAAAACAGACTGAAAGTTTTACGCAAGTCATCAGGAGAAATACCTTGTAAAAGCTCACTTCCATTGTCATAGGGTTTTATATACTTCAAAATGAAACAGCCCAGTGGACACATGAAAACTGCCTATGCATGAAGTATCACTCTCTCACCTATTATTTTAAAGCTCATCAGCACATGAACAAGGGCAGATTATCTTGTAAATAAAAGGTGAGCTCAAACTATTTCTTCTGAAGTCACCAGGAGTTTTAGATACTCAGTACTCTAACTGCTAAGAAGTCTTGCTATAATAAAAATAAGTCCCAAAACATGGATACCATATGCAGACATCCTTCTTACCTCACATCAACTGAAAAATGTTTTTTTAAAAAATAATTTTTTGGTGTGTGCTTGTAAGCTGTTCGGAGGCAGAGAAGGGACCCTTTAGTGTACTCGTGCAACACTCATACAATTAACATTTCTCATACTATTTATGCCTGCAATTCAAGTAGTCATATAAAGAATAAAAACATACAGTACCTTGTAACGGTAATATTTTCACACCAAATTCTTCAAGGTAGCCGAGAGCACGAATGAGATCTAGCTCCTCCTGAATAGCACTTGGACAGTCTGTAATAAGTTGTAGACAGCACCTAAACAGGAAGGAAACATATTTTTCTAAAATATGTTGAATACATTCAAAGTTGAATTTGTGAGGTAAGCTCATCTCTGAGTTAATAAAACAAAACAATAACTTACTGTGCTTATGAAATGTTGAAATACCAACTAGCCCTGCAGGACACATGGAAAGTGTTCGGCACTTTTTCTCTGTAACAGCTGGCTAAACATTGTAACAAAATCCTATTATTAGATTGTCACAGGACAATGGAGGAGTTTGCCTCGGTTCATGAGAACTGGGTTAGGGAGCAATTAGGCAATCTGGACATCCATAAATCCATGGGTCTGGATGGGATGCACCTGCGAGTGCTGAGGGAGCTGGACCACTCTCCATCACCTTTGTCAAGTCTTGGGAAATGGGAGAGGTGCCTGAGGACTGGAGGAAAGCAAATGTCACTCCAGTCTTCAAAAAGGGCAAGGAGGAGGACTCGGGTAACTATAGACCGGTCAGCCTCACCTCCATCCCTGGGAAAGTGATGGAAAAACTTATCCTTCGTGCCATCTCAAGGCATATCAGGGATAAGAGGGTCATTAGGGGCAGAGTCCAGTTGGAGGTCTGTATCTAGTGGAGTGCCTCAGGGGTCAGTACTGGGGCCTGTATTATTCAATATATTCATCAATGATTTGGACGGGGGAATAGAGTGCACTGTCAGCAAGTTTGCTGATGACATGAAGCTGGGAGGAGTGGCTGACACACCAGAAGGCTGTGCTGTCATCCAGCAGGACCTGGACAGGCTGGAGAGTTGGGCAGGTAAAAAATCTAATGAAATATAACAAGGGAAAGTGTAGAGTCTTGCATCTGGGCAGGAACAACCCCAGGTTCCAGTATAAGTTGGGGAATGACCTATTAGAGAGCAGTGTAGGGGAAAGGGACCTGGAGGTCCTGGTGGACAGCAGGATGACCATGAGCCAGGCATCCTGGGGTGTATTAGAAGGGGGGTGGTTAGTAGGTCGAGAGAGGTTCTCCTTTCCCTCTACTGCGCCCTGGTGAGACCACACCTGGAATATCGTGTCCAGTTCTGGGCTCCTCAGTTCCAGAAGGACAGGGAACTGCTGGAGAGAGTCCAGCGCAGAGCCACAAAGATGATTAAGGGAGTGGAGCATCTCCCTTATGAGGAAAGGCTAAGGGAGCTGGGGCTCTTTAGCTTCGAGAAGCGGAGACTGACAGGTGACCGTATTAATGTTTACAAATATATAAAGGGTGAGTGTCACGAGGATGGAGCCAGGCTCTTCTTGGTGACAACCGAGATAGGACAAGGGGTAATGGGTTCAAACTGGAACACAGGAGGTTCCACTTAAATTTGAGAAGAAACTTCTCAGTGAGGGTGACAAAACATTGGAACAGGCTGCCCAGGGGGGTTGTGGAGTCTCCTACTCTGGACGCCTTCCTGTGTGGCCTCATCTGGGTGTTCCTGCTCCGGCAGGGGGAGTGGACTGGATGATCTTTTGAGGTCCCTTCCAATCCCTAACATCCTGTGATTCTGTGTGATTCTTCACCTAGGTGCAATAAGAACATTTAAATGCCTAAACACTCCTGAATTTAACACATTAAAAAAAAAAAAAATCATGTTTATTAAAGTTAAGTTTATTTAATATTATATGAACATGATCAGCCTTTAGGTTTTGTGTGTGGGTTAGGGTTTTTTTGTTTTTTGTTTGTTTGGTTTGGTGGTTTTTTGGTGGTTTTTTTGGTTGGTTGGTTGGTTATGTTTTTGGTTTTTTTGGGGGTTATTTTTGGTTTTTTTCTGGGAGGTTGAGGAGTTGGTTGGTTTGGGTTTGGTTTGTTCTTGTTTTTATAAAACCTACGTTCTGGTACAGTGCATTCATATGTAGTTTTATTAATACATGCTTAACAAAAATTCACATGCAAAACAGTCTCAATGATTTAAAATGGTTCAATTCATCATGCACATTAAATCAGGAAATTATTTCATTTGTGCATTTTGTCATACAGTTTTTATCTCTACATGTTAATTAACAAATAGACATTTTTACATCAAAACTAAAATTGTATGTTAGCTACATTCCCATCTGAACCTGTCACATTTTTCAGGATCACTAACAAACATTTCAGGGGAAGCGGAGATTAAAACAGGAGTACATTGAAAGAGAACGAGCTTAAGAGACAATAAATACGCTCCACCTAAAACAACTCATACAGGAAGGTTACTAGGAGACCTACACACTGTGACAATCACTCATGGAAATAAATTACCGTGAAATAACTGGTTGAAGATAAGTCTGAGAAGGACCAAAACAACTTGCTAAACAGCATAAACACATGGTCACACATTCATAACAAGCATTCGAGCTATACACTGCATATTTTGAAATATCAGCATGAAATCATAAGATAAAAATTGATCGTGGGACCCTTATAAGATACCAAAACCAATGATATCTTCTATCTCCAGACCCTGCTAATGGAAAAGACTCTCAAAGACTGGAAAGGAAGAAAAAAACGAACAAAAAAAACCAAAACCAAAACCAAAACCAAACAAACAAACAAAAAACCAAACCAAAACAAAACAAAACCCAAAACAAAACACAACAAACACACAAGAGGGGAAAAAAAAAAACATCAAATAACAGGAACAAACCCACCACACAACAAACTAGTAAATAAACCCCAACTTTATGACATTAAATGAGTTTTTCATAGTGATTATAAAACCACAGAATGGTTTAAATTGGAAAGCAATTACAAGGCCATCTAGTCCAACCCCCGGCAAAGAGCAGAGACATCTTCAACCAGATCAGGTTGCTCAGAGCCCCATCCTACCTGGCCTTGGATGCTTCCAGGGATGAGGCATCTACCACCGCCCTTCCTTATATCTAATCTAAATCTCCCCTCTTTCAGTTTAAAGCTACTACCCCTTGTCCTATCACAACAGGTCCTTGTAAAACGTCCCTTTCCAGCTTTGTTGTAGGTCCCCTTTAAGCACTGAAAGGCTGCTATAAGGCCTCCTCAGAGCCTTCTCTTCTCCAGGTTGAACAACCCCAACTCTCTCAGCCTGTCCTCACAGCAGAGCTGTTCCAGCCCTCTGACCATTTTTGTGGCCTCCTCTGGCCCCTCTCCAACAGCTCCATGTCTTTCCTGTGCTGAGGACTTCGAGCTGGACACAGGACTCCAGGTGACATCTCATCAGAGCAGAGCAGAGGGACAGAATCACCTCAACCTGTTGGGCACACTCCTGTTGATGCAGCCCAAGGCATGACTGGCCTTCTGAGCTGCAAGTGCACATTGCCAGCTCATGTCCAATGTTTCAACCACCAGGATGCCCAAGTCCTTCTCCACAGTGCTGCTCTCAATCCCTTCATCCCCCAGCCTGCATTAATACCAGCAGTTGCCCTGACCCAGGTGCAAGAACTTGCACTTGACCTTGCTGTACTTCAGGAAGTTGGCATGAGCCCACTTCTCTAGCCTGTCCAGGTCTCTCTGGATGGTATCCCATCCCTCAGGCATGTCACCTGAATCACTCAGCTTGGTGTCATCTGCAAACTTGCTGAGAATGACTCATGAGCTCACTTCTCTAGCCTGTCCATGTCCCTCTGGATGGTATCCCATCCCTCAGGCATGTCACCTGAATCACTCAGCTTGGTGTCATCTGCAAACTTGCTGAGAATGCACTCAATCCCACTATGTCATTGACAAAGATATTAAACAGCATTGGTCCCAGTACAGACCCCTGAGACATACCACTTGTCACTGATCTCCAGCTGAACACTGAGCCCTTAACCACTACCCTGTGGATGCAACCATCCAGCCAATTTCTCATCCACCAAACAGTCCACTCATCAAATCCATATCTCTCCAATTTAGAGAGAAGGATGTTGTGGGGGACTGTGTCAAAGGCTTTACAGAAGTCCAGATAAACATCCATAGCCCTTCCCTTGTACACTGATAAAGTCACTCCACCACACTAGGTTGGTGAGGCAGGACTTGTCCTTGGTGAAGCCATGCTGGCTGCCTCAAATCACCTCCCTGTCCTCCATGTACCTCAGCACAACTTCTAGGAGGATCTGTCCTGTGATCTTCCCAAGCACAGAGGTGAAGCTACACTACACTACACATTACACAGTGTCACACAACAGCAAAGGACTGGACTGCTGACCCAAAAATCTGTTCCAAATAACAGTGTATTTTGTTCCTGCTGCCCTGAAGCAGAGCTTCTCACCTGCAAAAACCAAGCAAGCTCTGCCTCCTCCTTCAGACCAGAGGAGGGCTCCTCTCCTACACAGAGAGAAAATCCCACCACTACAGCATCCTCTCCCCATGAAAGTAAGTAGCTAATAGAGAGATTTAACTGTGGCAATTATATGCATACAGATAAAATTCAGTTGTAATGTGGATATTATATCATTCTTGCACTTGCTTCATTGTGATCACAGCTTTTGCATGATATATCTAGTAGCCCTGGTGTCCAAAATGTAAAAATGCTCAACTGATTAAAAATGATAACTATATCTATCTAAATATTCAAATATTTGAAAAGAAAAACAAATTTTAAAAAGCTAGTGACTCGTGGGCCCTTTAGGCCTCCAATGCAATTATTTACTGCTTATAATCACTCTAGGCAATGACAGTCAAACTGTGTTTTCAATAAAAAGGTAGAAATAGATCTAGCATTATAAAAATAATACTGTAAAAGTGACTGTTTTCCAACTTTGATCTAATGCAATAATGCCTTTACCAAGAAGCAAACAAAAAAAAACCCACAAAATAAAAAAAAGCCTCATTCTCATCATATATATATTTACATGTGTGCATTTGGGATGAGAGATAGGAAGAAGCTGAGACTAATTAGGGAGAATAAAAATGCTTTTTCAGTCATTTTCCAGTTAAGTTATGGAGAACGTAACCATCACTCAAGGCAAATTGCAAAAGTATTCTTCCTTCAATCCCTAACAGAAAATATATGATTTGTCAACCCATAAAATTTTACAGTGGCAATATTTCACTGAGGAAAACTTCTTAATTTTAAAAAGGATAATTAATTACAAAGAGTTTGACTGTATTACTGTAGTTGGTACTCAAAAAAACCTGGTAACGTGTATGTACCTACCATTATGGCTCAAGATGAATTCGTATCTTGAGAGGAAGAAAAATTTGATCCTTTTCTTGTAATTAGTAGGTAAGTGTACCCATGTCTAAGGGAAAGTAGCACTTTATAAAGACATGTCTTCCTTTGTAGTTGAGACATAAGTAGTTTTGTTTGGTTAGGGGATTTTGGTTTGTTTTTATGGGTTTGTGTTTTGTTGTGTTTTTGTTTTTTTTTTTTTTAGTAAACACCTTAAGGAAAAAATATAAAAAGTAAAACTCATATGGATTAATGCATAAAAACAACAACAATGAAACAGCACATTCTTAGAGTAAAAGGGAAAGGCTGGAAATATTAAGACATGCCTGTATTTTACATATTTATGGTAAGCCAAGGTAATCAATCTTCTACAGAGGCAATAGCCCATTATTTTACCTATCTGCATCTAAACTGTGAAAGAAAGTATTTCCATATCTAAATCTATAAAAGAATGAACACCCACACTGCAATCTCGCAATGCTGCTCTATGCCTGAACTCCTTTCTAAAGAATTATTTGGCTTATTTCTTAATGTAAAAAAAAAAAAAAAAAAAGATGGCCTCAAATGAACTCTCAGAACTGGGAAAGACCAAAGCAATAAAAGAAATTAAAGAAGCGGCAAAACGCTATTTTCTCTTGTGATAGTAACTGGGGGCCACATTTGTGGTTCAATGCTGTAACATGGAAAAGGTTCATTTGACACACACAAAAAGCTTCTTATCCACAGAGAAAGACTTGCACATTTCTTCTCCTTCTACCTGAATTCTGTAACAGATCGTTCCAGTAACCAGGGACAGCAATGGTGTACACTCACACCAGGCAAGGTGGAGAAGAAGAAAAAAAGCAAACAAACAAAAACCAAAACAAAACAAAAATAAAAATAAACCCACAACAAAAGACAAATGAAAGAAATCAACCAAACAAAAAAATCTTACAGAAGCCAAAGATATTGTTTCCATTTACCATGTAATTTTACATGAAGATAAACCCACATAAGATTCCCCCCCTTCTTATAGAGAAAACAAAATAATGGTTTCAATTAAAACAGTGACATATGTATTTACATATATAATTGTAAACATACCTGGCCAAATCCATACAGCTATCAGTCAAACTTGTTGAAGAATTAAAATATTCTCTGCCAGCAGCCAAAACTAGTTCAATACTTTTTGCATAGCTGACCCGGTACTGTGACTTCCCTTTGGATGAACTTGGTAGATCCACAGACCCAATACTGCAGTGCATCATTTGCCCAGCCAAGTGGATATTGTCTATACTGCTTGAGCATAAAAGACTTTCTGTGAATATCTAAAAGAAAGAACAATAATTGAATGATCTGCACCAGCAGCTTCTAGTAAGCTTATCTGCATTGTAAGGAATCAGCCCCTTTGAATAAAAGGATCTTTGAAGTCAAAAGAATATATTCAGTCCAAGAAGTAACATGTACTAAGGAGAGTATTTCCACGATTCATTTAAATAAAGCTCAAGTTAACTAGTAGCGAGTTATTTTGCAGAAAAAAACCAAAATAAAGCTTATTAACTGCCTTTTTAGAGTATGATTTAGAGATCAGAAATTATTTATGCCTACATTCTGAGGTGTTAAAAGGGTGTTAGAATCTGAAAAGGCAGCTCAGTAATAACGCCTTAAAACCAACAACATGGGAAGAATTTTTGTATCCCCAAAGAAACTAAAAATATTTAGAACTGAGCATATAAGATGTGTTTTTAAGTTTCAATCAAGACTGTTTTCAAAGAATGCATACTAATATAATGCTGCATCTGCCACAAAACACCTGTTACTTTCAGGTCAAAGTTTCGCCCGCTTTAAGACACTAAAGATCTCAATTCCTTTTTTTTTTTTTTATTACAGTCAACATTGTCCTAATGAAGAGCAACATATGCATTTAATCACTTCAGAAAATATCGCAGTTGCAACAATATCACCTTTATCAAAGGTTTTAAACTTCATAACAAATTCAATAGAACCAATGAATCACAGAAGAGCCAGGTTCAAAGAGACCTTGAAAATTCATCTGGTGCCAGCTTTTGTGGGAAAGGGGGCACTGATGAGACCATCCAGCACCCTGTCCAATTGCACCTTGAAATTAAAATGTTTCTTCACTAGGAAGAACCTCTCCAAACCTTCTCATGCTCTGGAAAGGAATACAGTTCAGTGCTTCTTAAAACACATCATACAACTGGATCATCTTCCATTTCACTATAGTTTGATCCTCAATGGACAGTGAAAGATGGAAAGAATGACAGCTGAACCTTCTTCCTTAAAGATCACATACATACAATTTAGTGCTCTCAAAATTCATGGACATTAAGTCCCTCTTACAGAGGACAAGATTCACTTTCTGTGCAAGCAGACTAGCGTAAGCATCATGCTAAAAAAGATCCCAATACAAACCTCACGCGGTTGTAAATCGTTACTGCCTCATCAATTTCTCAAAGTATAATTGCATGACAGCTGTATATTTCAAAGCATTTTCAGCATTCCCAGATCATTTTTCAAAGGCCTTTGTTGTGATTTTTTTTTAAATCACATAATACAGAGGTTAAAAATAATTTAATATTAATTAAGAACTTACATTAAGATCAGAGTAAAGCAAATGCTATTATTTTCAGAGTACTCTAGCATTGTAATTTTTTAAAATGCACTTAAGAAAAAATTCCAAGTACACTAAGCCTTAGCCTATCACAAAACCATGAACATGAAATAGATCCCACTTTTCTTTGAGCAACTTCAAATTGTACAACTACAGAGTGATTTTTTTTCTATATATAAGTGCATTGCTTTTTTCCTACAATTTTATTTTTCTAATTTTCTTTCTAAACTTCTCCCAAGAGCTAATCAGATTGGTAGCCCTAAGTAATTAAATCTGCTGGCTGTAATAATAAATACTCTTAAAAGAAACACCACTATTTAAACACCAGTTATAGTGGACAGAGCACTATTTCTGTAATAAACTGCAGTATTTTAAAGTGAAAAAGTAGATAAACAATACAGGTCACAGCAAATTCTACATCAGTCTAATAGCTGTCCTTTGCAAATATTAATGACGTAGGTTTGGAGTTTATACACATGCTAGGGTATTTTTTTCCTTCAATGAAACTGGATTTCTCATCTCACATTATTTTACTTCAAGTGTAAGCAGTAGAAAGTCCACAGTCCTATAATGATGTCAGATATTATCAAACCAGAACTTCACGTTAAATATATGCCTGGTTGAAGATAATATTTAGCTAAAAGATTGTTTATTTTCATTTGGTTTAAGTGTTTGTTAATAAACACATTTGTGCGTAGAATTACAAAGTCTCAAGAAACTGACTGTTGAATTCTACTAAAGGATATAGAGGATATTTATTAGAAGAGCTTTTAATTTTTTGAATTAACACTGGAAGATTCCATTTGATTGAAAATACCATAAAAGGGCCAATGGACAACAAAACAGCATAACACATGAAAACATATTTACATTTGTGTGCAACAACATGAAATGAGAATTTGTAGCTTAGTTAGGACACAATCAGTAAGAAAACTCACCTCATAGCAAGTATCTGAATGCAAGCACGTATATACCTTCTGTTGCATGTCTAACATATCCTGGAGCAACTCCTTCCAGTGTGTCTCACTGACTGGTGGTTGCCTATGAACATTTTTAAAATTAAATATTCTCTTCCTTAACAAATTGAAGAAAAGCATTAGATAACACTACAGTTCCATCAACAAAAATATGAGTTCTCAAACACTATTTTAATTTTAATTCGACTCTTAACCAAAAGCGATTTAAAGACAGAATGCTTTTAATATTAACATTAAAACAATGTCTGTGGGATAAAGTTGTTTGATGACAACAATGCAGTATGCCAAGCGTTTTTTCTCTTTGTTTTCTGTGGGATAATACAGAGATTCAAGCAATCTTTATCAGGATCCCCCTAACAGGTTTTGATAACTCCCAGTGGTACATCAGGGCATTGGAAGTGCTGTCTTCCAGCTGATCCAGGAACAGCTGGGTAAAAACAACTGGTAACAGCAACTGAGGATCATTAAAATGCTGTTTCTTACAGGAAATTCTCAAAGGAGTAATCAATTGCATGCCATCACTGGCAAATAGAGCTTCAAGTTTATACTGCTCCTTAAATTGGAATGGTGTTCAGATTCTTGACCCTCTGGATCCATGGATCTCGGTTTACTCACAAAGCTTCCTATAAAACTTCATTTGTTCTATCAAACCTTTTATTAGTAAAACACTGCGGAAGTTTTTTGACGTTATCTTGAGCCTTTCAGATTAAAAAAAGACTTTTTTAAGCTACAAAAGCTTGTCCAATTAAGTGATTTTCTCATGTGGCATTAGCTTTCTCATTTTGGCAAAACAAAGGGTCCGTACAAAAAGCGAAAAATCAGCATTTTTGCTAAAGAGGCATTGACTTGATCTTTCTAAAGAAAGGTTCTTAGAAGCCAAAAAGCTTTCAGCATGTCCAAGTTAAATATTACCCTACCATCACCAGTAAACTGTTGTGCATGTGTCCTCTAAATAAGAGAAAAAAAAAACAAAACAAAACAGAACAAGATAAAACACAACCAACACTGTTTTTCCGATGGCCAAATCTTTTTAGCTGCTTATGGTAAGAGCTGTGTAATAATTCATCTACACCTGGAAGACGAGTTAAACGAAGTAGTTCTTAAAGAGCAAAATTGAAAAATTATACTGGAAATAAAAGAGGTAGAATCGATACGCAAAAATCAATAAATTACCCTATTACAAGAGGTCCTAAGAAAACACGACAAAAAAAAACAGTGTTATTTCACAAATCCTACACTCTCAATAAAATTAAATAGGTCTTAAAGGACCTCATTTACAATGTTAACTTTTATTGTTCATCATCTTGCAGTATTTCGCAGCCAGTGTGCCTTTTAGGCTTGTTTACTTGAACACAAACATATTGCAACAGGTTTAAAGCAAGACAAGAGTTTCCAAATGTGGAAAATGCAGCTAAAACACTAATCATGTTGATCACCAGTTTAACAAATGTGTTATTTGTATTTCATGTGCGGTTTGAACACTGTGGTTCCCCACTGCAACAAAACAGGTACACTCTCTGACTGCAAGTACTTGTTATCTCTCTGTCCTTTCCCTCTTATCTGCCTTTGAATACTAACTTGCGACCTGTGTGCCTCGTCAGCCTAATCATCAGCTTCCGGGCCTCCTCCGCATTGTCCTTGGTGTCTTTCACAAAGGAAACGGGTTTCTGAAGTCCGTGTTTCTCCAACAGCTCTGACACACTGTAAATGGATAGACAATGGTTTTTAATCCTGTAAAACTACTTCTGTTGTAACCGTCTTAAAGCTGTCCCAGATAATGCACTGCACATGCAGTCTCCATAAAGTCCATAACAGCGTGGATGAGCCAGAGTAACATTATTTACTCAAAAAAAATGAATACTTTAGGGTAAATGCACATCACCAATGACCTGATGACATATCTCCACAGCTTTTAGGTTTTGATTATTCAAAGCATTACAGAGCATCAAGAGCAAAACCAAATTCCCAGGACATTTCATAAGTAACCTCGCTCCTCTTCCTAAAAAAAAAAGGCTTTTATTTCAAGGAAAAAACATCCGTGCAGTTTTATTATATTCCAGTAGCATTTTAGCTATAAATTTCTAAGTTGTTAATATAAAAAACTTATAGATTATCTTCTCAACAGCACTAAACACAAGATAAATATTCTTGCTGCATTCTTGTCATAGAAGTTCTTGGCTATGCCTAGTGACTTCTGTAAGAGTACATTACTTATTTTAGCAAAATTAAGTACCTCAGAATTTGTTCCAGTTCATCTACTTCATCATGAAGAGTGTTAGTCTTATCTGTTTCAGGCCTGCAAAGATATTATACAATTAATATTCAATAAATATATCTCCATACTTCTTGTAATTTCTTCATATAATTCACATTACATAAAGACAAGCAGTTTGGAACATTCCTTGATGAAAATCAAATATGTGTTTGCTTGACAAGATTAAAACAGTTGGCTTCACGTTGGAAGGAAGCTAAAAGTGAGAGGAGTCCCCCAGTCTCCTAAGAACAGAGCTTTTCCTTCTTCCTTACACTTTTCTCCAGCTGTCTCCTTCCCACATTTAAAAGATACTGGGAGAATAATTTACATCTCCTCCTCATGCTTTCACTTTCTTGAGAATTACTTGTCCTTCACATAGGTCTTCCATATAGAGACCTCTCTCACAGGGCCATGTTGCTGCTAACAAGCTAAGTGGAAGATGCCACTAACTGGTAAGTAACCAGTAAGACAGACCTAACACTTGATCTTAATTCACCAAGATATAAAAGTCTACGAGACTAATACAGAAGCCTTGGGCCAGGCTGCTATTTTAAACCATGTTTTTTCCATTATTTGATAGAGTACATATACAGCACAAACATACGTATGACCACAGCAACTCAGATAGGAACAGAAAATTCCGGTAACGTTACCTACCTTTCAGTGACTTAACGACTAAAGTATTAATTCACAACTATATTTAACTTATCTAAAATACTTAGAAATAACTTGCTGAAAATGTTTACCCATATCCTCTTTGTGGAAGGCATTCCAAGATATCGTAACAGAGAGAGAGCTGGTCATCTCGTTCACAACTATAAATACATTCCAATGCTGTAATCATAAGCTGGTCTTGATCAGGAATAATTTTTTGCTGACACTAATAAGAAAAGAAAGCACATTATTTTTAATTTTCTGTTTCTAATTCACCAGTGAAGTTTCTTCTATAAAAAGATGTGTACTCCAAGTAAATAAATGGTCGTCTTGTAATTAGAAGGTCTCTTGCCAGCAACTTAGTTAAGTACCTGTTGCAATTATAACCTGAAACATAACTTGGCTGGTTTCCTACACCGCAGATGCTGGAAAGAACAGTGGTACGTCATTATGTCATTCATAAATCTGAGAGGTGGAGAGGGTGCAGGGCAGATGAAAGCGACTACTGAAAACATTTGTCAGATTTATTTAATATGTACAACCGTATCAATACATATAAAATAGTTGTGTTTTTCCTTCACTGGTTGATTTCTGTCCATACACTTGGAACGTTCAGTAATGTGCGAAAATGTGCTTATGGGCCCTGGAATAATTATTTAAACTGTAGAAACAGCATGAAATACTCACATGGAAAGTAACTTCAACCCTTACTCACTGAATTCTTGGCTCCATTCTAATGGCCCCCATTTTATTTTTTACATTGGTTGTGGAAAGAGAGGGGTAGGGGCAGGGCAGGGAGAAACAGCTGGAAATCTACTGCTAATAAACTCCTCAGGAAAAAATTACTTTTCAAAAACCAGATATTCCAGGACGTTACTTTAAACACATCACCATAAAATTACTTCAAAGAAGAATCTTTACAATGATTTTTGTTCTGCTAGGTCAAGATCATAATTACATTGGTTTGACAATCTCATCAAGGAAAGTTTAGTTCAATCATATATATATATGTATATGTATATATATGTACATCTATATATATACACACACACACTTTTAAATCAATATTTTATAAAACATGGCCAATCCTTGCTCCAAGAAGAAGGGAAAGATCAGACAGACAATCTGATTTAGAAGGCAAACAAAACCTATTTATGAAATCACCTCTTCAGGACAAGAATTCCCAAATAAGCCAGTAGAATCAACAGGGCTCTATACTTACAGCAGGTTTTGAATTCTGAAATATCTTCAGAGGTAGAGTCAGGTCTTCCTTTGCTAACGTTACTAAATATTCTTTAAAAAGTGAATTTGCAATACCAGGGGACTGGTTTTCACAGCGATGGAGAAAAGGGATCATCCACTGATAAACATTTTTCACATATTTTTCATCAGAGGACTGGCAAGCACAATGAGTTAGAGGAAAAAAAGAATTAGTTCAGCTTTATTGTCCAAAACCAACAAGAAAACAAAACAAAAACCAAACAAGACAAAAAAAAAAAAACAAAAACAGGCAAACAAACAAAAAGACCCCACACACATAAAAAAAGCACAGAACATATTCATATTTTGATCAACGTAACTGAAACGGTATCTTCACCTATCACAACCAAGAGCTGAAGCCTGACTTTCCCCACTGCTGCCCTGATCACCACGTCACGAAGCACTGAAACAACCCATCATCTTTCCGCTACCCAATGGCTCGGGGAAACCAAGCCATACAGGCATAAAGCCCATTCCGCAAGGAAAGTCTCGCTGTCTTCCTCCTGCAGTTTTGGGACGAGTGAAGGATCGGCTTGCATTCATGTCAGAGTAGCATTACTTTCAGTATGTAAGAAACCAAGACAGAAAAATAAATTCTGAGTAGTTACACAATTACTAGCAGAATTTTGAAAATTCTGAAGAGCTTCAAATGCATGAATACTCTCCCCTGGTGCTTACATATTCTTCTATTGAATTTCAGATCCCTGTTCAATCTCTAGGTATTTTTCAACTCTTCCAGCACCGGCTGAATGCAGAGAAGATTAAAACACACGTGCTGCAGAGGCAAATATTAAGGTTTTTTTTGCCGATATTTAAAGACACCAAAAAACATCCAAAGAAAACAACCAATGTTGTTGTATCTTCAGCATTAACAGCTACCCTGAAGATCCTTTAGAAAAGGTCAACGAAAAAGCAATTCCCAGTTTTCAAAAGAGTGGATTTATTAACATTAGTCCTAAGCCTAGGATGAAGAAACAAGTGTTTGAGAAAACTAAGCCATTTTAGTTTTTGTTAAAAACAAATAAACAAAGGAAAAAAACCCACCATAACAAAAAGGAACAGTAAAAGTGTTGAATTCTTGTTGAATTAAACATGGTGGTTCATCAGAAAAATGACAGCCAATAACAGTATCTTCATACACACAGGATCTAGGGTAACCTGGATTAGCGGAAATCAAGGTATACTTACTGATTTATTCAAAATACTTACATTCTTCATCAGCAGTCTCAGCTTTTCAATGTCCTTCATCTCTACAAGTTCCTTCAAAGTTAAGGTTCGATCACCATCAGTTTCATAAACTACTGTCTCAAGAGTGATCAGATTGTTACAAAGCACCTGCAGACCAGGAATATTCCTCTCCATACCGAGACGAACAAGGGACAGAGCACAGTCCACCTGAAAAACAATAAAAACCACCATGTAACTGTTTCAAAAAACCACAAGTTCAAGTGCAGTCTGTGTCCTGCTTGCATGTCTATTTTCTTTCCCTGTTCCTGTTGCTTAGTAGGCAGTTCTACGTTCCTACAAGTTTTTGTGGCCTGTATATTCTTAAACAGATTGCACTTCTCAGCATTATAAAGACCAAATAAAATGCCTAATCCTAGTGAATGATGTCATTACATGTCTTTTGACCCAGATGTGCCCTATTGATGCATGTAAATTAGGAGAAAACTGTTTTTTATTATTTCTCAAGATCACACACAGAGATACATCACCTCATCTCACTGCAAGGAATTGAAAGGATTGCTTTAAACTAAAATAATGAGTTAACTGACTGAAGTTATGCATACCTCTGCATGTAACATGACTTTTGTATCTGTCCATGAATTAATAACTTTAATTATTGCATTTTATTTCACAGAAGAGAATGACAGTCTTTTTCCCTGGTGACTGAAAATAACTTTATATGAAAGATTCTGTTTCAATTTCAAACACCGTAATATTGGCTGCATGTATTCAGTGAGGCAGACATAAGTCTGGAAGAGTAGAACGCAATTTCATGTATGTGTTAGTAATTTAATTGATCCTTGGAAGTTGTTTTTATTTCCATATCTACTGATAGGCTGTTAAGATCACAGGGAACTATGATTAAAGAACCTTGGAGGGCTTCAAACTTGAAGAATAAAAGAGTTCGTCCATCGGAACTAACTCATAGTGATACTTCCAGTCAGCCTCCTTTTCACGCAGCTAATTTGGCTTGAGAAGCAATAAAATACCAGTAAACATCAGTGACGAGCTCTATTCTTACTTGCAGTGCTTATCTCTACCACACAGAGATTCAAGTATTTTTAAACTATGAAGTAAATAAGGCAAAAATAAGCTGCATGGTTCTCCCACAGACTCACAATAAACCTGCCAGGAAGAAATAATGACAGTACCATACACCGGCATATGAGTGCCACGTGCAGCTGCCATGCAGGGATATACATATGGCACAGTATCACATGACAGATAATAAAACATGTTACAAACATAAAATGTAATAGTAAACATTTTTCATGGACTATGGAAATGCTACAGTCTGCTATGGTAGAGTCAGGTGAAAGGGAATCTACTGGCTTCCTATTCATTCCTATGGATTAATTATTTGGCTGACTAAACTTTAGAGCAAGCATAAGTATGCTGCAAAGGCAAAAAAAGAAAAACAAACCGAAACAAAACCATGAAACAAAACCACAAAACAAACCCCTCCCCACACACACGCAAAAAAAATAACCTTCAAAAGTCACAACGAAGATTGAGACGCAGTGTATATTACTGAGGGAAAAGCGTCCCATCAAAATACATCACAACAGAATCCTGTTGAAGAAAGTTGATCAGCCCAAGTCACCCGTCATCATTTCCTCGCTGCTGTTCTCACCTGCATTGAGTATTTTTCAATCTCCTGTGCTCTGCTCAAATACCAATCGGTAACGAGATCGACTGAAAGGTCAGTTGTCCTGTACTTCAGTAAGTCAGGTTGCGTTTCATACAGAAATTCACCTTCATCTTGTAAAGTTGGTTCAACAACCACCCTTTTTTTTTTAAGAAAAAAAAGCACATGTTTAAGAATACATTTGCTCACATTTTTTCACATCAGCCTTTCTCCTAAAGTTCTGTTTGTTCTGAAACAAAATGATATAATCGACCTACAATTACACCAATAATTTGATGATATTCAAATGCCAGTCACAGTAACTGTTATTTTTTGTCAGCAAAGTAACTAGGAAGAGATTCCAAACATCAGGGAGATCATGAAAGAAAAAAAAAAATCCTTTCTGCTGAAGACACAGGTATGCCCAAGCTCTGCTTTCCATCTGTTCCTCACAGAATCACAGAATGTTAGGGATTAGTAGGGACCTCGAAAAATCATCTAGTCCAATCCCCCTGCTGGAGCAGGAACACCCAGATGAGGTTACACAGGAAGGCGTCCAGGTGGGTTTTGAATGTCTCCAGAGTAGGAGACTCTACAACCTCCCTGGGCAGCCTGTTCCAGTGTTCTGATACCCTTACTGAGAAGAAGCTACTTCTCAAATTTAAGTGGAACCTCTTGGGTTTCAGTTCGAACCCAATACCCCTTGTCCTACTGTTGGTTGTCACCGAGAAGAGCCTGGCTCCATCCTCGTGACACTCACCCTTTATATATTTGTAAACATTAATGAGGTCACCCCTCAGTCTCCTCTTCTCCAAGCTAAAGAGACCCAGCTTTCTCAGCCTTTCTTCATAAGGGAGATGCTCCACTCCCTTAATCATCTTTGTTGCCCTGCGCTGGACTCTCTCCAGCAGTTCCCTGTCCTTCTGGAACTGAGGGGCCCAGAACTGGACACAGTATTCTAGATGCGGTCTCACCAGGGCAGAGTAGAGGGGAAGGAGAACCAATCTCGACCTACTAACCACCCCTCTTCTAATACACCCCAGGATTCCATTTGCCTTCCTGGCCACAGGGGCACAGTGCTGGCTCATGGTCATCCTGCTGTCTACCAGGATCCCCAGGTTTCTTCCCCTACACTGCTCTCTAATAGGTCATTCCCCAACTTATACTGGAACTTGGGGTTGTTCCTACCCAGATGCAATACTCAACACTTTCCCTGGTTATATTTAATTAAATTTTTCCCCACTCAGCTCTCCAGCCTGTCCAGGTCTCGCTGGATGGCAGCACAGCCTTCTGGCGTGTCAGCCACTCCTCCCAGCTTGGTGTCATCAGCAAACTTGCTGCTAGTACACTCTATTCCCTCATCCAAATTGTGCACAGTAAAAGGCAATTTTGTGACCCATTAATGCTCTATGACAGTATTATGGTCAATAAGTAACATGGCAGGATGAAAAATAAATAAATAAATCTGGATTTACAGCATTAACCTCCCCCTGCTCACATGCAAAAGTCACTCATCACATAATCACACAGAGCATAAGGCTGTAACAGGAAAGAAGGTTTGCTCAGTCTCACTGGGAAAGCTAAAACGTCTAGTTAGTGTGCACAAAAATAAGAAGTGAGTCTTACTGGGTATTTCCCACATTTTAGGAGTCAGTAACTAAATTCTTTATCTGAAATGTACATTAATATAGAAAAAAACATTTGCCTTTTCAATATACTTACCTGCATTCTGCTTTTTCACACCAGTCTTCTTCACGATGTTTCTGCTCATTCCAAGGAAGAATTTTTAATTTCCCCTGCTTATAACTAGTGTAACAGAAAAGGGAAACTTTACACAATGTTTGCGCTTTTTAAAATTGTGATGACATTCAATTAATTGAATACAAAGCATAAGCAAGCATTTCAGTGAATTCATAAGCATATAATTCAATTACAGTACCAATTCTTTGAGATTCATCACTTCTTAATGCAGCTATACATGTGTGATTTTGCCTGTATGGTCTTATCTGTAGAAACACATATCCTACTTATACTTCTATGCCACCTATATTTCTTACTGACCATACATTTTACAAAACGGAAAAAAAAAAAACATGACATGCTTTAAGAATTTTTACTGCTTCACAATAAATATTCTGACTCCATGTGCTGTCATGGAAGACTGAAATGAGCAAAAATCTATGATCTTCACAGCCGGAAAAAAACCCCATATAATTCTTCAAGTTTTAGCACAAATCCTTGTACTGAACTGAAACAAGATATGCACTGCTGTACTGATCTTCTCAATTAAGTTTAATGTGGTTTTCTCACTACAAACTTCCACAGTGAATATTCTCTAAATACTGAAGTTGAAGAAAAATAAAAATCTGTTTAAAATGCAGATTAAGAACACCATGGGTTATTACTAGAATGATTAGTTATGGCTTGTTGTTGCAGGCTCGTTGTTTAAGCAGCATAAAACCCAAGAAAACCATCTCAAGCTCTGTAGAACATAAACTAAGGGGGGGGAGAAGAGCTATATAGGTTCTGGCATTCGTAGAAATAAGAAGGAAACCATGCACAAAGACATTAAAGTTTCAGCATACACAGCAATAAGCTATTTTAAATCGCATTCGTTTTCTCCTGACCCTGATAATGAACAGCAATAGCAACACTACATGGACAATCCCTGTTTATAAATTAACAACTGATACAATCTTTTCACCCCTTGAAAGCAGCACTGTAACTCAGTAGCCTAAAAAGAAACACAATTCCAACACACAAATTGATTTCACAATATATTAAGAGCCAAAACAAACTAAAATCAGTAAGTCCATCTCATTTAGCAACAGCCATCAAACACATTTAAGAAACTAAGGCATGTCCATCCCAGCTGCCCTGCCCTGACACACACATTTCTCCCAGGTCAGCCACTCATCCTTTCCCCCCTCTGTGCACTAACAATAATGCCCCACGTTTTATCACAGGGATTCCAGCCCTCCCAATGAAACATGCAGTAGAAATCCAGCAATAAATTGGCAGAGACAGATTTGCAGGCTATAAAAGTCAAAAGAAAAGAGGGGAGAAGATAGAAAACTGCTAATTGCCGAGTCGCAGCTACAGTAACATCTGCATTCAATTCCAGTTCACCTGGGCAAAACACTACACAATTATCTTTATAACTAGACACCACGTAGTAACATCACTGAAAAATAATTAATAAAGAAAACTCCAAATTAAAATTTATGGTATAAGCACCAGGAATAAAGTCACCTTCTGACTTTGGAAACATTCAGGCCATGTACTTTGGGAATTAGGGGTTTGTTTCTTTAAGTCTTACATTATCAATTAATTTTAAAAATAAGTATTTAAAACTGGGTTCATAAGGTCATATTCCATATATCATACATGAGAAAGTAATTATGGAAGTGTCCGCTTTATCTGTTGAAATGTCAAATAAAAGCCAAAGTGTGATTAACTATCCCTTCCAAAATAAAAACATTAAATCAGACAAAATTTTATTGCCCAGTACAGTGTCTTACCGGGGTGGGGGGAGGAAGAGGAGAGAAAAAAGGGGAAAAAATAAAGGAAAACTAGAGCTTTTCTATAGCAGAGGACAAGGGCTTCATTCTAGAAACTATGTTAAATCACGTCTGCAAAACTGAAGCAGAACTACCAGAAGAGAATAACAGCAAGAGGAGATTTTCAGGTAACAACTCCAATTTACATTACAGTTTTTTTTCCTCTACACATACTAATACTTTAACTAGTGTTCTGCCTTCAAGAATTGTAATGCTAAGATTTTGTTATTTTACTGTATCAAGAAAAAAAGTCTCAGATACAGTATGGGCCTGTAAGACTTGACTACATAAAATCATTTTAACAAGCTTTTATATACAACAATCAGGGGTAAAAGCAGATTCAGTCACTGGCAAGGACCAGTTGGCAGTGGAAGCTTTCATAATGGAGCTCAAGGGCCTGGGCAGTTTCAGAAGCTGAAGAATCACGGAGCTGAGCTGGGAGGAGCACTCACAGCACATCCTGCCCTTCCCTTAGTCTCCTTCCCACAGCTCCGGGAAGAACAGCAGGAACAGCTGTGTCTGCCCCTCTTTGCAAGTCACTCTCTCACCCAGCCCCTTATTAAGGCAACACAAACTGTGCCCCTACTCCTCTCTTCCCAACTCTGGCTTTTCCTTGAGTCTCTGAAACACCTAACTACAGGGGAGAGACAGAGGGGACACATGACAAGTAGATATTTACATCAAGCTCCATTAGAAAATTGCAGCAGGTACCATTTATTGTAATTACTCTGAAGGCAAATTCCTGTTCCAAGCAGTCACCTTCAGAGTGCCCATGGCTCTGTCAAGTCAGTGCATCCCATCAGAACAAGTCTTCCCGAGTCACCTCAGGGACCCAGGAGGCGCTTCTGGGAAAGTTGCTTTGGTTTGGCTGTTCTTTCATTGGTTTTGCTCTCAGTGACAGACGGAAGTCATGCAAAATAGTAAGGAAAGAGGTGCACAGATTTAATCGATATTTAAGCTTCCAAATTCTCCCCTTTTGGCTAACAAATTGTTAGAAGAACAAAGACAGCAGAAGTTTAGATCACGAAATTAAAGCCACAGAAGCACGAATGTGATATCCGAATGAGAAGACATTCCAGAACTCATACACACTCTCCTAATGCTACCAGCCCTCCGCTTGAGACCTGAAGAAAAAAATAAAAAAGAAAAAGAAGAAAAAAGTCTACCAATTCAAGCCTGTACTGACAAATACCGCATTGAACATGTTCTTCTTAATTAAGCTGCTACATCCTGCATAATTGCCATAATAACCATAGACAATGGTAAAGTTACATTCTGGGATTATAGCTCCACTTAAGAAACTGTTTCTTAACAGATGCAATAGCACAAAAGGGTTGTAAATTTTCTTAACTGACCTGAATACAATGATGAATTACATGTTTCTTCCCTTCAATTATTCTAAACTTAGTTGAGTCCCTTTCCTGACTCTTGTAAACAATATTTGAGACTAAATAGTTTAATTTTTATGCAAGCAATCCACCTCAAAACAGAAGTTGCTAGAAAACACTTCTTTTTGCAGACTGATGCAATCACCTATCCAGCCCTTCAGAAAATAATTTGTACTTCCCTCTCCCCATCTAAAAGTATTTTCCTCCCTATTCCAGTAACACAAAACACACTTGGGTTTGCCTATAAAATGCAACTGCTCCAAATATTTTTTCAAAATACACTTTAAAATAGAATCCTTTCAAATTAACAGAAGTCATGAATTAAGTACAGACTCCATTCAAAATAACTTCTCCATCACCACACTATGGCTTATAGTTTCAACTGAAGTTGACAGCTTAATGCTTTAAAAAATGCTTACTGAGGAAGATCTCACTCAATCCAAGCTGCCAGGCTTTGCTCTCTTTGTATGACAGATGATTTGCTTCACCCTTTCCCCTCACCTCCAAAATTCATCAAGTGAGGAAGCAACATGCAGCTCTACCTCCCTCTGCCTGCCTTCCTCAACAGAAAAGAGTTGCAAAGCAGAGAGACAAGCAACATGAATGCAAAACGTAAGAAGTGTGTGATCATCTCTTCTGTGAGAGCCAGAGTAGACTGAAAAATCCCTAAAGAAAATAATGAATATGTTAAGACTGATAAAAAGTTGTTCATTTTTTGTTTCAGTTAAATAGGAAATGACATTTCACTGGTTTTACTCCCTACAACACTGTGAGCACCACCGAGGCCTCATTTCATATGAACAGCAGCAGATACTGTTTTACACTATATGCAGCTAAGCTGTTAGCTACTCGCTGCATGACATAGATTTTAAAAAAAGGTGTATTTGGGTTCAAAAATATTAAGAATTCTTCTAATAAAGTGTCACAGGAGTCTACTACATCTAGAAAATATCTAGTGGAATATTTGAGCCACATATTATAGACGCTTGAGAAACTCCAGGTGAATGCTGTGCTGCGGTTGCCTGTACCTATATTCTATTCCCTTGGCAACTGCTGTTCGCCATTCGCACTCTGGCCAAAGCTACCAAGACCAATCTCATGTTTCAGCACAAGATTTTGCAGGAATGAAACCTACAGTTGTCCAGACACATTAACTGAAGAAGTAATATAAGCATACTTCAAAAGTTTTTCATGAAAGCTTATTAACAGACCCCACCACAAAATACTAAAGTGGAAAAGACTTTTCAGTTCATGGAAAAGAATCGTCATGAATTGCTATCTTGACTGGGAAATGTCTGCTTCATCTTTTTTCCCTTCTCACAGTAGAAAAGGTTACAGTTAAATATTTTAAGTCAGGTGTATGGATAAGCCATGGAAAACTCTTAGAAGTATTTTCTGCTCTGGCTTGATTTCCCATTTAAAAAGTATTCAGGTTCAGCAGAGGAATAAGTTGAGAGAGGAACTTTAGATTTCTGAAGCTCTCACCAAGAGTCAAGCAACACTCAATGACTATCTCCTCTAAATGCTTAAAGAAAACACCACCAAAAAAATAAAAAGTGTAAAAGATCTCATCATAGTAGAAATCAGCAATAATGGAAAGTCAGTCTTAAGAGATACATTTCTTGCTAAGTTCAGGGGAAAACAAAACAAAACAAACAAACAAGAACACCACCACCAAACAAAACCAACCAAACAAATACAAAACAAAAAAAACCATACAAACCACACCAATTAAAACTTGTAACTTCATTCACCTCCTCAACAAGGCTAAAATAAAAATCCATAACTCCCTCCTGCCCCCTACATGACTGTATTCAATCGTCCTTACTTTCTCTCCTCTTTCTGAAGACTTTTGAAAAATTCTTCATATGTGAATTCGAATACAAGGACTGGAATAAAAAAGTCTCGATGCCAGCAAAGAATGGGAGATCCCTGTACCTGAGGCTTTTATAAAGGCAAAGAAATTACTAAACACTGTATTAATCTCAACATTTATCACAAGATTTTTCTTAACTGATAGTGAAGTTTTAGCATAGATTTTTTTTTTCCCCTCAGATTTCCACTAGCGGTGACTCCTTTAACTCACACAGAAATAGTAGCTGGTAAAATGGAAATAAGAGAGTTGAGAACAATTTCAGGCAGCGAAACACACTTGCAGTCTGCAAACTCAAAAACATAAATGCAGATGAGACAGAGAAGAACAAGAGATACAGAAATGAAGACATACATGAAGAGGTAGGACTTCCATTTTTCTACCATGTTTTTGTTTACAACACACATGCAGCAAATCCAGGTGCAGAGGTGCCCGTGGGAAGCACCGCAGAGGCCCTGCGCACAGTGCTTGCATCTCACGGGGCTGCAGGCAGTGAATTCAGCACGCACAGGCAGCTTGTCAGACGAGCACAAACTCCGTTCTGTGGCATCCAGAACTCGGTCTCTGTTCTTATCCTGTCCAACTTTGCTGTTTTGTTCTGGAAACTGAAACCCACCAGAGGTCAGAGGCACGGGCAGGGTAGGTCTGCATCACTGTGCGCTGGGCACTCGCTTGAAATTCCAGATACAGGGACAGATCCCAGCAGCCACTGAGGCAGAAGGACACCTTTTCCAACTAAAAGAAACTATCAGCTGTGCCATAATATAACTCTACATAAATATTAGCGCAGGGTTGTTTTTGTCTTTTTGGGTTTTTTTGTTTTGTTTTGTTTTTTTTTCCTGAGCCACTGCCTTCCCCATCCTTTCCTCTCTTTTCAACAGTAGAAAAAATATGATTGGAGCCCAGTAAATTGACAGTATTCAACTCTATTTCTTCAAAAAGAGCTGAGTTTTCCTATATTGCTCTTTTCACTGTTGTTTACGTTGGCTTGGCAATTCTTCCCATTCTTTGCTTTGACAAAAGAGGTCCATGCTATTGTAGCTTCTGTATCCTACCAACTGCATTTATTCAAACCTCCAGATTATTTTTGCTCTCCAAGGACAGGCTTTAAAAAGAGGAAGGTCTAATTCAGTTTTAAGGTCAGAGTTCAATTCTTTCTATTACCAATGGCAACTCTGTGTTTCTTGTGTTTTTTTTTTTTTCCTTCAAGCATTTCATACAGCAGCTCTGGCTCTGAAACTCATCTAGTTAAGGATTAGGTGATTTTTTAAAAACTTTTTCCCTGTAAACTTGTGCACACTGAATACAGACTCTAAGCAAAAGGGCAATTCACCCCAACACATTTAGGAAACATTATTTTTTTTGCTGAAAAGACATGCACAATTTTAAGAGTAGGTCTGGGGTTTTTTTCTAAAAAAATTTTGGAAGTAGATGAAATTTTATTTTTTTTTTTTTTTTAAATCATCTCATTGTCTGATAAAAGTTATAAACACTAATCCTACATTTGAAAGCTTGTGTGTTACATACTAGCATACTTCTGAACATAACTCATTTCAGTAAGACACTCAGTATTTATCTGTTAAAGGTAAGAAAGCCGTATGTGAAGATTCTGAACTATAAAATAAGGTAGCGCTTCCATCAGATGGTTTTGTTATCTACTCAAAATGTTTTTGAAGAATGTGCTCGATTCCAACTTCATGACACTTATGTTTTGAATTATCTCAAATGTATGTTTTGTGATAAGAGGAATATAAAATCCTGAACCTTCAAATATTCTTTTCCCCCTGCTGACACTTGCACACTTACCAGAATTTATGATTTCCATATTTTACTGTAGGCACACTGTAAAGTGTTTTAGACTTCATATTCAAATTAGCACTTCTGTAATCCCACTACATACAGACAGAGGTATTGAAAGTAGGTTATATATATAATACACGTAGTTGTATATAATACATGATCTGCAAGAGAAGTTTTATAAAATATTCTTTTTCCAATTTAATGCAGAAACTCATTTGGCCAAAGTCTGTATCTTCTCAGACAGCAATGGGGAAATCAGTGCCAGTTGCTGTTGCTCTGCAATTCTAATGGCTCTGAAACAGCTTCATTATGCCACAATTATTCTATAACTGTGGATGAAATATAACAACAAATGCATCCCACCCAGATATGTAGTCTTAAACAGCTATGATATG
The DNA here is from genome assembly GCF_037038585.1 of Patagioenas fasciata. NCBI lineage: Eukaryota > Metazoa > Chordata > Aves > Columbiformes > Columbidae > Patagioenas > Patagioenas fasciata. The sequence goes on from NC_092522.1 coordinate 112,330,427, forward strand.
TATTGCACTTTTTATATTGTGTGAAAACATTCTTGTTCTACAATTACAGTGGTTCAGTAGTGAATTAATAAATGTAACTACATAACTGATTACATATATTTTTAGATTTCCAATTATTCAATATACTATGTGATCCAAAAGTGGTGGGCAGAGAGAACAGGTCTTCATTTTCCAGGAATATCCATAGGACATGACACAAATTAATCAAGACTGAAGTACAGCTGGTGCCCAAACCAGAGTGCCAGAAACACCCCACATTTGGGGAAAACTGATCCACATAAACTAGCAGGTGTTCTTGGCTGCCACAGTTAACAACCCTTCAGAATTCCTGCTGCACACATTGTGATGACAGGTCTTCTGAAGCAACTCTGCCACTAGGGAAGAAAAGTTATATCTAATTTCACATAAACAAATCAAGCTATGTTTTAGCCACGTGGTTAACCTATAACAGAACTTTGGGAGAGGGGAACTTCCTTTTTCCTCCTAAAACAACCTAGACTGAATGATCTAAACATCAGAAAAATCAGCCAACACTGCAGAATCGCAGTTCAGAAGCTCACTGTGGTTCTCTTCCTTGATGCATACAACTTAAATTGTGAGGCAACAGTTCACAAAATCAAAATGGGTTATTTTAAAGACACAGTTGAACTCCAAGTAAGATCAAAGCTGTCTGGCACCATAAAGTGACAATAGTCCTTCAGAATTGTATATTTATAAAGCATAATGGAGGTTCAGGGAAGAAATTTTGTTCTAAACCCTGTAAAAAGGTGCCAGACAAATAAGACAATGGTAGCAATGCATTTTCATTAGAAGACTGGTAGAGGTAAGCCAAGGTACAGGTCAGGACAATGCAGACAACAGACACACATGGTAGAGGAAGACAGGACAAGTCAGGCATGAACATGCCAAAAATATAAAGAAAACCTTGTTAATGCTCTGTGGATAAACAGTACAAGCACTGTTCAGCTCACACGCTACAGGAACGTATGCAAAAGCTGTATGCAAAAGCCCATGTGAAACCTTCTCCAGAAACCTCCTCTGAACACAAGCAGCTCTCTCAGCCTTTAAGTGTTCCAGTCCTCACAGTCACCCCCGTTGCCTCTTGCTGAGCTCTCTCCAGTCTACTGATGTCTTTCCACTGGGGGCCAGTATTCTGGATGTGGTTGAACAAGTGCAGCAGCCTGACTGCTCAGTCTCCTGGCTGTATATCTGTTCTTGCAGGACAACATGCTGTTGGCCTTCCCTGCCAACTCATGTCCTGCTTGTGCCCACCAGGGCCTCCAGGTCCTTTTCAGCAGAGCTGCTTCACAGTCAGTCATTCTCCAGACTTTATAGTAGTAAGAGTTTCTTCAGTTGCAGGAAAAGGACATTGCATTTGTCCTTCCTGAACTTCCCAAGGCTCTTGCTGGCCCATTTCTCCAGCCTGTCTAGGTCCCTCTGAATGGCAGCTCGGTTCCAGCATAGCAGCTCCTGTGACACTTCCCTCCTTCCTTGATGCCAGCTCATGTTCTCTTTGGTTCCTTCACAGCTTCAAGCTCTCACTCTCCTCTTCAAAAATTCCCCACAACTAGTACCTATGGGTACTTCTGCCAGCTGTTCCTGCTGCTTTCCCAGATCCACATAGGCCAGTTAGCAGAAGAGCTTCTCTTTCTCCAAATCACTGCTTTAACTTCCACATAGACCACAATAACCTTCCCCATTCCCACCAGAAGTCAATCTAGACATGAATACAAGTACTACAATATAAGTTAATATTTCCCTCAAAAGTCATTTTTCCTACTTCATAGTAGAAGGTAAGATCTGAGATTTTATTTCCTTAAACACGTTCTTGAAATAATATTAACTATATTGATCCCTCCGACCTCTAAACTGTTTTTCTTTTTTCTCTTAGTGCAAAGGAAAAGAAGCACACATAAAACTTTTGCTCATCTCATTTATTTCGCTGTAGCACTATACAAATTAATTCAAACAAACTACCAAAAAGGTCTGATCAGGGGATTAATTCTTTTAACATGAACACTTCCAAACTACACTAAAAACAAAAGCAATTCAACCTCAGAAGAGAAGAAGAAAAACTAACAGGAAAAAATTAGGACTATATTTTAAACAGTTCTGCAGACTTTCAGTCATCAAACCTATTTACATACACAAACTAAGAAGTGAAGACATGAAACTGTAAGAGCTTTATCAAAACTGCATTGCCACAGGCAATAACTAAAAATCTAGTTCAGGAGAAGGTATCATTACGGAAAGGCAAAGTTAACTGCTTATGAACCTCTAGGTTTAATTGTGTAGTAATTATCTATTCATAGATGAGAGTCTACTATGTGGAAATTTTCAGGTTTTAAAAGTTTCAGTATGTTTTCAGAAGATACTTCACTCCCTCCCCAGTCCACCTGGCAAATGTAGTTCACATCTCTCCAGTAAAAATTCACTTTAAGCCACAACTTAAAACCAAAATTTGAGAAAGTTAAAGAGTAAAAAAGCAGAAACATAAAAAGTTGCTATCCCAGAGGGAAGATTTTTACTACTAGTGTAATGCGCAATATAGTAGACTTACGGCAGTTGAGGGAACCATACATTTGAATTTCTCAACTTCTATGAGTTTGAAATGTGAGGAATAATGTTGCAATATAGCAGTTAAATGTAGTAAAAAGGAAAAGAAAATTAAAAGAAAAGGAGAAAGACTCTGGTTATGTATTTATAACAGTGGTAAAGCATTATTTTCCTCCAAGATCACCTCTAGAAACCTGAGGGCAACAATCTTAACTACAGACTAAGAACGCTAGCTGTAGCTATTAAAACGAAATTAGAAAGAGCCATCACTCCAGCTATCTTAACACACAAAGTCTGTGCATCTCATGGATCCTTGAGAACGAGCATGGATCCCAATGATTAAGAGACAGCAGAGATTCAGGAGCCATCATCACAGAAGAAGCAGAGAAATAACACAAAAAAAGTAGGAAAACATTACAATAACAATTCTGCAAAAACACGTTAGTATCACAACACAAACTGGAAGCTGACAAGCATGTATGGCCATCTATGCAACTTAGTATTTCAGATTCCTTCTCACCTCTGGGAGCTGTTGAGCTTATGTAACTTACAGTCCTTTCCAAAAGTCTCTTGAATATATAAATCTTTTGTTCAGACATCACAAACCTTCTCCTGAACAGTTCTGAGAGAATCACAGAATAGTTTGGGTTGGAAGGGACCTTCAAAGCTCATCCAGTCCAAACCCCCTGCCATGAACAGGGACATCTTCAACCAGATCAGGTTGCTCAGAGCCCCGTCCAGCCTGGCCTTGAATGTCTCCAGGGATGGGGCATCTACCAACTCTCTGGGCAACCTGGGCAGTGTTTCACCACCCTCACTGTAGAATAACTTCTTCCTCATATCTAGCCTGAATCTCACCTCCTCCAGTGTAAAACCATTACCCCTTGTTCTATCACTACATGCCCTTCTAAAAGGTCTGTTCCCATCCTTCTTACAGGCCCTTTTTAAGTCATAAAAGGCCACAATAAGATCTCCCTGGAACCTTCTCCAGGCTGAACAACCCCAACTCTCTCAGCCTGTCCTCACAGCAGAGCTGTTCCATCCCTCTGATCATTTCGGTGGCCTCCTCTGGCCCCTCTCCAACAGGCCCATGTCTGTCCTGCACTGAAGGCTCCAGAGCTGGACACAGGACTCCAGGTGGGGTCTCACCAGAGCAGAGCAGAGGGACAGAATCACCTCCCTGACCTGCTGGCCACACTCCTTGTGATGCAGCCCAAGATTTAATTGGCCTTCTGGGCTGCAAGCACACATTGCCGGCTCAGTGAGAGTGACCTCTAAAGATGCTAAGCTACAAAACACAGGCCAAAAACAAGAAGCAAAAGGATATCTACCATCTGAGACTTTTTTACAAGGAAATACAGGGAAAAAATGTGTCTGTATTTCCTAACAACGTGGCCCCGAAGATTGAAAAAAAATAAATTCTTCTACCTTTATTTCCCCCCCATTTGTTATGCCAACTCTTCCTTGACTGATAAGACCTTAAAATTTTTGTGACACTGGCCTCTAAATGCCATCCTAATGTAAATAACAAGAAAAACAACTGCTTTATGCTTATAGAATGCACTAGAAAAACAAGCCTTTCACTAGGTACTTAGAATTTACCATCTGCAGCTGAACTGAAGGTTCCAGATGAAAGGAAATTCCAAAGACATTTCTCACAGGTAATGAAATTCTTAAGACATCGCACTTCTGTGTGCATTCATGTTGCTGCTGGTGTACAGCGAGCAATCGTGTTGCAATGCTTTTGCCTTGGCAATAGCTGCAGGTGCTTCTTTGTCCCATCTCAGCTGTTTCATACACAAAAAAGGCAGCTCCTGCTATACCATCTCAAGTTCCTCCTCAGCCACATTCCCCTATAGATGGAGGAACTAAGAGAACACAGCCATGTTGTGAATTTCCATAAGGACCAACGCCACCTCAGCGCTCCAGCTGGCAACCAACCCTCTTGTTGTTTAAAGTGCTCCATACACACAGGCACAATATGGTCAATTCCAAGCAGTATTTCATCCTACACGTACACAGAATCATATATGAAGACCTAGAAGACAAACTACGGTATATTTTTCCTCCATCAAAATGTTTTTCTGCCTCCAGAGCTGCACAGTGCTCAGCAGCAGGTCTGAGCTGCAGAAGGCCAAGCAGCCACAGCATCAACAGCGCATGAACAAGGCAGCTTTAAGCCAGGTCCCCGGCTTAACGTGGGTGCTGTCGTGCACTTGGTCCATGTTAGTGGTCTCATCGCATGCACCACAGCACCTTCCAGAATCTCTTGGTACAAACAATTATGGTCTTGAATTTCCAAAAAAGCACTGAGCTAAAAGGAATCACAGGAAAGAGCTGCCTTTTTCTTTTTTTGCAGGTGAAAGTAGAAAATTCTATTTCCTAACTGCAACAGTGTGAAATTTAGAAAAGAAAACCAGATTAAATGGTTGCCTGACTCAGATTCCTTTATAAGACTTGTCAAGAGTCAAAGTTCACAAGGACAGATTGAACCATTCTCACTCCTTTCCTAAGACCATTGTAATTACAAGCTGCATAAGCTGAAAAGTCATAATTCTAGTTTCTACCAGTTGAAACATTGGGGTTTATATTTTTGCAATGTTTTCCTTTTCGTCAGAATTGTATTAATTACAGTCATCACTTGCAACTTTCTAGTATTATGTGGTAATGAAATACTACAACTCACAAAACCAGAACCTTGTTCAGTCAGTCAATTTAAAGCAAATTACAACTATATCCTGTGTTCTACAGAGAAGCAAACCAAATAGCACACTCATTTAAACTGTATTTCATAACAATTTCATATCTACAGAATGACAGTAATTCTATTCATACTAACATCCCATTAAAAAATTAATGCTAGAATTAAAAGGCCCACTCCCTTAAAATGACCAAGAACTTCCTTTTTCTTTGATTAACATGGGTTCACTCTGATTCACATGAAACAAGAACTGCCAGAAGCTAAAGCTACTTTGACTAAGCTGGGAGACCCATCCCACTTCAAAACAAAAAATCTTTTATAAATTAATAAGAAAACGTTACATTGTACAACTTCAGTCTATTTCATTAGTTTTTATTCTCACTAATGGATTATAATGGATCTGGGTATACGGGATTTTCCCTCATCCCCATTTTGTAGTTGATCAAAGACAAACATTTCAAGGACAAACAGCATTATCTGTTCTGCAACCAGAGAAAAAAAAGTGTGAACCTGCACATATCTGATCCCAGCACTGGGAAGTACTGTCTGCCACATGAATAAAGATTCAAACTACATATTTCAATTTTTCAAGAGCAGAAAAAATGAAGTTCTTGACCCACAACTTCACATCTTCACCAGGAGAACGCCGGTGAAATGTTTTAGGGGCCAAGAGGCAAAATGGCAGTTAAGTCAAGTTTGTCAACCAAATTAAACAAAACCAATTAAATAAAAACCCAAAAATCAAGAATAAACGATCCTTTAACCCATTTTGAACACCAAAAAAATATAATAACCACATTTAAGACCCTTCCTCTCTGCCTCTCACACTATAAATTTTATTAAAACAGAAGAGAAAAACTGGAATATGTTTTACCAATTTTATAATTACTGCAATAATTTCTCTCCATGGTCCTAACTGCTGCCTTACAGAAAATGATAATAGAAGTGTTTTCACACCACAACTGAATAACTACATGTGTTCCTGATACTAGAAACATAATAAAAAGTGCAGTAGTAAGCATTATATATCATAAAATAAATACTAACTTCTGCTCAGAAAGGACAAAGGTTTTACAAGGAGGAAAAATGTCAGGGGAATTACTTGATGAATAAAAAACCTCTTCTACATGGAGAATTATCCAAATGAGACTGTTGAAACTTTGAAGTGAAAAACTAAACTATAATGCTGGAAGACTAGAAAAAAAAATTCTATTAGTTACTCCAAAAACTACCCCTCTGAAGTAAAGCTTCAAAGTCCTATTGTAAAATATTAAATAATTAAATCTTCCCAATTTCTTATGGGTACTGAACAGTATGCTTCGAAACTAATTTCATAAGTGAAGTATTTGAAAGAACTAATCTAGAAGTAAAGAATTATTTTAATTAACACACAGAACATCGTTATGATGTTCAAGAAAGACTCTTTTATGAAAATTTATATTAAATTGACAGTAAACTAACATATGCCGAAAGGAAAGAGTAGAAAAATCTGGATTTAAAGCCTCTACCTCAGCAAGCTGCATAAGAATCAGTAACAGGAAGATTAATGATTTTGAAGTTACTGATTGCTTGAGTGTTAAATTGCATTTCAAAACAAATCCTGAAAAAAAGTAATTGCTTCCAAGGAGCTAAACACGTGCCTTATTTATTTCCTAATGCTGACTGCTATTACAAACCAGTTACATACTTGTACTTGCACTTGTGAAAATCTGGGCAGTGTCAGGTCAGAAAAGGCCACACTTCCTCTTACGTGTAATGGAGGCAAGAACATTTAAAGTCCCTGTTTTCCTGATAATAACCAAAAGAGAGCAAAAAGCTTCCATGAATGGCACAAAGTATAACAGAAAATGAAGACTGGTCAAGTACATGAAGACAGAGCTGTTCTCTTGATTCCAGGTAATAACCAACTGCAGATTGTCATACATGGAAGCTAATTTATGCACCTAAAAAAAAGTACTTACCAAGCTTCAGGCAGCAGGAAAGCATATTCATGTGGTGAAGTAGTCTCTGGAAAATTGGAGAGAACTGCCTGTCTGTGTGGAAGTAAAGCTGATCCATGGAAAGTGAACAAAATTTCCACAGCTCTGACATTGCTTTCCTAAAAAGCAAAATATTAAGTTGCAGAACTAGCTTAAGACCAATTTACCCTGAAAAGGAGCAGGAAATACAAGCTTAGGTTATGCCACAAACATTTAGGTTTAAAATTTTCTTTAGCAAGAAAGAACATTAGCTCACAGTCACTGCATTTATTTATTTACAATCAAACAAATACACCTCTCCACCTCTTAAATTTCCATTGAGAACCAATCAAGTTCCAAAGGGGGAAAAAATGCACTTAAGCGAAATTACATTCTAGCAAAATAAATATTAATACCCGAGCATAAGTTCTCGCTGAAAGCACAATGTTCTGATTTCTGAACTTCTTGAAGAATTCAGCATCGTAGTGCTGTTCAGCCGCATGAGGCCCTCCAAGGATTTCCTTTAACCAAAAAAGAAAAAAGTACTTTTAAAAGATTGGTTTTTATGCAAGATTTACAAATGCACCAAAAAGTCTACACATTTCTTTATCTGAGTATGAATAAGTATGAGATATATGTGGAAAAGTATGCTCTTGTTTTTTATTTCAGTATGAAAAAAAAGATGCATTTTTTATTTATAAGCTAAGAGATTTTCATGCTTTAATTAGGGTTTAGACAACATTAGTTTACAAAGAGATGTAGTAAAAGTCATTAAGTGACTAGTAACAACTGCAAAGTTGAAAAACTAAGCAAAATACAATTTGACATTACAAAAAACTTCCACTTTGGTAAGTTCATGGAAGAAAGACATTCATTAGAGAATCTGAGTAGAACTTGCTAATTCGACTGACAGAGAGAAATAATAATAATTCTGCATTAACTCCACATCCCATGCTGTTACAAAACCTAATCCCCTTCAGTCACAATATGTTCAGAGGAGGCTTCTGCCCAACTAGACCTCTCAATATAAGAAGCGGCCACTTGCCACAGAGAAGTAGGAGAAACAGTAACTTTAACAGAAAACAGCTTAATTTCTCAAGTGAGAGACTGTAGCATTTCAAGAATACTATAAATATTAATACTACAATATTTAGCAAAAATGATATCATCATAAAATCATTTTAGTTGCAAGAAACCCTTAGGATCATCGAGTCCAACCATAACCTAACTCTAGCACTAAACCATGTCCCTAAGAACCTGGTCTAAATGCCTTTTAAACACCTCCAGGGATGGTGACTCCACCACTTCCCTGGGCAGCCTGTTCCAATGCCTGACAACCCTTTCCAGGAAGAATTTTTTCCTAATATCCAATCTAAACCTCCCCTGGTGCAACTTGAGGCCATTTCCTCTCATCCTATCACTTATTACTTGGGATAAGAGACTAATACCCTCCATGCTACAACCTCCTCCTAAGGTCTCCCCTCAGCCTCCTTTTCTCCAGGCCAAACAGCCCCAACTCCCTCAACAGCTCCTCATGAGCAGTTCATCATGTGATGAAAAAATTACAGAAGTACTTATGGAATGAGAACACAAGAGAACCGTAGCAAGTTACTGAGTTTCCTCACCTCATAGGTTTCAAGGCGATCAAGGTAGGTTAACAGCTTCAACCTGGACCGGCAGAGCTCTTTTTGTTCCAGTGTCAGCCTATGTGCAAAACAGGAATTTCATGCTTGAAATTGATACTGTACATCATGTACATCTGAAGACAATGGTTACACATTTTAATGACTTTGTGCACTGGAATGTATCAAGAAGGTAAGTAAATTGAGAATTTCAACACAATATAATGCCAACTAAAATTTAAACCACTTTCCTTTTAGGAATAACATATGTGAAGAGTAACTGCTTTCTTACAATTGTGTAGTTATAATAAAACTATAACATTTCATTTACTTTGAGAAGTTTACTGATAATAGCAGTTCTCGACGCTTCTTGGCTTCTTTTTCCTTTCTAGTATCCATTTCTTCATCTGGTGACAAAAAGTCCTCATAGGCAATTTCAGTGTCCACATCTCCTGGTAAGATAAATCTGGAGGACAAAACCAGTAATGTAATCAATGTTGACACAAACAAATTATTGAATAAACATAGTAACACAGCTTTCTGTTTATGTCTTGACTAAAAATCTAAACTTGTATAGAAAACTATAATGGTGACTTTGGCTGTTGTAAAGCAGCAGGCACTAATCACAAGCCAACAAGAGACATCACCTCTTGCTTCTACCCCCCTTCCTAAAACAAAATTAAAACACCAACCACGCAGCTCTGATGCTTGTGAAAAGTTTCTAAATTCCATAGGTACGACTGGGACTGACAGCAGCTCTACAGCATACAATGGTAACAGCCGACTGCACGAAAGAACAGTGTTCTATTCCCACCACCAATAACTGGATATTGAAGAGAATTGTCTCTGCATGTATTTCCCCACAGACCCACTGTGTTTTGCTTTGCTTCCCTCCCCACTTGAGCAACAGAAGACCATTATAACAATTAAGAATTACAATAAAATGCCTTTAGAGCTGCAGCTTCCAAAAGCGGCAGCAGAAAACAGATTCTCACAGAAAAATTGCGACATCAGAAGTTTTATATAATAGAGAAAATAAAGGACATCCAGAGAAGAGGGCAAATGCAGCACAAAATAAATAGCATTTTTACTTTTGTAAAAGGTAAAAATCTTTAGAAATCTTTAGAAAGGTAGAAATCTTTAGAATAGCTTGATTCAAAAGCATTACTTTTCTACATCCTTCAAAGCACCTTAACATTTCCATTGATTAATAAAATTAAAACAAACCCAACACAAACACAAACAACTCTAAACTGTTACAAAATATTTAATCCATCATTCTTTAAAAAAGAAAACTAACAAAAAAAACACTCTTCCCAAACCTGCCACCATCTTCTCCTTTTCCTATGGCCACAAGAGCCTCCAAGTCTGTGCCCTTCAAGCCATACTGAAGCAGCTTCTTAGCAGCATCCACATTTTCTGGAACTCTTTCCAAGCACTCATGAAGAACCCATGCACGCTTCTTAATTTTGCTCTGTCCAAGAACAAGAGCATAGGCACAATGTTATATGCTTCAATCCAAAGCAGTGAAATCACAGAAGTTAAAATCTTCTAATGTGTTTCTTCCACTGCAGAAACTATCAAGTTAATCTGAAGAGTGGCAATGTCAACCAACTAAAGAGGTGAGAAAACTACCCCACAAACATTAAGCCTCCAGTTCTGTTTATCAGTACATGGACTTAATTTTATTTGGTTAATGTAACGGAACTAAGCCTCTTTACAGTGCTCTGCTAATGACTGTTTGTTCATTAGCAGAAGTCCGATTCCCACCTGCAAAAAGTTAAGCTATATCCTGAAGGTAATAAACGCCCACAGTACAAAGCCCACGAATAGAAAGAGAACCAAAGTATGTGAAAAGCATAATTCCCTCAGAGTATATGTGGCAGAAAAGGGCACAGAAATGCCAAGTGATTTAGCAGAACTTTTGCAACAACAGAAATTTGTATTCCCTAATTAGTATCACTCCTCCTCACACTAAACAAAATGTGATGTTTTGGGGCTAAAACACATATTATAGACTGAGTATATTCCACAATAGCATTCAAGTCATTTTCAGTATCAACCTCAACATGCCAACAGAATTAAGTGATAGAAAGGACACACCAAGGTAACAAAACATTATTGGCCTTATCCGCTAATCTTCAGTTGAGATAGCATAGCACATGGAGAATGGCTACTTGTAAAAGCTTATTTTTACATTAAATTATTATCTGACTTCGGGGGGGGGGGAGGGGGAAGGAAAAAATTTAGATTTCCCATGATCTCTTGGAAGGTTTTACACTATAGTAACATTAGGTTGCGCATTGTTGCCAGTGCTTGTCTGCTAAATTTGAGGTCTTTCATCTAAGCCAGAAAACGTCACATTTCATTCTACTGAAAAACTCCAGTTACAGGTAGCAGAGTTTAATATAAACTTAGTTATTCAAACTTTGCTATAGCTATTGATACCAACTACACCTTCCCATTTATTTTTCTAAAATACTTTGAAGTTACTTAAATACTTTACATTTTCAATTATTATTACTAATCATTTGCCATGCAACAATCTACCACTGCATGTGGGGGAGAGATTACAATCCAGAAAGCAAGCTGCTGTATCAGAAATTAGAAGATACTCCAAAGGAAAGATTTCTATTAACTTCCAAGGTCTCCAGATCAGGCCTTCAGTTAATTTAACAAGATCATTCTCTTCCAGATGACATGAAGTGGAATTTGCCACCAACTTATGCTGCATAAATTAGAACGCAATTGAGAATTCAATTTCTGTAAAGATAACGCAGACATTCTGATAAGAAAGCCTGCAAGTCACAAAAACCAAACCCACCAAATAGTCTTGAATTGAAGCGACATTAACAGCTGACTTCCTCCACTGTCTTTGATACACAAGATCAGAATCAAGGCCATATGCCTGAGCCAAAGACAAAGCCTCCCCATAGTCTTCGTTATCAATCTAAAATGCAAACACATGAAAGTCATCAGATTTCCATATTAAACAAGCAGTTGATTAATTCTGTATGTTGAAACAGGTAGAGGGAAAATTACTGTGGGTACACTCAAGTAGGTAGGAAAGATAACTGCTCAAGATATAGCTAAGTCTTAAATCTCACAGAAACCTCTAGAAATTTTTCCTCAAGAAAAAGGAAGAAGATATTTAGGTAACTGGCATTATATCAACAATCCCTGGAAACTCTAATAGTTATAGACTGGGCTGGTTTATCATCAGAACAACTGAAATGGCCTAGACAAAGTATTCTCTAGAAGTATCTGTTCTTCGGTCAGAGGTAGTCAAAGGGTTAATTTTTATGTATGTCTGAAATAACATGCAAAGAAACTATATTAACATCAGAGTAGAAGTTAACCCATTCCCTGGTCAAAAGCAAGCTAAACTAATTACATTCAATATATTTGTCAGGTCTTCCATTATTTGTAAATGCTCACATAAGTAGCTTCCAGATCTGGCCAAACTCATGATGCACAGTGTCTCCTCAGTCACCTGCAAACATCATCTCATCTGAATTTTTATAATGCCAGTTTTAAACAATAATCCCTTGTCAACTAAGGGACCCTTAGAGTTATGTGCCTAAATCCTTCTGCTAATAAAGAAATAATTTTTAAAATAAATTTCTAAATAAAGGTCATTAGCAGATACAATCTTTGCTTCTACACGCACCTTTCTCTGGTACAGTTCCTCTGGAGTCGTAGATCTCAAACTGACCAGGCGGAAATTCTTCGTAATAGTTCGTGGACGTTTCCGTGGAGGAGCAAATCGTTCCATTTCTGTCACAAAGTACAGGCCTTGCTTTAGGTAGCTGAAGTATCTGTCCTTAGCAGAAGTTTCATCATCTGAGTCAGAGTCATCTTCTCCCTCATCTTCATCACCAGGCCTACTCTCCAAGCGTAATCTCTTTGGAACGAGTTTTATCTCACACTGCACAGAAAACAAATTTTAAAGAGTAGAATATGAAGTGTCCACCTACTACATCTTAACTGGTTTGGTGAGAACTGAGTATATCTCCACTTCCAGTACTTCAAATTTCAGAATCAACACCCTTCCTCCCTTTCTACTCCTTTAAACCCTTTATTTATCTGCTTACTTAACATATTCCACAAACCCTGATAGCGTCAGTCTCCTAGATCTGGTGCTTCATCCCTTATCTACTGAAGCAAGAGTGAAGGCTTTGTAATAGTAACCTACTATTACACTGAAAGTCCTACACCTCCTGGCCAACACTGAACTAAGGGCACATCTTAGTGCATCGTTATAGAGCTTACTGAGGTGTACGGCAATATTTTCAACCCTGAGCTATCCAAAGCCAGATCTTCTGTGTGCTGGTCACTGACTAGATCTGATTTCCAGAATAATACAAAATATTCAAAAATATACATGCAAGCTGCAGTACGTACTAAGATATTCTGATAAATATTATTGTAAACACTTGTTTAAGATATTTAAGATCTATTCCAGTATAAGCCTTAAGAAACAGGCTCTTGGTTTCAAAGGAAATTCCTGGCTAATTTCTTAACCAAAATTATGTTCTACTTCCTCCTGGAATCCTACTACAGACATACTAAAAGAGATCACTTACATGGCTTGGTCTGAATTTAAATGTGCTCCTCACTTTTCTTCAATATACTCCCTCTATAAGAGGTACCTGTTTCAAAATCGCAGAGGGATGCTTGCAGTATTCTTCAAATGCGCTAACATACAAAGTGCTGAAAACTGTCAACACAAACTTTCCTGCAGCAAGATCCGTTTCATTAAGATTCAAGCTTCTAGGAGTCTTGCATCTACTCTCTAGAAGTTATTCAACAATTAAGTTTTTATTAAGACATTTAACTTACAGCAAGTTCAGAAATTTCCTGCAATACCTACCTAGAGATAAGGAAACAGAATCATTTTTCCAATAATAATTTATACTTTTTTAAACCATAGCACACACACATAACACCCTTAGGTTACACATGGGAAAGTGAACTGTTTCCACTGCATTCCAAAAATATATCTGCCTGTGCACACTCCTCACCTCCAGACTTAGAAATCCTCCATCGTGAGCTGAAGTGACCTGAGGAGAACTCTCAAACCATTCACATGACTTGCCCAGCAAGTTTCTTAACGTCTTGACTGATGAAACAGTCAATGCACCAGAGCAGCGAGCCAGGATGACAGAATTAGTTGTCCACCAGTTTATGTCTATCAGTGGGTAATAGGATTCTTTATCTAAAACAAATAAACAAGAACATACCATACAAAGAATATAACTTCAAATACCTGCTAAAAACAGAAGTGACTTCAATTATTAAAACATTTCATCTGGTGGCCCAAATTAACAAACATTTATTACTGTATATGCATTCTTGTATTTTAGATCAATTATATCATATTATATTATTTTACATATATGTATCATATTATATTACATGAGTTCTGCATTAACTAAAGCTGACTGTTGAGGAGAAAAAAAAATCCTTAATTTTGGACTTATTTGTTTTTAATGTTATTTGGTTAAAAAATAGTAAACTGATTTATTTACACAAAACATGACAAATTTTAGGTATTTGATAAAGATCTGCTTCAATACTTTCCGGGCCATCCTTAACCAAACTTCCCTGGCAACAAACATAACACTATTCAAAACCAGAAAAGGTTACACTGCTTTTGAGGACAAGTGACAACTATGAAAAAGGCTCCTGCAACAGCCAACAAAATAACATTATTAAGAAATTAAACCAACAAAACAAAGAAACACAAAAGTCACCATGACTGAGGATGGAAGCTGTGTAATTTCTAAGGTTGTTTTGATTATGGTAACTGGATTCACCAGAGAGTTACCTCAATTTGTGCACTACCGTGTCATTTCTCACCTTTCTGATGAGCCTCTCCCCAAAGAGCACTGAGAAACAGAAGAGTTTATCACTTGTCTGCCACTTCAGGGCTTAGTCACAGCCTAGCTGTGAAGGTCAGGCGAGTTAACCCAAAGACAGAATCACCAAGAAAAAGAGTACAAAGAAACAGGGATCTTTTAATAAAATAAATGTGTATAAGCAATACGGAACAGATGATGGAATAGCTATTGATCTCTGCACTCTTGGAAGAGCCATGCAATAACCAGGTGATAAATGGCTGCATGCGGTGGCCTGAATTTTGGGAAAAGAATGAAGAGCTTGACATGAGGCAAATCCTGTCAGAGGAAACAAAGCCCTTTTGTTTCAGAATTTTAAAACAATTTTTTTTTAATTACGTTAGCTTTTAAGATTTAAAAGACATTCACAGAAATAAAAGGTAAAGTGTAGTTTTTAAACTGTGGACTCTAACAATGCATTACCTACAACATTATGATCTAGTGGCTTCTGATACAAGCCGAGATGTCTGCCGAATGTTAAGTATTCTACAGAGTCATAATGGCATGATTAATAATAAATGAAGTCCTGCACTAACCGGAATATCCTCTTATTTATGATTATAGCTGCAAAAGCATTCCTAAGAGAGGATTTTAATACAACCTATTGTGACACTCATTTAGCTATGCCACGCTACAAATTTAAATAATACATACAATTTTAGCAACTACTCTAATTGAGATTTAATTAAGCCATTTCAGATCTCTGTACATTTGTGTAAATAGTTTTAACTACACAGTGGTATAAAATAATAATCTAATTGTACCACATACCTTTTATTTTCTTTCTCTTTTCACTAGAGAGTATCCAGTCTGGGTTGATCTCATCATAACCTGGCTAGAAAAAAAGATTATATGCAAGTAAGTCTTTGTAACACAGACAATCTGTGTATTTAATCTATTCCTGTAGAAAGTATGTGACTTACTAACACCAGTCTGATGAACAAACTATTCTGGAGTGTTATCTGGCAAAAAGAATTTGGTTTCAGCCATTCAAAGTTAATGGTGTTGGACTCCACTATCATTTTAAAAATATCATTTCAGTCGACCTCTACCAGTGTTACGCATTTGGCATCAAAATGCCTCAATTAAATTTTCATTCCAACACAATTGGCTCTTTTTCTTAATTTTTAAAGTTTAAGACTTATCATAAAAACAGATTATTGAAAAGTAAACACAGCACTCTTGAAAAGTATGCAGTTGACTGGAAAGAGAGTATTGAGCAAAAACGCAGTTACATGAACTACTATCTTCTCCTAGGAAAACATATCTCTAGAGGATTAAAACAGTGTAAATTTCCTACATCCTTCTTACCTGATCAGTTTGGTCCCATTCTCCTTGTTGTCTGAGAGATGGAATAGCCCAGATTGTCAGTTTTCCTGAGAAATGAATAGCTGCCAGAAGAGTTCCATCAGGGGAAAGATTCATCTTGAAAACTCCATCCTGCAAACAAACAAAAATACCCAAGGAATACCTCCCCCACCGCTCCTAAGGAAAAACAAACAAACAAACAAAAAACAACACCACCACTATGTTAAAAGTCAGAGTAAAGGTAAAATGCCAGTTGTGCCATGGAAGAGTAAAGACAACCTGTATAAAGGAAGAACACCATCATAACACCAACAAATCTTTAGGAACATGAACTTCTGTATCACACTGTCATACATCAAACAAAATCTGGCAGTGTGACATTCCCAGAAGAACACTGCAGAGAGCAATGCAGCTACTTAGAGGAGAAACTGCAGGTTGTTCTCCAATCATCTCTTCAGAAAAAACATTCAGCAACATTAGTTTTCTGCTGTCCTGCCTCTCAGGTCCACCCTGGGTGAATGCTGCCCAAACACAGCTTAGTACAGCTCTTCATTCCTGGAAACAAACTTTTGGGTGGGCATTAATACAATTAAAAATGAAGGGGATACAAGAGAGACATAGATGAGAAGATCTTGAAGGAGCACATTGTCCATTACTGGCCACTGAATGTGAACTTAAGAATATCTTTGGTAATAAGAAACTAAACAGCAATATAGCAAACATCAAATTAAGTCCATACCGAAGAAATAATTCGACATCTATAAGTAAAGTCCTTCAAGGCTATGAAAATTCTGGCTGAAGTTTTCCTTGAGGTCTGTATATCTTAAGAGGTAAAATGTACTTCAAACAAAATATTTCCTTAAGGATTCACAAAGTCCCACATAATTACAGCTGAACCTAGACACTATTTCCACAAGACAAACACCTCTAAATATACACTCAAATTTTAAAGTCAAACTTAATGTCACTGGCAACGCATAACAATTTCTGAAAATATAGTTTTTATTTATTCCCCCTATCCTGAACACAACTTCTGTTTTCAGAAAGGTCATTAGGTTCTCAGAGTCTAGTCTTGACTGAAAGACAGTAGGATGTAGATTGCCAAAATGTATATAGTTTTTAAAATCCCATTTTGTTAGCGCAATTCACTTTTAAAAACTTTCTAATAAAGATTCAACCTAGTAATGTTAGAACTATGCAAGCCTGCAGCTAATCAATTTTTAAGCCAGTGCCTCCCCTCTTGGAAAACACTCCGACATGAAAGAACTACAGAAAAGTTACTAGACACCCATATGATTAAGAAGTCTGAATGGAGCTTCTACAAGACATAAGTGGTAGGTATCATTTGAAGGTAACTATTATTTTGAGGTTTGTTTGGGTTTGTGGGGTTTCTTTTTATTATTTTTACTTTATTTCTTAGGCTGTTTAAGTTCTAGCTATGGCACAAAAATGTTGATCAAGTGATCTGCTCACTGTTGTACTATGGTTTGCAGGTACTGAAAGCACTGCTTAAATCCAAACTTTAAACGTGTTTTAGTTGAAAAGGAGAGCATTACTAAGGCTTTTTTTTAAACTAATTATGATTTTTTTTCTAATATAAATAATTATCAAGTATTCTCCAATTATATTCTTAGGCAGCTAGAGTACTGCAATCTCTATTACAGCTTGCCAAGGAATTGTACGTGCCTACTAATGGCAATTCAGTCTTTACAAATCAAGTCCCATGCACAAAGGGCAAAGAAGAAGAGATATATAACCCACTCAGATAAATGGTCAGTGGTATATATCACGGATCTTATCAAGGATTAAACATTTACTCAGTAGTCAGCAATAATTCTGTCACTGTTAAATTTAGATGTTGGGTGGCCATTAACACATTCAAATTTACCACCCAAGTACTGTCATCTACAGAGATTAATCAGTCGTTTGGCAAAGCAGGCAATGCTGCCTCAGTAAACAGCTTGTCAACATAAGGGAACTACTGAACAAGACACTAAAAACCTCTGCAGGTTGTCACTACACATTTTACAAG
Organism: Patagioenas fasciata; assembly: GCF_037038585.1. Lineage (NCBI taxonomy): Eukaryota > Metazoa > Chordata > Aves > Columbiformes > Columbidae > Patagioenas > Patagioenas fasciata. The sequence continues at coordinate 112,348,504 of NC_092522.1, forward strand.
TGTCATTTAAGTTTGCAACGCTAAGAATCAAGTCCCAGTATAGCCAGTTCTAACATACAAGTTCTCTAGCTGCTGTGCCTGTTAACACTTGCCAATTTCCCACTAAGAATATAAACTATACGTCACATATTTAAACTGTAATCTCAGAAATCTGATTAAAACACTCAAGAATGAATAACAATATCTGCTTTTCTTTGTAAATTTAGTACTGGCAAGCACAGTGAAGCTGAACACCGCAACGCTCAGTATTAGCTTTTCTGTTAAAAAAAAAAAAGTTTACTTCAGCCTTCTCTTTTGTATTTTCAGTGAAGGTTATAAAATCTCTCCCCATTCCACCCTTCAGAGAGATTCAGAAAGGTACGTTCTCCCCTAATCAAGCATGCAATTTCTTCTTATAACCAGTCACCTAAATATCTCAAAAAATCTATTAAGGTCCTTTCCAAAGTTCATGTAACTTCAGACCAGCCATTTCTCCTCTCAGGAGGATACAGTGAGGGTCGTAGAGGGATTGTTTAGTGTTCTTTCTTTGTAAAGCAAAAGAAGGGAATACAATTATTTTACAAAGAGGGAAAAAGGGATTAAAAAAGAATCACAAGAAGGCAACACACAACTTATACAAGAAACAGAAAGTGGTGTAGTGCCACATGAGTAGCTCCTAAGGCATGTAGAAGCAAACCATGAGCACTGTGTGCTAAGCCTTAGAAATACAGAAAGCAAACACCTACACCTCAGCATGACAGTCAAGATTTAACACTCACTCATTCAGGGGAGAGGAGAACACAAGGCCCATACCCAGGGTTTGTTAAGAACAAGCCGATTCTGATTGGCAGATTCATTAGGTCCACATGTGTCCTGGTCATAGAACTTTGACCAATAACAAAGTTTTGAAGCTACTTAAGCAAAATGTTTCCATAGTATGTCATAACAGACTGTAAAAATTAACGTCTTTGTGTCTTCCTCATTTAATTCATGAATTACTACTTTGAATCCACACATTTTTTCTTCCCCACATTTGATGAAAATTTTGGCCTGTGGGAGGGTTTTGTTTGTTTTCTAGGGGGAGTGGGGTAGTACCAAAGGCTGGGGTTTAGAGTTCCTCTTTTTTCTCTCTTGGGTATACACTTGAGAAACATCATCACAACCTACTCTCTTCTTGTAGATATATAACACACCTAACATGCTATGATCATTACATTCATTAACAAATAACTAGATGGCTCTTTACACCTTCCTCTGCATCTCTAGACCTATTCTGCCAGCATGCTGAAAATCCAAGATTCAAGCTTCAGCACATGAAATAATTGTATTTTTTACAAGTCAAACAAATGGCAAGCTACTCCATTTACCACTAAAAGCATATTATTTTTGATAAATTTTATCAAAATGTTAATTAAGTTGCATAAATTAAAAACTACTTTCAAACAGTCTCTCAGGGAGTCATTAATGGACAATTACGTTAGTAAAACACATTTCTGAGGTAGCCCTAGACCTTAATACCTGTTCTGTTCCCCGTCTGCTGTAAAATCTTAAATTCACAAGCCTTAATAATCCTCTTCTCTGTGCCTGTAAGAACAGAAACATATCATACAATGAAAGACAATCTCATACAGTGTTTTATGCACCAAAAACTAAGTCATATCTAAAGTACTAAAATAACTCTACAGGAGTTTTTAAACTTACATAAGACTGCCTATTTTAAAATAATGTACAGATAATAAAACGCAGGATGTATAACTTCGCCCATCTAATTAGGTATGTCTCGCGCCACAGAAAAGCACCACCCACTTGCAATAAAATTAACAGCTCACTTTTAATAGTAAGCAATACCCATATAAGAGAAAATACTCAGGTTTATCCCAGCATACTCTAAATAGATTTCAGTATATGTACACAGTAGTTGTTACCAGATCAAACACTCACCTCTACTAGAAGCAAAAGAAATCAAGAGTCAGACAAACCGTGTGCTACCTTCTGTTATGAAGTTATAAAAAAACAAAAATAACAGGACTTTTTTTCCAACAAAGACAGGTAACATATCCCAGTCCACAACTAAAGAGCTTGTATATTTCAGCACTACAATTTTTTGTTGTTGTTTCTTGGTGGTGGGGGGTTTGTTTGTGTGGTGGGGCTCTTTTTGTTGGTTTGTTTGTTTGTTTGGGGTCTTTGTTTGCTTGGGTTTTGTGTGGTTTTGTTTCTTTGTGTTTCTTGTTGCTGTTGTTTAAAAAACAAACAAACAAACCACAAGCAATAATCAAGAACTTCGACGTTCAAATCATGCTACAGAAATAGCAAAAATAGACAGATGCTGCGGGGGAAGATACAATTATTAGATGTCCACATCATAATTTACAAAATAGCAAAACTTTGCATTAAATTCTTCTTTCAACAAGAGATTCGTATTGAACTTCCACTTAGATAATCCTGCCAGTGACAATATTCACCCAGTAAAATGAAAAAACATACTTACTGTTCTAATGTCATCTTCATAACTAGTGACCTGTTTATAATGGGGAGAGCCTGACAGAACTCTCCAAGCAGATATCCCACAACCAGCTGCTTTACATACTCCATCTTCATCTGTTTCACACCCTCCTACAAGCAGCAGTCTGTAAAATATATAAAGGCATATTATGGTTTCATATAGTGTTATGAGATTTTTTTTTTAATTGTCTTAAGTCAGAACTATAGTAGTTTGCTTGCAGTAACAAGAAGACAAACTATATTAAGATACCTAACAGCAACAGTAGACTTCAAACTTCAGGGTGTTTATTTGCAGACAAAAAGACTGAAGTATTACTTCTGTAACACTTGTTATTTGTGGCTTTTATCCCTATCCATTTTCACCTCCAAATAAGGCATAATTCCCAACACTTAAAATGAATCTGGCTACAAATCTGGGTTTCTCTCTTACCCTCAAAGAATAATAACAGCTACAGCTTAAGTTTATGAAAAGTTCTGATCATTCTGTTTAAGCATTAGGCTTCCATTTATTCAGATGTGGTACAGAAACTACTTGTCTTTTAACGAGAAACTGAATGCATCACGGTTTTTCAACTTCATTTTCTAAAGCCACTCTACCAGTTGTAAATGTGCAGGCAATAATTTCATTGCACACAGTAGATGGATATTTTAAAAACTTTGAGGAAACTTCAATTATTGCTGATTACCACTAAAATGCATTGAAATGTTTTCCTTTTAAGTTCTTTCACCTTTATAAGCAAGCAGTTTTATATTTAACTAATGATTATTTTGACAAAAAAAAATTTTTGAACACATGCCTACGTTTGTCTGGAACCATCACTGTATTGAACAACCCATCAAAAAGTAAAGTATCTGCAAAAAATGTACAGGTTGAAAGAGACAGAAGTTCAACCCTGAGAACTCTATCAATTTTCAAAGTCTGCGTTACTCTTGAAATGCTCTACCACCTAGTGGCTGATGCTCATACAGCTCCCACTGTGATCTGGATGCATTTCAAAACATTTCCTGCCAGAGTTAATCGAAAGAAACAAAAAAAAAAAAAAAGAAACTCTTCCAACATTTAATCCCCTTTAAGAGGTCAGTAATACTTATCTAACATTCCCAGGTCTCATGCTGTTCACAGCAACATGACTTATACCATGGATGCTTACAGTCCAATAAAGTTTTTAAGAGTTTTAGTTATCTTGTGGTGTAAAGCAGGGGTGTCAAACTCATTTTCGCCAGGGGCCACATCAGCCTCGCGGTTGCCTTCAAAGGGCCGGAGGTAATTTTAGAACTGACTAAATGTAACTACTCCTACAGTTACTCAGTCCTAAAATCACCTCCGGCCCTCTGAAGGCAACCGCGAGGCTGATGTGGCCCCTGGCGAAAATGAGTTTGACACTCCTGGTGTAAAGAGTTGCCTGAGACAGCAGAACAGAAACCCCTTTCACCATTCTCCAAGACTCCCCACTTACCACCATAATCAACAGGAGAATGGGTAATTTTACATTGTTCTTATGATCAGAAAGTAAAGCACAGCACAGCTAAGACTAACTAGTTCTCCCTTAAGGAGATGCTGTTTAACTTCAGCATATGTGAAGATTCTGGCTGAGCATCCATGACTCAATGGTTTCTGGCTGTAGTACATCAATAAGAAACCATGTTACCATTTAAGGAACAAACAGATTCCTATCAGACCTAAAGAAATCTACCACAAGCAGCGCAGATCATGTTTCAAACTCCTTAAAACTGGCAACCTGAACACCATGTGGAAGCAAACATGTCCTGAGTAATTAGAACACATTTTTTGTAGGAGTAACATCAGAAAAAAAGCAGACACAAAATTCACCTATTATAGCTTTCCAGTAGATACTCAAAGTAACTGGGTTTATGAAGATGACAACGATTAGCAAAGCATGGTGTTAGACAGTCCGCAAGAGGACTCCAACACAGACTAAGCCACAAGGGAGGACTGTACTTCAGCATTATGTAGATTGCAAAAGAAACTTCACCATAAATACTACCTGTCAAACAGAGAATCCAACTGTTGCTCAGTGAGCACAGCAATCCCAGTGTTAAAATACCAACAAACTCCTACAGTGCAGATCTCTTATCCGAACAAGCTAATAATATAAGACTGCATCAAAGCTTTTATGCGAAAAACTTTACATCTTAAATGAAACCAAGTTGTTTTACATTTTAATAGTTTCCAATCAACGGTAACCATTTGGGTTTGATACTGGTTGTCCATTCTGGTCAACTTGAGAGTAGAACAACTCTCAAGTACATATTTGGACAGGAACTCAGAGGAACTTACCAAGACACCGCTTTAACCCAAAATACTTGTAAGAATACTTTGTTCCTCAAATCATATTAAACTCAAGCTCAATCTGAGGATGTCTCTGGTACCAGGACTCTTAAAGACTACAGGGTTGGTTAAAAATCACAATAATGGAAAGGCAGACATTGAAAACCAGAACATTTAAGCAATTCTGTACTCAAGCAACTGAGGAAATCAGAAGTAATAAGCAGAACAGTGCAGCAAGTTTAATTTTCCTTCAGCTTTGGAACATCCACAAATAACTAGAAACTACTTGAACAGTTCATTTTTCTTTGATGAAGAAAGTGACTTTAACTGAGGGAAGCTTGGAGAGCAGAACACCAGTCCTTCAGGAACACGGAAAACAGTCACACTTCAGGTACAGCCAGCACTAAATAACACAGCTCTTAGAACCACACAAAATATTCCAATATCAAACTTTCTGTTGATTACGGGGGAAACATGCACTTCAGAAGAGAAAAATTTCATAGATCCAAGGTTGTATACCTAATAAACCATTTGGTTCTTTCTCTTCTGTATATTTTTTTAAATTTTCTTTCTCCCAGATAATTCTCTTCTGCAATTTTCCTTTGCCTATGATCATCCTATCGGAGAAGCCTGACACACTACCACTGGTCAAAGAACATGAGAGTTGCCCCCAACTCATACCAAAGCCACCTTTTAGACATAGTACATAGTTCTTTTGAGCAACTTCACCTAAAAACAAGGAAGTAACAAGTTTTCAAATGTCTTGCAGGACATACCTCCACCAAACAAATCAAGTTTCAGCAGAGACATAGCACACCACCTGAAATTCCTTGTAATAGCTTAAATTGGTTTTAGAGCAAAATATTTATCCACCCTATTGCACATGATGCAGTTTATGCATGTTTCAGCTAGTCAGGAATAAATATGTAAGGCTACTCTGAGCACACAGTCTAGTATCAATGAACATGAAATCAGAACTTAAAACTCTGAAAAATGTTGGCAAGGTCAATCATTACGTATGAAGTGATGGACTTCCTAACATTTTTTTAGCACAGAAAGCAAGTTTCACATGTCTCTTTCACAGCCTCACCATGAGGAAAGCTTTAAAAAATAAAATTAAAAATCAGTAAACAAGAACTTCATGAAATCATGAAAACACAGTTGTCAATTCCTAATAACCAAGAGAGAATGGGCATAACCTTCTGAAAGATTAACTTATCTATAATCTTGTCCACTCCTAGGCACCTAAATTCTTCCACAAGCTCTTGCTTCTATTGTAACATGCCACTGAATTAAAAATTTCAACAACAGTGACTAGAACTCAACTACAATTGACCACACTGTGCTAGAAGTGACTTAAGAGACAAACAGTAGCACAAAGACCAAGAGAAGAATTAGCAATAATGGTGACAGCAGTAGCTCCAAAACTGCCTGAACGAGCTCTCAAGAGCTCCATCAAGATATATCTTTTCATATAAATTTTGGAAAAACTGTCACATACAGTGCAACATATTCAGAAGTATCTTTTAGGATAAAGGAAATTCAATGACAGCTGGAATGAAGATGGCATATCAGCTTAGACACACAAAAAACACACAACCTCAAGACAAAAAGCCTTTTCCCAGGACTGCAGAGAAATTCATTATGGCAGTACATATTTAAAATTTTAAAAAGCTTTTCAGAGAGCAAAATGCAACAGCAGGGGCAGAAACTATTAAGATGAATAACACAACTGGCATCAAAAGAAAATGAAAGAGAATCCTGAGAGTCTCAGCGAAGATCTGGCCTTGTTTACCAATTACTTTTTTTCAGGACTCCAAAATAACAAGTTGACAGGCAGACTGGGAGCAGTAACAGGAGAGGCTTTTTTTTCCTGTTTACTGTATCATTTTTTTAAGTTAGTCTTACTCAGAAGATACCTTGCCAACAACTTCTTTGGTCCCAGTGATGTGAAAAACTACTTTTCCTGGCCAAACATTTGGGTTCTTAAATCACACCATATCAACTGTACCTTTCTATCACTGCAGAGGGATCACAAAGCAACATAAACTCAATATATAACACCTAAGAGTTAACTCCCTATCAGGTAAAGTTTTGTTTGGCATGCTGCTATGGACACTGAGAGCAATACAACATCCTTTAGTACTTGAGATGCTAAAATGTTAAATAATTTTTATTTTTGCGTGTTTTCTACAGAGAATAACTAGCACACAGCAGCTTGTGGACTCTGTTTCTAGAACCTCTTAATCTTCTAAATGCTTCTGGCATCATCAGAAGTCTCCTGGGAAGTCTTTGAGGAACTTCACAGTGCCCACCACTGCCAGGAAGAGCGAGCTAGTAAGTTCTAGAAGCTTTTAACAAGGTCTGATCAAAGGGTGCTTCGAGCTTTGTTCCAGCAAATTCCTGATTAGTATGGGTCAAGAACTCTTGCAACGAGTCCTAGAAAAAGACCTATGGAAGTGCCAGTCCTAGAGCACAGCCAGTGGATTCAGCATGTTGTGCAGCAAATGATGGCCAGAAACCTGAGACTTCTACACAATTCCTCACTCATCAGTTTTGGTACAATCAGAAAATTCCAACTGAATCTAAAACCCTTCACCTCCAATCATTATCACAAATTTTGGGCTCCAGTATCAAACATTTTCTGTAGCAAGTGCAGAGAACCCAAGATTAAGATACTCGAAATAAGCAGGTATCAAACCTTCCATTAGAGCTTACAGAGAGCTCACACTGAAGCAGACATTACTAAAACGCACCATAAATTCCATCACAGATGAATGCCGGATCACATGAGAACACCAACAATACACATCTAAAGAAAGGTATATAAAGCTTTTCAACTGCACTGAAACTCATTATTAGACTTTTTCCCAAAGATACTATTTCAAGTTTTCCTACAGATTCAGATACATTCCCTACTGACTTAATTCTTTTTGCAATTATCATATACCTAGTGGAAAAATTTAAGCTTATTAATTTCTTGGGTGCTATTTTATTGCACTGTAATAGATAATGAGCAAATATACAGCAATATAGATTTCAGTAAGTCAAGGCTTACAAGCAGTGGAGATAGATCAGTATAACTTCACCTTCTGAAACTGAATGAAACGCAAGAAAGCACAAAGTGACAAAGCTGAACTTAAGTGATCAAAGCTCGTATTATTTAGAATGAAAACTTTGAAGTGTTCATATGTATCTACAATTTATTGCACAACTTAAAAAACCTGCCTCCTTCAACTCCTTCTGTTTTGTTTTGATAACAAGACAATTTCAGCAAGAGACTCTGCTCATTAATTTTGACTTCTTTAATGTCAAATTTAGAAGTTTCTACCACAGGGTAAATTCAAAACAGAAAAGACTTGTCTACATGAAGGGCAAAACATTGGTTGTTTCTGCTTCCCATCCATTCCAAGCAATTTTGCATTATTCCAAGCATCAGTTTTTCAACTTTACTAAGCAAGGTAACTGGCAGCACGTATCAGGAGATACTATGATCACAGGGGATTCCACATGACTGTTTCTATTTTCATGGAATGAGTCATGATATTTTCTGATAAAAATAATAATTCCTGAATGTGTATGCCACATCATTACACAAACTTATTACCTCATCAGTAGATATAACCACATATTTTGATGTAAGGAAAGGAAAATACAAAATATAAACAACAACAAAAAAGCCAACCATAAGCTACCATAAAAAGATAACTTTAATTCCTAATATTGTCAATAAAGTGTTCTAGGCACTATGCCAGCATCGTCTCCTGCTCTTTTACTTCATGCTAAGATCAAGTTTTAAAAATGTTAACCTCAGATCTTATAAGAATAGTAGGAAAACCAGAGGTATTACTTCTCTTGGAGATGAGAGGAAAGAAGGGAAACAAAACTAAGTTTTTACCTTTTTTTTTCCTCTCCTCTTTAAAACCTCTATGGCAAGAAGTTGCCATTAGCACACACAAAGCAATGTCTGTACTATTTGGCTGACAACTATGCCAGCTGATTTTCTATGTATTTACTTGTTAATGGGTTCATCCATTATAAGAATGTAAAAGTTCTGACACCATTTACTCAGAAACGCACCAAAAATAATTATAATAGATGGATGTGCTTGCTTTTTTGTCAGAATAATTACTTTATCATACTCTGAATATTAACAACATGATTTGCAACACTCACTGTTACAATCAATCTACTTCCTAATATTAGGAGCAGAAAATATAACTTTGGAAACAATTGTCGAGAACCATTAACCCTGGCCTGATCAAAGGAAAGAAGTTCTGTTGCTCAGTCAGATAGCACTACCAAAGCTCCATAACCCACACCTATGACCTCAGAAGTCTAGATTTCTTATAGCGAGTATTAATCATGTGGAATTACTAGATATGAACTAGGTAGAAAGAAAAAAACATACTCAAAATTAATCCCTCAAAGCTAGAAGACCATTACTTTTCACTAATAACCGTTTGTTGTTTGGTTGGTTGTTTTTTTCTCAAGTAACACTGACGAATGAGAACAAGTTTTAAACTGTGAGTTTCTTCTGGTATTCTATAGCTAACCCTAACTTCTGTAAATACAATACAGTGATATAACATACTGCACTGACAAATCCAATCCTACTAGATTTAATATAAGAAAAGTATCTGGAAGGAAGTATAGTTCCCACAACTGCAGAGAAATAGAAAAATAAGTTGCTGAGTTTATCCTGCTGTATAACAAGTAGGTATTAAAAAGGCAGATACATTTTTAGCATACATAACTGGCTAACCAAGATCTATTCCAACTACATCTGGTTCAAGAGCAGGCAGTCAATTCATCCATCTTTCAAGTCTGGTATCTGTACCCAACACATTATCAACAGAGAAAACACATCACAAGACAATGCCAAATGTCAAAGCTTGGCAGTTCCTGTCAGAACACCATGGAAAATGGGCTGGCCAGCATGGCCAGCTATCACATCCAGACAGGAAAAAAACAAAACAAAACACAACACAGAACCAAACAAACTTCTGTATCAGCCTTTACATCCACAAATTCAGAAACATCTTTTGAAGCTATTCCTGACATAAAAAACGCTGCTTATGTAAAGTATTCAAACAGTAAATGACGTAACTCAATTTTCACTATTCCCTTAGTAAAGCGAGATCAACTAGGGCTTCTTTCATATGTACACATAGGCACAATGATACATGACTTGTTACTACTGATTCACTAAATACCAACGTGGCAGAATGCAAACCTCCCTCTCTCCCCCTCCCTTCTTCAGTATGGAAGGAGTAGGCACATCTCCCTCTCTCTCTGCTGTTTGAGGCTAACAGCTTCTTTTGTTTGGCCCCAGAGCATCCTGGCCAGGGCCATTAGGAGCAGGGAGTGCTGAGGCGCCAGTGAGCCACTGGGCGCCTGTGGCCAGTGTGGGGGATGTTTGGAGGCTTCAGGGGCACCCCACAGTCAGTGTGGGGGTGCAGAGAAGCTTCTAGAATGCCTACAGTCAGGTCTGATCAGCCAGTATAAAAACGGGACTCTCGTCGAGACTCCGCCCATTGTCGCCGGTTTCTCAGAGCACAAGCAAGATGCTGCCACCGAGAGCCCCCCTCCCAGGGACGGAGACTCCGCTTGCCTTGCTGCCACGTGTGCGAGTAAAACTTCTCGCAAGATTGCGAGTATATTTATCCTTTCCGTGCACATTTGCACATGTAACTTCCTGTGCTTAATATAAGCAGGTGTAAAATTAATTCTCACATAATCGCAAGTGTATTTATCCTTTCCGTGCACATATGCACGTGTAACTTTCCATGTTTAATATAAGCACGAGTAACTTTCTGTGTTTAATACAAGCACAAGTAACTTTCCGTGCACATATGCACGCATACTTTAAATTATTTCCTCGCACAATCGCGAGCGTATTTTACTCCCGTGCTTCCATATAAGCACGTGGAATATTCCGTGCACATCTGCATGTGTAAGTAAATTAACCCTCACAGGATTGCGAGCGTATTATAAATTTACCCTCGCGGAATCGCGAGCATACACTTTCCGTACTCACTACGAGTACCTGTATCTCTTTAAGAATAATCCCGCATCGTGTTCAGGCAAGTGTGTACTCTTCCCAGACTCAGAGACGGTTCCGGCATTGTTTTGGGTGAAGCCACGTGCATGCACCCTGTGGACCGCCTGTTGTATTAGTTGCTGCCCCTTAATAATTTTCCTCAACTGATATCCAAACCTATATTTAAGTCACTTTTGGAGTGCTAAAACCCTGTTTCTCACCGGTTTAATAAAAGTTGTTTTGGACCCTGTTGTCCCTTAAACTAATCTTGGGGTGCCTCCGTGACAACCAATATTAAAATACTTTTTTTTTTCCCTCATCCTCTTTATCCAACACATTCCAATGCTTATTTCACCACCTTCATTCACCATGTCGATATTATTGGCAGGGAGCAAACAGAACACTTACCTGTGACCAGGATGATAAATGACAGTAGTTATTCCATGGGCATAGTGGCTGCTAAAGCTGAAACTATGACTCTCTTGAAAGCTTTGATTTGTTCCAACACTAAGTATGGGGAAAAAACATACATATTATTTCAAATTTATTTTCTCTGATCAGTGGAAAGAATTCCCTTGAAGTTTGCCGTGCCTTCTCAAAGCAAGTAAAAATTAATGCTTACCTTACAAGATAACTTCTCAGTTCTCCACGATAATTAATGACAAGGAGTTCAGCTGACCATTGGGCACTTGCTTTGTATTCTAGAAAGATCAATCCAGCAATAGCATAACTCAGATCTCCTGGAAAGCTTGCTGTCTTCACCCAAAAAATGTAGACAAACATTGAGAGAGAAAGTGGATAAAAAAAAAAGAGTCTTCATTACTGAAAGAACTAGGAGTTAAATATACTATACTGCACAAAATTTTATTACAAGAAATGAAGTTTCATAGTTTGTATTAGTAAAAAATACACTTCTTTTTATCTTGATTTTACAGAAATCTTATTACTATAAAGTCTGTAAAGACAATATACTACAGAAATACATTTGAGCCACCTTCCCAAATTAGTTTAATGCAACCTTTGAATATGCAAAATATAACATATGTTGTGTGGAACAAGCCACCAATAATTATCTATTCTAATACGAAGAAACAATAAAGTCTTCATATTGCTTTATCAGCAATATTTCTTGATTTATAAGTGACTTTGCATCTAAACTGTAGACTTGCAATCTAGTAGTACAAATTTTAATTATTTCCACATATACTAATTTGGTGATTCTATACTTTCACGATGTGATGTACCTGCAGATCTACCACAATTCTAAGAAAAAGAAAAATGAAGATTCTGACTAGATATAAAGCATGTCCTTTGTGCTGTTCTAAGTGCTACACATGACTTAACTATAATATATCTGTAATATGATAAACACTTCATGGTATGTTTGTGCACAGTATTCATATTGTAAGCCTTTTTACCAAACTAAGCCATGATTTAGAAAAGGTCAAAGAATGGAAGTAACACTGTGTCCTTACAAAAAAATTCTACTATATTCATATTTAATCTAAGTGAGCACTTACCGGTGAAATGACCAAAAGCTCACTACCCATTAGGTCAAACACTCTCACTGTGCCAGTGCTTTCAGCATAAGCAAGTAATGTACAATCATGACTCCACGCCACTCGCCTCCACTGAGGGTTGGGGTCCTTTGGCACTATGAAAAAGGAAAAAAGTCATTAAAAAGTGAAACATGAATATAATCCCTTAAACAGAACAAAAAGTCAACTACATCAAAAAATGCAAGGTGATGACCATCATTACAAGCTCATCTCAGAGGAGAAACGAAGAAAAAGTATCCAACACCCGCTGTGTCTCTCAAACCCACTAATTTTAACTATCATTTTGTTTCAGATTCAGGTTTTATACCTTAACCATCATGAAAAGAAGAGGGGGAGGGAGGGTAATGTAGCTAGTCACATGCAAAATCATTAAGAGATTCTTCACAATGCTTTTAAGAAGCTGCAACACTATCTTTAAAGTAAACTGACACCACGGCTTCTGCCATATTGTATACCTTGACATTTTCCAACTATGGATCCAAAGTCATCTTTTGCAGACCTGCAGAAAAATACTCATATGGATTTAAATCAGAAGAAAAAACACTATTCAATTTTCTAGAATAAACAGAACGTTATAAAAATACCGTAAGTGCACAACTAAAAGGCCTTCATGTATTTAACTACTTGTTCAGAAAGGTCTTCACCCTTAGGCAGCTACAACAACTAATAATAGTATTTTAGAAACCCCCCTCCCAGTGCATAAATATTAATAACCCTGATTTAGTAGTAATGCTGTTCCAAACAGGAGAGCAGCCTTTCAGAACTTCAGCATGTAACTTTGGAAAAAAATGTAGTCAGTATTCTCTAGGTTACAATTTTAGAAACAATGCAAGAATATAGTTACATTAATACAGCTGAAACACAAGATTTATTTTATAGTCTATAAGCTGACATTTATGGTGTTCATACCCCTTCTGATTGAACAATTTTCATACACTTGCTTCTTTTACATATAAATAGAAGGTCTGACCTTCTGGCAAATGGATTTTTGTGAAGCAAGTAAACACACTCAATCAAGATCCGTTCTACAGCTAAATGTGTTCTTGAACCAGCTAGGGAGAGCTTGTTTTTAGAGAGCTTAAGGAAAAGCGTTGGTCCTTACAGTAATCCACATCACTTGTGAAATAAGGTGAAGTATTACACATGCCAGCAACTCTACAGAGAGAGTAAAGGAGAATTTCAAGAGGGAACAGAAAGTAAAGGTTAGGAAGACCATGATTTGGGGTTTGCATTTTGAAGTATCTTGACTGTTTTTCTTTCACATCTTGAAAAAAAAGGAGGAGAGAGATCCAGATAGATACTTATAAATGACTACAAACACTTTCTGAGAACTCCACAACTGTGGTCATGAAGCAACAGATAATACTAAGTTACCTGATTTCCACACATTGGTCTTGAACAACTGCCAACAATTTACCATTGCTGAAAGAGAAAAATACAGGCGTGAAAGTTCATTTCAAGTACAGAACATGCACGAGAGCTCTGGGTGCTTTTCTGCAAGGTTAGATATAAATTTCCTGTTTCATAAATCACAACAAATCGGGAAATATCAATTTGTATACCAGAAAAATCAGTGCTGTAATAAGATTCTCTTTGTATCACTGTAATGCATCTGTCACTCTTTTCTAGTAGCAGTAAAGAAAACAGAAATAATGTCTAAAATCTTGCTGCAGGGGAGGTCAGAGTCAGATGTTTCTTATGGATAATTTTATAACAGCCATATCTAAAAATACTTTATTAAGTTATATCATCTCCTCAGGTCTCCTGTCTTTATACCTCACACACAACATTGCATCTGGTATGTTGTGCATCAAAAGGGATCATCACTTCCCTCAAAGAATCACCCTCTCTCACAAATACAGAACTCTTGACGAACCACTTACCATATTCAGGGATCATACACAATGAACTAACTCATTCCATACTACCTTCATGTCATTGAACCATTTTTCTGTTCATATTTATGCTTATTTTTAAAAGCCAGTGATCTCACTGATGCTGCTAAAATGACTACAGAACAGCTGGTTCTAGCCTTGGAACTCTCACTTCTCCTCGATACATACAGTAGCAGACAAATCTTGAGGTTGTGCACTCACTTTCCACACATTTTAAAATAAGCACTTTTTATTACATATCCTGCCAAGTTATAGGTCTTTAACTGATCAAATTCAAGACTTGAGCTTGAGAACGATTGCGCTGCAAGCCACTTTGCCTCAAAAGTGAGAAGGACTTTCAGACCTGAGTGAGAGATGCATTAAATGAAGGGAAGCAGCGTGGAAGCCACTAGGCAGCGGACTGACCTTTCTTTCTCAAGGCTACCTGTGAAAGCCTCCAGTATTTCTCTTAACCAAAAACAATAATGTGACTCTAGCACAATATTAACTCACCATTGTTACCAATGGGGACGGTGGGAGGAGAGGAAGCATTAATACATTCACTACTGCCAAAATGGAAAAGCGTGTAAGCCAGTTACCTTGCAAGCACCAGGTGCCAGTTGATCTGCTTACTAACTAGACGAATCAGTCCGTTGGGAAGAGAAAACTTTGCAGGGCTGAAATAACAAAAGCATTAAGATAAAGCAGAACCTATACCTAACAAAAGCAGTACCTGAGATACCCATGCTAGATGACCTAGATTTAAGGCAACCATCAATCACCTGGGAGGTTTGAGCAACTAAACATGAATGAACACTGCACCCTGCAAAAAATAAAGTAGAACACCAACAATAGAGTAAAACAGCATTGCCCACTAAACTCTACTATAGTATTGTTTCACATCGAGAAACATTAATGTCCCTTTCCATATATCTCAAAACCAATGGAATACCCCTAAAAAAGGAGAACAGATATCTTCAACAGAGTGGTATAATCACGGAATTGAAATTCTCCAGGAACACTGTATTTATCCCAATATGTTTCTGGGACCATTTAAGTGCCTTTTGAATTAGAAGTTAAATGGCATGAGTGTCACTCAAGTAGTTATAAAGCTTTTTGTATGACAGTTTGAAATGTCAAAAAAAAAAAAAAAATCCAAATTATTACTCCAAAAGCAGCAAATCCTGCCATGCCACCATACCTGTCATTGAGGCTTAAGAAATATCTCAGCTGGGAGGGAGAAGGACAATAGCAAGTTTACTGAGGCTTTTGATAAAAGCAAAAAGTCATACTAATATACACTAGCTCTTTTCTAGATAGGCTTCAGCTGCAACTCAAGTAGCTACATCTCAAACTCATTAATAGAGAATAACCTAAGCATTGCTTGGACAAAATTCTAAATAAGTGTTCAATTTTACTCTCATGAAAAATAACTTTCCATCAAATCAAAAAAGCTGTATTGACAAATAAAAAAAAATGAAGTAATATTTTCATCAAATCTACCTGTATCTGTACCAGATGTACCGAAGCAAAAACAATGCAGGACCTACAATGAAAAAAGAGGCAAATATTACAATTGTAGGGGTTTTAAAAGATTCTTCAGCTTCCTACACACAGAATCTCAGTAATTCTCACAAAACAAAAATGTGGTAAGGGAAAATACCCTCTATCCTTGGTCAGTGAATTGTTAGATTAGATTAAATGCAAGCAATAGACCAAAAAATTAACTACCCATTTCTGGAAATTCTAAGAGGAATTCCCACAGGATGAAAAAGCGATTCAGTTACTGCATGAACCCAGTGTTAAATAGCAATGTAATAGAATGTAAAGTTTCCTTATAGAACTATCTAACTAGCAAACAGCTCAATGTGGGAGCTGGTAAAGGAAAAAACCTCAACAACATTTTGCAAAATATAACAGAGCTTCTAAACTCCTTAGATGTATGGTTTATTAGTTTGTCCCAATAAGATAATACAGACAGGAAAGTTCACAGAAATGACATAAAAATAACAGTGATATTGATAAAACACATCCTGCACTCTATTTCCATTATACTAGCCAAGCTGAAGTGCAGAAATTGTAAATTTTACAAGCAATCCATACAACATTCTTATGAGTCATGAACATAAGAACAAGTCATCTTTACCTGTAATTGCTCTAGTGATGATAAATGACGCACCATGTTTTCTGTTGCCTCTCGGCTGCAATTACAACAGTAATGGTCAAATACTATGCAATACATTTTAACTTAAATACAACACTTCTATATATATTCATTGATTAAATTTAAGTTGCCTGCTAGCCTACAAGTTTCTTACGTATTTTCTATTACTTGCAACTTAATATAGTAATTCAATTGCATAAGCTAAAACAGGCTATAAAGCCAAATATTTTAAATTACATGACGTAATAAACAAAATGTACTACAGATTGTCTATTGATTCAGCTTTGCCTTGACCTTTGGGTAGTAACAAAAGACACTGACTTCTGATTATGCTGTCCTGTACGGTATTATAAATCATTCTTTCTATACCAAATGAATGCCAGATTAATCTGTATGCCCAGAAGTCAAAGCAATTGGTGTACATTACGCTAATACATAACTGCTCAGCTACATAAAGATCAGTCATGAAAATTTAAGAAATATTAAGAAAAACAAAGACCTTCTGAGGAAAAACTCTTTTTATGTCAATTTGTACTAAGTGACACAGCCACACAGATCACTACCTGTACTGCACACTGTGCCCACACAGCCTTTCCAGCAGCTCTGTTCTGCAGAGGAGAACAACTACACTCACTCTATAAATGAAAGCACTCTCCAAACATAGGAAAAAGAAATGCAAAGCAACGTAGGATGTATATTCTTAGCTATAAGAAGATGTAAAATTATTTGCCAATAAGAAAGCAGAAAAAGGGACTAAAGTCCAAAGACAGGAAAGATAACCAATAAGGAATGCATCACAAATAAATCTTCAAAATAAGCAAGTGCGCTTATCTCTTCTAGTGAAAATATTTAAGCACCAAAAACTGAGCATTAGAATAGGTAATGAATTTCCTCTTTCCTTCAGTACAGAATACATAGAGTAGATCATTACATGTTAACTGAAATATTCAGACCTCTCAACTCCAAGTTACAGACAAACACTGAAAGACCCACGAATTCATCAAAATTCCAGAGTATGTCCATGTTTAAAAAAAAAAAAAAAAAAATTGCTCCCAAATTTAAGTTATTGAAGTAAAGTTTAGTAGTTTTCTATGAAAAGTTTGCAATCCAGAAATAGTCTTTCAAATAATCAAGCTGTCATCTCACAGTATGTAAGAAACCAACACAGTTCCACTAACAGATAATGTTCCAAATTCAGGTTGACCAACCAAGAAATAACAAGGCATTACTGTAAAATAAGTGCAAGTATAAACTATTTCTTACAGGTATCATAGTAGCTTGGGGAGATCTGCTTTTCCCTAGGGAGGTTAAATGCAGAGCTTCTTTAAATTTCCGGATTAAGAAAAGTTTCCAGTACAAACATTTCCAAAAACTTCTTCTACTTCTTTAGAATTTTTTTGAAATAATCTTAGTGTCCACTCCAAAGTCTAAACTACAGGCTCCTATTCCTCGCATCTTAAACCCTTCACAAAGCTGATTTACTGTTATACTCTGAATACCTTTTGTAATGTATTCCTATCACCTCAGTAACAGCAGTGGCTACTGGATCTGCTATGTTTCTTTTTTAATTCATTCCCACTGGGGAAAACAAGTTCAAGTTCTCCTTCACTACAGCATCCCAGAAACAAAACCTGAGTAACTTCCTTGCTGACAAAACACCCACTTTATTAAGGATTTTGTTGCACACCCAGGAAGCTCTTGGGATGGGGGAAGGGAAGGGTGTTGGGGAAATCTCAAAATATTAGATGGTAATGAAAAACAAAGAAACAAACCAACCAACACAGAATCAACTGATACATTCAATCCATTCCAGGAGATAGACAGTACTTGTCTACTGGAGAAAAGGGGAAGTTCAGTCTGTCTGTATTTACACAAATGATTCCACAAGTCCTCCCCTGCAACCTCCTCCATACTCACTGCCCTGTTCACTATTTTCACTGATCAACTACTCTATAATTATTTTTATTCTCATTATATATTTTGGGGTTCCCAACCAATGTGTTACATACAATCACATCAGTAAAGTGAATACAGGCTGCTTGATTTCCATACCACTCTCTTCTCTGGCATTGTCAGTTCCTTGCACATTCCTTTACAAATATTTGTTGTTTCTCCCAACAACAACAACAACAACAAATTATTGGGAAATTCAACACACGTATACTAACAAACTAAAATCAAAGCTATTTCGGGCTCCAATTAAAAAAATCCATGCTAGTTTTTTCAGTGTCTTGAATTTAACATGACTCTACATGACCATCACAGGATTCATCTTCCAATGGTCAAAATTACAGTTACAAGAACTCAGCACTCTGCAATTAAAAATGAGTGATCTCAAATGAGATAAGAGAAAAAGAAAACTAAGTCAATAGAGACCTGAGAAAATGTGTCTGAAAGCCTTGCATTGTATCCTAGGTGACAGTATAGGAAGACATTCAATTTCATTTCCCAGTGCAGCATCCAACTTTCTTTCCCTTTCTGCTGTCCCTCACCTTACTCACTCCAAACCATTCAGTTCTACCAGAAGTAAGGCAGAGAGTATTTTGTGACTTTTCCAAAGAGCATGAATAAAACAGAATTAAAAGAGGCAGGTGTTTCAAAGGGGAAGTCACAATCACCTAAATATCACTGTTAAGGCACCCAAAGGCAAAAACTGAATCATGCTGACAGAACTGTAAAAAAAAGTCTCAGAAGTGTCCTTGGCTACTGACAGTCTTCAAGGAGGATGTAAATCCAAACAAACTACATAGCCTATTATTTTCAAGTCTCCCTGTTTCTGCCATTCAAAAGACAAATTATCTTGAAAATAAACAGGCAAGAAGTATCAAGTTTAAAAGAGTCTGTACCATTTGCTGAAGCTGGTAAGCAGAATTCTATGATGCTTAGGAATTCTGACTATCAGGGTAGATGAGGACCCTCAGACTGATGTTCCACGATCACTTTAAACTGGGATACAAAGTGATACACTTCTCTCTTTTAATGCACTCGTGGAAATAAAGATATGCCCATTCTGATGTACAAGCTGGAGACAGATCTCGTTATCCTCATGCTCGATGGAGACGTTGTTTTGCCCAGGACAGCTGCTCTGCTCTCAGAACAGCTGCTTCTGGAGCCGAAACCTGGACTGCATGACAGCTCCCCTTGTATGAGCTCGACAGTAAAACCGGGTATACACTGTTCACAGGTAATGCAGGAGAGAGACTTCAAGGCATCCACGGCGGCACAAACGAGGGTGACAACGCGGGAACTGAGTGACACGGGAGCATGACAGGGGCAGGGTAGCCGCAGGGACCTCCTGCGCTTGTCCCTGCCGCCCTCCGGCTCTTGTGTCCGTGAGGAACGGGCCATGCAGCCTGGCGAGCCTCTCTGGAGGAAACACCCCGTTCCTACGGCCCGTCCCGGGGCCCCGGGGCGCATCCCCGCCCGCGCCTACGTGGCCAGTCCCCGCACCCCGGCCCTGCCGCGACGACACGCACCTGCACCTCCGTCTCCGGAGGCCACTCGGTGTTAACCAGCAGGTCGTACAGGATATTCTCCTCCCCGTCCTCCTCCTCCCCGGCACCGGGCATCCCCTCTTCTCTCGGCCCCGCTCCGCCGCGCTCTCCGCCGGCGGCTGCCATGCTGGCCCGGTCCCACCCAGCGCCGCAGCGACGACGGTGCCCGGCAGAGGCCAAACTAGCAACGCCCAGCGGCTCTGCGGAGCCGGTGACTTTAACTCTTTCAGTGCTGTTGCCGGCTGAGCGCCGCGCTCCTGGGCTGGTCGCGGGGAGAGAGGCCGTAGTCTTCCCTGCCCGAGGAGCTTTGGAGTCCTGAAAGGGCAACGGCTCGGGGGGAGGCTCAAAGCTGAAGGCACAGGAGCAAGGCTGAGGATCCCGCACCGCCTCAGCGCCTCCTCTGTTGGGCTGCGGCTTCAGAAACCTCAACCTTGCCGCTGAGCCACGAGGGGCGGGATGCACTTTTGGGGCAAGAAACGAGGAGACAGCTACCGAATATAACATCTGATGTACACCTACAGAGAGCATGTATTTGAGCCTTTAGATCCACAGCTTGTCTGTGGCTCCCTGGAGGCCTTTTATTCAGCACCCACCGCTGCTCAGCAGTGAGGTGACACTGGCATGGCCACCCCACAGACAGGGACACCACACTGACAGGGCCATCACACTAGCGCAGCCCTTTCTCAATAGGGCTGCCCAGGGGAAATTCCTGCAGCTGCAGCCTGGTGTTTGCTGTCCAGAAAGCTGGTAGTGAGGAAATTCAGGGTAAGGAGCACCTGACCTAGTTAAGGCCTGAGCAAGTTAAAAAAAAACTCAGCAAAACAGGCGGGGAAAAGGGTGGAACAAGAAAAAATCATGGATTTCTCACAAACTACTCCTCCAAGTTTAATGATAGACACAACACTGCTATGTAGAACTTCTAAATATTGCAGTCTTGCAAATGTTTGCACTCTCAGAGTTCAGCTGTCTCAAGCAGACAAAAATGAGCTATTTATAAATCATTATGGAAGAACTAAGGTTTTAGTCCCTATCCTATCATAGAACTGAAAGAAAATTACCTCGCACTCCACCACTTCTGCTCCTGTACTCTAATTTTAGCTTCTGCTCAGTAGCCTCTTAGTCTTGTAGGCAACTGTGCAGCCTAGAATTAGATTAAACTAAAAATTAAATTCTGAAACTGGGGATCCAAGGCAATAGGAAAATGAGAAAAAAAAATGCTTTCTGGCTTTCTCTGTACTTAATAACATTTCTTTAGCTGTATATGACAACATAGTTTGTAAAGCAATGACAAATAGTATAACATCACATTCATGAAGTGCTGGAACGGGTCCAGAGAAGAGCAACAAGACTGGTGAAGGGACTTGAACACAAGACCTATGGGGAGAGGCTGAGGGAGCTGGGATTGTTTAGTCTGGAGAAGAGGAGGCTTAGAGGTGAGCTCAGCACTCTCTAGAACTACCTGAAGGGAAGTTATAGCCGGGTGGGGATTGGTCTCTTCTCCCAGGCAGTTAGCAACAGGACAAGGGGGCATAGGCTTAAACTCTGCCAAGGGAAATTCAGGTGGTCAGGCACTGGAATGGCTGCCCAGGGAGGTGGTGGACTCACTGTCCCTGCAGGTTTTTAAATTGAGATTGGACATGGCACTTAGTGCCATGATCTAGTAAATGGACTGGAGTTGGACCAAGGGTTGGACTTGGTGATCTCTGAGGTCTTTTCCAACCCAGTCGATTCTGTGATTCTGTGATATGAGTTTTCAAGAATTATGAGAGTTTTATAGTAAATTACATTCTGGGTTCCGTGCCAACAGGCAGCACTACGTGTTGATATTGAGATCTGCTTACAAATACAGTTTCTCAGAATCATGTTGAGTCTGTAGATTATTCATATTTGTGCCTTTGAAAATTATTAGATTTGTCATTTATCCAAAAGCAAGCAAAATAATGATTGATGGATGTAGCAAGTAATAGTGAAAGAAAGGAAGCATATCAAATGAAGATTCTCCCAAAGGAATTATAAATACATGAGGAGCTGTCATGATGCAAACAGCCTGGTACTAAAGACACAAAATACTTGCTCAGTGAGTGTTATAAAAAAAGGGCTTGAAATAAACATCAGGACAAAACCAGCACTCAAACTGCAACACAGTAGTCAAAAGAGCTGTGTTGTCAGAGATGTGGTCATTTATTTGGCCTTTGAAGAAGGTGTGTCTGTGCCCGAGGGCTGCCTCAGAAAAGCCGTGTTTCATGGCAGAAAACAGTAGGTAATATTTTATGCTGTGTCTTCCACTTAGCAGATAAATGTAGCATTGATTCTTGGTGTAACTGTGGAGGCTGCATTTTTCACTTGCAATCTAATTTTACTTTTACACGCCAGAGATTCTTGCCTGCAACTTCACTAGAAGTTTTCCTTAAAAAGAGATTGGGCAGAATTTGAGGAAACATCTGTAAAAAGTGGGGAAGAATGTATCCTCGTTAACATATATACAAAAAAATAAATTGGTGTGTTATCTAGGTGTGAAGGTACTTCTGCTCATGTAAAACCTGGAATACTTTCTGCCAAACATGCTCATTGTAGAAAGCTATCCAAATGCGAATTACACCGATGAAATGGAAAGATGACAGTGCTCTACACAAACGTAAAGCATATGCTCATTGTAAACACGCGCTTTGTGTTTAAAATATGAATGCCCCGGGGTAACCTCCAGGTGTAAACTGGGATATATGTTCTCTTGACTTTGCTGTCCCTATGAACCTGCCACAACAGGGCCTGGCACCACATACTTCAGCTTTGATTTGCAGGGAAAACAAAACAAAACAAAACAAAACAAAGCAAAACATGCTGGGCTTTCAGAAAAAAAAATGGTGAAATCATGAGCAGGTGACCTGAGTGTCCTCTAAAAATGAGGAGAGACTGAGAGAGCTGGGTCTATTCAGCCTGGAGAAGAGAAGTTTGAGAGAGGATCTTATCAATGTTTATAAATATCGCAAGGGTGCGTGTCAAGAGGATGGACCAGCCTCCTTTCAGTGGTGCCCAACGATAGGATGAGAGGCAACGGGCACAGACTGAAGCACAGGAGGTTCCATCTCAGTATTTTGAGGGTGTCAGAGCACTGGAACAGGCTGCCCAGAGAGGTTGTGGAGACAGAAATAAAAAAGTGCTGGTTTTGGCAACAGCACATACAGCCTTCTCTATAGAACTCAAGTTTTCAATTGACATTAAAAAAAGCCTGTATCATATAAGGATTTGAATTTGAGAAAGCCTTCTCTGGAGACATTCATAACCCACCTGGACACATTTCTGTGTGATCTGCTCTGGTGAACCTGCTTTAGCAGGTGGGTTGGACTAGATCACAGAATCACAGAATGTCAGGGATTGGAAGGGACCTTGAAAGACCATCCAGTCCAATCCCCCTGCTAGAGCAGGAACGCCTAGATGAGGTTACACAGAAAGGCATCCAGGCGGATTTCTAATGTCTCCCAAGAAAGAGACTTCACAACCCCCCTGGGCAGCCTGTTCCAGTGTCTGTCACCCTCACTGTGAAGAAGTTTCCTCTCATATTTAAGTGGAACCTCCTGTGTTCCAGTTTGTGACCATTGCCCCTTGTCCTATCATTGGTTGTCACCGAGAAGAGACAGGCTCCATCCTCGTGACACTCACCTTTTATATATTTATAAACATTATGAGGTCGCCTCTCAATCTCCTCCAAGCTAAAAAGACCCAGCTCCTCAGCCTTTCCTCGTAAGGGAGATGCTCCACTCCCTTGACCATCTTCGTTGCCCTGTGCTGGACTCTCTCCAGCAGTTCCTTGTCCTTCTTGAACTGAGGGGCCCAAAACTGGACATAATATTCCAGATCCGCAAACAGAGCAAATATAATTCCTCCTTCAGTATTGGCCGTAGTGTATTAGCCGTAGGACCACGCAGGCTGCGTACCCTCGCTGGGCCCGGAACGCTCGGCGCGGCGCCTCCTGCCTCCCACCCGACGCCATTAAGCTGCGGACGGACTCGGCGCTTGCGCTCTGCGGGTGTTGGGTAGCGGCGTTCGTGGTGCGAAGATGGCGGCGTTTTCGGGTACGTGGTGCTGGGGCAGCTGGGGGGTGTCGGTTGTGCCGCCGGTATCAAAGCACCGGCATCGCCTCCAGGCCCGGCGGCTCCCGGTGTCCCCGCGGCGGACGGGCCCCGGTTCTGAGATTTACCACGTAGCAGGATTACGGTCGAGAGGCCTGTGAGGTTGTCGTTGCTCTTGCCGGTCCCTAGGGCTTTCGGAGGCCTTCGGCAGTGGTTATCGAAATGAATTTGCAGGTTTTAGCGCGTATCTGGTGTGTGAGCATCCGGCAAACGGACCTGCATGAAAGTCATAATGGTTCCTTAGGCCAGCTGCTTTCTGATTGTGCTGTGTATTACAGTGAGTAGCAAATGGATTTTATAGGAGCAGCTCTGGTCTGTGATATGGCTTGAAATTCAAGTCTTAACTGTAATCTAAAAGTTCACTGCTGAAGCATTCTAAGGAGGAAACATCACTGTTTGAGCATCTGCCATGCACCTATGTGCACACATGGCCGATCAGTCAACATTAGGGTAAAGTTTTAATGTATATAAGGTCTACAATTTGCTTATTGTAACTGATTTTTTTTAACGTCTAATCATGAGGGAAAATGCTGAATCTTCTTCCATTGAGCTACAGTTTAGGTGCTAGACAGCAGGATTAATTTGGTTATAGTTGAGGAAAATGTCAGTGTCATTGTTTGATTAAAACCTTGTACTTTATGTTGAATTAAACTATGTGAAATTGAAGTGTATTAAAAAAGGGAAAAATGTGGGAATTTATGTATAATTTGGAATCAATAGCTACTTTTCATGCTACGGAGAAAAGCTTTTTTGCTTATGTAGATTGTCTGATTTTCTAGGAGTACAGGCTAAAGCCTGAAAATATTAAACCTTTCTGCAGTCATGTTAGAAATAAACATGTTTCTTTTAGCATTTGTGTTATAGCAAATGGAAGAATATTTTTTGGCTGCATAAATCAATAATGTCAGCCGAGCCCTCTGTCTGTACGTGTGTATGGGATACGTCAAACCCAGCATGTGACAGTGTAAAGGCTAGCATGTGAAAGTTCTATTTAAGAAGGTGTATATTCATATCTAAAGAAATTGATTTATTAGAGTAACCCTGTGCACCTGAAAAATACAAACAGCAGCTAAATTGTTGTTTTGATGGTATAATGCCGTTGTTTGAGTTGGTTAAGATTTGCTTTCCTCTTACCATGTTGGATAGCTGCGGGTTTCTCATTATTTTTTATTTAAGTAGAATTTGTTTATCAATGTATAAACATTATTATGTGGCTTCATATTTAACTTGTGTCTGCAGTACAACTATCAGACCTTGGCATGAGTTTACCAGAAGGGGCCTCTAAGGAAAAAAAACCTTTCAGAGGTGGATGTGATTAGTCACTGTATGAAAATCAAAGCATTGTCTAGTTAATATATCTGCTGTGAGCATGTAAGGCAAGACTGGCTGAAAAGAAACTTGGCTTTCTCAAATTTGAATCCTTATATGATGCAGGTTTTTTTCTGTTATTTGAAAACTCTCAGCTGTAGAGAGAGTCAGGGAAGGAAAGTCTTCCCTGTTGTTTGTGTAGGCATTGCCCTTCAATGTGCAGAGATAAGTGCCTTGCCCTTGAAATGGTACTCAGTTCCCAGTGTGTTTGATTTGCTGCTGTATCAGCACCTGCTCCTGTGCCTAGTATATTCCTGACTTACTCTGCTATAAGTGGGGACAGCTGTCGAACTCTTTGTGTGAGAGGGAGAATATTTCTGATTTATCACCTGAGTTCTGTGGAGAAGGCTGCATGTGCTGTTGCCAAAACCGATGCTTTTTTGTTCTTGTCTGTAGTTAGAAGTGTTGATACTTGAAAATCTTTTGGGCTGTATTGAGGTAAATAACACTGCTTGTTCCTTTTTCCTTGTGTTGCAGAAATGGGTGTTATGCCCGAGATAGCTCAAGCAGTGGAGGAGATGGACTGGCTGTAAGTAGGAATGCATTTGGGCCCGGCAAAAACTAGTTTGCCTTTCAGCGATATATGACATGCGTCTTAAAATACCTATGTCGTCACATTAAAACAAAGTAGATGTGTGTTTTCCTTTGACTGTCATTGCATCTCATGCACTTCTTTTTAGTGTGAATGACCAAAGCACACAAACTGTGACTGCAGTTGTAAACTTGGGCGAGCAATGCACAACCGCTTATACTTCAGTGTCATTTGTTTCATAAAAGCCTCTTTGATTCTGGGTTTTTTTTGAGTTTGTTTTGTTTTGTTTTGTTGTTGTTTTGGTTTATGTGGGGATTTTCTTGTTTGTTTTTGGTTTTTGTGTGTGTTGTGGGATTATTGGATGAAATGCTGTCACATGATTGATGCTAGTTTAGTAAATGTTTTCCAGACTGTGGTCTGAATTTGTGCTCTTCAAAGTTGATGTTTGCTTGTCAATCTTCCACAAAAGTTATTCTTCCTGGTTTTAGTTACTTGTTTGGCTAAAATATTTGACTTCAGAGCTTGTTTTGAATTGTCGTTCAGAACGTTATCAGTATGGATAACCTTCGTGTATGTATTTTTTTTCTCATATGCATGGTATTATTTAGCTGTGGCTGTCTGAAAATGCTGGTTACATTTAGCTATCTTTATTTTGCAGTTTTAAATAGCCAATGTGCAAGTGGCTTTAAAAATGAAACTCATTTGAAGGAAGTAAAACAGGAAACAGATAATTGATCTGTTTCTTTTGTAGTCTGGCATAGCAATGTGAGATGTAGCCCTCTTGTCAGGGTGCAGCTGAATCCACTAGTCACTTTCTGTCAAGGTGCAGTTGTGGGTCCACATTCTCATTGCAAATTGAATCCTTTTCACTTCCTTAGCTGCCAGTCAGGAAGAATAACTTTTACCTGCTATTTCCCATCTTGCAGATGACCGTGTTTTTTCTGGGTTCATATATAAACAAAAATAGTTTCTTTTACTGGTATCATCAGTTTGTGTTAATGTGTTCTTTCCTGTAGTCTGCCTACGGATATCCAAGCAGAATCCATCCCACTGATCCTGGGAGGTGGCGATGTACTTATGGTATGTGTGCAGGATAGCCCTGATCCTAGAAAGCTTGTGTCTTAATTCTTGTTTGTGTGTCAGTTCCCTTCTTTCCAGAAGGACCCGTAGTTAGACCAGGTCTCTTGTTTTTTTTTCAATAGGAAAGTATATTTTTCAGCTAAAAACCTCTGACTTCCTGGTGTGCTTCCAACTGTTCTTGCAGATGGGATTCATTCTTTCTAGGCCACTGTCCTTCTTGTCATAAACACCTGACGTGGAACATGACTGATACTGCCTAAACAAATCCTTCAGTATCAATAACCTTGAAGATAGCAGATTAGCATCTGTGTTCATCATATCCTTTGTAGATGTCAGTGTTTTTGATTCTGTAACCAAAGTAATGCTTCCTGTAATCTTCTGTATCGCCTCCAGAAATACAGATAGTTTTTCTGGGGGACTCTGGGAGCTTTTTTTTTTGTTTTTTTTTTAAGTACTGTCAAAGTTTTCTGTGTTTGTATTCACATCTAATTTGTGTGAAGCAATGGCGTTATTCTCTAAGATTTTCTGTATTATACAGAAGTAAAAGTAAACTTGGTTTATAGTTATTTAATAGGAACTGTACAACAGGCCTTACAGTGTAAGTTGCAACCCTGATTAAACTTATTTTTTTCTTCCTACAGGCTGCTGAAACAGGGAGTGGAAAAACTGGTGTAAGTAATCCAACTTACATTAGCAGAAAGTAAAAGTTTTTAAGTGGTGAGAGGAGATGTGTGTGCTTGTGTGTACATGTATATACAGAGAGAACATGTGTACGTTGTATATACATTTAAGCAGTACCATTAATAGTCTTTATAAACAAGCGTAGTCACGTTTTAAAGTGTCTCTGATGCTGAGTATTGCAACTGAAAACTAGGCTGACCTTATATCTGGAAATGTCCATATAAATTGTGGAATGAAAATAACTTTCCATTTTAGGCTTTTAGCATTCCCGTTATCCAGATTGTTTATGAAACGCTGAAGGACCAGATGGAAGGCAAGAAAGGGAAAGCAACTATTAAAACCGGTGGGGCAGGTAAGTTTTTGTATGTCATGCTTCTCAAGCTTGGAACACTGTTAATTCATGTCAATTCCATCGCCTCCCAAAGTAAAGTTAGCTTAACTTGCATTAGATAAGTATTTTTTCCTTATTTTAGGATAGTGTAATTGAAATACCATCACCCCAGATTTTATAAAACACTGAATATAAATTTACTGGTGTAGTCATGGAAAGAAGTGGGATGCATTTGAACTCAGTCTCTTTGTAATGATCAAGGCTGGCTGATCCACACCATGCTCTTCAGTGTTCTTCTGAAAGCCATACTGGTTTAGTGCATTGCAAGATGTGGAGAGGTAGTAGCGTCCATCTTAAAAGTTTAAAAGTCTTTCAGTTGCAGGGGTAGATGAGACATCAGCAGTGACTCCACACAGTTGGTTTGAGCCTCTTAGAGGAGCTTGAGCAGAAAGCTCTTCTAGGGTCAAACTTATTTTTGTGTGGCTGGGGTAGCACTGGAGTGTGTCTTTCAATCCCGCTGTGCTGAATAAAGCTGTTGCATTCCTTTTGGCACCTAGATAGGTTTGGAAGCTGAATAACAACATCTTGAGTTGCTGCAGTTTTGAGCTAGTAAACATTGAACTGAGCAAGAAATGCACAGGGCCAGAATCCACTGAAATAAAATGGATTGTAACCATGATAATGTCGTCACAGTGTTTGAGGGTCTATTATACATCCATTTGAATAAGGTTACAACTTGAAAGCTGATAACCAGGTCCGGTCTGTGTTATCTATAGATTGAGGTTTAGGGAAGCGACTGTAGCTGCACAAATACCGCTTTGAAGATGTTACAGAAGTTCTTATCTTTTAGCTTCATTATAACTAACAATGAAGTGGTGACATTACAGCCAACTTAAAAAAAAATCTCCTTGAAATAATGTTGTGTAAATACAGTCAGTAATCCTAACTGAAATGCCATCTAATTGTATAAAAAATCCATATATTGAAGAACTTACGGATTTTACTGCAGCATGTTATTTGGCATATGAAAAATGAAGTCAAATTTTACATGCTGTATGTGCATGTATCTTACCTCTTCAGTAATGACATTTTAAGTGATACCCTGAAAAATTCCTTAATGTAAACTTGGAACAGAAATACTGTTATCAGCTATTATAAATAGGAAATACATTTCAAATTTATTGCTCTTATTGTAGCTTTGGATATTTTCTAGCTGAACTTGATTTTGATTATGTGGAACTTTGGCTTATTTTATAAATGTCTTCATTGTTTACAGTTGTATTTTTCAGTAACTTAATATGTGCTCTCCTTAATGGAATAACCCAAGATTTCATAGAATACCTTTGCTAATGCATCTGTGCCCCTCCTTCAAGTTGTAGGCCTTCATTTTGACCATGTTATGAATTGCATTGAAACAAAGCTGGCTCCCCAAAAAATTAAGTCAAACACTATAGAGCCAATATGAATTTCTGATTTGAGTTTTCCAGGCTTGTCGTGTTGGTTTAATGCTTTTTCTGTTGCTGTCTTCCAAACCTAGTTCTCAATAAATGGCAAATGAACCCGTATGATAGAGGATCGGCTTTTGGTGAGTAGTCCTAATGCTACCTAAAATGTTTGCTTGATGAAAAAAATAATTAACTAGGAGAAAGTATGCATGAAAATTTATTTTAAAAACAGTTAGAGAGGGACTTTCTTTAACTAAAATTGTGTTGTAATTTTCAGCAATTGGATCAGATGGTTTGTGTTGTCAAAGCAGAGAGGTAAAAGAATGGCATGGATGCAGAGCAACTAGAGGCGTGACTAAAGGTAAATACAAAATTATGTGTTTTAGAGACTTCTAGAAGTTTCAAGTGAAATGCCTGCTTCTCACCCACTGTTAATATAGATGGTTGCATTTAAAGCTTATTAACCGTCTGGACAAGTGTGCCATTACTCGATGTATTGCTAGCTGAAGACTTTGGAATGACAAATACCTCTGTTTTACTCTCCTTGTGTTGTAAATAACCTTTTCCCATATAGGAGATTGAGTCAGAGGAGACAGAATCATGGCTAGTATTAGTTAGAACACATTTTATTAAGGTGTTATTAAGAGGAAATAGCTACTCACACAGTACTTCCAGTTGTTTCCTTGCACACTTCACACAGATACATGCACAATTTTCATGGTTACATGGTAGAAGCAAGGATTGAGAGGCCAATTGAGAGCTCCTTACTCAAAAGCAGAGTCACACTGATACCCCAGAGGTTCTAGATGGGTGTTCAGAAGGACCCTCGAATGGTCTCATTTCATCAGGTATACAGATAATCCTGTAATCTGTCTGTACATAGCAGCCAGTTGGATGTGGTTCAAGTTACACAACCAGTTGTTGGCACTAGTGCATGCTGGTGGTCATGTACTGATTCAGCAGAGCTTATCAGTTCTTGTGCATTCAATAGAACCACTGATCTTTGTGGCTTATCACTCACTTGGAGCCTCTCACACACATCTCTCAGCATGTACTTTTTCTCTCTTTTGCCTGCTGTTCTCTGATAATTGGTTTCTTCCTTACATATATAGGTACCCACACAACCTTTTCACACTAACGCAAGAGGGGATTTTGTGACACTCTTCAGTTGTGGTGGAAATTAGATTTGCATGGTCGTGGAAGTAACCAAACTGAATCACCTTGGTTAAACTGAAATTTAGGTGTTAGTTTAGATCCTTTCTTTGTCTTTTAAAGGGAAATACTACTATGAAGTTTCCTGTCATGACCAAGGCTTGTGCAGAGTTGGTTGGTCGACTATGCAGGCTTCACTGGATTTGGGTGAGTTTCCTTCAAAAGAAGAATCCCATAGACAGTTTTGTATTTGCATGGAATGGCTGGAATCCTCTTTTAGTCTTGCAGAGAATGGGCCCCTTGGGAAGGATAGCAATATCAGGGCATTTAAAACTTGTTGTACAAGTGTTGCTTTTCCTCTAAGAGGAAATCTGCTCAGGTGATGGCAAAGATTCTTGTCTCTTGGGACTTTATCCCTTTTATTTCAAATTTTTAATGAAGATGACTGGCCACGAGTAAAAGCAATAAATGTACTGGTACAAAAACACTAGTTTAGGGTATATCAAAGCTAGAAGTCTTTAGTTAGCACTGTGTATTATTTTTTTACATGGTACCGTTAGAGGTTTCAGTTGCTGATACGAGGAAGAAACGTAACTTGTCATCCAAAAGATAAAAAGCTGTGTTTTGTCTTGTCTTCAGGCACTGATAAGTTTGGGTTTGGCTTTGGTGGTACTGGTAAGAAATCTCACAACAAGCAATTTGACAGCTATGGTGAGGTAAGCTTGAATTGATTATTGGTAGAAATGTTTTTAAAAGTTTTGCATGTTGGTTCTGTGCTGTAACAATCGACTCTCTTGTAATAGTGCTAACTTTTAAGGGGAGGTCATTGGACAAAACTACAATGAGATATTGAAGGATTTTTGGATTAGAGCATGTTAACAGGTTTAACAAAAGCAATTGTCAGCTTGAGGCGTGTGATTGTGGCTAGACCGCAAATATATTGACTTTTGTTTAGAAGATAAACCTTTTCTGTGTGTTACAGCTTAGAGGTGAACTCATCTCTCAGATTTATTTCTTGACTTAGTTTCAGCATTAGCTCAAACAATGCCAGGCAGCCTGTACACCTTGGTGATTGTCTAAGTGAGGGCATTGTATCCAGTTTACTGGTAGTTAAAGTAGAAGTAATCACACAACTCTCCAGTACATCAAAACACATACTTAAACGTTAGTAAGATGTATTTAGTAATGCTTTACTTCATTGAATCACAGAATGTTAGGGATTGGAAGGCACCTCGAAAGATCATCTAGTCCAGTCCCCCTGCTGGAGCAGGAACACCTAGATGAGGTTACACAGGAAGGTGTCCAGGTGGGTTTTGAGTGTCTTCAGAGAAGGAGACTCCACAACCTCCCTGGGCAGCCTGTTTCAGTGTTCTGGCCAGCCAGGTGAGGTGGTGGAGTTGTTCTTCACGTGAGAGAGCAACTACAATGTATTGGGTATTGTCTGGGGCGGATGAGGAGCGAGTTGAGAGTCTGTGGGTGAGAATTAAGGGGCAGGCTGGCAGGGGTGATACTGTTGTGGGTGTCTATTACAGGCCACCAGATCAGGGTGAGGAAGTTGATGAGGCCTTCTACAGACAGCTGAGAGCAGCCTCACAGTCACAGGCCCTGGTTGTAGTGGGGGATTTTAACTTCCCTGATGTTTGCTGGAAGGACTACTCAGCCAGCCAGCCACAGTCCAGGAGGTTCCTCCAGTGCATTGACGATAACTTCCTGATGCAAATGGTGGAGGAGCCAACTAGGAGAGGTGCACTGCTGGGTCTCATCCTCACTAAAAAGGAGGGTCTGATTGAAGCAGTAAAGGTTGAGGGCTGCCTTGGCTACAGTGACCATGAGATGGTGGAGCTCAGGATCTTGCGTGGCAGGAACAGAATATCAAGCACAATTGCAACCCTGGACTTCAGTAGGGCCAACTCTGGCCTTTTCAGACAATTGCTGGGGGAAATCCCATGGCCAAGGCTGCTTGAAGGTAAAAGGGCCCAAGATAGTTGGTTAGTGTTCAGGGACTGCTTCTACCAAGCTCAAGATTAGAGCATCTAGACACATAGGAAGTCAAGGAAGGGAGCTGGGAGACCTCTGTGGTTAAACAGGGAACTGCTGGGTAAGCTCAAGTGCAAGAGGAGAGTTTATAAATCATGGAGGGAGGCTGTCCTGAGGAGCCCTATACCCCTGAGGCCCCAGAGGAAGTAAGGACAGTGGAGGAGTTTGCCTTGGTTGATGAGGACTGGGTTAGGGAGCAACTAAGCAATCTGGACATCCATAAACCCATGGGTCCAGATGGGGATGGGATGCACCCATGGGTGCTGAGGGAGCTGGCTGAGATCATTGCTGGACCACTCTCCATCACCTTTGCCAAGTCTTGGGAAACGGGAGAGGTGCCTGAGGACTGGAGGAAAACAAATGTCACTCCAGTCTTCAAAAAGGGCAAGAAGGAGGAGCCAGGTAACTACAGACTGGTCAGCCTCACCTCCATCCCTAGAAAAGTGATAGAACAACTTATCCTTCATGCCATCTCAAGGCATATCAAGGATTAGAGGGTCATTAGGGGCAGTCAACATGACTTCACCAGGGGGAAGTCATGCTTGACCAACCTCATAGCCTTTTATGAGAACATAACCAGGTGGAGAGATGATGGAAAAGCAGTGGATGTGGTCTATCTTGATTTCGGTAAAGCATTTGACACAGTCTCCCACAGCATCCTCGCTGCTAAACTGAGGAAGTGTGGACTGGACGATTGGGTAGTGAGCTGGACTGTGAACTGGCTGAAGGAAAGAAGCCAGAGAGTCGTGGTCAGTGGGGCAGAGTCCAGTTGGAGGCCTGTGTCTAGTGGAGTGCCTCAGGGGTCAGTACTGGGACTAGTACTATTCAATATATTCATCAATGATTTGGATGAGGGAATAGAGTGTATTGTCAGCAAGATTGTTGATGGTACCAAGCTGGGAGGAGTGACTGACATACGAGAAGGCTGTGCTGCCATCCAGCAAGACCTGGACAGGCTGCAGAGTTGGGCAGGGAAAAATTTAATGAAATACAACAAGGGCAAGTGTGGTTAGTAGGTCAAGAGAGGTTCTCCCCCCCCTCTACTCTGCCCTGGTGAGACCACACCTGGAATATTGTGTCCAGTTCTGGCCCCCTCAGTTCAAGAAGGACAGGGAACTGCTGGAGAGAGTCCAGCACAGAGCCACAAAGATGATTAAGGGAGTGGAGTATCTCCTGTATGACGAAAGGCTGAGGGAGCTGAGTCTCTTTAGCTTGGAGGAGGCTGAGGGGTGACCTTATTAATCTTTATAAATATGTAAAGGGTGAGTGTCATGAGGATGGAACCAGGCTCTTCTCGGTGACAACCAATGATAGGACAAGGAGCAATGGGCACAAACTGGAACACAGGAGGTTTCACTTAAATATGAGAAGAAACAACTTCTGGCTGTTGAGTTGGGTTTACCATTGGAACTGTTACTTTAATGTACACTTCTAAAAGCGTCTACTAGGAATACCTCTGGTGTTTTTTGTGTAGTGTGCCAGTCAAGAGTTCAGATGTTTAAGCATAATTTATATAAATATGAATAATACAGCAGAAACTCAAATGTGTTTGTGATATTAATGAACTCTCAGTGCCACAAAAATCGCAACTTTTATGACTGTTGTAGTTTTTTTTTTATAATAGTGACTTCTGAGCTGTTGAATCAGATGCACTGTATAATATACAGATTATATTGAATACATTTACAATCAACCGATTTCAGCATATTCAAATGAAGTACTTAAGTATGCGTAAAATGCATGTAGTACCTCCTGCGAAAGTTAGTTTTTTGGTATAGTTTAAATGTAGTTTTCTGTTACCATCTTTTGTGCTCTAAGCTTAGATTACATTGGCTAATAAATGCATGATTAATGCACTTTTCCATAATGCAGAGTACTTCCAGGTAAATGACTTAAATTTATCGTTGTCAAAGTGTTTGACTTTAAAGTAAATTTAAAGCAGCAATAAATGCTTAAATATCAAAGATAAATTGGGCAGTTCACTGAAGGTTTCTAATCAAATAAAAATATGCATGATATTTACAGCAGTATTATTGGAGTAAATTTAACTTGCTTCTCTCAAAAAAACAGCATTTAGTAGGGAGAAGTGGTAAAACTGTAAAAGTTGACAGAATGCTAGTTTTCTCAGTTCACTGAACACTTAAATCTCTCAGCTTCACAAATTTCTTTTTGTTACAGGAATTCACTATGCATGATACAATTGGGTGTTATCTAGACATAGATAAAGGACAAATAAAATTTTCCAAAAATGGTAAGTTTTATTCACTTTCTTTTTTGGAATTTTATTGGGATGTTTGTACTGGGGGAAGGGCAGGGAGAAGGATGCACACGCATGCAGAATCTCACTGAAGTAATGCTGCTTTCAGGGAAGGACCTTGGCCTTGCATTTGAAATCCCACCACACATAAGGAACCAGGCGCTTTTTGCAGCTTGTGTGCTAAAGGTAACTTAGAAGTATCACAGATGTGTAAGATCGTGAAAATTGTTCTAGTTTTGGTAACTAATTCTTATGTATAAACTTGCATAGTGACCCACAGTTACTGTGGTTGTGCTTGTACACTCTGTTTCCTTTGATCTCCCAGTATTTCACTACTGGAGTGGTCACCACAGTCTGTTAGCTTTGACTAGTACTGTTCCAGTTACATATTGAATATTTAAGTTCAAATTTAAATACTTAAACTTGAATGTAAGAGTAGAATAGCATGGATAAGTAATTCCTAATACCAGTGCTGTCTTGCCTGTCTTGAACTTCAATACACTATGATTCAAGGGTTATAAGCAAGTAACTTGAAAGTGCCAAAATTCCCGCTTTGTTTATTCTCAGTATTATAGTAGTGTAGTGGTTTGTGTCTTTCTGGAGTTAGTCTCTCTGGGAAGATCTCTTACTGACTGAAGGTTTTAGCAAAACATTTTGGTGGTCAGAGAAATGTACAAGTCAAAAAAGTTTCCATGTATCTGTAAATGTGGGAATGTTTTGATGCAGAAGAAGATTTTTAAGAGCTGGAGTCATGCACAACATGTCTGGCAGGTTTTAAATTACTTGGCGAAGAGGAATGTGTAAGATGGGAGAAAACAGCACCTTCTCATTGTCTAGCTGGCTTCTCATAGGGAAATAAATTATGGAATTGTTTCTCATATTACGTGGTCTCTTAAATCTGTCTCTGACACAACTTTGTTGAAATCTAGAATGCTGAATTGAAATTTAATTTTGGTGAAGAAGATTTCAAGTTTCCGCCAAAAGATGGCTATATTGGTCTTTGCAAGGCTCCTGATGGTAATGTTGTGAAATCACAACACTCAGGTAGGTTAGATTTTTAAACTTCTCTCAGTTCTATTTTCAGATTGTGTTATAGAGCATTTTTGATAACTTTAATTGCTTAATTCCTGCTGTACTCAAGTTCATACAATTATTTTACTGATAGCAACATCAGTGCTTTTTTAAAGTATTCCAAACATTCTTAATCTTAAACTGGAAATAGTCTAATATTTTGAAATGAGAATTGCATCAGATAAAAAGAGAAGCTCAGCCAAGTTACTCAACAATATCGTCTTAGAAATAAGTGTGTGTGTGTGTTTAAGGTCTGCACTGAAATTAATTATACTGCATAGCCAATATACCAAGATTCACTTGTAATCTCTGAATATTAAGATGGAAGTATGCATAGTTGAATGAGTGATAATATTGCCCTTTAATGGAGCATTTAGAATCATGAGGTTTTTAGATTATTAGTAAACAGTCCAAGTTTGTTTCTAGTAAAAAAACTCCAGGATAGGAATGTAGCTTGTCTTAATGATGCTTTTTTTTTTTTTTCAATTAGGAAATGCCCAAGTGGTTCAAACACAGAACCTTCCAAATGCTCCAAAAGCATTGATTGTAGAACCATCAAGAGAGCTGGCAGAACAAACTTTGAACAACGTGAAGCAGTTCAAAAAATATGTCGATAATCCCAAATTAAGGTAGCAGTGCATCTGTTCTAAGTGTATTTGTGGTATTGTCTGTGGAAATAACTTTGCAAGGGAAGAGCGGTGTTCCACTTCATAGCTAAGTGGACCTTAATCTGCAGTGGTGCTGATAATCGCCTCAGTAATATCTGCTACCAACCAACCTTCTGACTTTTCAGCTACAGTTAGACCAGTTAGGGATTTTTTGATGTGTTATATTGATGGACTACATCTCTCTGCTATGACAAATCTTTTTTTTTTTTTTCTGGAGATTACCTAAGGTGTATTATACTTAATGTTTTAATCAAGAAAAGCACATCTTCTGCCTACTGCTTTACTTTTCTGACCATCTTCTTGTCCCACCTCCTCCCCCTACCCTAGTTTTGTTTGGTTTTCATCTCCAACGAATAGTTATGTACAAGGTCTGCTCTGTTTACATTAGTGTGCTCACAGGACAGATGTTACAGTGATAAGCATGGGGATGCAGTTCTGAAAAGTGAATTGTCTACAACATGCTTTGCTGTAAAGATTTTTCTCTTTTGACTGTGCTTACGAATCTTAAATGTCTCCATATTCCAAACTGCAATCAATTTATGAGAGTGCTTTCACTGGAATTGCAGGGGAGTAGCAGCGGGGAGAGGCAAGCTATAATGTAAGATTCACTTAGTTTACTGTTATTTGCATTTTTAGCTTTCAAGAACACAAGTCGATTAAACTAACTTAGGCTTGAGACTTTTTTTTAGGGAACAGATTCTTTTTTAGATGAAATTGGTTAAGGTGTTAATGTGTTTAGTACAATAATGATAAAGTAATCAAATTCAAATACAATTTGGTAACAAAACTTTCACTTGAATAATATATGGTACACTACATACGAAGGGATTAATTTTAAAATATTTTTTTTCCTATTCTTTTATTTTTAAAGTTACTGTTCAGAGCTGTTAATCATCAGCTACTAATAAAATAATCAATCTTCAGTCAGATGTTCAATGTATCTTCTGAATATAGTAAACTAGCAAAAATTAAAATATGTTGATGTAATTTTAGGGAACTGTTGATTATTGGTGGGGTTGCTGCAAGAGATCAGCTCTCTATACTGGAACAAGGAGTAAGTTGCATTTTTGTTCATATGATTTGAGTTCTGAATAACATGTTGTTGCTAGAGGTACTAACAGTGCTTCTCGTAACTCCTGTAAGCCTGATAAAAAGAAATTATACAGTTGATAGCAAGCTCATCTTGCACTGGTCTAGCATTTGTTGCTTTACATCCATGACAGCTGTCAATTGACTAAGCTTATAGTGCTTAGTCAAATTCTGTTGAAACCTGAGTACTTCTGAAAATTTTAAAATGAAGGTGTAATTTTTAGCCCATTTTATCCCCATTTAAAAATGAATCTGTTTGTTGGGCTTCAGATAACAAAGTTTCACAGACTGGAAGGCAGGGGAGGGGAGGAGGGAACAGCATCACAACACTTCCCAAAATAAGGGAAGGCTTCCTACCTAAAGCAGATTCTGCTGATAAAATGGTCATAGAACTGAAATGCAAGTTGCCCAGGGAAGTTGTGGGAACTGAAAATTTTCTTGGGCAGCTGCCTAAAGCAACTTGGAAATAGCCTTTGATTTGCATATGATGGTGGGAGTGGAGACCAGATGACTTCAGAAGAACCCTCTAATGCAAATTACTCTAGGTTTCTATGAAGTTATAATTAATAGGACATAGGGCATCATACTGATAATTGTCTCAGTCCTAAATTCATATAAAGATGGTAATGCCTCTAGTTAGTTATGGGACCAGTTCATAGCCTTATGTATTTCATAGGTGGATATCGTCGTTGGAACTCCTGGAAGACTGGATGACCTGGTCTCAACGGGAAAGCTTAATTTATCTCAAGTTAGATTCCTGGTTCTGGATGAAGCTGTATGTAGAGAACTGAGTGATACTTAAGTTCTGTTCTTGAATGCAGTATGACATTTCCTAAAAGAGTCAGTGAAGCATCATTGTTCTATAGCATTTGGTACTTCAGTGGAACAATTAGCTACCTATACGCTGTTCCAGATTAATTTTGGTTGTAGCTATAGTAACCTATGGGTGTTTTTTCCCTCATAGCTGCTCTGGTAAAGCTGTTTGAATTTTTTCTGATAGAGAAATCTATTTCAGGCTGTATTCACAAGATAGTGAAGTCTCTCCCTGTCGCTGTACAGGGAACATGAAAGGACAAAGGCAAGAGAAGCATTTTTGATTTCCCAGCAGGTCTTGAAGCTAATGAATGTTGTAGTCAGTATGCTGTGAAATGAGTGCCCATCTCTCTGATCTGTTATAGTACAACTGAATATCCACGAAGATGAAATGCCTTGGGGTATTATTTAGGAGAAGCTGCTGAGACAGATGTTCAATTTCTTGTGAAGCACAGCAGCTGTACTTGTAAATGCTCCAAATTTTTACTTTTTCTTTTAACTCCTTAGTAATAATATCCCAGCCAGACATTGATCTGTCCAGCTAACTAAAAAAGAGAACTTCTGAGATTACAAGTGTATTGCTTATTTAACT
Organism: Patagioenas fasciata; assembly: GCF_037038585.1. Classification (NCBI taxonomy): domain Eukaryota; kingdom Metazoa; phylum Chordata; class Aves; order Columbiformes; family Columbidae; genus Patagioenas; species Patagioenas fasciata. The sequence continues at coordinate 112,387,652 of NC_092522.1, forward strand.
CAAGTGTGTATAGACTGAGAAATGAGAAATAAGAATTGCAGCTTTATTTCTTTTATTCCCATGTAGGATGGCCTTCTCCTCCAAGGTTATTCAGATTTCATAAACAGGATCCACAGTCAAATTCCTCAGATAACTTCAGATGGAAAGAGACTTCAGGTATAAAATTTGTTTGTGGTTTTGGGTTTGGGATTTTTGTGTGTGTATGTGGTGTGCACTGCTTTCAGTTGTTGACTATTACACAGTGTGGAACAAGCTTATTTAAGTAGAGTTTGTTATACCTCTTGTCCAAAACTAACACTTCAGTTGCATTCAGTGATTACCTGTGCATATGTATTTTATAGGATCCTATATCCTAAAGCCCAGTATTTGGCAGTATTTGAGTTATTTAGATATAAACATATCTGAAAAATAAGTGACGACATACGTTACGATTTCTCATGGTTTAATACTCTTGATTCATCAGCTCTCAGTAATGCTGCTTTCTTCCTCTTAAATGGTTGATTTTTGTAAGAGAATAGTTATTTATTTTGTATTTTGACTCTTGTCATCTGGGTGATTCCTGTGATGAGGAAAGCCAGTCAGGGTGTCCTTCTGTTGTGCTACATTATGCTGTTAAACTACATAACGTTCTTCTGGTTCTGTCCTGACGGTTTTTGGTGGGAGAATCTGATCTTCAATGATATCCATACGGCTTTTTTCTTTTCAGGTGATTGTGTGTTCTGCAACACTACATTCTTTTGATGTGAAAAAACTGTCTGAAAAGATCATGCATTTTCCCACCTGGGTTGATTTGAAAGGAGAAGATTCTGTCCCTGAAACTGTACACCATGTCGTTGTGCCTGTAAATCCAAAAACTGACAAACTCTGGGAAAGACTTGGCAAGAATCATATCAGAGTAAGTGGTCTGTAGGAGAAAATTCAGATTATTTGTCCACTTTTACTTCTTTAACCTTCAGAATTGGGGTCTAATGTTGTAGGATCTTTGTCAACTATTGAAACAGCTTAGTGTATCTTAATTTATTTATGTTTTTTTCTTTGTTCTCCACGGTAGTCAGCATCGTGATGTTGATGTCATAACACCACTTCTGAATGGCTCAGTCTTACAAACGTGGTTGAGGAAGATCTTGATAGAGCAACATTCTGATTTGTAGTAGAGAACAGTGGCTCTGTGCTGTTTTTTCACAGCTAATGGTCTGTGGCCTAACTGTAGTTAGTACCTGTCTTTTCTGGTTGATTGGGAAGAAGTAAACCTTCCAACATAGATCATTCTCTGAAGTAGTTTTGTCTCAAACCTGTGTGAGATGAGCAATTAAAACTTTAACTACATTTGAGACCCAAGTTTAAATTCTACATTAACCTGACACCTATTCATGTGAGATGGTGGTGGTTGTTGTTGAAGGTGTTAATTTTCAAGTTCTGAATTGTCTGGCACTGTAACTAATTCTCAGCACCTCTTACACAGTTGCAATCAATATATTTTTTTAACCCCTCTTTATTTCTGGAACATCCTTTTGTTTGGTCTGTTGAAGCCTCTTCATTAAGCCTTAGCATTAATTTATTTCTCTTGGGTTTTAGGTTTATATCTGATTCAGCCTAGCATAGGGAAAATAATAAGAAACAACTGTTGTATGATTTTGCTGTGTTTATAGTACATTGTTTTCAGTTTAGTGTTTGTTTGTTTGGGGTTTTTTGGTTGGTTGGCTTTATTCATCACTTTGTTTACAGTTGATTTCTATCCAGTGTCTACATAAATTATTTTATTGTCTTTTATTATGAACAAGTTTTGTGCTTATACTCAAGACTTTAGCTAAAGGTAGATTAGCTAATTTGATGGGAGAACAGAATGCTAAGATTACTTTCAAGCTTTCCATTTCTTGCTAGTTTTAAGTTAATAGAGTGAAATATTTCCTTTCTGAATTATGGACTAATAATGACTTGGAGGATTTATTTGTTTGTTTGCTTTTTCTAGACTGATGAAGTACATGCAAAAGACAATACACGACCTGGTGCTAACACTCCAGGTAATTGGCAACACTAGTTAAGTAATAGCGTGTGAAATAATCCTGTAAATGTTACGAAGTAAAGCTAAATTATAGTAGATATCGGCCTTGAGTCATGTTCCTCCAAAATTTTCTTTCTGCATTTTTGTAGTTGTGAAGAGAACTGTGTTTCTGTAATTATGGGAGAGAAAAAAAGACTTTAATATGTATTTTGTAGGTATATAAACAATGTGTTTGGTGTGTTTGAGTAACCTGAAACTCTTGAGTAGTTTTGTTCTTTCTGTATTAGATTACCTTGGAGCAGGGGGTGCATGGTGAGAAAACTGAAGGTGTATCTCACTTGCTCTGCAAATGAAAGCTCAACTGTCTACTAAAAGGCTAGAGGAAAACTTGAAATGTATGCTGTTCAAAGTCTCTTCATATTATTAAACAATTTGAGTGAAATAACATCTTTATTTTTACTTAGAAATGTGGTCTGAAGCTATTAAAATTCTAAAAGGAGAGTACACCGTTCGGGCAATCAAAGAACACAAGATGGACCAAGCCATTATTTTCTGCAGGACTAAAATAGATTGTGATAATATGGAGCAGTACTTCATCCAACAGGGCGGAGGTAATATTTTTCTGAAAAACCTTATTCTGCTCGCTTTTCTGATTATTTCTAAGCCAAAATTGTATGGTAGAGGTCATTGATGTTTGGACACCACACAAATAAAATTGTGCTTAAGTTTTTTGACAGACTGACTAGACATAAAAGTCAGGGCTATGGTAGGAAGGAGTTGCAGGGGTGCCCTTTGTGGGCGGGGGCAATGAAATGACCTGTACCTGTTCCAGACAGCTCTGAAATGGCTGGACATAGCCCATTGTGCACCAAAACTTAAACCAATGAGAGGAGCCTGTGGTGTCTCCACAGAAATGCGTATAAGAAAAAGTGATAGTTGCTGGGGACAGGAGACACAGGAGGAAATGTGTATGAAAGTTCACACATGAGGAGATGTGAAAGGAGAAATGTGAGAGAGAACACAGGAGGACACTGAAAGTGGACGTGTGAGGAGAAAGGTGAAGACACACGTAGAAAAAACAGAGGAGTTTAGGAAGGAGTGAGGAGACATGCCTGCACACGCTTCTGGGGAGGAGGAAGGAAAGGTGTTTGTTTAATTTTGTCTTGTTTTCCCCAGTGCCTCTATCGCTAACAAGTTTATGGTAATTGGTAATAAATTAAGTTAAATTCCCCTGAGATTACTTTTGCCCATAAAATGTACTTTTTTTCTGGTTCTTTATGGTGTTGTGTTATAAATTATATATGATGTTATTAATGCATAGCAACTCTTTCAGGCCCTGACAGGAAGGGACATCAGTTCTCATGTGTCTGTCTGCATGGTGACAGAAAACCTCAAGAAAGAAAGCAAAACCTGGAAAGATTTAAGGTGATGCAGCACATTCTTGAAGCCTTTTCCCTTACTTCCCGATATCTGAAATCATGTTAATTTGTGTTGCTAGTTCTTCATTTAAATTAAACTGTGTTTTAATGCTCTATGACTCACTTCCTAAAATTCTGTGAGGCACGATTTCTGTAGGTGGAAATCTATACTGTCAGTATGACCTTTGAGTTTTCATTGAGAGTATAGGTGGGCTTACTTATAAATTAAACCTAAATTTAAGCTCAGTAACAGATTACATTGTATTTTAAAGTCTTTGGTTTCTGAACATTAAAAAAAAAATTATTTAAATATTACACAGTTTGCTTTTGATTAAGCGATTCATCAGTTTATATTTGCTTTATACTGTTGAGGAAGGAAATAGGGATGTAAATTGACCGACCAGTTGATGCTCAAAAAGCACAATTCGACTGTGGAAAGGCTTTATTTGAAGTGTTCCTAAATGTACAGAGGCACTTCCAGGTGATGTAAATGCAAAAGACTACTGTCTGTTTGCCTGGGATTTTGTTTGGTTTATTTAGCACAACACTTACTTACAACTTTGTTTTTGTAGAGAGGCGATGTCCGTTTCCTGATCTGCACAGATGTTGCTGCTAGAGGAATTGATATTCATGGTGTTCCATATGGTAAGACTTAATTTTTAAACTAAGCTATTGAATTGCATACAGTTTCACTATATTTGCAGTCCTGTCAACTATTTAAAACAGGTATATGACTTACAGCATCATTTTAAAAAGTTGTAGATGTTAAAGGCTTCAACTGGGCAACTTTAATTTGATTGTTCACCATACCTTCTGAAATACATGATGATGTTTTACATTGCTGGGAATTCTTCATTTGTTTTTCTGTTTTTGTCAAAATGTAATCATAGAGGAAGCAGTTTTATGGTGGAAACCTTAAGTGTAGGTATTGCGGCTAATAATACCTGTTACTGCTGTAACATAAAGTATGCATATGGGCCAAGGAGAAAGATTGCAGCAATCAAAATCACATTTATTTTAGGTGTCTGGTCTGTGACCTTAGCTCGTATATTTAAAAAAAAAATCTTGTATTCTCTATGGATTGTGTCTTATACAGTTATCAATGTCACACTCCCTGATGAAAAACAGAACTATGTTCATCGGATTGGGAGAGTTGGCAGAGCTGAGAGGTATGTGCATATTCAGAGTAGTTTTCTTGATATTTTGTTGTTGTTTCATAAGTTGGCAACAGTTACTGAAGTACATTTTTCTCTCTTTCCCTTCTCCCCTAATTTTTCAGGATGGGTTTGGCAATCTCTCTTGTGGCAAAAGAGAAGGAAAAGGTAATTAGACTCCAAAGCAAAATTGAACAGACATTATTTACTGAGGTTCTGTCTGCAGCTGATGTCTGACTTTAATATCCTGCATTGGAAAATTGCTTGTTCGTTCTTGCTTAATTGAAAAGGAATTTAAATAAATATATGAGTTCTTTTTCATGCTATAATTAATCAAAATCAAGGTACCAAACCATCTTACAAAATTTAGAAGTTGTTTTCCTTTATTTCTAGGTTTGGTATCATGTATGCAGTAGTCGTGGAAAAGGGTGTTATAATACTAGACTGAAGGAAGAAGGAGGTTGTACCATATGGTACAATGAGATGCAGGTAAATGTTTTGGTGAACCAGAATGTTCTAATTTCCCAGAAGACTGTGGGATATAGTTCATGTTTTAGCTGTGTTGCTGAAGTACAAAGCTAATTTTGGTGTCTTTATAACCTTTTCTCATTTCTTCTTCAAATGGAATCAAACTTTGCAAGTTAGGGAAAAAATAAGTGATTTCTTTAATTATAAAAGCTTATTTTAATATCCCTAGCCAATTCTATTGGAGTCTTATTTTAAGCTTCTTGAAAGTCATCCTGATGAAATGCTATTAAGAGTTACAAGTTGGTAGTTTATGCATTTTTTTTTAAATGGTTTCTTACAAAACTCTTAAGTAACTTAAAATGGTTATTCCTCTAACTTGGAAATAGTGTGTTGCTTAAGTACCAACTATGAATACTTGTTAAATTCACAGTGCTTCCCTGCTTTCTACATTAAAGAAGGATAAATGAAATATCTGTGATAAAACAAACATGGACTGTGAGCTCTTTATAATAAAATACACTCACATAATTAGGATAGTATGTTAAATGTTTTTAGGTAATGTAAAAACATTGTTGGAAATAAACTTGTGTAGTCCATTTGAGCAAAAAAAGTTTCAGTCTTTGGTGTCTGTAATGAAGTTGTTTTCTGCATATAGTTCCTGTTGGAACTACTTGAATGTGATTGTTCAGAAGTCTTAGGTTATAAGAGTACCTCAAGGCTTTTTTTTTTTAGTTGCTGGGGGAGATTGAAGAACACTTAAACTGCACTATTGCCCAAGTTGAACCAGATATAAAAGTACCAGTAGATGATTTTGATGGTAAAGTTACATATGGGCAGAAAAGAGCTCTGGGTGGTGAGTAATGAACTACTCTTGAATTACCTTGCTGTGCAATGCTCAGTTTCCTGATTGTCTGCTGTGTAACTACAGAACGATAGATCAAAAAAACTCTGCTAGTTCTTTGCTGTGTTCTGCATTTGTTACATGCAGCCTATGGGTTGCAAGTGGCTAAAGTGTGTGTATGCCTGTGTTTCTGTTTTGTGTTTTTTTTTTTTTTTAACAAGTTAACAAAGTTACTTTAACTTTCTGAATGACTGTCACTGAGCATTATCAGTTCTGCTGAAAAATGGCCTTGAACACATCATTTAGATTGGGTCTGTTTTGGCAGGTGGACTGTATAAAGGCCATGTGGATATTCTGGCACCTACAGTACAAGAGTTGGCTGCCCTTGAAAAGGAGGCTCAGACGTCTTTCTTACATCTTGGCTATCTTCCTAACCAGCTGTTCAGAACATTCTGATTGTGCCACACTTGAGACAAGCTTGAGTTAATAAATGCTCTGCCCTGCAAATACAAAAATCCCATACCATCTCTGAGTAGCAGTAGTTAGAAAGAATTAAAATGAAATATACATCTTGCATGATGAACAGTGTGTTCAGCATTGTTAACTCTGTGTTAGCTATTGTCTTAATAAATAAAAAAGTCAAAAGATGAACTGTTTGAGTTTCTTTTTCCCTTCTTTTACCTTGCCTTGAGGATTAATTTGCAGGATCACTCTTGCATTATTGAAAATACAAATATAGTTAAGCAAATCTGGAAGAAGGAGAGTTTAATTTTATGCCGAATACATGTAAAATTTACTTAACTAGCTGTGTACTGTAATTTTTCATACTGAGCATTTTAAAGATGCATCCACATTTGCACAGCTGTTTATATTTAAGATATTGAAAAAAAAAAAAACAAAACAACACTTCCTGAAATATGTATTTGAAGCTATTGATTATCATAAAACCTTCAATCTAGGGTGATAACTACATTTTGGCTCTATACTACTTGACTTCTCAAAGTTCATGTGTCTTAAATTTCTAAAATAATTCTACAATACTCCAAGTTCAGAGGGAATTAACACACTTGTGTTGAAGGTTTTTCATGCACCCATGTAAGTTGAAGTACTTAATGCCTTTTGTGCTGTTTTCAGGCAGGTTGAATTTGTTCAGATGAAGTTGCTGTGGTCTGATTCGGTTTGGGTTTTTAGCTTCCTTTTTTCTCTACTGACTCCTCTAATGATATTTAAAAACTTCAGTGACTTTGCCCGCAAATTGTCACCTAACTATCAAAAGTCATTGGAAATGCCTGACAATGCAGAATGAAAATAACTTTTTGCCTTCCTCATAAAAACTTCTAGTCACAAAACATTTGGATTTAGTCCCCTTTGTAGAAAACCATGAGAACTAGATTAAATTCAGGTTGTGCATTTTTTTTGTCTGGTGTTGCCTGGAGGGGGCAGACAGAGTCCTAGCTATTATAATAAAATATATAGGTTTCTCATCAAGTTAAACAAATGTAAGTATTAGATTTACTGTGACTGGTGTTATCTGATCATCAACTAGTCACTGTGGAATCCTTTCTTTAATACCTTTTATATACTTTGAGAGGGAAAGGGAAAGGCACACAATGCTTGTCATTAGAACTTGGTAAGAGAAAGTTCTGCCGTTTGTTGTATTGGTCTTCTCTTGTTGGACAAGAGTAATGAAATCTGCTGGCCTTAAATCCATTCAAATCAATTTATTGCAGTGCCTACAATAATTCTAGATAGAGGAGAAAACAGAGCATACATGTTTGCATATTGAAGTTGAGAGTTAAAACAATTCCATCTAGTTTGAAGTGTGCATGTTATATATTTAATTGGGGATCACTTTTAAATCGGGAGGAAATGTTAGGTACGTGGAATCAAAATATTACCAGCATTGATCTTTTTGTTAGAGTGTAACGTTTATTCTAAATCTGCTACATGTTCAAAGCGCTGTTATCTTTCAAGATTAGCTGGTGGGGATCCACATTTCAGTGAATGAGTACAAATTACGGCTGTTGAACATGACTTCTTTTCATTCCTCAAAATGAAAATCGCTTTAGGTGTATAACATAACAATACTTCTTTAAAATTTGTATTTCCTTGATGTAGGAGCTGAAATTACTAAAATGGCCTAATGTATAGTTGTTTTCAGGGGGACTGTGTCGATATGCCTTCAAACATAGCAGCATGAGGGAGGTGGGGGGGGGGGAGTTTCTCGTTGGGAACCTTTAAGGCTTGGCTGACATGTCAAGAACTGAACTGTGTCTTGTGCTGAACAACAGAAAATCCCTGGTGCCCTAATGATCTCTGGGAAAAATATTTAGGTGAGATAGCACATAAACTACTTGAAACTGTTTTGAGGGATGTGATCTGGGGTTTTTATATTACTTTTAAGTTATTGCCGTCTTAAGGTACTCTAAACATGAACTTTCTGGAAAACATCACATTTTTCCAGAAAGCAAGAAAGTTTATTAAAAAAAAAAAAAAGTAAATGGAATTATACCAAATTAAGTTCAGACAGTTGTCCCTGGCATTAAGTCATTGGATGTTCACTGTCTTATTTTTATTTCAGAATCCACATGCCATTACACCTAGTAATGTGAAGTGATAAGCCATATATAGCTAGATAGGCATGATTGCAGTTAAAAGCTTTAACTACCTTTCATGAAACCAAGCGCTGACTTGCTTTCACATCCATACTCAAGTTATTAAGATGTTTTTGCATTGAAAAGTAATGACAACAAACGTGTAAGAACAGAATTTCTTAGGACTGGGTGATGTTGTGTATCTCGTCAATGGGAATATTCCAAGTGATATTAAAAATAACCCAAACAATTACCCTTGAAATTAAGTACCTAATCAATGTGTTTATACATACATGTGTATACACTTGTAGGCTGTTTGGAATATGCATAATACATGTATGTGATTGAGGGAGGCGGATGTTCCAATGTGATTTTTGTGGTAGGTGACTAACCACTGGTTGCCTCTTGATGGTGCTGATGTCTCACGTAGGGCTCGAGAGGCTGTTCCTCTACCAGCCTCCTGCTTCCAACTGGGTCAATTATATTCTCCCGATTCTTTTCTGCTTAGAAACAAACAAACTCCTTAAACAAAAAAAGAACTTAAAGCTGTTAGAACTGTGTGTGTGGAGCACAAACTCACAATGAAGGGCTCTTGCTTCCCTGGCTGACTTCTTGTCACAGCTTGAATAAACACGCAGTTTAAGCTGTTAGGATGGTTAATCCACTAACTTCTGTTTTAAATGGCTTGTTCCTTGTCTGGATACAACGCTAATTCTTGCTACTGTACATGTCAAAACTGTTTATTTTTCTTCTCAGTGTTGATTTCTAGGGCTGGCTGACTGAAAACAGCAGAAGAAATTCGGCTTTTCTAAGTGCCCCCAGCAGTATTTATCTCAATTTACTGGCTTTAGAACTCTGTAAGCAAATCCCACATAGGCATGCTTGCTGTGCCTCAGCTTTTCTGACCGAAAGTGGGAGACATGAGAAACATGAGCAAAATAAAAATTCTAGCTTGAAGGGTTTGTTGGATTTTTTTCATATCGTTAGATTTGAATAATAGCTCTAAAGTTGGGGTAGGGAGAGATTTTTGTTTGCCTTTTTGAATTTATTACTTGATATTGGAGCACCCTTGTTCAGTAGCTTTGTATTTTTGTTAAATTTGTTTTAGTACAAAGTCTTGAGAGAATTCACATTCTTATTGGATGATTAGCTATTAATTTGAGTATTTTTAACTACTGGTAGTAATCTTCTTTTGTTTTCTTTTACGCTCCTATAAAGGTTCCTTTTATGGAAGGGAAAAGGATACAGATGGTGTTTGCCACTCAGCGTCCAAACTGCAAGCTGGGGCCCCCTTTTAGTGTACTCTGAAGGCAGGACTTCCCTGGTCTCTTATGCTTTAAGTATAGTTCTGTTTTGCTACTGTGAAAGCAGATAAAATTGCTGCTGGCAACACAAACCTGTACTCCAGACTTCTCATGTTTATGGAATCACACATACAAATAAATGGGCCTGGTCTATTTGAAGAGGTAATTGGCCTGTGGTCACTTATGTGAATATCTCTGTAACGCAATCAGCTGGTCTCCTACTTAAGCTGGTTAGCAGAATAAGGGCATCTCAAGCAGATTAGATAAATGTAAGAAAGGGAAAAAATGGAGTGGTTGGTTCAAAGGGTGAACTTTACCAAGCATTGCGTGCCCTTCTGCATTGCACCTCTGCTTGTAGATAGGGAAAAGTGTAAAAGCTAGAGACACTTAAACCCTTTATAATTGTGGTTACACCAACACTTGCCAATAGATGAAGATATGCAGGTGGTGAGGGGGAGGAAAACCTATGGCTTGTGTAAAGAACCCTCTTAACAATAATGCCTCTTTGACAAGTTGGTTGGAAGCAAAGTTGCTACTTAGCAAAGTTGCTACTAGTTGCAGTTACTAACACATTCTGTGAATGATGAGCGAGCTCTTAATCAGTTCTTAAAATGTTTTCAAAAGGCACTTTCCATCTCACAGTGCTTTTTGTCTATAGTTCTGGTTTGTTATAAATGTGTCCATATCCACATCCACAGATGGAGAAACTGAGGTAAAGTGGTGCAGTAATCTGCCGAGTGTCAGCCAGACTGGTAAGAACTTTGATAATTTCTTTGCAGCAATGATATATTAAAGTCTGTTTAATGATACTCAGCACATGAAGGACATGGTCTTTCATAATGATTGTTGTTATTGGAGAGCATAAAAGGTATTTTCATGAAGCTTATCCTGTGTCTGCTGAGCTCCGCTGCTTACTGGAATGCTTAAGGCATATAGCAGAAAATTCCTCTTGTCCTGAAGGGATTTGCTTGATCTAATATTTGGCAGAAAAATTAAAAGGGCAAACAGCTGAAATTCAGATTATTGTAGTTAACATTGAGCTCATAACATTGTGGGTGACAGGATACGTTGCCACTTCAGGAAGACACAGGTTTCCCTCCTGTAGGTGCGATGTTGTACCTGCCAACGCTGTACAGAAAATTCAGGTAGCCTGAAGCCTCTAAACAGCATCAAGAGTTTAAGCAACTTGAACCATCCTGTGTATTTAAGTTCAATTCAAAAATTCCAATGGGTATGGAAATCTCATATAACTCGTATTTCATAAACTGTTGCTGCTGCAGCCTCACTTTGTTTGTTTGGTGTCTCCTGACTCAGGAAAAGCACTGAAATGATGCAGAATTGCCCAATGGGCACTTGATTTTATTTGCTGCTGGTTGTTGCCATTCACAACAAATAAATGATTTGGGCAGTATTAGTTAAAGCTATCCTGCTACAGATCTGTTTAAGAGTGAGCATCCTTTTAGCTACAGCTTTGATTGTGTTAGAATTAGTTCAAATTATTGTATGGGTTGTGAAGTATAACATGAGGGGTAACAAAAAGCAATAGCAATGATATCCAAATTGCTCTGGTTGGCATTTGTAACCATCTGGTATTTTATCAGTATTATGTATGGCTATCTGTTATTTAGGTTTTCAGCAATGTTTTCTATTGTAATTTCTGTGATATTTTGCTATGACATTTGTTTTTCTGAACAATAATTTTATTTTAAAATTAAGTACTTCAAAATAGGAAGTAAATAAAGAATTTGTCTGCATGCTGTAGTATGCAATTACACTTTAAGCAGCCCTGTGCCAAAGTCAATAATAGGTTTGTGGGTGTTTTTTTTAATTGAATTTCAACCTTTTGGGAAAAAAAAAAAACAACCAACCAAGAAACTTAAATTGCTCTTTGCTCCGTCATAACAAGAATTTAAGCAGTCTTTGGTTAAAAAGAAGTTTTAGAAAAAGAATGTCTATTCACCTGGAAGCACTGATCTTTGGTGGTATTTCTAACGTCCTAAACCAATGAGAAGATAATTTAAATTTAGTAAAGAAACCTGTTAAATCATCTTAAGTCATCTGAAGTTTTCTTTTAGCAGCCCAAGCTCTGGGTAGAAGTTTTGCCAACAGCCATTTTTACCAGCTGGTACTTTTACACCAGTGCCTTCATTTAGTTTGAGTTTCTAAAACATAGCAGTTCTTGGTACATGGTAAATACACCTAATTTTTCTGTAGTTTCTTACTAAGCATTAACTGTTCTGGTGTGTATGCACGAAGAAATTTTCCTGATGACTTAAAAATAATCATTGTACCTAAAGAAGGAAAAAGTTTGTTGTTAGTCTTTCCCTATTAAACTAGTCTTTTTTCAATATCATTCCTACGGTATCAGAAGCATCCTCTTGATATTTTACTTACCTTATTTAATCGCGTAGGTAAGTTATGTAAACGCTCTGCTCCAGGATGCGGTCTCCTTCATAAAGCAGGAAATCCCTGGGAAACTGTCCAAATAAACACTGCACAGGCTACCGAAACAATCACAAAAATGGGTTTGTATATGAAATGTTTTCATCAAGCCTATACAATACCCCCTTAAAAGTACTCTTTTTTTTTTTTTTTTTTTCCTGAGAAGACATGCAATAAAGTGACCTTTTCTAATTGTCAGACCATGTGTGTATCCAGTTGCCTCTCTTGTTACCCAACTCATTAAAAGGGAGGTAGCTTTTACTGCTATATCAACAGAATTGTTTGCATGGTGGTTTGCAGTTTACAGCTCTTGAAAATCAACCAGAGGTGGGGGAGAATGTGTTGGGGTAAGACAGGGAAGAAATGTAAGCGCCCTAAGATTAAAGAAGGAACACAAATCAAACCCTGAGACCTAAATTGCTAGTTTGAACACAATCTCCCAAATAAGCATTTCCATAAGTGACATGATTTGGGATAATTAAGCTTGCGCTGCCCGAATAGACTGTGGTTTTAGGGCTGAGCTTCAGAGATCAGTGTCTCACAATCTGAAATGTATGTGATGATCTTGAAAATGCAAATTGATACACAACAAAAATAAATTCTCTTTACTCTCTTGCATACTGCAATTGTCTAGAGCAAATTAAAATAATGTGGTTTGATATGCCATGATGAAAAATCCCCTTACTGACGCATCTTTATCTCACCAAGATGTCAGTCCTGCAGCTCATTCAGAAATCCCAGCCTCAGCTATGTTCTGGTTCAGATTAGGTTTGTAATGAACAAAACAGTGTATTACAAAAGCAAGCAAGAAGCAATTCCTCCCCACAAATGAGGCCATTCCAGTTTTTCTAAGTGTTTAATAGAAAGCTTAACAGATTGCCAACTCAGGTAGAACTTGCAGGGTGTGATTATCTCCTCTCTAATATAGTGATGCTCTTGGTGCAAAGCATTACATCCAAAAGCCACACTTTCCAGGCAGTATTTACCAAGCTGAAGTCTCTAACTCATTTATTTGAAGAAGAAATTCCCAAATCCACTAGACTGTTTCCTGTATTAAACTAATTAACCTTCACAGAGAAATTAGGTCTTGCAGAGGTGGTTATGTTTCCTAAGAGAGAAGCCACAGCACTCCAGACAAGTGTTTGATGTGGAGAAAGAAAGTTTTTAAGAAGAATGAGTTAGTTTCTAAAGGTGCTGCTGCAAGGAGAAACAATTTCCAGTATTACATGTGCTCTTTACTTTGCTGTATAGTGAGATATTTTTTGTTATATCAGCAGCAAGCACTCATTTTTGCCAGACAGGCTTTAAAAGGTTTTATTCTGCAAAGTTTTTGTAGTAAAAGGTATTACATACCAGGCAACCCCTGGCCTCAGTACAGGCTGAGGGATGAAGGGCTTGAGAGCAGCCCTGCGGAGAAGGACTTGGTGGTACTGGGGGATGAAAGACTGGACACGGGCCGGCAATGTGCACTGGCAGCCCAGGCGGCCAATTGTATCTTGGGCTGCATCACAAGCAGTGTGGCCAGCAGGTTCAGGGAGGTGATTCTGCCCCTCTGCTCCAATCTGGTGAGACCCCACCTGGAGTCCTGTGTCCAGCTCTGGAGCCCTCAGCACAGGACAGACATGGGCCTGTTGGAGAGGGGCCAGAGGAGCCACCGAAATGATCAGAGGGATGGAACAGCTCTGCTGTGAGGACAGGCTGAGAGACTTGGGGTTGTTCAGCCTGGAGAAGGTTCCAGGGAGACCTTGTTGTGACCTTTCAGTACTTCAAAGTGACCTATAAGAAAGATGGGGACAGACTTTTCAGCAGGGCCTGTTACAACAGGACAAGGAGTAATGGTTTTAAACTAAAGGTGGGGAAACTCAGGATGGGCATGAGGAAGAAATTTCTTACAATGAGGGTGGTGAAACACTGGCCCAGGTTGCCCAGAGAGGTGGTAGATGCCCCATCCCTGGAGACATTCAAGGCCAGGCTGGACAGGGCTCTGAGCAACCTGATCATAGAATGTCCTGAGTTGGAAGTGGCCCACAAGGTTCATATAGTCCAGCTCCTGCTCCTGCATATGACAGCCCCACAGTTCACACTATATGATCTAGTTGAAGGTGTCCCTGCTCATGGCAGGGGGGTTGGACTAGATGACCTTTGAAGGTCCCTTGCAACCCCAACTACTATATGATTATTCATATATCATTTTATGGGACAAATATCAGGAATTTGCTTTAGTTTTAATAAATTAATCAGTTCCCTTAAGAAAAAAAAAGAATGAAGGGGGAGATAAGACACAGCAGTGGGCACGGGCAGCCCAGCTGGGGCTTACTCTAAAGCAATGATGTGAAACCATTTTCACCTGGGGTGCTGTTTACACAGTGTGTGTGGTATATGTGAGCGCTCCCTTTTCTGCCAATGTTAGCATAGAAATTTACCCTATTTCAACCTTCCCTTTGGCTGTTATATTGTATTTTCTCCCCATTCGTTTATCTGCATGTGCCAGGTGCTGTGTTGTTTCTCCTCCTTTCCTGTGGTGTAGGGGATGTGCTCAAGGGAGGATGGAAGATGCCCAAAGACCAGTGCAGTGGGGGTACAGCAGGACCGAGTTCCTCTGAGGAAACTTACTCATGTGACACCCAATAAAGGGGCAAAATTAGGAGCAGCAGCAGGCTATTGTCAATCAATCTGGATTTGATGGAGCAGAAAAACTGGTGAATCACATAGTACAGTTTGCTGTGTTCTTCTGAAGTTCATGCATTGCCACTGTGGTAGGTGAGTGTTTTTCTGAAGCGAAGTGATGCCTTCTGATTCCTGTCAAGAATGGCTTGTTTTCTTCTCTGCCTCTGCAAGGAGGGAATTATGTGAGCTCTTAGGCTCCAAAACATTCTTTTAAATGAGCAAGCAGGAAGGTTGAGGTCAATAAGTAGTGAGCCTAATGAAGAAAGGAATGAATTTAAGATGATGCTAGGCTTCTCTGAGCAGCAACTCTATCTACCACAAAACTCATTTCCTATGCCAATGGAATTTTTGGTGTGTGTGTGAGAAAGTTCTGTGCCAGAAGGAGAGAGATGTTTTTGTTTCTGTGCCAAACCAACCGTCTTTAGCTACACTGATTTCTGTGAGAAACCAAGGAGTGGATCAAGATACTTTTTAATGGAGCGCTTGATGTAACGAATGAGATTGTTACTGCCAAATGAACCTGCATAGCTGAGCAAACATGCTGAACTCTGAGTTTGTTAAAAGTGAGTATAAACAGATTTCATGCCTTGAGAGGTAATTCCTGAATGGTGGCAAAGATGTGTAATTATTGCTAAATTTACCAGCGTAATTGAAGTCCTGTAGTCAATTATAGGTGATAACACTACTTGTGCAAACAGACAAGAACTTATGGGAATACCTAAATTGCAGGTTAGCTAGCTGGCTGGCTGTGTGTGTGGTTGCAGCTGATGGAGGTTGCCTTGTGTTTGGAAGAGTCACTGAATTCACTCCTGTGCTAAGCAGTGGTCTCCCACACAGCCAAGAACTGGCCCATGGGCTGTATTTTGCTTTATACTTTCTCTTAAAGCAAAGGTCAGATTTACATAGCTTATATGTTGTAAAGGTCTAGAAAAAGGTTGAAAGGTTGATTTACTGGTTTGGTTTTTTTTTTTCTCTCCAAAAAATTTGTGTTCCTAACTGTGTAAATTTGAGAGTAAACACGAGTGTTATTTTGAAATGTCTTCAGACTTGAATTTTTTGGAGACCTTATGTCTTTTTTTCTTTAATGGATGACTATGGTGTTGGTAGAAGAACTTTTCTTTTCCCTGTTCTTTTCCTCTTTGTCTTGAAAGAAGTGCATGTGTAAGTACTGAGCAAAATAATATTTTCAAGGTCAAATTCCGAATAAAATTTTCAGGAACAACTTTGATTCATAAGATGCTTTAGCCCTGAACTGAAGCTTGTTACAGGTCAAGTACCAAAACAGAGAGCAAAACAAGAAGCTGCAGGCATCTGCTTTCAGAACCTGATGGCTTTGACTCATGTTCTCAAGAGTGGTATTACCATTCTAGTAAATATTATCTCTGACACTTACTGTTTTCTACACTCTCCTATGGTCTTTGATTCAAAAGGAGCAGCTGAGGGCAGAGTGAGCAAGTGATGTTTTGTCCAGACTGACACATTAGGTACAAGATATCAGCCTGGATGGGTCCAAACCAGGTCGATTGTGTTTCGCACCAAATAAAAAGCCTCCCAAACAGGTGAGGTGAAATTGAAGGATTGTCGATTTTTCTTAACTAAGTGCATGTTGATATGTCCTTAAAGAAGAGTGGGCAGACGTAGCCTGTTTGTATTGCCACTAAGACTCCCAGATAGATTACATGCTTGAGTGCTACCATATGTTACCCGGGAATGACATTGCAGCCTGCCTGGGAGAGGGACCCTCATGAAGAATTACAGCCACCACCACGCTTATTTAGGCATCACTTTCTGTTGTTGTACTGGATTTGACTTTTAATAATAGCCATATATATTTGCTAAAGTTTTCAAAATGGCGAAGTTCGAAAATTGCCTTTGGACAGTTGACCTCAGCATTACATGGCTGTTATTTTATTTGAACAAAATCATTCCTTAGTTAAAGAACTGCAGCTGAACAAAACTCCTCTCTTGCTGAAATGCTGAGAGCGAGCAGTAAAGCAACACCAGTCCACTTGCCGTTCTACATAAGCATTGGAGAGAAATACAGGAATAGCTCTTCAAAAAATTTTTTCAAATGGTAAGACCCAGTCTGTCTGATCACTTTTTAAAGTGTGTTTTCGTGCTACTGTTCTTTACACATAGGTGGCATTTGGACTATAGAGGTACTCCAAAAGGGCTGTGTAATACTGCTTGTTTGTATTGCTTTTCTACAAACACAGGGGATTTTTTTCTTTAATGATGCTAATGACAATGAATTTTAGATGCTTGTGTCTTTATCAGTGCATTTTTTTGCAGAAGGCTTAAGTCACAGAAGTCTAGAAGATACTAATATACTGATGACCAAAAGTGGTTATTCTTTAATTTAAATTGCTTGCTGTGTTTCTAAACAACTATTTGAAAAGATTTATTCCATAACATGCACTGCAACTTTCTGAAATGGCACAGCAAAGAAAACAAACTCTCTGGTTTAAAAATTAAATTCTAACATTAAAAAAAAATCACTTCTGCAAGTGATACTCTCTAATGATCTCCATCTTGAAATTTAGTTTGCAAAGGTGATACTAGGACCACACATACCTCATGTTTCTGTGTTAAGCTCCTATGAAGCTGAAACTGGGTGAGGGATTTTCCCTATGTATAAATTTGGTCTCTCCATAAAATGTGAGTTCATAGAATACAAAAAAAATTCAATTCATACATATGAATCCTCTTGTATATCAAGGAAGCTATTATTTTCCTATTCTTTTATGCTTCTCACTGTGTTGAATAATGAAATGATGCTGCATATATTAAAACTTAAATATTTTATGGATGCAATAAATAAACATTTAAATAAAGTTAAGGATCTGACTAAAATGTAAAAGCAAAGAAATCTAAAGCTCCAATAGGAAATTCTGATCTATATTATATTCTTCAGGATTTTCAAGACCACTGTTGAGCGCTATTGGGTAAACTCCTTTGTCTAATCTTGTGTTTGCCTAGGAATAACTATATGTAAGTTCCATTTGTGAAGTTTACTTTTTTAAATAGACAAAAGTGGAAATACAGATTAAAAATTTGCATTTTGAAGTCTACAGGAAACTGCCTATCGGACAAAATTGTATTTATAGGGCAAGATTATAGATCATTGTATTGATATGCATTTATTTTATGATATAGTTTTCTTTTTTAATCTTATGCCTATCAGAGAAGACAAGGTTCAAATCTGTATGAAAAAACCCCACTTTTTTTCTTTTTTTTTTAATTGAATTTCTTTGCTTCCAAGTACACTCCTCAATTGTTTGCAAAGAATTGCACCTGTGATAGAGCATAAGCATTCTGGCCTAGATCTAGAAGAGTCAGTGGAGTTCACTTTACTTTTTAATTTATATTCCTGATACTCTGAAAAATATTTTTCAGATGATGACGAAGTCCAAGGTTACCTCAGTTCTGTAAATAATTTCCATGCTGAATTGCAAGGTTTCCAGGAGCCTGAAGTCTTCCTTTAGAAAGTAACTAAAAGTGGATCAACAGCACATTGGAGAAGCTAAAGGCTGTTGGGTGCATATTCAAGAGCCACAAACTAAATATTTCTTCTTTCTCCATCAAAATTACCTGCACATGCTCTTAAAAATAGCAGATGGGATATTTTTATAGAAGGGTGTTCCATATCAGTTGTGGCATGCTTTGATTTCTCTTCAGAAAGTGGCATTGTCACCAGGGAGAGCTTTTGCCCCGTAGCTGTGAGTGGTCTGAGGAAAAGCCAAGGGACAAGGGAGTGAAGGACACATCCTCCCTTCTGCACAGAAGGCTCAAAATCCTTATCTCTTATGTCCCAAAAGACTAGACCACCTGATCAGCTTTAGGCTATTTCTGTGTGAAAATGTGTTCGCCTCCCTGCACAATTATGCAAAATAGACTTCAAGAATCATTGACCTGAGGGAGGGCCCAGCAAGAAAAAGAAGGACTCTGTAAAGAGCTGGTTACTCAAAGTTAGCTTTTCAGTTATTTTTTAGTTTTAAATTGTTGCTGGTCTAACCTTTCCAACTTAAGCTCATAGAAATAGGAACCTGTTAAATCTTCATCTGGACTGAAAAGCCGTCTATTATTCAATTTTGTTCCTTAAATGAGTACCTAAAGAATATAGTATGGTCGTGTCTTTACTTTCTTTGCCATAAATTATTACACTGAGCTCTCAAGTACCACAAGAAGAAGTAAGTTTTCTAATCCTCAAATCATTCTCTTGTCTTCTGTTCAAACTCTTAATTCCCCAGGATGGTTCTTTATTTCTGGGTACTGGTGCTGAGCAGTGCTCCAAATTCAGCAACACAATTTCAAGGCACAGAGTTAATGCAACTTCCCTTTCTATTTTAACATAATATTTCTGTACCCAGCAATTGTATTTGGCCTTTTGAGTAGAGAATCATACTGAAAACTCTCTCTCTCTTTCTTTTTTCTTTCAGAGACTGTTTGAGGTTGTGACCTAGAACTAGTTGATTATTCTCAGAGTTACTACTATACCTGTGGCAGTATTTAGGATGAAAGTGCTTGCTCATGGTCAGGTTATGGAGTGGCTTGTACCACTTTGCTGTTCTCTACATTAATTACTACCCCTGATGGATTCATATACGCATGTGAGTATGAGTATATATTTCTAGAGATTTTTTTTTTCAGGTTTTTGATACAAATAACTTGTGGGGATCTAAACAAACCCCCCTACATCCTCAATGGTGCATATCGACTTGCAGTTATGTCTGGAAACCTGTCAGTCAGATAGTTTTCCTGATATGTGCTATGCTGTATTTTTGTCACCCTAGTTTCTTAGCTAATAAATAAATAAATAGATCAGTGAGTACTAAATCAATGTTGTAAAGAAGTCTAAATATATGAATTCTCCACTATTGTCTATTTAACTAAACTTGTAATTTAACTGTAAAAAATATAAGTTTAGCTTGATGCAAATCCATGTTGATTGGCATTAATTATATTGCCCTCCTTTAATTTATTAATCAAGTCCTGTATCAGCCAGCTGTTTTGCTTAGGATCAATGTCACTGCGACAGGCCTATAATTACCTGGGTCATCCTATTTGCCCTTTTAAAATATTGGCACAAAAATAGCTGTGTATTGATAATCAACATTATTGGCCCAGAGAGTTCCTTCGCAAGCTGTCTCTGAAATCTTTAAAGATAAGTTATTTAAACACATCATGCCTGTTTTTAGGAACTAATTTTTAATATCTTTCTGAGCTACTATTAAAATGGAAAGTATCTTATCATCATCATCAACTGAACATGCTGAGAGGGATTTTTCATGAATGTATTTTGGAAACATTTGGGGAATGCTTCTGCCTTTTCACTACAGTTATTAATGTTTGTTTGGTTTTTTTTTTTTTTTTTTTTCCTGCCAGAAATGTTTTCTTCATCTTTTGATAAAGTTTTTCTGATTCCCAATCTCACTTCCTTGCAGGATCAGGCAAAACCCTGCTCCTTTGTTTGACATTCATTTGCCATGGAAATCACTGTAGCATCCCAGGCTTAGCACTAGAGCTGCAGTGTCAGAGGACAAGAGCGAAGGAGGATGAAGTTTTGAGGTAAACACATTTATGATGTCATAGGGTCACCTGGAGGCCAAAAACAAGACTTAAGTCTCTGGATGGTTTCAGCATCATAAAACATGTAGTCAAAGTATAAGGCACTCCTAATAGAGCTGAAAAAGGGACACAAAGTGCCCAGTGACACAACAGTTTTAGTTAGTGTAACGGGGAGGACAAACACGTTTGACAGCCTGCGCTGAAGTGTTGCATAAGCCTTGTAGCATAGTTTTAAGATAAATGTAACCCATGAACTCTTAGACCCACCGATGTCTGTTGAACCTGATGTTCATTTGCTGAATAAGAAAAATGTCAGAAAAGTAAATATTTCAGTTAAATGCTCCAGGATAAAAAAGCCTCTTTAAAGCTGAGTAATGTGCAATAAACATGATAGAGGGGATGCTTGACGGGCTTGCAGCCTTAGTGCCGTGAACAGCTCCATTGTCAATTGTACCCGTTTCTCTTAAACGTCACTTCTGGTGCTCCGGAGCTGCAGGTCTCCTCGCCGGTGGGGTCCTGCGATGCATAAACACCATCAAGCTGTCGCTCAGTAGTGGTGAAATCAGGGAAGGCTTCCTGCGCTGTGGCTGATGGTCTGGAAAAGGAATGCTTTGATATGGGCTGCAGTGTTGGCTGCTTCGCTTGATTGTTTCCATGTCTGCATCAACCCCTGTTTCAACACAGTGTGAGTTGGCTGTGGGTGAAGGTGGGTGTCCATTTGAAAAACAACAAAACCAAAAATCTTATATGATCTTTTATATAAAATTGATGTTATCTTTATTTTTTTTTTCCAAAGCTAAAGGTAAACCTAAGAAGCCAATGCATCCTATTGCTCAACCTCCAATAATGATTCTTGTCTTGTACAAACCACTATAAAATGTCAGGTAAAAACAAGCTAAGAAAAGGGTCAGATTCTACCAGAAATAAACACCACAGAGCATCTGATTTGGTAACTTCGTAATGAAAATAAGCGCCATTATTTCATGGCAGTGTACATTTTAAGGGGCTAGATTCAAAGCCTGCTACAGCCAGGAGAGGTCTGAGGAAGCAGTCCTTATTCTGGCAATAAAATCTCCAAAGACCTGATAGGTACATAGCTTCTGTTCATTTTAATCATCATGGAAAGCTCAATTTCAGTACACAAAACAAACAGACACATACTGTTTATACAGTGCTTTTTGTGAAGTCAAACCACATTAAAAAACATAGAGAAATTAACAACATAACCAGGGAAAGATGCTATAAGGAGAAATATGCTATTTATACAAAACTGTTAAAAATCACTTTTTAATATTTTAAACTCCCTGTCCTTGCATGCCTTTCAGTCTCGCACAAATCTATAAAATGCATATAAAATAAATATAGAAATCATAGATCACAACCTTATCTTCTAACATAGGAATAACATTATTTTCACTGAAAATGGAATTACCTTACATCATGTCTTTCTGTGTCCTGCTAAACGATAAAGCCTCTTGTCACAGGTGGTGTGCTGGTCTGGAGCAGTCAGCCTCAGGTACACAGTATTGATGTTATTATAAGAAGGAAAATAAAAGTCAAAGAAACAGTGGCGGTGCGTTAGCAGTGTTGATAGCAGAAGTGCATTCTAGCTGCTGCTGTTGACGTCGTGGAATTAATCACCACAGAAAACAGAGGAAAACTAAATATATCAGACAGACTATATGTGATATCTGTATATGGATAATAAACATATATCCAGGGATGCAATTGTTAACAAGAACAAAAATATTGTGATGAATAGAAAATGTTCTGGTTTCTACTGGATGAAGAGAACCTATAGTTTGAACGTATAAGGCAGTAGGCAGTAGCTGTGCTCATATCCTTGCCATCATGGAAAAGAGTGCTCGTTTTGGGAAACTGATGATAGGACTGTTGTATGTTTCTTGCAAAGGCTTAAAAGAGAAAGGTAATGAAAGGTAAAGGAAATGCAGGAAACAATCCAGCAGGAAAAACATCTGACTACCAATAAAATCCTGCATATAGTTAATGTTGCTGCTTTTTATCCATGAAGCCTTAAATCTAGTCTTTTCCTCCAGCAGTCTCTCTCTCTTGTGTGTTATCACCACATTTGCAAATGCCAGTGAGGCTTGAACTGTAACCTTAACATGAAAGAGAGTAAATTTTCAAAAGTTTGTACTAAATAGTCTCCTATAATTTAAATATCAGGGCATGTTACAGAGCACATCTGTTTTTCTGGACATCTGGGAGGTGGGGGGTTGAGAGAGTATGGTATGGACAGTGTCTGAGATACAGTGGACTATTGGTATTCATTAATAACAGATAAATATCTAAACACTCAAAGGTTGTGACAACTTGTATAGAAGGCAGCATCGGAGCCTTGTGTTTTGTTATTGACACAAATATTTAAAACTATTGCAAAATTTTTACATCTTGTTGTTATAGTCACAACTAATAAGCCCACACAGCTCCTCTGTCAAGGTTTTCAATGTATGTGCCCCAAATTACTGATACTTGTTCATTTTATTCCAAGTTCTTGAGTCCAATAAGAAATTAGCAGGTTTTGTGTGCTTTCATCAGTTTATAAACTGTAAAACTATTGTGAACACTTCACTGGTTTGCAACCAGCCATTTGGTTTCTAAGGATATAATGAAATACTAAATTTAATCCTTTCATTTATAATATATCCGTGTTCTGTAAACCACAGAGACGTGGTGCGCTGTGCTCACATGGGGAGTCACTGCTGGAACTCTGGTTATTCTATTCCAAAACCATATGCTGCTAATACCTCAAAATTTCCCATGGATAACAATAATAGTTATATTGTTATATGATACTGGCTTTGTTCTTTAACTTCATTTTATAATACTATCAACCATTTGATTTGATCAGATTTCCTCCTCCCCCTCCAAAAAGATGAACAGATGATAATAGGCACAGACACATTAAAATGGTATATTTAAAAAGTGCAACCACTTGGCCTGTGTTCCCTACCTCATTAAGCTGGATTGTAATATCCAAGTTTTCATGGCTTATGGTTGGATATTTAATGTGCCCTTTGATTACTGATGTACTTCGTGCTGCCAGAATTCACATACTGTGATCAACATTTTTGAATGGCTTAAATTGTAACCCTCAGTTCTGTTTTCTACACTGGTTAAAGAAAAAAAAAAATCAAGGAAATGGGAAGAAAAATCTCTCTCACAGCATGATTAGTGTTTCTTGAACTGGGAAATAATGATACCACTTAACAAATTTTTTTCCCCTTTTTCTTCCAGCTTTAAAGTATCCAAATGCACAAACAGGAGTCACACCAGGTTAACCGATTGGCTGTTAATGAAACCTCTATGTGAAGACCCTCCCTAATCTACTCAATCCTCCAGAGATCAAACAGAGAGTTAACAGAGCAGAGCAGGTTATGTGTGATGGATGCATGTGTATAAATCACTTCCTCAAAGCTAAATTGTTCCAATTCACTAAGTGGCAACAAACTGCAAAGGTTCTCACAGAC
Organism: Patagioenas fasciata; assembly: GCF_037038585.1. NCBI lineage: Eukaryota > Metazoa > Chordata > Aves > Columbiformes > Columbidae > Patagioenas > Patagioenas fasciata. Next base: position 112,411,601 of record NC_092522.1, read on the forward strand.
ATGTAACACTCCCTCTTCCTCCACCTCCGTAAGGATTATTGGCTGAGAGGTGGAAAACTCCTGGGAATCCAGGTAACATAGTAGCAGGGTAGAAAGCGTCAAGTCAAGTAGAGAATAAACACAAGCATGTAAAAGAAATAATAATGATTTTTGTCTTCTGATAAATATTTTGTTGGCCCTGAGGTAATCCATTCTGTTGCTTCAGCTTGGAGTATTGCATAGGTAGCTTTGCTTAGATGTTCTTAAAGAAGGTAAGATTAAAGGAGATGTGATGGCAAAAGAAGAATAAGTCATGATTCTTTAAGGAATGACTTGTAAAATCATGGAATGAAATTTACCTGTGATTCACAGGGTCCAAAAGTATATATCTGACAACTGTTACCAGCAATCCATATATTTTCTGCTGCTTTTGCTATTCTGATAAAGTAAATTTTTAGGCTCTGATGATGTAAAGAACAGTTGTCTTTGTACTTATTAATGTCTCTTCTGTGCTTGCCTCCTCAGATATCTTTGCAGGAATTAACCTTAGAGTTCCTATAGTAAAAGAGTTAACTGCTTGCAGATTGCACAAAACCAAAAACCATCTCATTTAGTTGAGTGAAGTTATACTCTTCATTATTATCTCACTGGTTTCAGTAGAACCTATCAATGTAACCAAGAGCTGAATTGAATTCAATGGAAATTTTAAATCACTACACAAATAAAATTCAATTAAATGTTTTAAAATATTCCTTACATTTCTCATTTAAAATTATTCTTTACATGTTTATAACTTATCTTTCACTCTGCTTTTTGCCCTACTGTGTTTCTATTATGCACATTTCTTCCTTTTCCTAATATTCCACTACAGTTGTTTTTAACTATCTCCATGCTCAGGGAAAAGACTTGACAAACACCCATCTGTTCTTCACTTCTTCTTATTGAAGCACTGACATCCCTGGATAGTTGGTGTCCATTAGTAGTTTCCTCTGGATATGTGCTATGGAGTAAAGGAAGGCTGAATATGCCATGAGTGTTAGTATGTGAAGAGCTACTTTTGGAAAGAAAAAAAAAAAAAAAGAAAGAGTGAAAGGTTCAGACTCTTGTCTTTCCCTTGTTCTGTATTTTAAGTCTACTATTTATACTGGAAATAGTGAAGCTGAATACACACATTTCAAGACCATGGTCATAGATCCAAGTGTGGTAAGTTCCATCTTTGTCCAGAGACAGAATATTTGTAGATGAGATTAATAGAAAATAAGTTTGTTAACTATAAAAACAGAAGTCATTAACAATGGAAAAAAAAAAAAATCTTAAAGAGATTGTTACTAGGATAAAAGAAATACCTTGAGAGCATTAACCCTCAGGTCATTCCAGTCTACCATACTGATGGGAGTGAAATTAATCATCTCACCTCGCTTTAGATGACTACAACTTGGGCATCTTCAGTTCCCTTCTTACATGTACTCTGATGTGTGCCTATGGCATGATTTATCTTACTCTATATTCAATATCTTTGGGTTAAAATGAATATTTTGGTTTTTGGCTATGTAGGCCATGCAATTAATTGAAATACTGACATCTACATGTGGACTTCTACATAAGTCTACAATATAGACTTCTACACGTGTCCGTATTCATATATAGACTTATTTATTTGGTCAGATAAATCCTACCCAAAGCAATATATTCAGCAGCCCCACCTTTTTCCTTAAAGCCCCCTATGTATACACTGCTAAAGACATTCAGAGTATGAGGTTTCAATTTCAGAGTGGCAAGTACATGCAGACAAGCTTTGAGACTTCAGTCAAATATCATTTGTAACAGCTGAGCTTAGCAACAAAAAAGCCCCAGTTTTGTTTTTATAATGGACATCCTGACAAATCCTCTTCATTGTAATAAGCATATGGATGAATACGATAAATTACAATTGAAAGACAACCAATGTCACTTCCTTCCCTACATTGTGGAAAACATAAGTGTGCCTTTGTATGAGACGAGAGTTTATTTGGCTCAATTTATTGTGCGGGTAAATCCAAATCTTTAATCAAATCCCTGCTTAGTCTTAATGCCAACTTTTGCTCCTAACTTTGAAGATTTTATTCTAGAGGTTCAGACAAGTCAGTGCAGAGAAATATGTACTTCTCACGCTTGATCAACTGGGTCATCTATATCTAGGAGAAAGGGTGGTGGTGGTGGGAAGTCAAACAGCAGTGCAAAATAATTGCTCTTTCTCTTTTTATATAGAAAAAAAAAGAATTTTGTTGAAATGGCTGAGTCTTCAAAAGGCCATTTTGCAAAACAGAAATACACTTAAAAGCATATAATCTTTAGCTGGAGGCTAGAGTGAGTATGTTTCTGATTATGCTGGTGACCCTCACCCTAAATTCCCTTTGTAGAAATGCCTTTATTCTAGACAACATACTGACTAGCAAATGATCTAACAGATTTCACAGCACATAAATTAAGACCTAATAAATTATTTCAAATTCAGGCTTCCTAATTAGAGAATCAGTGAAGCATTCCATTTACAATTGTGATTGTCTAAACAATTAATAAATACAACCAAAACGAAACATCACAACGAAATATGTGATAGCTATTTACTACAGAAAAAACAGGCTAAAATTTTAAGCACTGGCTAAAAGTGGTGAGGACTGGTTAAAACCTATTATTCATGGTTGGTCTAGATACAAGAATAGGAACATTTCACTATGTTGGCTTAGGTGAGTGTAAGTGCTCTGATATTAACCTCTGTTACTGATTAATTTTAATACTTCTTTAGAAATGCTCAATTCTTCTACTGCTGTTCCCTAACAATTACTTTTACAGTGTAGTATTGTACTCAATTTAGCAGGAAATATTTTGGCAATACAGAATATATAGTGTATATATTAAATATATAAACCTGATACATTTATTTGAGATTATAGATATGGAAAGAATAATTGTACTGTTTGGAAGTGTACTTTGCTTACAGGTATGGCTACAGCTCTACATAAAAGGCTCCAACACATATCAATGTAAAGGATATACCTCCCATATAAGTCTAAGAGTGGGAATTCATATCACTTATAAAAACAAAGAACAACCTCCCCTTGCACGTAACAGTGTTTCCAAAATACCTTCCTGTTGTGTGTTTTTTCCCCATGCCCAGATCAAACAGGAAAAAAACTAAGGAAAATTTCAGTTGCTGCTATCGATTAACTTATTTCAGATACTGGGATATCTACAATGATAAAATTAAGACAGGCTATAAACAAATGACAAAGGAATCTATATTGCAGGTAAGTATAAGGTGCTTCTGTCCCAGTACTGTGTGTTGTCTCAAATGCTGTTAGTGAACAATAATAGCACTGCTGCCCCAGAAATCTGTGCCTCCCTGATTTCTTGGGTTTTCATCACACCCACTGCAGTGGGACTTCACTTATTTCTGCACTGACATCAGAACAAAATATGTGAAGATGTTGAAATGTGGTACTGAGCTTGCAGGAAAGGTCCCTGCTGCTCACAGGTGACCATGAGCAGCAGCAGGTCATTCATCAGAGATGGAACTTGATGCTGCTGTCTTCTCCATGACCATGTCAAATAAAGGGAAGGTGGAAACAAGAATATAACTGCTGCTGTTTATTGGCTGCCACATGTAAGTGTCTTCCAAGTCAGATGATACATTAACTTGAGAAGATGTTGGGGCCTCAGAAACTGTGAAGCTGGTTGTTTTACTACAAGGTACAGTGAGGGCTCATTTTAGAATGCTTAGGAGATTTCAAGACTTCTCTGACTCTGTGACTTCTGTTCAAATAATAGGCTCAAGCTTTGTGAGAGAACTAACCTATCTGGATCACTGAAATAATTATCTAATGGCTCTGAATTATTTCTTAGGAGAAAGTTTTTCAGTTCTGTTAATTTTTATTGGCTGAGTCAGTTCTTTCCAGAAACTGTGGCTTAAGTCTGAGATAGCACCTAGGGACTGTGAGTTAATTATAACTTTGCCAGAATTTCATGGTCTAGTTAAGGAATAGGGACTTGTGAAAAAAGTTCAGTTTTCCTTTGCAACTGCTGCAAGGATCTTTTGCGGTTGCTCTTTTTCAGGCTCCTGGGATTTTCTGAGATCATGGACTTCTGGTAGAAGAGTAATAAAACAATCCATTCAGCTGACTGAAATAGTTAAAACAAATCTCTATTTTAAATTGATGGTGGCCCAGCAGACTAATCTGCCATATCTCAGATGCAACACTCTTGTTCATGCAAAGACTGTATGGTTTTGTAGGCACAGATTGCTCCATACAAAACCTGAAATAACAAATTGTCTTTGTACCACAAATAGCACACTAAACTTGGCACATGCATCCTTGACAGAATCCCTAAATATGTTAAGCCTTCTTGCTAGATACAATTCACATCTGAAATATTCCATTGGATTAGGAGAAATCTCATGCTGTTCAGACCAATGGCCAACATGACCTCATACTCAGCCTCTGACAGTGACAATAGAACACTGAAAACCAACTGTGCCCAACCACCTTCTCTTCTTCAACCACCCCAGATACTTTTCCTCCCACTTTCGTTACACTAGGTGGTAGGTTTTTCTTACTGTTGAATTTAGCACTGCATGTTACAAGGCCAGAAAAACTTAGAGAGAACATTTATTGGACAAGGGTTTAAAAATGTGAATTTTGCAGCACACCTTTCTGATGGAAACTTTTCACTGAATCAGTGCTTTCTTGAAGACTTCAAAGTTCACTTGATTCAATGTATTTAAATAGTGCTTTCCCTCTGGTAGCTGTATACATTTTTTATTCCACATATTCCACACTCCAAATTGAATAATAAAATCATACAATTGTTTTGGTTGGAAAATACCTTTAAGATCATCAAGTTCAACCATTAACCTAACACTGCCAAGTCCACCTACAAACCATGTCCCCAAGAACCTCAGCTATACGTCTTTTAAACACCTCCAGAGATGGTGACTCCACCACTTCCCTGGGCAGCCTGTTCCAGTGCCTGACAACCCTTTCTGTGAAGAATTTTTTCCTAATATCCAATCTAAACCTCCCCTGGTGCAACTTGAAGCCATTTCCTCTTGTCCTGTCACTTGTTACTTGGGAGAAGAGACCAAGACCTTCCCTGCTACAGCCTCCTTTCAGACAGCTGTAGGCAGTGGTAAGGTCTCCCCTCAGCCTCCTTTTCTCCAGGCTGAACAGCCCCAGTTCCCTAAACTGTTCCTCATAAGCTCCAGACCCTTCATATGATCTCCTTCTAGAGTCAAATCCTGTGATCCTTAAGGAGTCAAAGCTTCGGCCTGGAGAATATGGAACTTTGGTTTCAGTAATAACAGAGCAGTTTTGAGGTTCATCCATTTGTAAAATAATCTGTGTCCTTTTAGATATTGCTGTATTAATAATACACATTAATTTCCATTTCCCCCCTTAACCTACACAGGAAGCCATTTATGTATTTTATGGAATGCCAAGAAAACAATCACAAATCATCTATTAGCAATTAGATCACACACTTTTCTGAAGCTGGTTAGATTTGCTCTGCCAAATATATTCTACTCCTTTTAATCCAGCTTCCTAGGAAAAAAAAAAATCAAGCTGCTATACATGTTGCCTTTTCATTTTAATTGCTGGCATTTTATAAGAAATGCACACAGGTCCGAATTTGCACAAAGAACTTACTGTACATTCATTTCCAATATAAAATTCCATGTCTTGGTGGAAATTATGTTTGCAATAATGCTTTGTGTCATAAAACCACTGCATATTATTTATTATACAGCCCTAATCTTGTTACATTCAGTTGTTGAACTTGGTTTTAGCAGACTGAAACAGCAAGAGTAGCATTCATGCTAAAAGTCAAGGACAATCAAGGTTGTTAGGCAGGGATAATTCACTGCTTGTTCAAGTCATAATTAGAAGGTGGGCACCCTCCTGAGCTGCACTTGAGGAAAGGGAATGAAAAACTCATATTTGATTGAATACAAAAAGACTTTCCTTAATAAATTAATATCAGTAGGGACAGTAGCTGTTCAGCACCTCTGGAAATTGATTCTTCCAAACCTCCAGTTATGAATGTAGTATGAGTCACCAAAATACTACTTGCCAAATCTCACAGTCTAGGCCTTTCTGTGTTGGAAGAAAAGGATAGGAAGCAGAATGAAGCCCCCGTAGTCCAAGGGGAAATGGTCAGAGACCTCCTACACCACTTAGACACACACAAGTCTATGGGACCAGATGGGATCCATCCAAGGGTGCTGAGGGACCTGGTGGAGGTGCTCACCAAGCCACTTTCCACTAAGAATCAGAATGCAAAGCATTTGTAAAGATAAGTGGAGAGATTAATAAACACATTTAATCAAGCACATTAACAGACTAAGATATAAAATGCAAAGCTATATTTGTTTTGAAAAAGAAACACCTGAATCTGCTTTGCCACTCATATATAATGATGTAATTGAACAGTATAGTTTACCCATTAAAAACCAACACCTCCACTGGAAAAACTGTATGTCCTTAGTTTGACTGTGCCTCTAACTGTCACTGAAAGAGTGTGTTTTCTTGTTTTAAAATGGCATTCACAGACATGAATATGATTTTGATTTTAAAGATCCAATGGCACATTCCTCACACATTTGAAACACCCAGTGAAAACAGCAAGAGCTTTGTATTTGCAAGGAATGCAGGAACCATAGTTCATAGTTGTTGCTCTTCTTTTTATTTTTTTATTTTTTTTAATGTTTAAAATGTGTACTAACAGGGTTGCTTTACCATCAACTGACTTTATTATTTATATATATACTTTTTCACTGTCAATATCTGTAACAAAATGATAAGAATGCTCAGATAAATACATTCTCTGTATTAACTTTACTGTGCCTAACAGAGTTAAACATGGAAGATAACTGAGTATAGATTTTCTTTGTAATCAGACTTTAGACTGATGGAACTGTAGAAAACAAAAGCAACCCTAAAACCTACCAAAAATATCTAAGATAATTGTCTGCTTATGCTATTTTGCTTCAATTCACAATAAAGTAACATTTCTGCTTCACTAGCACCTGCTGTGTATCACTGCAAATGATTGCATATAGCAGCATAAATGCCTTGAGAAAAGGAGAATATACTATGTGGAACACAGAAAAACTATATTTGAATTTATGAATATCATAATTCCTTCTGAAAAATGTGAACTGTTTAAAAAAATAATCCTTTCGTAAGTGTTTATTTTAGAAAATAGTATTTTCTTTCCCAGAAAATTACATACAGCAATGGCTGATGACACTGGTGATTTGTCAACCATGGCATTCAAAGAAATGAGAGCTTTGGTTTTTGTATATCGACTGAAAAAAAAAAAAAAGAAGAAGAAGAAGCTGTGATACCCAAGTAGAAAGTGCTTGTGAAAGCAGTCTGAAAAGAAAATAAACAAATACCTATTGCAGTGCATAGTTTAAGGTTAACCCCAAACTCATTTAGACTGTTGCACATGATGTTTGTTTCTGGTCACTCTTTTGTCAAGACACCAGGAATAGACAGTTTCATATCTACATTTGGACACCTGAGTAGCTCAGTACCTCAGAAGAGCTGTGCATTAGATCTACCAAGAAAGAGGTTTTACTGCAGAAAAGAGGTTTTGCCTCTGCTCCTGGGACCCCCTGTCCCTGCAGGGTGAGCATGAGAACCTGCTGCAGACTGGAGTGGTGACAGGAACATGTCACAACCGGCCCCTACGCGAAGAAAAGGAATTTGCTCAAACCACTTAGGTTCCCCAAAGTCCTGTGTGTATGGGCATGAAGCTTATTGCCTAATTACCCAGTTTGCCTCACAGATGTCTGTAGGGAAAATTCCCTGTGAGAATGGAAAGAGATAGTGAGTGATCGACCCAAGAATATCCCTCCAACTCACCCTCCCCGACACTGGGTATGCCATTGCCTATTGCTACCACTCCTGTGTCTTGGTGCTTGAAAATTCACCAACCTGACTCAGACATCATAGTTCGAAGTGCAGCGAACAGCAGGAGGTAGGAAAGGTTTGAACATCCAGCGCATCAAACTGAACAGTGTCCTGTGAAATAGTTGTTCTGCTGACGGTGGATTTATTGACAACTTAAGTCATCCAAGAAATGTGAAAAAGAAGGATGCTTGTGAAGTTCAGTGTTTCATCTTGGGCTTAGATGCCTACCTGCAGCCACGACTTAGATGACTCTGAAGGCTAAATTCAAAAGAAACAAACTAAGTCTTATGGTAAGACATCTCTTAAGAGTGCAGGCAGCTATGTTATGTATATTTTAGGGCACAGCCAGGGGAATCAGAGCTGCATGCCTTTCACACAACAGCTTAGTGACTACGGAGCTTGCTAAGGATCTGGGCTGACTGGCTTTTGTATCTTGTTGGGACTACAGAGACAAAGTGAGAGGTAGGTTAGCTCTGCAAGCAGATGATTAGGTTACTTTGCTAAGGGAAGAAAGTTTTGGGCTTCCAGCCATTCCCTCAGTGTGCCTGTTTTCATCCAAGGCTACCTTAGTGAGCAATATTTAAATAACTAAGGTATCTTGCCAGTTTCTATGTGATTAAGTGGTTATGTGAAGATTTTGTGGATCTCTTATCTAAACTGCTGTTTTCAGTTTTCACACTTTGTGCCTGAAAGAGATCTGTTGTGGTGTACATCTGGCTCCAGCTTACTGTGCATGATAACAATAAGACCTTCATAGCAATTCCGTATGGAATATTTGTCTTGTAGAGGCACTACTAGTGATTTCAGGCATGGTTGTAGTAATCTGTTAACAACCCTAATACTAACTGCACTAGTATGTCCATTTTTTTGCTTAACTCTTTATCCCAGCAGGGCTTTCCTGGGCTGTTGACACTAGCCCTGTGTGAAGGCAGCAGGGCTATTCCTGCTGCTTGTTTCCATGACTTTGAGATAAGCAGGGGACTCTGCTGCATCAGCTTGCTGTAGGCATTGCCTGTGGGACACCATCTCTTGAAAGAGAGGAGATTCATTTCCCTTACCCCCCCAGGCTCTCATGAGACTTCATGGAAATGCAATCTGTTGTTCCATGCTCCAAGCAAGATTCATGATACCTTTAGAAGTCCAGGACTTCTAAACTCTAAAGAAGCCTAAGACTAGGCTACCCACACTGGCTCTTTTATACTTCACAGGGACAGGCATTTCTAGCAAGCAATTGATCACTTTCTAATCTTTCAATGAATCACACTCTATTTTATTACCTGATTAGCTCAGGTGCAAATGTCTGTGTTTGACCAGAGGGTTCCCACCCTTTTGTGCCTAATTGAAGTGACACCTTCAAATGACTGTTGAGGAAATGACTGCTATCAGCGTGTGCACATTTGGAGGGAAAGGTGATAAAAAGAAGGGGTTGTGTGCTCTTTCCTCTCCATCACCACCTTCTGATGCTGCATGTTCACTCAGGATCACTTGAAAACAATTAAGTCTGTGCTGCTCTTCTGGTCAGATGTCAGCAAGATCTACATCATTACATTTGCAACTATTATGTCATATGAAAAATTAGCGGAATACTTTTCCAGATGCTTTGATGCCATATGCATCGTTATAAGTGTGATGCTCACTGATTACCCTTGACAGCTCTGGCTTATTCTGTATCCAGTTCCAGACTTTGTTTTTTTTTACATGCATCAAGAATCTGCGATGACTAAAAAGGTGGAAAATTTTGCCAAAAAAGAGAAAATTGGAGACAAAAAGCAAAGAAGAGCTTTCCAAGACATCTTCTGCAAATGGCTCCAGAGTCTTCTCTAAAGGTGTTATTCTGTTCTGCAGTATTAAAATACTTTTCAAATGCAAAGAAATATCTTGTCCAATACCAGCTGGTGTCTGTAGTGCTCCTGGTGTACTTGTATGTGTAAAATATTTAAATGGTTCTGGAATGGCATTAGGTAAAACATTCACTGTGTTTCTCTATTTACCTGTCATTTTTTGAGTGCAGTGCAATATTGATGCTGTCAGTTAATACAGAAAGTCATAGCAGCAGCTGGATAAGAGTTCATCACAAATAATGTTACTATTTAAAAAATATGACTCTAAAATCTATGTAAATAGTTTTCTGCTTTGATATATAATTATTGCAAAACCAAATAATTTTCCCTCTGTGTTTGTTAAACAATAGATGACTCCTAACATCAAATTATCACAAGGCAAATGCTTGTATATTGCCACTCTTTAAAATCATATAACTACTGGTTACAACTGCAACTTTTTACTGGCCTTTTCCTCTTTTCTAAATAAAACCATCATCATTACATAATTTGAAACACTTTCTTTAAATTGCAGCTTGTTACCTATCTTCTGCAATAACATGTTTTTAAATTATAATAATTCAATGCTTTTAAATCTGATACTCTTGACTCTGCTAGCACTAGGGCTCCATGCTAGATGTCAGTGGCATTCCATGTAGGCACAGGAATCTCCACTAATGAACCTGAAGCAGATGAGGGTCATCGTTAATGTTTGACTGTGTATTTACAGAGGGCGGTTTGATGGGGAGTATGGGCAAAAGTAATAGATCTCCCACCTTGCTTCCTCAGCCATAAACACTGCTTGAGAACAAGTGACTTGTGTTTGGGTATATACTTAGATGGATTTCAGTCAAGCTAATGACTAAATATCACTGAATTTCCACAGGCACATGAAATTTAAAAACTTTTTTCCTTTTTTTTTTCCTGAAAAATACTTTGTTTGAACCTGGTGCAACATAAATTAGATCACAAGTGTGTCACTCACTGGTGGCAGGAAAGGAGTGCCTTTCACAGGTGGGTATGTTCACATGAATTCTGCAGGAGAGAGGGTGGGCACTGACCAGCCGCCCCAGTGAGGAGGCACCTGATTGTAAAACTACTACACTACCATGTCAAATACGTGTCTGTACCACCTAGTTTTAACTGGCAGGGAATTAAACAGGGAATCAGTGCATTGACTTCAGCTGGATTCAGATCAATGCCACCTCTTTGCCACAAATCCATGAAACCACTATGAGAGACTTTAAAATGTATTACTGGATATCCCATTCCCACATCTTGCAGAAGGGCAATTATTTGGCACAGCTATTGTCAGTTTAGTGTTACTTCTGTAAAACACAGTCCTCCCTAGCTTTGGTGCCCTTTACTAACTGTCTTATAACATTTTGGTAATAAGGGTGGTACAAAAATGTTCACTGCAACTACTGCTAGACCTACTGGCAGTACATCACTTGTAAAGACACTAGAAGATTTGTATTCTTTTCCTACTGTATAGTGTTGCTTCTAAAATTAGACCTTATTTATGCTGGATAAAATCAAACATGCCATGGAGCACTGGGCTGGACAACAAGGTGATAAATATGTTTGACTCCATCTGCATTTTATTTTTCATTGTGAGTGCCAGCAGCCAATCTGGCTGATGGAGAACCGTCTCAGTGCAGGCAGTGGCACAGGCAGTTCACAAATAAATACTGATGGTTACACATGGTGGTGGCAAGCACTGAGCTGGGGCGAGGGGGGAGAACATGACTGTGTGTGTTCATGGGGTTGGAAGGGCCATCATGTTTCACAGATTCCCAACAACAAATTCTGACAAGTGAAAAATGTTTGATTTGAAAAAGTCACCCAGCTCGCCTTTTTTAAACACTTTCAGTATTTATTTAACCTAGTAAATAGGTTTATTAGCAAGGTTCCATTCTTTGTAGTTTAGGTAATGGATTTACCATATGTTTATGCTTTAAGGACTTGTGTAAGACTGCTAACACCTATTTCTCCACCTCCTGTCTCAGGGGTTAAGACCTTGGTGTGTTGCCAGTTTACTGCTGTGGTCCCTTCCCCTTGTATAATTACAGTCATTCCCAGAGTGAAGGAAATACCCTGAGCTTTTGCTCTAACTAGCCACAACGTTTCACTAAAAAAGGCACTTCTTTAAAAGAAGAAAAGTAATAAAACTTTCACATTATTAACTTTTTCCCTTTTAAAAGAGCCTGAAAAATGCCATTGTACCACATTAAAGACTTTTGCATAAGACTCACCATTGGCTAATGAGCCTTGTTCTACAATCTACCACATGCAACTGCCTTCAAGTGCTGCTTTTAACTTAACCTTGATGTAGTGCCAGGAATGTGCAAAGGATATACTTTGATGGAGGGGCAGTCTACTCACCCCCACTGCCATATTGATGCACTTCAAAATATCTGTAAGATTCAAATTTTATTGTCATTTAACAGAACACCTAGTTTATACCCCACAAAGGAGGAAAGAGAAATTATCTGTTCTACAAAAATAAGCACATAGATCAGTTATTTGTAATAGAAATGATAGGAAGTTGTTGATACTTTGTATAATACTTGTGCAATGACTTTCTTCCTGCAGATACAAAGCACTTCATAGGCATCCTCACAACTCCCTTGTGAAGAAAGTATAATCTCTGCTTAGGTTTAATAAAACTAGTTCAGTGACTTTCCAGAAGATGACACAGAGTATCAGTATCAGAAACAGGATCTGAAAAATTTTTGCTTGAAGCTCCCTCTTTGATTATGAGTCATTTCCTTCATTGCTGGAGTGAATTATTTTGGTAACAGTGCTACTGGAATTTGTTTCAATTTCATGTTATGGCCAGATGTGTTCTCCACAGAAACACATATTTGATTTATAAAATAATAATTATAACACAGGTAATATTCTGAAGATATTTTGCAGGCACTTATCTGGCATTGCTCTTTCGTTGATATTTAAACTGAATCTTAAAATTTCCATTAAGACTGTTTATAGATATGTTAATTTTCTTGAGCTTTATAGAGTTGAATGACTTAATTTTTGTCTGTTATTTCCTTGATTGCATACTCAAAACATATAGGAGCTGTTATCTAAATGCTTTAATTTTATATCTTTTGAGAATGTTGTGAATGAAAACAGTGTCTGATATTAATGAAACAAGACATGAAAGATCATTCACAATGAGTATATTCAAAGGTGCAATAGATGACAGAGCATGGGGAAATGAATAGCAAGGGGCTAACAATAAGTTTTGCTAAGTGCATCCCAAAAGTCAAGACAAAAAATATTCTCTTGACTTGGATATGAAAATCTTGGAAAGTCTTAATGAGACAGTTCAGATTCTGATGGAAGTAGAAATTGAAATTCCTTTTATTTTCGACCATGCTTCCTGCATCCGTTGTGCATGCCAGGCAATTTACCTGTCTTTATATTGGAACACAAAAAATCCAGGGTGATATTTTGAGTAGGTGAAGTCTTAACAGAGACACAATTTTGACCATGTTGTAGAATCTGAAAATAACACCTCAAGTGTACAAAAGTAGTCAAAAATATCTGGGAAGCTCTGGCATTTTCCAGAATATTTAATCAGAATCTTCTATGAATTTTTGAATTCACAGGAAGGGATTACTGATGGAATTACTAAAACTGAGTATGAATTACCTCTTTTAAGTAAAGAATGGATCAAACCTTTCAAAAAATGTAAAGGCAATTAAAAATGAGGCTTCCTTACATTTCATCCTCTTCAAAGTCAGGAAGGAAAGTGTTTTCCATGTCCCAACTTCTGATGCAGTGGAGGAGAACTGGTGCTCAATTTTGCAAATTACCAGGTGGCATGAGTGCAATAACACAACTGAATCAAAGTAAAGTAGAAAACCAAAAGATTACAAAAGGGCATTTTTATATATCTATATATCTATATAGATATATAGATATATTTTTTTTTCCCCTTTTATCACTGTGTATTAACCACTCACTGTCATTGTCTTGAGCTTTCGTTGACCCAGTTCTCTCTCTCTCTTTCTAGAATAGCCTTCTAAAGCAGAAAATTGAATTTCTCAAATGAAATATTACCAGTAATTCTGAGCAATTTTGACCACTTCACAATATGGACAGCTGACTAGAAGTGGTTGAGATAGGTTAAGTTTTGGTTCTTTTCAACAAACATATTTGAGTAGTTTTCATTTGAAAAGAAATATTATTTCAAGTTTTGAAGGTAATTATGAAATGTTTTCTGAAAGATTTAAGGCATAACTTTTAAATTAAAATCATGTGGTTATGGTTTTATTGTCTGGTTGATACCTTTTGCTTCCTTTTAAAAGAGAAAAAATGATTTAGAAAAAAAGACAAACATTTAAGAAAAAAGGCCAGTTTTTGCAAAAATGCTGCCATTTATTTCATGTTTTGAAAGAAAAAACATATCAACTTTAAAATATTAAAAATCCCTGCTATGTCATGAATTGAAACTTAAAATGAGGATTTTCTGATCAGTGGATAATGATAGATGAAAAGTGAAAGTTAAGATGATGGCAGAGGCATGAGAGAAGCACGTAAACATTGAAGGGAGAGATGGAGGGGTAAAGGCAAAAATCCAAGCAGCTTAAGACTCAAACAGGACTTAAAAACTGTAGAATGAACAGTTTACTTGAGCAATTTGTCTTCACCTTGCATCAAACTTCTTATAGTTATTATAAACATCAGGACAGTTTGGATAATTACAGAAAAGAGTTATTCTGAAACCAAACAACTTTATGTGATCAGAAGCAGAAACCCTTAAAATAAATATATAAATAAGTCAGAGAACACAGTATTGTCATTTCCTGAAAAATTACCTGTATGTGTATGAAATGTGATTTTTGACAAGAGTTTGAATAAGAATCCATATGAGCTCTGCCTGTGTTGCACACAGTCTGCTTACACAAGCAGAATTGTTTTATTTTCTCTGTTAGTCCCCTCAAGTGGTACAAAATCTGTGTTAACATTCTTCCTTGCACCACGTTTGCTAATTGACTCTTCAAGCACTGGCATGTGTTAGAGATTAGTCAAACACGATTTGTTCTGTTAATATCTTCATGTAGAAGGGGTTGGGCATTTCCATGTAATGTTTTTGAGACAGAATCTCATGTCATTCAATTCATTATATACTTAAATGTATTTTCTTACTGGCTGAGGAATTCTGGGGTTTCTGAAGTGTGACCAGATGATTTATCTGAGCTGCAGACATGTAGCAATAAGTGATTGGACATACATGAGGAGAATCCTATAGAATTGACAACCAACTGCTTTTCTTGAGAGGAAAATAAAAAAGTTACTATCTAATATCTTGTATGGGCATTAACCTCCAGCCAACCAGGCTTTTGAATTTATAGGTTCAGAGCACTTTAACAAAATCTAGATCCTCTGATGTTTTAGTTTACTGGTGTTTGTAGGAGTATCTGTATCTCCACTGGTTACTGCAGCTCTCAGTTCGATCTTGAAGCTATGTTGTTCTGAACTTGGCAAAGTTGCTTCAGTGAAGAACTACGATGAAGTAAATAATTTGCCTGGAAAGTGTGTCACTGCTAAATGGATGGAAACTCCAGAGACAAGTGAGTAATTAATAGCAATATTTCTTTTTTTTTAGAGGACATTGTCCTTGTGTAAGGACTGTCAGACTGAAAAGATGGAGAAAAGTAAGAAGGAACTTGGCTATTAGAGATTTTTCTGGATTTCAGCTTCCAAAGCTAATGTTTTTTTTTTCATTAAAACTCTTTTCTTTTATCTGTAAATTTTTTACTTATAGACTCCTTCTTCCATAGTTCTATTAAAGATTATACAACTTTATGTTTGGCACTAGTATCTGATGGCCTGCTACCATGGTAGTGCATCACTTTTCAGGTATAGTCCTGAACAGAATATCTCACTTTTGTACTATAATATAAAGTACCCTCATACTGCACTGAATGGTAACTGTTACTGTAAATGGTAAAGTGAAAAACTGGAAATTAGCTGAAGCCTCTGATATGGTAGTGTAGGAGGAAACTGAAAAGAATTGAAGTCAGAAGGGACTACTGGAGGTCATCAAATCCAGCTCCCTGCTCAAAACAGGGTAAGCCAGAGCAGTTTGTTGAGGGACGTGTCCTGTTGCCTTACGAATGTCTCCAAGAACCAAAACTTCCCAACCTCTTTCAGCAGCCTGTTTCAGTATTTGACTGCTCACATAGTGGAAATGTTTTTCACATTTAAGACATAAATAACACAGTTTATGACCATTGTTGCTTCTCCTTTCACTATGCACCACTGCTAAGAGCCAGTCTCTTCTTATTCCCCTCAATGAGGTCTCACTTCGAGCCTTCTCTTCTCCAGGCTGAACAGTCCCAACTGTATCAGCCTGTCCTCATAGGAGAGATGCTCCAGTCCCTTACTTGTCTTAGTGTTCTTCTAGTGGACTTTTTCCAGCATCTCCATGTCTCTCTTTTACTGGAGAGCCCTGAACTGGACCCAACATACCAGAAGTGTCCCACCAGTGTGGAGCAGAGGGCAAGGATCACTTCTCTCAACCTGCTGGCAATGCTTTTTGTCATGCAACCCAGGATGCTGTTTGACTTCTTTACTGCCATGGCACTTTGCTGGCTCATGTTGAACTCGCTGTCCATCAGACCCTCTGGTCTTTCTCTGCAAATCTGCCTTCAATGTAGCCAGCCTCCACCTTGGTGAATATGGTTATTCCTCCACAGGTGGAGGACTTGGCACTTCCTTTTGTTGAGCTTCATTATATACGTGCTTGCCCATTACTCCAGCCTGCTGAGATAGACGTGATGTATCAGCCGCTCATCCCAGTTAAGTATAATCTGCAAACTCTGTCCCACCCTCCAGGACATTTATGAGGATATTAAACAATGTTGGCCCCAGTATTGTCCCCTGAGGTGCACAACTGGCGACTGGCCCCAATTTGACATTGTGCCACTGACCACAACCTTAAATGGTATTGGAAACACACACTGTAAATACCAAATTTGAAAGAATACTTTAAGATTCCAGCCATCTTATCTGCAATGACAGTGTGATGCTAAAACACTTGACAGTCTCCTGAAAGTATGTTCATGATCTGTAGGCAATCACAGAAATCTTTGGAATTAATGGGTCTGCTTACCACATTAAGTGGGAACAAACCATAGAACAATTAAATATGCATTGGACTGCAAGGAAGTTGTGATCAGGGAAAAAATAAGAGAAGACAGAAGGGCTGTCCTGGATTGTTTCATGGACCTGAACATGCGTTGGTGGAATGGTACATAACCACATGTGACAGAAGGATGCAGCCAGAGACGTGGGTCACAGGAGAAGGTGGACAGTCACAGCAGAAGATGACAGTGTGCTTAGAACTATGAAGAATCCAGGAATAAAAGAGCGTTTTTTTGTCTTGGAGAAAAGCAGGTAGAAGGGAGCATGACTATCAAGAAAAGAAGTACAGGGTTTTGAATGAGGAAATTGTGTAATGCTAGTTGCTTCTGTTGTATTCGGGGATTCAGGAATGGCCTATTTTTCTGTAAAGAAGTTTGCCACCACTATTATGCTCCAGTTTTAGACAGAAATGACAAGTGTACCCTTACTTGTAGTGGATTATTCACTGTCACTGTGTTGTACAGTCTGACTGACAGAATGCAGACCTTGCTAAATGAAGCATAAGAATACACACTGCCTTTTAGCCAAAAGTTCCTTGGTTTCACCAGTTGATTGCAGTTATATCCCTAGGATTGGTTCATCTGGAAAGAAATAAAAGAAAATCAGTGCAGCAGTGAATGTCTGAAGTCTTCCAAAACTAATTTTCACTCATTTCTTTGTAGACAATCCCAGTAAAGGTGGAGCAAATACTTTTCAGAAAAGGGAATTTTAGTCAGTGTCTTTGGTAATTTTGTCAATTGCTTGCACTGTCAAGGGCCACCTTTGGTCAGAACGAAGGAATGGCATCACCTTTCCAGTCATGCAGATATGCTAAACATAATCTCATTGGATTTTGCCTCCTCCATTCTTCACATTCTTTATGTTTTGGCATGAGGAATGATCATTCACTGCTTGCGGAAAGTCACCAGATCGCAGAGGAAAATGAGGTTCAGCCTTTGTGCTCAAAACAGGAACAGAGCACAAAGGCAGGTGGGACTTGTCTTTCATGGTGTGTTTTACAACTAAGGAAAAACTACTGAGAACTACTGAACATCCACAAATCCTTTGAGCCATTGGGGGTGATAATCCACATTAAAAACAGTATCACTACAGTGCCTGCAATGTTGGGATTACTTAAATAATTCCTGTCCTTACACTCTGTATCTTGTTATAAATATTAAAAAAATCCATTTAATCCTGTGTTTACCTTTTGCTTTAGCTTTTTCCTTTTGTTATCATTCTGTGGATTAATGCTCATGCAGTTGTCTTGTGTGCACAAGATCCTCAGATTTTCTATTTTACACAAGGATAGCTTGTTTATACAGAGGTTTCCAATTCAATTTTACACCATGTCAGCAGACTGAGTTGTGATCTCTTGGCTCATGCAGCAGAATGGGAATTTAATTGTCAGACAAAAAGTAAAGGTGCAGTGATTTTGTATCTCTTTACTTTTTGGGCCACCAAAGAGCATGAAAAAGATTCCACACACATTTTCTGTTAGACAGAGTGCTCAAATATTATTTTATAGATAATGGCAGTAATAGCTCACACAGCATATTTGTATCTATGTTTAAGAGCTACGTAAAGCAGTTTGAGCTGTTACACGATGCCAAATGCTCTCTTTAACCCATAGTTTCTCCCATCATAATCTATGCTCTTCAGGTTCTTACAGTAACAGAGTAAAAAAGACTCTGACTAAGGAGGGATCGATGCAGCAGGAATTGCTCTCTTACATGCTGAAGATAAATTAACCAGAGAAATTATATTGTTTTGGGTTTTATTGCTGTCTAAATCTCAGACTTTGCAACTGTTGTCAGTCAAGGTACCTTGGGATTTGTGTACCACTTCGCAATTCACTGGAGAGGGATGCTCAGTATAAGGTATTCAGCCCATCTCCCGCTTTTCTCAGTAGCTCTCCCTGGCACAGAGCACTTTGTGCTCTATGTGATACAGGTATAATTTCTGTCTTGGTACTTTAGCTTATAATACCAGATATCAGGAGTGCTTTTGAGATTCATTATGATAAGACAGTGTCTGAGATCTCGAACACTGTGAATCCAGGTAGCTCACTGAAGAGCTTAGTGCAAAGCATGCTTGAAATTCTCTTCAAAACCAGATTTTTGTTAGAAAACTGGTTTGCAAGATCTACTCCTGCCTTACATAATGGGTATATAATGGTTCTTGTAGCTGAATCCTATTTCTTCTTTGTAATCTCCAAGACTCGAACTCCATTTTATGTGAAAGTGCAGTCCTACAAAGCAGATGGTAGGAGACAGAACTAGTGCATGGAAATTTTGCAAGAGATTGTACTTCAGGGGGTCATACCTCTCTCTCTCAACTCGCTGAGGGATTTGAAATCATCCTATAGGTCTAATATTAATAGTAAGCATTGTTCATATGGATTTTGATGTTCCACTTCATGCTTTCTAGCTATTGTGCTACTGAAAGCATTATGGGTGAACAGTAGTTTGAAATACTTCAAATAACAGCTATTTCACACCATTTTCAACTGACAGTCAAAGAAAAATGTCTTGCAAAAGTATCCTGGCAACAAGGCTTATAGCATCAGTGTAATTCTTGTACATGTATTAGCATGCTGTGGAATATCACTGTGTTCAGAGGGGAGAGCTGCAAATACATTTTTTATCCTGAAGTGGCTGTTTTCCTGAACTATAGCAGTAACTATTAACTAACCATCCAAACCAGGATATTTGTGTGGAAAAGACAATAAAAGTCAAATAAAATCAGGTTGCATAAACATTTTGTAAGACTTTAACAATAAATCCCTCCCTATTTTAGAATCAGCAATCCTCAACCATAAGGCTGTTACCTGAACCTTCTGTGTTTAGATATTCATATGATGCTACAGATCTTTAAAATCCTTATGAGTGATTTAGAAGTACTCATCCCTTCCATTGGGAAAGAATAATAGTTTGAGCCCTACCAACAGTGTTTATTTAGTCACAGGCAAAACAAACAGTACCATGCAATGACAGACTGTCCGAGACGGCAGATAAGGACAAGCAGCACATTGCTGAATAGCCAGTCTCTGCCTCCTACCTGTGCAGCCTTCTGCTCTTTCTGTGCTGTCACTGAGCAAAGGATTGTGTTTTTGTAGCAACAAGAGAGAAGCAGTGGGAGTAGGAAGCTTAAACTGCCTGGGTTCTTCCCAGCTTTCTGGCCTGGCCTTGCTCCTTCCCCTCCAAAGTGCCTTGTCCTCATTTCTGCAGGCAAAATGTCAGTTTTGTGTACACTGCCAGGAAGCCTTGAAACCAAGGAAGAAAGTTTCCCAAATGACCTTAAGAGTGGAATCTGTTCCAAAAAGCAGAGTGCCAGGGAATACCATGGGGTCTGCTAAGGACTCTACTGATTTTTTAAATAAAAAAGGTTCAGCTGCAATGTCAATAGTTAGTGATATGAAGCATAAAAAGATATTGGATATATCCAAACATCTCTTCTGTGTTTCTGTAGGCAACCTGACTTCAATGGACCCAAATATATGACATAGTTGAGAACAGAAGAAAAAAAAAAAAAGAAAAAAAGGATGTGATATGTGACTGATGTAACTATGTGAAATACTTGAAATAGAACCTCTAGAGGTGTTGAACCAAACAAGCAATTTATTTTGTGCATGTGTGTGTATGTACGTATACTGTTGCAGCAGAATGAATCCCAGGTCAAGTACAATCTACACATGCCCCTTACTTCATCCATTACAGGTGTCACATATTTTCACATAGCCAACATAAAACTAATATAAACATTATATCATATATTCTGGCTAATTCAGCAGGGGTGTGATTCTGTGATGATGCATGATTCAAGCTGAATTTGTACTGAAGGTGATTTGGAAGTTCTTGGATCCAGTATTAGTAAATGTAGGACCACATAAACCACACAGTCAGGAAATATGAGCTATCTGGGCTACTTGATTATAACCTGACATTTCTGGAGCAGGATGAGTGAACCTGAATAGAGTAAATATTCTTTGAAGTACTTCACTGGTTTAATTTATCAATCAAAACTTCACTTCCTACCTACATAGAAGTATCTGCTGATAGCAACTTCTTTGTACTTTTGTATCTGTAGCTACTACGTATATTTTGATAAAGAAGATTATGGACTGTGAAAAATCTCAGAAACTTCAGTTGAGCTTTCAGTTTTTGACTGACATTCTGTGTGGCTTGAGCATATCTCTGAATATCTCTTCTTCCTCAGTAAAATAGGGATAATTATATATCATATATGACATATTTGAAGATGAAGTTGTCCAGAAGTGGATACATTCTTTGCATCTTCACCCAGCATAAGAATAAAAGAATTTACCCAGCAAAAGATAATTGTATGGGGCTAATTGTCAGCTGTTGGTGCAACCAATAAGATGAAAAGTCTGAGCTCTCATAATTCATTAGCCCTGAGCATTTTATCAGTAACAAACCTGTAAAATTTCAGATGGGTACATATGTCCTAGCTCTTTAAAATCCTTCTCAGTGCACTTGGTTAAAAAGTTTTTCCCACTCTACCCTATAATAATCTGTAATTTTGAGTAGCTGCAACACAGTGTACTGCAGATGTTGACAGTATTTCTGTGGCAGATGAACTTCTTTCTACTGAACTGGATTTTCAGGCAAAATAGAGCTTTCAGTGACTTGAGGCTTTTGGAGTTCCACTGCATTTTGGCAGGATCTTTGTATGTGAGAAGTCCTTGAGGAATAAATAAATAACACAGAGTACACTATGGTGGCTTTTTGCATTGGTTCACCAGGCATTTCTACACTGCAACTGTCAATGGGAAATGGAAATAATACTACAGACTTGAGGATCTAATGGCAATGATCTTTAAGATGTCTCCTGATGTAGAGCAGTAGTGTTAATTTCATATAGTGGCTTGTTTTAACCACATTTACCTGTTTTATTTTTAAAAAAAGCTACAAATTGCCTTTTACTTAAAAATTAAGATGATTAAAACCAGCTCTGTCTAGTTCAATCTAATGTTAAAAGTAGAAACTAAAGTCATTGAGGCAAAAAAATGATAGGCAGCGGGATTTAGGTATCCAAGTATTCATATTTTTGAAAATGTTTTTCTGTTTTTCTGTTTTCTGTATTGGTAAAGAAGTAATCTAGATGATTGTCTTAATAATATGAGGAAAACAGTGCTTAACAAGCTGAGCAACTCTACTGCCACCCCCCATCTGCCTGTCTTGTTATTGTGATGACACAATGAAAAGGGAGAAAAGAAGCTGTCAACAAAGAGACGTATTCCCACTAAACATCTGAAACACTTTTTATGGAAGACAAAGGCAAATGCAACAGGGAGACAGGTGACAAATAAGGCTAGGAAGAGAGCTTTGCTGAAACCCTGCTTAGAATAGGATGAAGTGTGTGAGGGAAGGATCAGAAAATAAGACCTGTCATCAGCAGGTCTACTTGGTGCAAGACCTTTCGTATTCTAAAGAGGACCACAGGAAATTTCCTGAGGGCAGAGACAGCAAAATATTGAAACACAATTATAGCTGTTTTAACTGGAAAGAGCTCCTCCAGGTCTAAACAAATTACATCCTTGAATCTGAAGAGGAAGCAGTGAGGGAAGAAATAGGAAAAACCTTGGCAAGAGTTTTGGAGTCTTGCCAAAGATGGCAGTGGCCCCAGAGAAAGGGACAGATGGTTAACTCAGTTCTTGACACCAAGGAATTAGGAGCAACATGCCCACAAATTTGACTTCTGCTATGAGGAAGATTTTAGGATAATCAGCAAGGTTTTTCAACCATTTTCATCACTGTTGTGTACATATTCTTATGCTTCCTAGAAAACAGGATGGACTAGGTGATCTCTTGGCAACTTCTGAAGTCTTCCATTTTTAATTTCCCAAATATAATATGACTTCGCAATGTTAACTGGACTGTGAGAAGCAAATGAATTTTAAAATAAAGAGAATTTTCCTTCATCCTGCTGTAGAAACAGACCTGTATAACAACTCCATTACAGGGAAATCTGAAAAACAAAGATGATATGAAATATGTGACTTATCATCCTGTATATAGCAAAGACAACAGTTTATTTGAAGTCATTCAGATGGACTCTGAAGCATGGTGGGAGAGTGAAGGCAGGGAGGACAAGCAGTCTAACATTTTCTACACATTCTCTTGTTAGCTGTACCTTCCTTTATGTTGCTGTTTCGAAATGCATTTAACAAAGTACTTAACTCCTACACAAATTAATCACTCAGACCCAGCTGAAAATACAGCAACACTAAACTGAGTAATATTCAGGGTAGGGTGGAAAAACCTGTGTAGAAACCTTTTCTTTCCAGAGGAATTGCTCTCAAGTATCAATTAAGATTCCTTTCACTTAATGGAATTTAGTATTCCATTTATTGTGCCTGACACATCATCCTGCAAAAACTGCTTCTGAATATTTTGTTAGAACACCTAATCTCATGTTTCCCCTCTGATGAAAGAAGAAACAGAATTAAAAAAAGAAGACTAGCAGGTAAAGATATAGTACAAAAACCCAGCTTTTTTTGACTGGACAAGCACAAATGCTACAACTCACAAATGATTACATTTCCCAAAATACCTTTACATGTACAGTCTCTTAGTTCAGTTATGGACTACTGATTTTCAGTTATTATTTTTGAAAGGCTTACTAGTAATGATCTCAGAAGAATGAGGAAGCATGAAAACTTATTGAACTTTATCCTCCCGCATCAATGTACAATGACATTATCTACTGCTAAAAAGTAGAAGACAATGAAAGTTCTTTACAGGAGAGAAAGTGATACCTCACAGCTGGGATTTTTTTTACACATTTTCTTTTTTTCTGACATCATGTTCTAGCAATGTTGTTGAATGAAACAATTCATGCTAAATGTGTTCATTTCTTTTTTTTTTTTTTTAATTTTACTTTACAAAGGTAAAAAAAACTTACTAAACGTACCTTCTTTCCTAGAGAATGGCCTAACTTCACCAAGAAAGTTGCAGACTATTGTTTCTACATAGTTAAGTGTTAGAATAACTGTTTCGCTTCAGAAGAAACTGTCTACTGAGGTGAAAGCTAAGAATTTAAAACTTCTCAGGCTGAGAAGAACAGAATTTGACTCTTGCAGTTCCTCTTGGCTTAATGTTATAATCACCTTTTGTCATAGAAAACCTGGGTAGCAACATGATTTATGGTCATCTTTTAAAGGGCAAGCTACACTTGTGATCAGCTACTTTAGATGATATGTGATGTTTCCCCAGAGATAATCCTTGTCTTTTGTTTCAGATATATTGAGGGGTCTTGTGGAGTTAACCTAAAGAGCTCAAACTAGGCTGGAATTTCAGAAACTGGGATTTCTAAGTAGCTTCTTGCTCAGCATGTGAAGCTTCTCACCACTTTTTTGAGGTGTCATCATGTAAAAAATGAAATAAATCTAGTCCTGTGTCCGTAATTCAACCAATTAGATGGTATAATACCTACTTTGTATCATTCTAAGTTTCTTTTATTCATATTACTCTTTAACTATGGAAATAAGTACATGAAATCATCTGTGAACCAAAGCTCTATGAAGCTGTTTGATCATTAATAAATAAAAATCTGGACTTTGCAATGCTTCAGGCTTTGTACTTCTGACAGCAGTCTGTCTATGTCTGTCAGTCTCATTTGCTACTGTTCACTAAATATAGAACAATCTGGGACGTTTTTTTCTTTGCTTTCTCATCTTTGTAAGATTTTTTTGCTTGCTTCATTGCATGCATTTATGCATGGAGTCTGATTGACAAGTGATAAGATTACTCACTGGAAATTTAAAAACCAAAACCAACCAACCAAAACCAACAACAACAACAAAACATCCCAGAAAAAAAAAAAAAAGCTGTTGAAAACTTAGTGAAATCACTGATGTAAAGTTGGTACATTAACATCAGCTGTCCCTTGAAAATAAGTGAAGGTTGAATGGAGTAATTCATCATCCAGATTCTTTATCTGATGCTTGCAACCTTGAGATCATTTGTCTGTTCCTGGCTAGACAGAATTCAAATCCAATTTGTAACAATAAACCATGACTTTGAATGGATCGATCACAATTGGTTCTCTTTGTTACTTTAATTGAACTACCTTGTAATTACTGAAGTATGTATTTTTAATTATCAGTTCTCATTTGTTCTGAATGACTTTATTGTGTTTCCCTCCTCCAAGAACAGTTCAGAAATACAATGTGGAAACCTCAATAGGTTCCGTTATGGAAAAATAATAATGAATTTAAGAAGTGAATAAAGGATAATGATCATCCCAGAGATATAGATGTTAAAATAGCAGGGAAAATTATATTTTCAAAGTAAAGCATTACTTTCACACTTTAATAAAAGTGTTACTATCTCATCATGAAATCCCTATTGGTATGAATTCACCAAGGCTCTCCCTCAGCTTTATCTGTCCTCCTGAACTTAGACAGCCAAATGCACCACTCTATTCCTAACCTGACATCAGAACACTTTAATTCCTCTGAGTATATAGGTCAGTGACTGTTCCAGAAATGAGTCAGTTATCTGTTCCATTTAAGTTCCCATAACATTTTTACTGTCGTTATAGTTTAATGTAAAGAGATGATAATAGACTGGTTGTGCACTACAGTAAAATTCCAGGGTATTATGAGTTTAGCTAAATTTACAGTATGGAAAAGTTGTCTTGGCTTTTACCACAGCTCAGATTATGTTCCTGACTAACCACTTTTGAAGTGAAGAAGTCAGTCTAGAAGAAGCAACCTTCCCAAAGATGGATATAGTGATATGCACACCTCCTCCACCTCCACTTCTGTGGAAATGCCTGTCACCAGACAGAATAGTTCACTCCTCTGAAGAGTGTTCACAA
Source organism: Patagioenas fasciata (assembly GCF_037038585.1). Classification (NCBI taxonomy): domain Eukaryota; kingdom Metazoa; phylum Chordata; class Aves; order Columbiformes; family Columbidae; genus Patagioenas; species Patagioenas fasciata. Next base: position 112,437,342 of record NC_092522.1, read on the forward strand.
TGAATAGACAAACATAAATGTTTTCAGATGTTCTGTGCTAAGAAGCATCTTTTCACTGGTCACTTGAGAGGCTATAATCTGCATCAGAGCATCAAGTTGCCCAAAGCTGTATGTCGATGCCCATTAGCTGGTTGGTTGCACCGATAACACCAGTAATGCAGTACTGGGGGAGGCATGGGCACCAGCTGTTGCACTGGTTTGGCTGTTCTAGTGTGTCTGCTTGTCACTGGTTTAAATGAGAGATCAGGAGTCACCACATTAAATGTTAGAAGGACCTGTATGGGAGGACAACATTGCTCTGTTGTACAATTTTCTACCTGTGGAAACTGCCGGAACACCCCTCTGAAGTTTCAGTGCCTCACACTTGACTGTTCCACTGTTTTCATCAAAATGGTAGACCAGTAAACTTGTTGTGACTTAGTCCTCATTCATGGTATTTCTTTGCTTACTTGGAGTTTTTGGAGACAATGTACTTTGCAACATAGAGTCTTTCATTATGAGACTGACTTTGTTATTTTTTATTTGTTTTCACGGGAACATAAATTAAAGCAAAGTTGTGTGTTTTGTAATGCTCCAAAGGTCCTCACTGTGGCTGCTCTGAAATAGGCTGACCTGCAGGGAGGTACTTCTTCCGGGAACATCTCTGTGGGTCCCTTCCAACTAGAGGTACTCTATGATCATTTAGTGCTACCTCATTGCTTTCTCTCTGTCACAGTTAAGTGCACCATAACTCTCTGTGTGTTTCTGGGCTGAGGAAGCAGTTCTTTTTCTGGTAAAGCTGCACATCAGGAAAACATTTCTTGACAGTCATGATAATTAGTTGCCAATGATAAGGCTCTGAAGGCGCTTGATTCACTGTCACTAAAGGTCTCCAAGACTAGATTATGTACAAAGAATGAGAGACAAACATAGATACAATCCTTTTCCTGCAGATGGCAGAGAGAGCTGATCCAAATACATCATTTCTTTTCCATTGCTATTATGTATAATTATTTCAGGAAGAAATTTTTTCTCCCCTCTACAGCTAACTTGGTTTCTGGGGTCCCTATCTTTCCCTCTCTCTTGCTTAGATCATTAACTCTTTGTTTTCCTTTCCTATGCACACATTTAAATTCTATTGATGCTACTAGAAAATGCATGTGCAGGGGGTAATAAACATCTAAATATTTAGTTTTTACTAACACTCTTCCTTAGGACATAACAGTAAAAATGCTATAGGAAAATTTGTGCAGAAGCACCAGAAGCACAGAAGGAGCAAATTTGATGTCTCCGTTTTCCCACCACAGTGAGATAAAGCAGTAGAAAGTGTCTCTTGGATCTCTTTAGATAAATTTGTTCACATAAAAAAAAAGAAATAGAAATTTTAGTATTACTCCAGCAACTGTGTTTGAGGAACATGGCTTAGCTCTGCCTAGCAGGGATAGATGTGACGATGGTTTATTTGTTAGCTGCTTGGAAGTAGGAAAAGGCTCTGTATTAAAAACCTGGCAGAACTAGCATGCAGAAAGATGTGGATGCAAGCACCTTACTGAGACAATTACATTGAGGGCATGGTCACTTTTTGCTTCATCTTTCATCAGTGATGAACAAGCTACTCATGGGCTACCTCAGGGCAACTGAGGTCACAGGTGAGAAGGAGCCTGTTTGGGAGACAGATATCTTAAAAGCTATTAACAAAGATATGGTTTTTTGCTTCTCTAGATAGCATAATTCTGTTTCTGTACCACAACACTTGAATGGTATCACTAATATTTCGAATTTTGGCCCAGTTTTTGTACTTTAGTTGCACTGGTACTGGAAAGAACCACCAATGTCAACAAGTCCAGACCTTAACAACTATAGGAAAACACGCATGGGCTGTCTTGGTTAAAAAGATCTTATTCTGTATGTTTCTGCAAAACCCTCTCCAGCACCCTGTGGCAGATGCTGAAGAAATGCAGTATGAGAACACAAACTGTAATGACTAAGTGGCACAGAAATTGAAGACTGAGCTGAGACTGCCACTGCCTGAGAGGGTGCTGGGACTCATTAAACCCTCTAGATCATCCTATTAAGTTGGTCCAAAAATAATTGTGGGTTTGGATTGTGAATTTTAAATCCTGTTTACTAGGTTCAAACACATCTTTATTAATCAAAGTAAGAACCATTAAAATCAACACATTTTTGTCAATGAGAAATAAGTAGCATAAAAATCCATGCTTTGGGATTCAACAAACTTTTTGAAAGTATTTTCTGCATCCTGCTGGTTGCGGAAGTGTTTTCCCCACAAAAAGTTGTCGAGATACTTGAAGAAGTAATAGTTTGTCGGCAAGAAGTCAGGTGAATATGGCAGACGAGGCAAAACTTCATAGCCCAATTCATTCAACTTTTGAAGTGTTGGTTGTGTGATGTGCAGTTGGGGGTTGTGGAGAAGAAAAGAGCCCTTTCTGTTGACCAATGCTGGCTGCAGGCATTGCAGTTTTCAGTGCAATGTTTTGCTGAGGAGACTTCTCAGACAGAATGGTTTCGCCGGGATTCAAAAAGCTATAGTGGATCAGATCAGCAGCAGACGACCAACCAGTGACCATGACCTTCTTTTTGGTGCCAATTTGCCTTTGGCAAGTGCTTTGGAGGTTCTTCTCAGTCCAGCCACTGAGCGGGTGGTTGTCACACATCACAATCTGATCGAGAAATTGTTCATTGTTGTTGCATAGAAGATGACACTTGAAAATTACTTTTTTAAAAATTTTTCATCAGCACCCACTTACCAAGCTTTTTCACCTTTCCAATTTGCTTCAAATGCTGAACAACCATAGAGTGGTCGATGTTGAATTCTTTGATAACTTCTTGTGTAGCTGTAAGAGGATCAGCTTCAATGATTGCTCTCCATTGATCATTATCAACTTCCAATGACCGACCACTACACTCCTCATCTTCAAGGCTCTTGTCTCCTTTGCAATGCTTCTTGAACCACCACTGCACTGTACATTCTTTAGCAGTTCCTGGGCCAAATGCATTGTTGATGTTGTGAGCTGTCTCTGCTGCTTTACGACCCATTTTGAACTCAAATAAGAAAATCGCTCGAATTTTCTTTGTGTCTAGCATAATTGCCATAGTCTAAAATAAACATAAAATAAACAGAAAGTAATAAGTCAGTATCAAAAAAATATAGAGTGAGAAAAGTGCATTAAAATGGTGTATAGCACAACCACATTTAAGAATGTATTCAATATCGAATGGCAAATTTCAACAACGCAAAACCCACAATTCCTTCTGCACCAATCTAAGTGATAGGAAATCATGACTCATGCTGCAGAGAGGTAAAAAACAGGCATACAACCGTCTATGCTAATATGACCTAGGTAATCAAATACCCACCCAAATCTGGTGATCTGAGAATGTATAGGAGCTACACAAGTTTTCCTGTACAACCTAGCCACTGGAGGGAATGCGATATTCCAGGGACACCAGAGCAACCTGTCTAGCTCTGGCCAATCTTATGCATCTTGGGAGAAGGTAAATGTGTCCTCACATCCCTCAACAGTACCTTTAAAGCCAAATCAGGGGATCAGCAGAGCCTGGAATTATGGAAATATGACAGTAAAGAAAAGTGACAGCAAACTAATCTCTTCAAACTCCTGAGCACATAATAAAACACCAGATAACCCCGGTTTCCTTAGGGGAACCAACCCAAAGGCAGATGATTTCCTATCTTGCGTGTTGCTTGTGAAAAGGGTTTGTGTATGTGTGTCAGGGGAATGAGGGAGATTTGTTGGGGCAGGGAGGCATATGGCGGCATTCTGCCGCACTAATCTCCCAGCGGGGCTGTGGCCATTAAGGAGCTGCTCGGATCCATCTGGCAGCTGCTGCTGGGTGCTCTGGGGCACTCTGGTCCACACCAGCCAAAACTGAGCATAGCAGAGCTGTGCCGAGCCTTTGGCATGGCCGCCAGGCCGTGCTAGGGCTGGAAGAGGAATCCAGCCGGCCCTCCATCCCTCGCCACATACAGCAGAACAGAAATCATTCATTTTACAAATCCCGTAGGACTGCATTTTTTTGCTGGGGAAATTCAAGCTAGTATGAATGTAAAGATTTGTAGCAGCATGTAGCACATTTGTTTTGTATTCACTAAAGCCTCTGGGGTACCTGGCTGAGTGAGGAACAAGTGCTTTTCTTCAAAACCAGAGATCTCTTACATGGCCAAAGCTCTAACTACCAGTATGCCTGTCTCCCCTAGGGCTGGCTACTGGCAGCAAAACTATAAAAACAAGGTAACTTTTCACTACCTTTTATCATTTCCCTAACCCCACCCTCTTGCAAACCAGCCAGTGGGGAGAGGAAAGTCCTGACACTCCCCTTCCCAAAGGGACAAAAACAGTAGGAAATACCTGAGCAATGTTGTGTCCCTTTGGCAACTGTAATTCGCCAGAACATCCATGGTTATTACAGTGATGATTAGAAAGCTATGAATGTTCATGTTTCACATTTCTATTTTTTTATTACATTTGTAGATATTTTTTCCCTCTAGGAAAGAGAGATATGTATGAAATTCAGGACAAAAATTGTAAAACACTTGTATTGGCAAGGACATTCAGACAGCTACAGAAATTACAAACAGGTTTCTGGACAATGTGATCTAAATCCCTTCAGCAGTGCACCATCCCTTTTGAAGAAGGCTCACAGGATTTCTTAAGTGCATTAAAGTACTATTGCAACTATTATTACTGTTATGAACTTGTATGCTTTCAGAACATTCTCAATGACATTTATAGTGTATCCCACTTAATCTAAAACATAATAAACCTTAAGAAAATTATAAATAGTAGTGAATGTAATTCCAAAGCAAAAATAGGCAGGGGGAAAAGAGCATATTGTCACAGTGGAGACGGACAAACAACATAGACCAAGTTCTTCCAGGATGAAAGTAGTAGATGCCATTTATTGCCACAAGTGCATTTTTATCCAGTTTACCAATTCATGTGTCTCTTCACTATTGGTTACAAGTTACAGCAGTAACATTTTTGCTATCATCAATGTTACTCTTCTACTCCCTTCTCTCTCACAGGTACATCCTTAACATCTCTGGATACTCATTTGCTCCCATCTTTCTCACGGGTAGGCCTTAATATCTTCAAGGTTAATTTCTGTTCCCATGCCCTCCATCAGGGTATCCACGGGCCCACCATAGTCCCACAGCATGTTTCAATATTCATGGTCACACTCTTAATGACGAAAAAGGGGTAATTTCTAGTTTTCTCTCCAGTAGTCTCTTCAGTCTGTGTTTTAAAGAGTGACATTACAAGTTTTGAACCTTCTTAGTTATAATACATACACATTGACAAACTGCTTGTGCTTATGGATCCTTTTTCCAAATTGTTCTTGTTGGTTAGTGTAATTCTTTCTGGCTTTTAGCAAGCATAAGCTCCTTTAACTGTGAGCCTTCCTTAATGAAGACTATTCTTGAAACTGTCATTTAAAATAAGTCATTAATTGTTTTCCACCCCCCATTAAATATAATAGGAAGCTACACCATTAATTCTATCACTGCTAAATCCCCACATTGCCAGATGCTGAAGCAGAATGGGACTATGGATTACAAAACATATGGATTTATTTACACTAGGTAACTTCTTTATTAAAATATCTTAACACAGTCATTACAGAGACTTCTTTCCCAAGCCCCTGCTGTCACACTCTGCTCTGCTCAGGAACACACACCACATCTGTTTTTCACATATGTTCTCCAGCCCCAGTCCACCCACATGGGCCCCATTCACAGCAGTATGTGCCTCTCCTCCCCAGCCTCAGATGCAAACACACAATGGGGCTGTAGCACTAGCAGAAGTATAATGGGTTCAAATTGGCCTTGGAGAATATGTCTAGACTGTCCCTGTTCCAGCACAGAGGCTACGTAGCTGGTCTTCAGCAATAGACTCTCCAGCTCGTGTGTATTATGCAGGGTCTTCTGTGATAGCAGCACTCCCCAGAAGCAATGCAGTTTATCCAGTATAAAACTGCCAAGGCAGATTTTTCACTGGTGATTCCATGACTGGGAAATCACAGGGGTTTCTAACCCATTAAAAGAAAACTATAAAAACAATCCCACACCTTCCTCTCTCTTTTAAGCTACAATGCCCACACTGTAGAATAATGCTAAACACAGTCTTTCCTACTGGGGAGTAAGAAAAAGACCTTGTGCTGAACTGACTGTTTCTCTTTCCTTGAAATCTGCTTAGACACTTTTCTGAGCAGCGTAAGAAAGATGCCTGCTGGAACAGATAGATGGATTATTCTGAAGGTTTCAGGTTGTGTTTGGTTTGCATAGGTCTGATTTTCTAGCCACAAGAGCTTCTGAGCAGACACGCCATTCACTATGTAGTTTGTTCTTATTCTGCAAATAGATAACCAGTAAAAGTGGAAACTATTCTTAAAATGCAGACTTTGTTTCCTACCTGTCTCCTCTTTCCTTAGTTACAGACTGTCTTTTCCCTATGGGCAGCATGCTTTTGCCTGACTTACTAATTCTCCACCTCTTCAGTGATTTTTTTTTTCTTCCTGGGTTATTTTCTTTGAGCCAAAAATGTATGACCTCTTTCTTTTTTGCTTTTTTTTTTTTTTTTTAATTCGCAGAAAACACGTATTCTAACAAAGGACTTTTGAAACTGCCTCCATAGCAACCAAGGATTCTTCATAAAAGAGGATGTTAAGATCTCCTTATTTCTTAACAATGGTTTGCAAATCACAACCCCCACTCTAATGAACTACATTTACAGTGCACACCTCACCCCATCATCCCCACATTAAAATGCTAAAGATACAAAGTAATGCCCTGTAAAGTTAAGAAATAGATAATTAAGGCTTCTTAATAAGGCCATTCTATTTTTTTTCCCCACATTTACCCTCTTCTCAGTGGCACCAGGTTCTTAGTACCGGTCTCATCTTTATATCTGAGCTGTCAGTATCCATTTCTTCTCCCTACTGCACCCCTGCTTGATTCCTTTACTCCAGCCATTTTGCTGGTGTCAGCATATATCAAGTCTCGCTTTCTAATCATGAACTCTCCACTGAACCACAACCCAGTCTGTAAGCTTTCTCTCACCTGGTTCCCAGCCCCACCTGGGATTCAAGTCGGGTCTTATTCTTTCCTCCACTCCCAGTCTACTCTCTTACCTTGCTCCTCATCTATTGCCTTTTTTAACTCCTTGTTCACTCTTAATTTTCTCTGTTCCACCACTCCCTGAATCTTGCTGCCATTTTCTGCCTTCTCTTGTCTGGGTTCAGGAGCTCTTTTGCCTCCCGGTCTACTCTTCTTTGTCCAGTCCAGCTGTTCAGATGGGAAATTATTCTAGCCTATTTGCTCCTAACCAGGGTTCTGTCTTCCCTCATTGCACTGTCAAATGGTCCCATTTGCTGTAACAGGCTCTTCACTCTGCCCTCTTTTTAGTTAAGCAGTTTAGTTCTTTTTATCAGTTATGTTCACTGTTGCTTAAAATATTGGAACATTCTTATTAACTTTTTCTCATTTGAAGCATCACCAACATGGATTGCAATTCAGTTTTATTTAGAAATGTCTGGTAGATGGCAGCTCCTTCTTTACTATCTAATAAAAAGAAAACTGATCTAATTATTTTATATCCAAAATCTATCACAGCAGGAAGAAGACAGGAGAATCAGCAACGAGTCATTAGTGGAAACATGTTGCAAATACAGGCATTACAGTCAAGTACTTAAACTTCAAGAGTGTGGGTATTTCTTCTCTTTCCACTCCCCTTACTCCTCTCATGTGGACCACTAAGGCTTAGTTTCGTAATGTCCTTCTGAGGGGTGGGGAAATATTTTTATGCACTCCTACAACCACACCTTGGCACACTTGAGCATCGAACATACATATAAACAGTGATGGTGTCCTCCAAATGAGAACATTTAAGAGAATCAAATGGGGCTTAAACAGCAAAGTAGGTATTAATGATGCAGCTCTTTACAATCCCTACTAACATGACAGAATAAGTGGAAGTAATACTGATGAATTATTATAAAAGAAATGTTCTTTACATACATCAAAACAAAGCTTTGCAGAACACACAGGTAATATCAATAAATTGACAACAGTAGCAGTGTCCAAAAATATTAACTGAGAACTAGAATTAACATCTAACACAGACCAGATGTTAGCCCACAAGAGCATTGGACATATTAACATCAATAGGTTTCCGCATGGAACAGTAACCATTTTTCATTAACAACAAAGTAAGTTGTCACTGAGCTGTGCTTATGGCGCTAACTGATACTTCCACGTTGGGCCTGCTTCATAGGGGGTTAAAGCAGGATACAGGATACAACAGATTTCCAGAGGAAATTAATTAATTCAAACCATTTACAGCATGTTGACGAGGTTAGGTTTACAATGTGGTCACTCAGCTTAGATAAAAGCACACACAGGTTTGGCTGATCCCAGGATTTAGGAAGGGAGGAAGGAAAAACAAGAATTAAACACCTTCTAATGACAACAGTTTTTCTTCTCTCTGTTGTGTTTTTGTTTTTTTTTTTTTAATTCTCCCCATCCCCCTCTTCCCAACAAATAAACACATTGTTCTTCTCCATGCAGACATAGTTGAATATTACCAAGTTTTATAGTAGCTTTTATAAATCTTCTTGGGAACAATTAGCTCAAAATGTTCCAAATTATATTGTGAGGAAATAACAGGTACATATATCATTCCAAAAACACTTGAATCTTCAAATTTTTAAGATAATGATCTTTAAATTCTGCTTCCTGCATTTGAGTTCTTCAGCAAACTTCGGTGAAGATAATCTCATGTCATGTGTAATTTCAGGTGATAGAAAGAAGATAACAATTGCTGTACCATCATATGACCTTTTCCAGATTAAGACAGATAATGAGAGTACTGTAAAGATGGAAGTGGATTTTCCTTTTTGGCATCTTAGAGATCTTTCAAAGACACGTTTTGGCTTTTTTCTGGATGACAGAAACAGAAATTAACAGCATTCCCTGAATGCTACATATTGCCTGAAGAGCCATCAGTCCCTCTAAAAGAGAAACCACATTTACAAGTAGGTGCCTATTCAGCTGTTTTGATTCTGTGAAAAACATCTTTGGTACATCTTCTCTCAGTTCAGTATCATGGGTATCTAGAACATCACCTGAGCAGTGGCTACAAAGCCACTCTGGCACAGTTAAAAACTATTGTTTCTTCTCTCATTTTGTCTGTGAGAGCTTTCAACTTTTTTTCCTCTTCACTCTTTTTCCTCACATGATACTCTTTATTTCTGTCATTATGTCAGTCTAAACAACCAACTAGATAGCTATACATCCGTATAGTTGAGTTGTTTTCCATTACTTTGGCATTTAAACAAATATAAATAGTGAAATAATTACTGAAGTTTTTAGAGACCATGTTCAAACTGAAGAAACAAGATTTTGGGTGAGGAAAAACTAATGAATGATGAATTTTTCTGATTGCCAAGTAAAATATATTAAGAAATGAAGTTTTGTGACATATTCTGAGCTTTTAATCACCTAGCCAAACCAGAGATGTCTTTATTCTCAGGGATCACTTCCTTCTTCTCAGAATTCTGCTGCTGGGGTACATGAAGTGAAGAACTGATCCACTTTGAGGACCAAAGCCATCATTTTGCTGTGAAAACTAAGAACTAGTGAGCTTATATGAATCCATAGCATCTGAGTCATGAAAAAAACAGACCACTGTGAGGTGCAATGCACCAGTTTGGATGGATATAATGCAATCACTGGCTGTCAGATCTAATTATAAGAAACATGGTTCCCTAGGAAGCTCTAGAGGATGAAAAAGAAAAGAGGAAAAGAGTTTTTGAAGCTGACTACAGCTGATTGCTCTTTAGAGTCTGATGGTCTCTATTCAATGAAGAGGGACTATCTTCATGTAGTGTCCCCCTGGTACCAGCACGCTGTCCTGAAGGTGGATGAAGAATGATTCCACTAGTGAAAGAGCAAGAAGTCACGAGATGCAATGTGAAGCTCCAAAGAGGAAATGAAAGACAGAATGCTTTAGTAATTGAGTCCTGAGAGAGTTGAAGTGACCTATGTGGTTGATGGAGTTGACATCCCATGAGATATACACCCTGCCAGCACTTTAAATCCAAGGTGGTATGGACAGCTTGCTGAGGCTCATCTGCCCCAGTGGTTACTACTTCCTGGTGCTGCTCATCCATATAGGAACTTGTGATAGTGCCAGGAATAATACTGAATAGATGAAAAGTCATCATCTACCTCTGGAAAGGAGGGAAAAAAGAGCTGGACCCAGATGGGATTTTGGTTAGAACTCCTGGGAGAGGGTAAAAGTCTGGGGAGAGCACACATATATCATGAAGATGAAGCCACTGCTGAACATATGGTGTCACTGAGAGGGTTTCAGACTTCTTACAGTCACATCTAACTCTTGATGAATGAGGAAAGTGAAGTTACACATGACAGTTACCACACTTGATGAGTATTTTAGCAGTGGTCCATAGTCAATCTGGAAGAATATATTCAGTTTTGGGCTAAAGGGTTCATTCTGGATTAGAAACCATGCGAAGTTTTTGTGATAATCAGAAGGAAAGAATAAAGTAATTTTATAAAAGTTGCAAGTGACACAAGCTAAGAAAACTTCAAGTAAACTGTAGAAGAGAATTCAAATTCAAAATCATCCCAGAAAATAAGAGATTCATAAAATTATTCAAGTTGAAAGGGTTTTAAGGAGGTCACTTGTCCAATCTACAGCTCATTGGAGGACTAACTATCACGTTAGATCAAGCTAATTAGGACCTTTCAAAATCTACATAGAGAAAAAGAAAGCGGTTCTGCAAGGCCACACACAAAATTATTCTTTGCAAATACAAACAAAAAAATGTCTGACTAAACAAAAAGGTCTGAGAGTTACTGTGGCTCATAAGCTGGATGTGAGTCAAGAATGTTATGCTTTTCTGAAATAAGTAAATAGGGGTGTTATCTCTAATTCAGTTGAAATATTTGCTGTATTTGGCGCTAGTAAGGTGTCAGCTGGAGTTCTAATGTCCGATTTTGTGTCCAGTTTGAGAGGGATATGGAGCAACTGAATAATGTATTGTGATTACAAAGGTTTCTAATTAGCACAAGGGAGATTAGATCAGATGACAGGAAAAACCTCCTACCAGAAAGGTTAGTGCAGCCCTGGAATGCATTGCCTGGGCAGGTCGTGAAGCTTCTGTCACTGGAGGTTGTTGAAAAACAGGTTGGACAAGAACCTGTCAGGAATGATATAGATGCATCTGATCTTTTTTTTGGGTGTAGGAAGGGAAGAAATGGCTTTTTAAGGTCTCCTCTCTGTAATTTCTAAATTTGTCATTCAGTTTCAGTAAAGAATTAAACTCTGTGACACTGGATTGTTTAGATGTATCCCTTGAAAGCAACAACCTGGTTATTTCTTTCTGATCTGTATACATTTGCTGCTCATATGTGGAGGGTACCTGTTCTGCATAAGTCCTAATGAGCTGGATTTGCCAGGATCCATTATCCGAAATATTTCAGCTCACAGCCACTTACTTTAGAAGATACAAAGCACTCACGTAAGCATCTCTGAAAGCAAATTAAAGCTGGGTAATAACTTCTGCAAAAGGGGCAGTAATGACCAGTGGGATGTGGGCTAGCATATGGTCAACTTTTTTATGGGCATACTCGTTTGAATAGTACAGATCTGTACACACTTCCAACGATTGTTTGCAGCTTTCATGTATACTTCAGCACACTGGTACAAAGTAATCTGGCACCCCACAATTAAAAAGGTACTCATCCTTTTCCAACAGTGGGCACTTTATGCTTCAGTAAAAATCAAGCATCAGTAAACTGTTATAACATTCAGTGCATAAGAACTAGAATTAGACCCGAAATGCACAAAAAATGTAGTATACACTTCTTCAGGTTTACAAAAAAAATAAAGCTTTTCTATCTGGAGTTTGGAATCTTGGGTTCTTTTCCTCGGTTACTTTCCTTTAAATAAACTGTGTGTGAAGAAATGATGCTTCCCAGTGACTGGCATGGAGCTTTGAGAACTGGGAATTCAGGGTTCTCTTCAAGTGGCAGCAGCTGACTTTATCTGGGATTTGGGCCAAGTGACCTAATATATTTTTCTTTTTTTCCACAGCTTTTAAATCTTCAATATGCTTTATTCTTTCAGAAAAAGTACGATAGGAGTTATCTGAGAAAGCAGATGCCATTTGTGCTGTTTTCCTGCTCAAACGCAGCAGAAAGCACTACTGCTTACTAAAATCCTAATTTTACTTGGTGCCATCCACCATCTCCAGCCATGCTTCTAGCCCAGTCATTTAGATCACTCTTAAAGCTATTCTGTTATTTGTTTAGGACCTTGTCCTCAATGAGGTGAATATTTTATTTGACTTCAAGCCACCTGTATGTACAGACTGAATTTGGAATATACTTGGAGAAACAAAAGATAACTGAAAAGAAAAAGAAAGAGAAAATCAATGTAGGAGGTAGTGATATGAATGAAACTGTGCTAATACATACGACTAATTACTATTTTTCTTGTTATTACTATGTTATCTTTGTTTATATTGAAATTATTAACAATACTTCATGACTATTACACTTAACACCTGTAACCAGACCTGGAAAACATACTATCTGACAGTAGCAATGAAAGAAACTCTACTTATGTTTTATTGAAGTGGCTGCTTGTTAAAAGATAGTGTTAAAATGGTTTCTGCAGTGATAAATAACTGACATGAGTTTCCTGAGTTTATTCATTTTTCTAAAAAGTAACTTCAATCCTCATTAAACATAAATAAGCAAAACAATGTTGACAAAAATTATCTTAAACAAAACACATAGAATCAATTGCATGACAAACTGCAGATGTTTCAAACTTATAACACAATCTCTTCAACTTCAAAGAGGTCGAGTACTACTTTTCTCAGAAACAAAGATGGAACATTATCATCCAGTGAATAAAACTGTGTTTCAACAAATAGAAAAATGGCGTAAGCCAAAAAGCAAACAAACAAAACTAACCTAAGCATGCCTCCCTTCTCTTTTGTAATATGATTAAATAGAAAGATGAACTCAACATCCAAGCCCACTGTAGCCCAACTATAAATGAAAAGCAATACTTTATATTACAATGAAATATAATGCTAAAGTGTATTAACAGATTTTCAGAATAACAGTGATTAATGAAACATGCATTTATGTAATGAAAATAAACATAAGACTAGTGTTCATACTTATGAAAATTTTCTGAAAAATTCTCACTTACATGAACAAGCAGAGTTTCTTTTTCTAAGTCTTCTCTGTCTTTGGGCTGGAAAAACTTAGTGGGTCATAAAGCCCTGCTACCAGTTATACACAACTGAAACCTTTTTATAAATGTTGCAAGATTCATTATAAAATGGGCTAAGATTTCTCACCCCCCTGTTTCTGCTTGAAAGCTGTTTGTGATATTAGAAATCTCCTGACTTTCAGTTTAAAAGGATTTATGATCATTTTGCACCTTTCTGTTACTGTACCAACAGTCTCTTTTAGCTTAATAGCTCTTTTTTCTCCCTGATGGTTTTCACCATATGTTCTTGCAGATATTTATTATTATTTTCATATATATTATCTCAATTTTTATTTTACTGTTCCTGTATGGAGGTTATTCTCCAAGTTTGTTCTAGTTTAAATTTGCAGTTCTTGAACATGGATTTTATCCAGCATTTCAGAGCAGAATTTTCTAGCACTTTCTATAATGATATCAACACATCTCTATTTCTATCACTTTGCCTGAAGCATAGAAGGAGTATTTGTGCCTGCTTGTAGTCATGTGACACTACTTGATTGAATAAGGGTATTCAGGTCTTTTTTGCCTTCTGCTATTTCAAACTGATGAAAAATTATTTTATAGAAGAATTCTTTCTAGATCTTAAACTTTGTTGATAAAATTACTAACGGAGACAACGATTAAGACTACAAAATTATTTCCACAATTAATTCTATCCCTGGTTTAAGGGTAGAATAGGCTTCCCTTGCACACATCTGACATATTAATAATACATAGATTTATACATCTAAGTATGATATATAAAACTAGAGAGTATTAGCTGATATCTCCAAATCAGTAAACATGAAAGAGATGAAGATAGAGCCTCAGTCATAAATGAATTTTGTAACTGTCTTGAAATCAACAGATTGCCATAAAATGGGTGTAATAGATCAGATTATCTTTTCTGCCAACAATACTATGTTATGTGATGATTTTAAAACAATTTATCCTAAGGTTGTAATATGTAGTTATGAATAAATGAGAGGAAGTTCGGGAATTATGAAGAACCGTTGAGGATTTGTATACAATAAAGCTGAGGTTTTTCAATGGTCATAGAGTGAATTAAGTCATAAATAATCATAAATAGAATTTTTCAAATATATCAAATTAAATGAAGATAGATATTGATTTCACAACTTTTAGAACTTAATCTGACTGACATTCTAGAGATATATTTTTGAATGTTCTTATAGGATGACAATACAATATATAAAATGGACTGAAAGCGATACACACAGGAATGCACATACACCTGTGAGTACGGAGCATCAGAATGCTATATGTTCCATTGTGCTTATAGAAACTAGTTGGTAACTGATCCATTTTTCAGCCATTATTGAAATGGTTGATATTGTGTTCACCAGTGCTCCATCTATTCTAGATTTCTGTGTTCTAAGAAAACGACCCTTTCCACCTCACATAACATATATCAGCTTTGTGAGCTAACCATACCATATATATTTTTTTTTTTGCTGGAGCAATGAATATTTTTAAAAAATTATTATTTTTATTGATCTTACATTGAATTTGGCAAAAGTAAAGCGGATAAAGTTCTTAAAGTGTTTTACTTTTTTGACACAGTGCATCTGTTAGGCAATACGCTATTAATTTTCTTAGTTCTGCCTAATTTTTTTGTTAAAGAGGAATTGCTTTTTGGAACAGCATAGCTACTGTTACATTCCTTTACACCAGTGTAGAAAAATGCCATGTACATAGATTAAATGAAAGTTATCCGTTCCCAGCCACCGAACAGAGAAATGATACATTTTACTGACTTAAGACGTTTGAGTCTGATACCTGACTTTGAAGCAGCAAAAACAAACTAAGAAACAGTTAAAAAATTATAACACTCAGTTTCCATTCCTTGCTCACTACTAAGTATATGAAGTTAAAGGAAGCAGATAAAATTCCTTTTTCAAAAAGACTTTAAAATGCAAATTTTAAATTGTGTTGTAATTTGGGTATCAGTGCTGTCCCAGCAGGTGGCAAGGATTTAGGCATCACTGGAATGCTGAAGATGAAACTTTCCAGACATGTTACTGTCATGTGGATTAATATTTGACCTGAAACCTTCACAGAGCTTATTTCACTTCCTGCAGACTCTGTAGTATCAGTGATTAAGCTGAGATAGCTTAACCTGAGATGTCAGTGGCTGATCTGTTGAAATGAAAGCTCTCTAGAAAAAAAAAATACAACCCTCTTTTCAGAGCAGCTAGTGTATCTTGCCTGGAAAACAGATTTAAGGAAGGAAATTAAATAATTTATCTTGAAAATAGATCTTGATAGCTACCTCTGAGTGAGCATGGAAAACTTAGACAGAGACATAACAAGCTCTGGGTTTACATAGTGTTTACTGCTTCACAAGAGTTTGCTCAGGAAACATACCAGAAACACTAGAATTTGTTCAACTCTGATAGGAAATTCAGGTTTTGGCCTGCCTTGTGTGTTGTTTCTTCTTATATGGAGCAGAACATTATTATATTGAGAGGTTTGCTCCTTTTTTTTTCTTGCATCTTATGCATTTATCATAAAATATATATTGTTTATCATGAATCCCGTGTTCAGTTTTGGGCCCCTCATCATAAGAAGGACATTGAGGTACTAGAGAGAGTTCAGAGGAGGGTGACGAAGCTGGTGAGGGGTCTGGAGCACAAGTCTGATGAGAAGCGGCTGAGGGAACTGGGGCTGTTCAGCCTGGAGAAAAGGAGGCTGAGGGGAGACCTTATCACTGTCTACAGCTACCTGAAAGGAGGTTGTAGCATCGAGGTTGTTGGTCTCTTCTACTAAGCAGCAAGTGATAGGACAAGATGAAACGGCACTAAGCTGTGGCAGGGAAGGTTTGGATTGGATATTAGGAAAAAATTCTTCCCGTAAAGGGTTGTGAGGCATTGGAACAGACTGCCCAGGGAAGTGGTGGAGTCACCATCCCTGGAGGTGTTTAAAAGGCATTTAGACAAGGTTCTTTGGGAGGTGATTTAGTACTAGAGTTAGGTTATAGTTGGACTTGATGATCCTGAGGGCCTCTTCCAACTAAAATCACTCTATGATTCTATGATTCTTTCACATTCTCAAGGACTATTTTTGTTTCATAGGGCCAAAATTCAGCATCGTATATGGATATGCCTTATATTTCATTTAACATAATAAAATATCTAAAGTCTATAAAGGATGCCACATTAAGGGCCTCTTATGTTGTGGATGCACTTGCTAAAGAGACTTCTATGCAACCTTCTTGGACTAAATTGCACCTTTACAAAGTATTTTATATAATCACAGTGGGATAAGAAGGAATTGGAGGAACTAAATTAGTGTAATAATAGTCTAAACTCTTCCTGCACTGTGCTACTGTCATTTATTAGAGATAGTGGAATGTTTCTTTTTTTTTTTTTTTTTCCTCCGGGAAGAAGTGTTTGACACTGTCTTTCAAAAATGAAAGCTAAGCTCTACTTTAACAAAGATGTTATATTGATATAAATTCAATTTGCAAGCAAAGTGGCCATTTTGAATTAAATTTTCTTTTCCTTTTGTCACTTTTTGCTTGGGATATTCAATTACAGAACAGAGGGGAGCAATGCAGGATAGGATGTTGGTAACTGTAAACTAGTCCAAAATAAACTGCATTAAGTACTTAATTTTAACACTTTAGTACTTTCTTCATGGAAAAGTTACAGTCCATTCAACTGGTATTCAAGCCATTTTACAGGAATGGCCATATACTTCATATATATATATCTCCACATATGTGAGACCCAGAAACTTCACCTGCTAAAAGCAGTCAACTAAACAGCTCTAGAGCCCATTCTCTGGAGCCAGTTGGCATAGTCTGCTCATGTCCATACAGTTGAAGACTCTTTGTTTTTAGAGCAGGATGGCTTCATCCAAAATGCTTATTAGGAGTGATCTTTCTCATGTGCTAACCCCAAACTGTGCCTGGGAATCATATAGAAGAGTTCCAGCTGACCAAAAGTATGTGATGGACTATTCTAGCAACAGATGATTGGCTCTCAGTGTCTGTGCCTATGTCCTGACACTGCTTAGTGGGGAAATGTAGCTAAAAGGAAAGATATTTGTGAGAACACATTTCAAATTTAACAGAGATTTCATTTACACATTTTTAGACTTTGAACAGGGATGAAAAAGGGACTCTCCCTGTGGTGAGAGCTGTGACTCTCCATAAGTAATTTCAGCAAGTAAGGAATAAAATAATATCTATCATTTTGTAAAGTTCTTTAAAATTGTAGTTGGTATGTTGGTACATGGTGCAGCTGCCCTGAAGAAGTGCTGCATGACATTTGAACCAGTGGGGCGGATACAAAAGTTTATTTGAGGAGTCAGATCTTAAATATTTTCTTGCTAGGATGAAACTATACCTTTTCAATGGACCATCCAATTTATATCCTCAGAACAGGATATAATTATAATGTAAATGGTATATAGGCTTTATTCCAGCCTCTTGCACAAGGAGAAGAGTTGCCTGCATTAATAAATAAATACATAATAAGAATTTCCTGTATGCAAAGCAATGATCCCCCATTTCTTCTGATTAAAGTCCAAAAGAGTAGAGTCAACTGACTGATTAAAACTGATCATCTGCAGGACAAAGTCAACAGCTACCAACTTCTAGAACACATCTAACTCTTAAAACCGATTAGATGAGGAAAAAGGGGTCTAGTTAGTTTGAACTGAATAAAGACTGAGAAGATGGGAAACGCAGGAGCTTGCAGTATCCCCTCCTAGACCAGCCTGGTTTGTTGTTTGTCCTCAGGTTGAAGTGGAATGGTCATGACCACTGCAGATAGGTAGTCTCTCCCTCTTTTCTTTCCACTACTTCACCTCTTTCTGCATTTGTGCCTATCTTCAGTTTTGCCCACCACTTTTATTCGAACTAAATAGAAGGATTCAGGCCCACGCATTTTCCTACACTGACTGACAGATTTAAATATTCACTGGTGGGAATAATCCTGTTCTGACGTGCAACAAAGGAGGTCAGACTATCTAGTGTGTGGCTTACAGGAGAGCAATATGAAATAACAACATCCAACAAGTGGTAAACTTTATTATTTTGGACACAGAAAGTACTGTATAAGACTGAAGAATAATATCATAGTAAATATTCCTGATTTGGCAAGGGGACAAACACAGAAATTCAGTAACAGGCTCTCTCTTTACCATCCATGATTTCATTTAAAATATTTTCGAATTTTTCCAGCATTGGATTCCTAAATATAAATAAAACACCCATTTAGAAAGAAAAGGCAGTCCTGAAGTTGTATCTCCCATAACAGCACTAAAAATATGTGTTTCCTGATAAGCATTTTGGATTAAGCCACTCTGCTCTAAAAACAAAGAGACTTCAACAGTATGGACATGAGCAGTCTATGCCAGCTGGCTTCAGAGAACAGGCCCTAGCGCTGTTTAGTTGACTGCTTTTAGCAGATGTAGTTTCTGGGTCTCATATATATGGAGATAGATGATGGATAGATAGATAGATAGATAGATAGATAGATCGATAGATAGATAGATAGATAAATAGATGATACATAGATGAAGGATATATGTCTCTCCTGGAAATAGGATGTTCACTTTTGACTTTCTTTGTGTAACAGTTCTTCCTTGCCTCGCCGAATAGGCAATTAAGAGAAGAAAATGAAACTTTCTCATGTAATTGATCCAGAAAAATCTATTGGGATGAGAGCTTTTTGTTACAAAACGTTCATCAAAGGAATTCAATTTCTATTTTTTTTAATAATAAAAAAAACAAGTCATTGCATTGCATGCACAAATAACTGCATGCAGATCTTTTGGCAAAATCCAGAATAAATTTTTTATGAAGATGAATATTTTTCATTTTTGCCTCTGTGGAAGAAAACAATCTTATTTGCTTTAACATACATAAGGTAGGAAAATCAAACAA
This sequence comes from Patagioenas fasciata, assembly GCF_037038585.1. Lineage (NCBI taxonomy): Eukaryota > Metazoa > Chordata > Aves > Columbiformes > Columbidae > Patagioenas > Patagioenas fasciata. Next base: position 112,456,569 of record NC_092522.1, read on the forward strand.
GGAATTCGGATTAAATTTGGGGGTTTTATATTTTGACGACTAAGATTTGACAATATGTGGATTTGTAAGTCTCCTTTTGTCATTTCCTCCAGAATGCCAGGACCAAATGTGCGGTGTAGCATAAGCTGTGTCTGATGGCCCATGTGCATAAGCAACAGGAAGGAAAGAAAATAACCACATGCAAAGAATGACAAATCTCTCGCAAGTGGTAGAACTTTAATCTGTACTCAATTTTACGCATGACTCAGCTAAGTGACTTCGTGTGATGAGTACTACAGGTTAGAACCATCTGCCTTCACCAGCCTGTCTAATAAACGATAGGATGCAAAGGGCGGAAGACCAAAATAAAAATATTTTAAGCTTCATTGGACTAACTCTGTTTTTGAGAAGAGTCATTAATTAACCATGCACATACTTTTGACTGCCTCCCCTTTTATGCACTATAAGATTACATATTGTTCTCTCTCTTTCCCTCCCATTTTGCACACAAAAACATACATACAGCATGTGCCAAGGCACAGGGAAGTTTTCTGGGCAATTGTGAAGGCTTTTTCAGGTTAAATTGCTTTATTCATAGATCAATGCGATTTTGTTTATTGATCCTTTTTACATTGACTTTTTCATTTCCTTTCATTAATTGAATGCTACTAAAGGCCAATGAGGTGATCTTTTTTGTGCGAAATTGCTCAAGTGAAACAGTGCAAAGAAGGAAAGTGGTAACTAAGGAAGAAACAAATTTCATAATTATGAACTAACTCTCTGACGTACAGCTTTGAGGACTGAATGGAACTCATATTGGAAAATCATTGTAGCTATAAACTGAGGAAAGAATTTTTAAATCAAATTGTAAAGACAAAAAAGTCTGTAAAAAGATACTCATGAAGTCCGTATGAAGAATTTTGCCTAATCCAAGAATGAGCCTAAACAGAAATATCTGTGAAAATTCATGATATTCAAGAAATAAATTACTGGAAAGAAGTCTTTCCATGCAAAAATTATTATTACGTCATTGGAAGTCTGTGCTCCTAGCAGCAGTATATCTAGCCTCAGGCAGATTGTCCTGATGTGGAGAAATAGTGGACCTCTAACCACACATCCTTGAGTCCCCCTCTTCTCCTTCATAGTGGTTTTGTGAGCTACCATCCTGCCACCTGCCAGGAGCAGTCAGCAACCAGCATTCAGAGTGCAGTGGCACCAAGCTGCAATTCAGGTTTATCCCACTGATGCACTATTGCTCCCTGGCACTCACAGAGATATTTTTGGCTCTGATAAAAGATCTGACCCTCTAGAACAGGATTTTGTGGGTATTCATCGAGGTGAAGTTATTAAAATAACAATATATGCAGGTTCAGTTCCCAAGCTCAGGTGAGACTACAGTTTTGTTGTTGTTGTTGTTGTTATTTGTTTGTTTGTTTTTTGCTTGTTTGTTTTTTATTCACTGTGAGTTTTGAAATTCTAGGGAAAGTGTGGTCTCTTCATTCAAGTACAGGATTGGCTTTTCATTCTGTTGTTTGCCCCCTGTGTGAGCCTAGGAAAATTTTTTACCTTTCTGCTTTGTGCCCAAAAGGAGTACACAAGAACCTTTGACTCCATCACACATATAATATTAATCCATAGCTTTAAGCTTCTTTGGACTGATGTTTGTTGAGTATGTCAACATTCTGCAGAGACATAACATTTAAGTGAAGTAAAAAAAAATTAAAATAATTTAATTTTTTTTTTTTCTGTAGAATGGCAGTGCAGATGAAATTAATGCAGTCAAAGACAATTCTTAATGTCACTCTCTGACTTTGAATAAATTTCAAGCACATAGGAGTGACCATACTGGGACATGGGAAATACCACTGCCAGGCATGTTATGTACCTAGTTCAGCAATACGCACCCCAAACAGCTAGTGCTAAAAAACCTCAGCGCATCAAGGACACTACTAAATAGTTCAGTGTAAGATAATCTGCAACCTTATATGAGTCCCTTAGTTCTCAATTGCTTTGAAAGTGGAAGCAAAAGATTTCAGATCATACCTGCACACTCCCATCTTCGCATTTATGTTTTAGGCTGGACTGTATCAAATCGAATGAGATGTTATTACCCTGATAAAAAGCACTGTTTGATATGCACATAAAATTAAAGCTATTGTCAGCTTTGACCCCAATAAGTGAAAATCTGTGTAATACCTCTTAGCCTAGAAATAGATTCTTTGCTGGACAAAGGTTTTTAGGTCTGGAAACTGCAGTATACTCAGTCTCCTGGATGTGGCTGGGAGACAAAAAAAGTGCAGAGGATTATCGTAAGAAGCACTAGTTTTGGATACACAGTGAACTCCTGTCTAAGGTTGTTGTTTGGCACCTTTCGTGAGTAAGTGATGTATAAAAAAATATATTAAAGGGATCAGGCATTTAAAAAATACTTGAGGCGTTATGACAAAATTTCCTAATAGCCTCAGAACCACCCTTCAAATTCTATAATAAACTTTTTCTACCTATTCACTTTAAAATGCGGTTGGAACATCCATTCCAAATTTCGTATTTCAAAAGAAAAAGTAATTGAATCTTAAAATAAAGTATAATGAATGTAGCATAACATAGGCAAGGAAAGACAAAAAGCCTGGATTTTAAAGTCATACACTGGCCAAAAATGATATCAGAAATATCCATAATCGTTTGTTTTTGTAGAGAAAATTATTTTCAGACTTTGTTTATTGATTTCCACAGACAAAAAGTGTCAAAAAGCTTAGATGGAAAGATACCAGATTGGTGTCTGGGGTGGGAGAATAATCAGAGTCTTCTGAATTGCTGCCCAAAAAAATTGTTAAAAGATGTCAAATTGGTCCCAAAACTAAAAACACAGCCTTTCAGATGCTCTTCCACCAGTTTTACACTTGCCATATTGGCCAGGAAACAAAACAGTTTCTCAGCTGTTGTTCCCGTTCTCCATACTGAGCATATACGAATGAAGTGTAAATAATATTTGTATTTTTCAGAATCAGCAGAGATGAATCACTGCAAATGAGGAAAAAACACTTGAGAGTAGAAGTGCGAAGACCTGGAAGAAAGAGGGCACGTTGGTAGGAGGAGCCCTATGGAAGCATATGTTGTATTGCAGACTGCCTATGGCAAAGGCTATTTAAAAACTTCGAGCAGTGGACATTTCTGTTGCACTTAGGAAATAAAAGAATTGATGAAACTAGAGAGATTGGGAGGATTCAAAAGAGTGAAGACACTCGAGCAGAAGAATGCTCCAGATTGAAATCAGCTGTGTAACTGTGAGAAAAGGGGAGACAAGGAGGACATGTTCTCATTCCTGCCACTGTCACCCCAGACCCTTTCCCTTGGGGTCAGCATTTTGGAAGAGATGCAAATTTAGAAGAAAACACAGAAAAAACCTAAAAAGAGATGCTGGACTTTGGGGAATGGCCTAACTGAACCTCTGGGAAGAACCACTGTTCCCCATGCAACCTCAGCCTGTGTTTTCATGAACATTAGTGCAGTCCCTACTTCCAAAAGTGCAGAGCTGTCCTTCACTTCTCCCTCTCAGATGTTCCCCTCCCTTCTTCCCAGCTCCAGGAACAGGAACTCTTACACCCTTCTTTGTGTTGGCTGAGACAGTTTTTTAACTCTTCCATAAACAGTTATATTTCATAGTTCAATAGAAAATTATACTTTTTTTTTTTTTTACCTTTTTTTTTTTTTTTTGGGGGGGGGGCGCAGGGGAGTGTGTAGTGGGGTTTTTGTTTGTTTTGTTTTTCTTTTTTGTAGGTTGGTGACTTAGCTCAGAACTGGCACCAAATGAAAGTGTGTGGCGTATGTGTTATTGACACGAGAAGTCCACAGTTTCCCAAATGTATCACATGATATTACATCTCCTGAGAAACCTTGCCTAAATATCCTGGCCTTCCATAAATCTTGTCTAAATACTGTTCCTCATTTTGAGGCAATCTTCAATAATGTTACGAAGAACAGAATTACACTCTGTCCGTATACAAATAATTAAATTTAGAGGCAGTAAGATAGGGAGGCATATTAAAAATTATGCATTATATTACCTTGGTGTCTCTTTGGCTTGATGGACAGTAAGGGGTGAGCTTCCCTCTGTTTTTCAATTGGGACATCACTTGTTTTCAGGAAAAGTTAGTGGAGACAATCTGGTGAACTAGCAATCTTGGAAATAGCTTTGCTAGGCAATGTGAGACTGGAATGAAAGACGTGTCATCAAGTTAGGAGGAATTTAAACATATTACTGTGTTTGAAACTCAATGTGTTCCTCCCAATCTCCATTTTAAACACAGCATAAAGTAAAGGAATATAAGCTAAGTCCCTGGGGAATAGTAAGATGTAGAGGAGAGATTAATTGGTGTCAAGTAGGGACTAGTAAAGGATCAGCTGATACTAGAAGAATCAGGCTGCAGGAAACATTTTATAGTTGTCTTTCCCACTGAAAGCATGGTATTGTTGTTCAACAGTCTAGTGCCTTTCCTTCTGTCAGTCTCTGTGAAGCTTTCAGTTGGGGAAGAAAGTGGATAATTAGCATTCCATTTGGACGTCTGCAGACCAACAGTCTAGAATATTAAATAGCTTTGCAAAATGGGGATTGTTTGAACTGATTCACATGTCTCTGTCTAAGGTCTCTGAAAGGCAGGTTTATATATATACACACACACACACACGTATATATATATGTATTTATTTATTTAAAAAGCTTTTCTCACAACCTCACATCTGCTTTTGACATTTGAAACTAATCTCCTTGATATTTGACAACAAATTCCTAAACTGGAGGTGTGGAGGGAGGAGATGATAAAAGTGTTTCTGCACATGTTACAACAAGTATCCCATGTCTCTTGGGGTTCTGAGCACAGTGCACAGTGTATAGAAATACAAGGACAAATTAAGCAAACAGCTTCCTGGAGTCTCTAGTTCAAGGTACTTGTCAAAATAACACTGTGGAAACTGTTAACAGAGGCTTCTTTATACCTGTTCTGCAGAACTGCATCACATGTAGTGAATGAAGGAAAAAAAAAAAGTACTAGAATGACCATTTTCTTTGCTTTTCTTCCTGAGGAGTGTGCATTTGTGGAAAGCATGATGGTGCCCTGGATGGCTGTTTGAGGGGCAGGTGAGAAGTGCTGATGATCAGCACAGGCAACTCTCTCTTCAGCTCTCCCCACCTTCTACTCAGGCTGTGGAGTGATCAGTTGCAGCAGTACCAGAGGAGTGGCCAAGTCCTCCATGCAGGTATAAGTGAGCATCATGGGCAAAAGAGATCCATACCCTCCATGTTTTCGTAGATCTCAGTCCCAATACAGAAATTGCTTCCATCTACAAAGCATATCCAACCCTCTCTCCTGAACAGCATTCAGAAAGATGCTTCTCATTCCCTCTCTGCTACTTTGTGTATCTGGGATTTCCTCTCCTCATCTTAGAGCCAGTGCAGATACCTCTCATCCTTCCTTTTTTCAGGGTCCTGAAGATATCACCAGGCCTTATCATCCCTCACCATCATCCTCAGGGCTCCCCACACCTGCCCATGGCCCAGGACCCCACGTCACCACCCGGGACCATCAGCGATGCTGCAGCAGGACTGATCTTCAGCTCCCGGCAGACCTGTCCTGCCTGACCATGGGCCCTGCCAAGCCAGACCCACCCATCCCAGTCCAACCCCATCCCCAGGGAGGTGCCCAGGGCTGGAGCTGAGCACAGGAGATGATGAAACATGATAGAACATATCCTCCCAGGAGCCACGTGCAGCTGCAGGAAGGACAAGAAACCTGGGAACAACTGGCATGGATTTATGTGTCATTCCTGACTGGTCTAATTGGCTTCTCTGATGAGACAGATGGATCTGTAGATGAGAGGAGATCAACAGGCATTTTCCGTGGCTAAGAGGGTAAGATACAGTCAGGGTATTTGGATGCATGAGTGCACAGAAAATTACATGGGTAACCAGTCTCAAAGGATTTTGATCAGTGCCATGAAGTCCCTGTGGCAGACAGTTTCCTCAGGGTCCAATACTGAGACCAGTACTTTTTAACATGTTCATTCATGTCCTGGGTGATGGGATGGAGTGCACCCTCAGCAAGATCACTGACGTGGAAAGAACAGTCAGTATTCTGGAGAGTAGAGCTGCAATTCCGAGGAACCCCAGCACCTGGAGAAATGGGATGATGTGAAGTTCCACCAAGCTAAATGAAAAGTCCTGCATCCTGGATAGAGTGATGCCATGCAACAGTACAGACAGAGAACCAGCTGGCTATAAAGTAACGTTGAAGAAAAAAACCCAAGTGAGCACTTTATTCAGTACTTGTGTAAGGGTTTCTGGAGTATTGTGGCAGGTATTTGCCATTAAAGTAGTCAAAAATTTCAAAAGTCATCAGTATAGATGCCTGCTCCGGCAGGGGGATTGGATTAGGTGATCTTTTGAGGTCCCTTCCAATCCCTAACATTCTGTGATTCTGTGATTCTGTGTTTATGTCTAAGTCAGATATCCTGTGCCACCTCTATAGAAAAAAAAAAAAGAAAAAAAAAATTAAAACATGATTCAACTGACCTTTTATGGACATCTAACTGAAGACAAACTAAACTGTGCTATAAGAAGTGCCTATCTTTCTCCAGTGATCATGAAGGAGTGGAGAGAGCTGTTGGCATCTAGGACACAGAAGTTGGTATTTGTTCAAATGCCTTATGTGACAGAAAACAGTTTCTCTGTGCGTATGATACTTGCACAGCTGTGATTTGAATAGTCTGAGCTACAGTCCTGCAACACTTGTGAAATGGCTGATATCTATCTAGTCCCTCTCATCAAAAGCCGCATCCTTAGACTTCCCCAGTCCAGTTCTGTTGCTACTGCTCTCAGACTCACTGCGACCAGTTTTGGATGACTCAAAATCTCCCTCTACAGTCTCTGGACTTTAGACCTTACCACAAATATCCTGCACCTGCTTTTTAAGACAATCAGTGAAATCTGTCTACTTTCTCTGGCTCTTAGAGAAGGATGGAGGCTAGAGCAAGAGGGAAAAGTTTTGGTTTGTTTTGAAGTGTTTAGCTTCTATCTGGAAATTATTAACATTTTTACATGAGTTGAAAGGAATATATTATATATTATGTATATATAAAAATATATATTATAATAATTGGTTTAAAAATATTGCCACATGCCTACAGCCATGGACATGCCTTTTCCAGTCTTCTTCTGTATATAAATGAAAATAAATAAAGACAAATAAGTTATTAAAAGGGAAGTGAGAAGCTAGAGGACCTGTCTCATTCCAGGTTTGTAAATAGACTTTATGCTCTCTTAGACAAGTAGAATATGTGTATTCACCTTTCCTTTTTCCTGCTTTAACATCCATGTTTGGAGAGGGACATCCTGACTTTTTTTTTTTTTTTCCTACATGAAATCTGAAAACACTACACAGATCTTTTTGAAAGAGACTAGAAACAGGCTTTTTATCATTCAGAGCTCCCGAAAGGACCATTTGAGTATAGTCTTCCTGTCCATAGAGGAAATAGCCATGTCTGTGACTCAGATGGACTCTGATTTCCAATAATTTTCCAGTGGTAAACTATGATTCAGTTTCCATTTATAAAGTGAAATGAGTGCTTAAATAATCAACAGCAAAGAGCCAGAAGTAGGAAATGAGCCATCCTTCAAAACAATTCTGCTCTGTTTAGTTTGGATTTCATTCCATTGTTAAAGGATTTCCTTATGTGCAAGGTGTTAGGGATTGGCAAGCTGAAACCATTCTAGGCACAATTATTTCATTTTATACTATGTGTGAGTATACGATAAGTATTGGTATAAATTTAAGAGAAATCTGCTACAGATACTAACTCTTCCAGTGCTTTAGAGGAGGACTAATTTCAGGGACAGTGGAAGGCCATTACTAATCAACATAAATAGAACATATTTTAAATTACTCTAGTTTTCATTAAGTGCAAAACCAGCCTGGCTAATTCAGCTTTGTTCAGCTTATGGGATGATATAACCTCAGGAAATACCATTATCTATTGATTCATCAACTGCAAGCACAGATAAGACGCAACAAGATTATAAGAATGCTGGAAGCTCTGTGTCTGATGGATATTCAGCACTTTAGGTGGTTCAGGTAGAATGAAAATAAATCCTTTGAGGTTAGACAACCAATCACAGTTGGGGGTGATGCAAAAAAGTACATTTAGGCACGTTACCTAAAAAGTGTTTCATCTTGTTCCCAGAGGAGTAACTTTGCTACCTCTACTCAGTGATCTATAGGTGCAAAAGAGTGTTGTTGGCTGCTGAACAAAAAGGCAATAGAAAACTTGTCATTGTACAAAGTGATAGTATTGAGTTTCTTCCTTGTTCCCCCATTCTCCCAGTCTGTCTCAATGATTCTAAAGGTTTTTTCCAACAAAACCAATTTTATGATTCGATTTATACATAAACACAAATTACTGGTAGGTGCAAAGAAATTTCTTGGATCTGTAGATTTCCAAATTTAGAATCTGAACTGGGACACAAATTCAAATATATAAACTAGCTCCTTTTTTTTTTTTTAATCCAAAATAATAAATTCTATCTGGTCTCTCCCAGACTTTTGTAGGTTTTTTTTGTTGTTGTTGTTTTGGTTTGGTTTTGGTTGTTTGCGTGATGGTTTTTGTTTGTTTGTTTGTTTGTTTGTTTCTAATGAAAGTTGTATGTTTTCTCTTCCCTTTCTGGTTTCTGAATAATTTGCATTACTTATTTCTCAATTTTAGGCTATATACACTATAAGGTGTCTAAAACATCTTTTTTAAACCAAAGTTGAAATTCTTCTACTTTCTCTTGATTTTAGCATCATGTTTTTTTTAAAAAATAACAAATAATATGACAGTTTGGCAAGTCTAAATTAGAAATGAAATTTTGACAATCAGCTTCATCTTTTCTGTATTTATTCCACAAACTTATTTGTAAAGCAAATATTATTTTACATCATAGCCTGAGACCTGGATGAAAAATGAGTGTATTTAAGGCAGACCATATACAAAATATGGATATGAAGAGAGTCCTTACCATTCACACTGAAAATTTACTTCCAGGATATCCCGTCTTTTTAAATATCTATCCTATGTGCCACTTTAATTGGAAGAACTTTAAACAGTTGTGATGCATTCAGAAACACTAGCAGAAAAAGTTTGTGCTTCACAGATGTGAATGAACTGTGTCAAACAAATTCCTGTCCAGGTGGACAGAATATTTCAGGTAATTTCTGAACTTCTTCCCAACCTAGTTGGCTGCGGACTCAATGATAATGATTCATACAGTAAACAGTGATGCTCAGAGTGTTCATTAAGTTCCATTGTCTGTTTCTCCTCTAGACAGTTATTTATCTTAATTTACAATAAGCAATTTTCCATTGAGATGAGCTCTTTGGATTTAATTGGCTGTGTCAGGCTACTTTTCTGTAATTTTTCTTTTTTTGGCAAAAGTTTTTCCAGCTTGTTCTTTAATTGTCATTTGCCTTCTCCTGTATTTTACATCTATCATGCTTCATGACAGACAGACTTGTAATTTGGACTCTAATCATTTCTGATTCTCATGTTTTGACAGACACAGACTTGTCTTTCTGCACCTCCTTCTACACTTCCCCCCTTTATTCTGCCTTTACTTGTGGCACACAATACTCTCTATTTAACCCTTTACTTTTCATCTCCTTTTAAACAACATGTATATTGTAAGTAGATATGCTTCAAATTATGAATGTATTAGAAAGACTTCCAGAAATGACTCTGTTGAACTAAAAATGATCATGTTTGAAACTGTGTACAGCCATATTTATTTCATACTTTAGGGTTCCATCTGGCTCATTTTGGAAGGGCTTTAAGAGATGATTTAATTATATCAAATTTTCACCCAAGCCTCTAAAGACACTGTTGCTAGCTTTCATGGAACAGGGCTATGATACATCCTTTTGCATTTCAAAGAGAAGCTAAATGTTTACCAGAAAGTTCTAATAAGTTTTGAATTTAATAACATCTAGAACTGTATTGCAAGAAATAAAGACAGACTATCAAGCAATCTTCACATTGCTCAGAGCATTGTCCTTGCAGTAGACATACCCATGCGTGTATGAGGATAACATACTGTCAAGTAAGACAGCCTGCAGTATTCTCCACTTGTTATTTCACAAGAATACCTGTGGACATAAGGAGCTTTACATCAGCCTCCATGCTCAGGAGATTTTGGAGATCAGAACTTTGAGATAACCAGTAAGCCTAGCTGTATGCAACACTTGTGGAAAAACAGATTTGGAAACTCCTTGGAGTATCAAACACTAAACTGAACACACAAATACTAATCATGAGCAGGTCTTGCTGCTCAAATCCTGAATCTGGGAGGCCCTCCTTGTTTATTTACACTTGCTTCAGAGAGCTCAGGATTAAGTTGTTCCTGCCCAGATGCAGGACTCTACACTTTCCCTTGTTATATTTCATCAGGTTATTCCCCACCCAATTCTCCAGCCTGTCCAGGTCTCGCTGGATGGCAGCACAGCCTTCTGGCATGTCAGCCACTCCTCCCAGCTTGGTGTCATCAGCAAACTTGCTGATAGTACACTCAATTCCCTCATTCAGATTGTTAATGAATATATTGAATAATACAGGCCCCAGTACTGACCCCTGAGGCACTCCACTAGATACAGGCCTCCAACTGGACTCTGCACCATTGATCACCACTCTCTTTAAGCCAGTTTGCAACCCACCTCACTACTCTATTGTCTAGACCACACCTTCTCAATTTAGCTGTGAGGATGCTGTGAGAGACTGTGTCAAATGCTTTCCTGAAGTCAAGGTAGACCACATCCACCGCTCTGCCATCATCCATCCACCTTGTTACATTCTCATAAAAGGCTAAGAGTTTGGTCAAGCATGACTTCCCCTTGGTAAAGCCATGCTGACTGCCCCTAATGACCCTCTTGTCCCTGATATGCCTTGAGATGACACCAAGGATAAGCTGTTCCATTACTTTCCCAGGGACAGAGGTGAGGCTGACCGTCTGTAATTACCCGGGTCCTCCTTCTTGCCCTTTTTGAAAACTGGAGTGGCACCTCTCTCGTTTCCCAAGACTTGGCAAAAATGATGGAGAGCGATCTAGCAATGACTTCAGCCAGCTCCCTCAGCATCCGCGGATGCATCCCATCTGGACCCATGGATTTATGGATGTCCAGACTATTTAATTGCTCCCTAACCCAGTCCTCATCGACTAAAGCAAACTCCTCCATTGACCTGGCTTCATCCGGGGTCTCAGGGGTACAGGGCTCCCCAGGACAGCCTACAGCAGAGTAGACAGAGACAGAGAAGGCATTCAGCAATTCTGCCTTCTCTGTGTCTTCTGCCACCAGGGCACCCACCTCATTCATCAGTGGGCCTACATTGCCTCTGGTATTAGTTTTATCTGTTATGTATTTGAAAAAGTTCTTTTTGCTGTCCTTGACCCCTCTCGCCAGCTGTAATTCTAAGGAGGCCTTGGTTATCCTAGCTGCCCTCCTGCATCCTCTAACAGCAGCCTTATATTCCTCCCAAGTGCCAGCCCCTGCTTCCATGACCTGTAAACTCTCCTCTTCTGCTTGAGCATACCCAACAGATCCCTATTCAACCACACAGGCCTCCTGGCTCCCCTCCTCGACTTCCTACGTGTGGGGATGCTCTGATCCTGAGCATGGAAGAAGCAATCTCTGAATGCAATCCAGCTCTCTTGGGCCCCTTTTCCTTCAAGCAGTCTTGCCCATGGGATTTCCCCCAGCAATTGCTTGAAAAGGCTGAAGTTTGCCCTGCTAAAGTCCAGGGTTGCAATTCTACTTGCTATTCTGTTCCTGCCACACAAGATGCTGAACTCCACCATCTCGTGGTCACTGCAACCCAGGCAGCCCTCAACCTTTACTGCTTCAACCAGACCCTCCTTGTTAGTGAGGATGAGATCCAGCAGTGCACCTCTCCTAGTTGGCTCCTCCACCATCTGCATGAGGAAGTTATCATCAATGCACTGGAGGAACCTCCTGGACTGTGGCTGGCTGGCTGAATGGTCCTTCCAGCAAACATCAGGGAAGTTAAAATCACCCACAACAACCAGGGCCTGTGACTGTGAGGCCACTCTCAGCTGCGCATAGGAGGCCTCATCAACTTCCTCACCCTGATCTGGTGGCCTATAATAGACACCTACAACAGTATTGCCCCTGCCAGCCTGTCCCTTGATCCTGACCCATACACTCTCAACTCGTTCCTCATCCGCTCCTGGGCAGAATTTAGTACATTGCAGTTGCTCTCTCACATAGAGACCAACTCCACCACCACGCCTGGCTGGCCTGTCTTTCCTGAAAAGGGCGTAGCCATCCATGACCACATTCCAGTCATGTGAACTGTCCCACCATGTTTCTGTAATTGCCACCAGATCATAATCTCCCGACGGAACATAGGATTCTAACTCCTCCTGCTTATTCCCCATGCTGCGCGCATTGGTGTACAGGCATTTCAGGGAGCGAGCAGAGCACACCAATTTCTCCCTAGGGGCACAGGAGGCCACCTGGTCCTCATCCGTTTTAGAATGCTGCCCCACTGGTGCAAGCCCAGCTACAACCCCATCCCCCTTTCCTATCTAACTAATCCAATATCTTCCTAAAACGAGGTAACTGCTTTGGAGAATGAGGGGAGAGTAATGAATGTTGCTCATCTTAACTTTTGTAAGACTTTTGGCAGTGTGTTGCAGAAGATCATCATAAATAAACTGATGAAGCAGCACTAGATAAGAGGACAGTGAGGTAAACTGAAAATTGTCTGATGTGCCAGGCTCAAAGGTCATGATCAGTGGCACAACATCCAGCTGGGGACCAGTCACCAGTGGTGTGCCCTGTGGGCTGATACTGGCGTTGATACTGTTTAACATCTTCATTAATGACCTGGATGATGGGACAGGATGCACAGTTTACAAATTATATACCCAGATGGATGTGCTGCTATTCAGACAGCACTGACAGGCTGTAGAAACATGTTGACAGGAATCTCATGAAGTTCGACAGAGAGAAATGCAAAGTCCTGTATCTGGGAGGAATAACTTCATGCATCAGGATAGGCTGGGGGCTGTTCAGCTGGAAAGCAGGTTTGCAGAGAAGGTCTTTGAGGTCCCAGTGGGCAAGAAAACGAATGTGAGCCAGCAATGTGATCTTGCAGCACTGTGGGCTCCCAATAGAACCATGGGCTGCATGAGGAAGGCAAGACAAAACACGTAAACTCTCCCCTCTGGTGAGCACTGATGAGACACATCTGGACCATTGCAGTTCTGGGCTCTCCAGGACAAGACAGACATGGGCTTACTGGAGTGAGTTCAGTGCAGGACCACAAAGATGATGAAGGGACTGAGGTGTCTTTGGTGTGAGGAGAAGCTGACAGAGCTGGGACTGTTCAATCTGGAGAAGATTCAGGGGGATCTTATCACTGTATATAAGTACTGATAGAAAGGTGTAAAGATGGAGCCAGAATTTGAGGCATTTAAAATAAACAAAGTTCTATTTAAACAAGACCCCCCCCACACGCTTTTTTTTTCCTACAAGGGGTGTTCAAACACTGCAATAAATTGCTCAGAGAGGTAGTAGTCTCCATCTGTCGAGATATTAAAACCCCAACCATACACCATATTGGGTAACTTGCTGTAGATCACCCTGCTTTAAGCATAGGGGTTGGACTAGACAATCTCCAGAGGTCCCTTCTGACCTCAGCTAGTCTGTGATACTGACTCCTGTTTCACTTTACCACATTTTTTATAAGGACTGATTCTACAAACACAGTTAGCCAGTCATTGTAAAGCTTCTTCAGGCATGCACAGTTCAGTAATTTGCAACAAGAAGAGTGAAAAAGAAGAAAAAATTTCATTATACCTTCATGAGACACATTAACTGAACCCTACAGAAGAGTGTACTACATCACAACTCCAATGGCCTGTTTAGCCTGTAAGTTGAAGGGAAAAGAGACAACAGCAGAAGATACAGCAGGGAATGTGCAATTTGCCAAAACATTCTGAAGAAGGAAGAGAAGAAGGAAAAATACTGAGGTGTCACTGCCTTCAAGGAAGATAAATTCTTATCCTTACTCACCTTCAGGGGCTGTAGATAATATTGTGCATTCCAAGGTTATCTTTCTACATTGTTCATTGTTAGCAACATGACAAATGTTAGCAAGTGTACATATGGGGCAAAAAGCACCTTTTTTTTCTTTCTATTCTAATAAATACTTTATGGCTGTATAAACCAGATTTGGCATACCTGCAATGCATGTACATATAACGAGCTCTATCATCTCTAGACATCTCTAGACACTTAGCAATCAAAATCTAAAATGATAGAAGAATATCTGGTATATTCCCAATACTGTATCTGAACTGTGTAATGCTGGAATAATGCTCAACACCTGGGTCTGGGTGGACATCCTTGTCTGCCCCTTGCCTCTTGAATCCACAGCAATTGCTAAAAAAGAGAAGTGGAATGTCGTGGCCTGAGATGCCAAACCCCAGGAGGTATCACAACATACATAATATCTGCAGCACAGCCTAGATGTCACTAGAGAATCTCGAGTAATTTTCTGTGGGAACAAGATTTTCTTGAAAAAGAAGGCTTTTGTTTTTCATTTTAGCAATTTCCTTTTTTTTTTTAATATTATTATTATTTTTTTTTATTAGCTGTTAGACATTTAGGGATAGATGGGGGCTGGGAGTATGACTCTGTAGTACTTTGTTTCCCTGCTAGTAACCTGGAGGTTACCTGTAAAAAGATCTGCAGGTTATCAGCAAGGCACGTTATTTACATGGAGAGTACTGGAAGGGGAAGCTTTCTGCAAAATTTCTCCTGTAGCTAGACTGATTTTTGCAGGAGCTTCAGATCTGGATGAAGAGTATGGGCAGGGAGTTTCTTTTTCTTAGCAACACATTGATCCGCAGACCAGAAGTTGAAAAATCACTGCCTCTGTTTCCCCACTGTCTTCACCCTGATTTTGCCTGTTTTATCTGAGGGGATGGGGCATTCATTTCCAAGGCACAATCTGAAATGGCAGCAGGTTGTTTGTGTGAAAGCCAAATTGTAAGATGCATAAAAAATATGCTGACCATGTTCAGCTAGGTACAATTCCGCTGAAAACAGAGCAGGTAATTTCTCAATCTTTGCTTTATAGAATACCAGGTTTGCATGTGAGTTATGTCTACATACATTTACATCCCAAATATTATACACAAGTAGTCTGAGTCTAATTGTTCCTGCCGGTCTAACATAATGCCTCTAGAAAAACTCCAGGAATTGAATTTCTGTCTGTGAAAAGTTGGGAAAATCCAAAATTCCTGGATCTCAGTACCAGCTGTTGAAACTCAGAGGACATAATCCTCACAGTGCCCTCTCCAGGTGTGATAACCTTCATAAAGCTTGAGGTAAAGAGCACTGGCTGCAGGAAGGAAGGATTTGGAGAAACCTCCTTCAGGCAATTGACACTGTACAAATGCTTCAGTTGAAGAAGGAGAAGCTATGTGTATTGTTCACTTTTGGAAAAAGCTAGTTCAATAAGAAATTAATTATTTTCTGCTTTCATCCAGCTCATGGTACATTAAACACTTCAAGCCTTTAGTTTTGTTCTTCCTTGTTTTGTGATTCTCTCGGTTTAAAATAAATGCAATTTTAGATACAGACTTTCTGTTCTCTTTCTGTCTGTAAGGAAATGTAACAATAGATGCCATAAAATTACTATAATTAAATAATGAGTAATTGGAAAAGTATGGGACAGTAAGAAGAATAGTTCTTGGTATTTTCTTGAGGAAATGTACTTTTTGATCTTGGCCTTTAGGAAGTTTTGGTTCTTTTCAAACTATTACTTTTCTTTCTTCCTCTTCTCCTTTCTCACTCAGGGTAACACTCGAAGACCAGCTGCCACACATACATGATGGATAAAATCTATTCTGGGGAATGTGCTGTTGTTATAACTTGCTTCACTGGTCATCCGTATTTTAGTGTTTTGCATGCAGTATTTCAAACAACATCTGCCTTACCCAAGAACATAATTCGGAAACCGTGTAACAACCTTTGTAGCAGTTGGCGACATTCCCGGTTTGAGTTCCTCAAAAGCCTTGGCTATGGGCCGCAGATGAAAGGAAAGCAAAAGCAATAAGACAGTTTAAAACGTGGTCAACTCTCAAATGCGCCAAAGTAACAAAGGCAGATTCCTCCAGATCTGTCCTGGGTGCGCATTCCCTTTAATACCTGACGGCTTATATGACTAAACATATGTTTTACTCTATGATCCTCCTGTTAGCTCGGTGGAGCCAGTGCCCATTCTAGAGCTAGACTGAGTTTTGCTTTTTGTTTCATTTAAAGCTTTATTCTATGATTTTCAAAGCGGTAAGTGCCAGCACCAAGGCAAGCTCTTTGAAAGAGCTGCACAGGTGTTTGAGGTTTAGCTGGTGTACCTGACCCCTTCAACACCTTTTCTCCCAGTGTCTCATCGTTGTAATGGCTACAGCTGCAAGAGAACACATCTGTAAAACAAAATTATGTAATGCTGTATAATAATAGCTGTTTATTTTGCCTGTACATTTTTATCGTATAGATTCTTCCTTTGAACTGAAGTAACTTCTAAAGAGACTTCCAGATACATGAAATGTTTCACAATTTTAATGTGGGAATTTTATGTTCTTTTCTGTAGAATTTATCAGCTGCTGTTCTCAGAGTACTTTACAAATAATAATTGATTTGTTTTCAAATCCAGATGAGGCAGATAGAAATTCTCTCTAGTTCTAATGAGACACAGAGAATGAGAAACTGCTAATTGTGCTGAGCTCAGACCCAGGTGTTTAGGCATTGCTGATCCATCCTTGCTCAGCTTAAAGCCTCAGGATCCTTGAAGGCACTCAGTTAGAATTGCAGGTACTTCTAAGTGACTCTTCAAAATTATTCCTGTCTGTCAATTAATCCTTGAGAAAATATGATATTCAGTTCACCTAATCACAAAAAAAAAAAAAAAAAAAGAGAGAGAGAAAATAAAGTTTTGTTTTTGTTTTGTTTCATTTTGTTTTTAAACTCACTTTTTGTTTCAGTGTTGGCTGGGAAATTTGTAGCTGGAAATGCCCATGCTTATTTTCATAATAGAGATTCCTGATATAAGGTATCAAAGAACTAACCAGAATGTGGTACTTCTGGGTGTTTGTTTGTTTTGCATTGTTTGTGTGTTTTTTTGTTTTGTTTTTTTTTTTCATTAAGGTAGAATTTTATTTTTATTTTGTTTTTAAAAGGACCCAAAAACGTTAAATTGATAAAAGTTTCAGAACACCCACCTTTCAACTTAATTTCAATTTCATAAGTTCTTCTTTTCATATATTCTTTATTATTTTCACAATGTTTTGACCAAGCCTCTAATCATAAATATAAAAGCAGAAAAATATTTCTCAGACAATAAGAACTGATGATATTAAATCTTGAAAAGAAAGATAAAGAATTGCAACTTAACTGCAATAAATTTGTTCCTTCTCTGTCTTAGAAGTGACCTTTTTTCTAGTTGGTATTCAAGTAGCTCACGGTCCCTTTTCTTTTTGGGCACATTCCCTTATCAGAAAAGTTTGGTTTACTCAATTTCAGGATCCTAACTGAGTTCTTTAAACACTTGTATTGTTTATAAAACAATGAATGATGTTGGTAAATAGATGATACATTACAATGAGAAATATTATTTAATTCATCCCACGTTGTTCAACTTCCTGCAGATGAAAGACTGCTAATGAGTTCTTGTTGACAATGACTATAAAGTGCCAAAAAAAGTTACAATGTACCTGCTGAGAACAAATCTATTTAATGCAATATCTGTTAAAACTTAATATTTAGGTCATCTTCCTTACATTTTTAAAATTATTGTAATAGTGTTATTCTCCTTCATGTTATTTAAAAATCATATTTAACAAATGGTCATAACTTCCTTCTAAATTGACAATTTATGAAGAGTGTTTTCATTTGCAATCTTCCGGGGGGGAATGAAACACAAAATAGCAGCAGAGTATGGTGTATAAATATTATCAGAAATAAATATGTGGAAATATTGTAATTTGTGGATACTGTAAGTAAACGTTTCATGCTAGATTGAGATGGAGGATTATGTGGATATCATATTAGAAACACAATATATGTCAATTACAACTGTCCTTTGCAGTAACTGTGAATTTGTTTGCAAATTCTCACAATCATGTCGCTTCAGTACATTTAGAAATTCCAGCAAACAGACTCACTTTTTTGATTGTGACTTCTATTAATTTGTTGTAAGCTACTGATAGAATGAAAAAGCCTGCACATGAGATTTTATCTCCATGTTAAATTTCTTGAATACTCTCTGAATTTCACAAAAGAGCAGAGCATATATAGGAATGACTATGTGTAAGAATGAGTTAGCATAAAATCTTTAGGTAAGAGCTTTCATTTTTACTCAGCTTTGTTCTAACTGCAAGGAGTTCTGCTGCTTATTTGAAGTTAGCTTCGCTATTTAGATGGCTGCTTTGAAGACCTGTAGATCTATAAGCTGCTAAATGAAATTGGGATATTTATGTAAATACATCTTGCAGCAAAATTACTCAACGTGGCTTAAATGGCAGGTAATAGAAATTTGACGTAAGATTTTTCTTTAGAGCAGTAAGGAATGTTTAATATGGGCTCTAAACTATGAGAAAGCTGTAAACAAACAAAGCAAGATCAAAGAGCAAAAGTATAAACAGCTGTGCAGGTGGAAGTGTAATTTCAGATGGAAAGCTCTTAAGAGTGGAATATAGCTGCTTAGTTATAAAGTAACTAAACCGGTATTTGCTACTTCTCCATACAAATTTGAGGAGTAGATACTGAAGAGAACACTAAATACTAAGAATATCCAAAGAGAGTAACACTTACAATGGAAATGGGACATTTTGGCATGAATTTTGAAAAATCCTATGATTAGGTAATCTTTAGGACGGATTCTTACAGAGTAATGCAAATATAAGATACCACCTGCCTCTCACCATGTGGCAGAAACATCACTTTAGCAAAATTTAATAAACTGAAGAAATTTTGAGTAATGTGAGACCCATAGTTAGTCATGTAGTGGTTGTTTAAATCCATACTTGAAAATAATTGTTGGAATAATTGTACCAGAAAAGGTAGCCTAATTGATCATGTTTACCCTAATTTGATTGATTCTGTGGAAAACAAAAGCAATTTGCATTTCTTATTTCTTTCCTAAAAAGCACCGAACTATTTTATCAGTTTGACTACAGAACATGTGCACAATTCAGTTTATACATACTCATTCCTAAATTTTGCACAGTAGTACTTACAAGTTGTATCAAATGTTAGTATTAATTTAAAGTTTAAGGCGGTAACTTTCAATAATAACCTGCTATAATAGATGAAGAACAGATTAAAGCTACTATGTAAATGAAGGTAACTTAAGGTTTCACAAAGCTTTACTTTTCCTGTCTATCTGTTAATTATTCCATCAACAATGAGTGCTTAATTAGTCATTATA
Organism: Patagioenas fasciata; assembly: GCF_037038585.1. Taxonomy (NCBI): domain Eukaryota; kingdom Metazoa; phylum Chordata; class Aves; order Columbiformes; family Columbidae; genus Patagioenas; species Patagioenas fasciata. The sequence goes on from NC_092522.1 coordinate 112,476,081, forward strand.
TTTGTTTTTTGTTAAAGTGCCTTACAGTGGACACTAGAATCTTCCATATGCTCTAAATGACTATATGTATATGCTGGAATGTTATATATATCAAGTGTTTTCCATAGTGAATACAGAAGAATATAAAGAAATGATGTAGCCTAAATGCATGTATTTCAGAGCCTGAACAACGTGTTATTAGAGAACAAAAACTCTCATTGAATCTGACCAACATGAATCTCAGACTAATATTTTAGGCAAATCTGAGCTGAGATGTCAAAACTATAGGAGTTTAATTATTGTGCTGGAAGTTAAGTTATGACACACAAAAGCTGAAGCCAAAGAAAACCTTTAAGATCACTTTTCTTTTGTCTATAGCTCTTCTTGAACAGCCAACTGTTCGGGCTCAGAATTAACAATTCCGAGTTGTTAGAAATCAGAATTAATAACCTAGGCTAGAACTGTAAAAATTTTGGAAAAGATGGAATACCTTAGATTATCAATACAAATTCCCTGCTGATGACAAAATTATTATGTAATCCTATTTATTAACAAGTTATTTAGATCACAATTTCTGCTTAACAGTGTCTGTAACACTCTAAAGATGTCCTTGTTATTGTCAAATATATTATAACCCTCATACACTTAGTAGTTTAAAAAGCCCAAATTAATGCACATTAACTGTAATAGTTGCATTGAATTTTAATTACTCACATTCAAGGCTGTGCTCCTCCCAAAGTTATGACTGCCGGCCAAGAGTTAAGGACAAAGATTCTACTTCTTCCTATGTCAAGTAATAAAATAAAATAGAAGGAAATGGAACAACTTCAATCTACTTTTCCTGACAGAGACTGGGAAATGCAGCAACATAGTCTTGCTTCAGTTTCAAGATTATAATCTTGTTGGAGAAATGAATTGCTAGCAAGAGCTTTTTACCTCTAGACTGGTGACTCAAACAAAGCTACAATCAACAGAGCTGAAAGTCATGACTGATCAAGTGAGGGTTTCTCTGACAAAAGCCTCAGCTGATGCAGCTTTTGTGGAGAAAGCTATCAGTGGAAAATTAATTGCACTTTCTACCCCTAGAACTCACTATCATTGAAAAGACAGTTGAAGAACCATGTGAGAAAATGGATAGACTTTCTCTTAATGAGTGATGTCTAATGTGTTTGATGGTGCTTTTATGAGACAAACTAATAGAACGATTCATGGGAAATTATACTTCTGCTGCTTATGATATACTTCTTTACATTCTAATCTAGTACATTTTTTCAATAAAACATTCACAAGACAATTGCAGGTCTTTTAGTCAAATTATTAGTGCAGTCTGCACATTCCTCTGAGGTGAGTATAAAAAGAGCTACACTTACAGAAATGTTTTTCATACACTGACATCAGTAGAAAAGCCATTCCTACATCCCCTCCCCAGCATGTTTGCAAAAACACTTAAACATCTTCCTTCAGGCCTTTAAGCAGTCTTGACTGTGTTAAGATTATTTCTAGTCATTTGAGACTCTTAGGGTGCAATTCATCTATCCATGCTAGTCATCTACCTAAAGATGAGATGCACTCCAGACAAGTACCTTTGGTCAGATAAATTCTTGTTGACATACTTTTCTGTATACTTACACGATTGTAACAGAGACAAGATATTATAAGTCCTTTCAAATTTCTGAAATCCTGATACACATGACTCATGCATCAGGTTTCACAAAGATGATGGGCCTCCAGCCATATGGTGAACCGTTTCATGTGACAGGCATACAGAGATATGCATTGCATGTGCTCCAAGACATGGTATTCTGGCTACCTGACAGGGGAAAGTGCTTGATGCAAGACTGCTTATGGGAAATAACGCTCACTGAGTACCACATCCTTCTGGATACTTTTCAGTTGCTTTCCTTCTACTCCAGAAGCTCATGAGACCAAACTGCTGTGATCATATCAAGTCCTGGAGCAGGAGAGAGACAGTATTACTGCACTGTACAGTAGTTTCAGGGTAGAAGAAACTGTTCACTGGGGTTAAGAAAGCAAATTTCATGCCCAGCACCTGGGACTTGGCTGATCTGCTATAATCTTTACTGATTCAGTCACTGGGAGTTCGCTGGTCCCCTGCTCTTTTCAGAAAGATTTGCCCATGGCCATGATGTCCAGTCAAGGAGAAGAGTGTGTGGACAAGGAAGCCCTGCCTTTTTCAGGCCATGTTAACAGCTCCTTGGGGCCATCAGTAACTGACACAACCTAAACCAAACCATCTCAGCTCTGCCATGGACTCCTTACTTGCGCCTGAAGATCTGCCCCTGAACTGTATCTCAAACACCAGTCATGGCGTGGTCTTGTGCATGGGGCTTATGTGCAGAGCTACCATCTTCCCTTCAAATGAAAACTTCTTATCTCAAATTAAAAAAAAAAAAGGTAAAAATGGTAAAAAATGAATACTCCTAAGGAAAGCAAGTATCACTTTTTCTACCTCTAGCAAAAGTTTATATCTTCCTGGTTTTTTTTGTTTGTTTGTTTGTTTGTTTGTTTTTTTTTTGGAGGGGGGTTGTTTGGTGGATTTTTTGTTTGTTTGTTTTTACTTCTTTTTTGGTACTGCTAACATGAACCTCATTTGTGATTTTGTTTCCAAGTGTTCCACACAGATTGTAATAAAAAGGAACCTCCTCAAGTTTCCAGAAGTGGTCATAATATTGTTAACCCTCTTGTGAATCCACTTGGGCAAAAAGCAGTCAAGCCATTTCAATTCCTCTACACACCAGCATGTCTGAGTTGATAAAAACTATGACAAAATTAGTATAATTGTTCTTTTCTTCCCAGTACTTGCATTCTAGTGTTTGAATTGTTAGGATTCCTTTTCATTAACTCTTACCCATAGCCAAGAAAAGACAGAACAATTTTATTTTTTTAATCACTGAGGAAAAATGAAGTTCCTTAATGTTCATTTTCCTTGTGAACAGGAACAATAAGTAAACCATACGTTATTTCAAGATTGAGGTTAGAATCCTGAGGATACAGAGCACTGTTGTCACTTTACTGTTTGTAGTATGTATTTTTTTACCATAAACAGTATATCTCTGATCTCTCAGTTTTATTGCTCTATCCATAACGTCAGAATAATATTTTCCAGATACACAGAACAGCCGTATTCAATATGGTTATCATCAATTTTATTTTAGATTGAAAAAACTAAACAAAATCAAATATGTATTTTATAAAATTTTACAAATATTATCTCTCCTGAGTATGATGAAAGAATGATGCAGAAGGTGAAGAGAAAGACATAACATTGACAAAGACAACTCTTCACAATTATTTTAATCCAACATATTTGTACCTATATTATTTATTCTTCTGTGAAGACTTAAATGTTATTTTCATATATCTCACACCATATTTGTAAAGTAGGATAACTTTATATCTAATTTCAAATTTTGTATTACATCCACCACTGAGACGTAAAACACAGCCCTTTGGAAACAATGCATTTTAAGCATGGCTCTCCCTATCATACAAACTGGTAAGCAAGTACAGAAGATGAAGTTCAAAAATTACATTCTATATTTAGGATTCATTTTATTCCTGCCTTTCTGGTGGCAAGTTGTGATCCTAACAGGCTTAAGAACTCCAGCAGGATATATTTTTTCCCTTCTTAAGCCTTTGGAGTACTATCTATTTGTAGGTATCATATATTACCTCTGTGTGAGGCCTTCAGATGAAATCTATTCCAGGAGTAGTCCTTGTTGGTAGATTTCCAGGAAGCCATCTGTTCCCAATGGGACATCTTGTCTGCCTTCCCTAGCAATTACAAAGCAGCAGATGAAGACACAAGGCATAAAAAGGGAGAAGGACATGAAAGACTAGAAAATTATATATGAAAATCTTGTTTGAAGAAATGTGCTAGTAAACTGTTAAAAACATGGAGGCTGTAACTACCTGAACAAAAGGATTTTTTTTGCGAACTCTCTGTAATATAACTCAGTTCCTCTAACACACGTTTCACATAAGTCATCACTGGTTAAGTTGCTTGCTACCATAAGTTTCTGATGAATCAAAATGAAAAAAAATAGATATGCATACTGTGCTTTATAAAGAAAATAATGGCTGTCACACAAGTGTTTCCTCATGAAAGAAAGGCATGTGGATTTATCACCAGAAAAATAGATTTAATTTTGTAGTTTTAGTCCTTTTGACTCTCTGATTCTGAAAAATGAGGGAATTAACTATAATACCAACATACATGTTATTCCAATCAGTAGCCTGTGATAGGTCACTGTGGATCACAGTCTTAAAACATAATTTATGGTACAAAAATACCAATTTTTTGTGAATATGTAACAACTCAAAGAGAGAAATTGCCAAACTATTTTTCCCTCTAAAATATAAGGATGTGGTCTAATCCTGATCACTTGGACTTCCTCTACACGTAGCAAGTAAAAATCAAAATCTTCAGAAAGAGTCAACCCTATTACATTTGATGTTTTTCTTAGCAGGAACAAATGCTTTTTAGAAGTGTCTACAGCTCAAGGAGCCAAGATAACTATCTGAAACTATACATCTTACATTTAGACAGTTATCATCAGATAAGTTGAATATCCTCTTAATTGATTTAAAATTTAATTTTAACATAAAATTGTATTGATTCTTTTGATCTTTCTGAAAATGAGATTTAAAATCTATAGGAAAGTCTTAAAAAACCTGGCATTTAAATCTCACACATAATCTTATCTCGGGATTGTGATATAAAAGGAAATTATTCTCAGAAACTCTACCTGCTGTAGATTCCAGGATCAGAATTTGATATTAATATAGAAATGTTCTGAAATTGTTACAGTGATTAATACTACTGGTAATTGTGTCATTGCGGGAAAAATTCCCAGTTATAAAATGAGTAACAAATGAGTAATTTCTCAACAATTCAACTAACTCAAGAACTTGAGTAACTAATCTTGGTAGAACTCAGTTATTTCTGGATGTATTAGTGGATAGTTCTATATCTTACTGGCTTAATGACTGTACAGTGAATAAATGTGTTTTTGAATCTGCTTTGGCAAACCAGGGATTTTATAGATGACCTGGCCATAGAAAACAACTCAAATTAAGTGACATCAGGATTATTCTAATTAAATTACATGGGGGAATAAATAGAAAATAGATCAGGGTTCCTATCTGAAAGGACAAATATGAGAAATTAAGACAGAAAACCTGTTTTAAAGAAGACAGTAAAGACCTTGAATTTATTTTCAAAAATAAGAGAAGACTGAGAACATGAAAGGGAGAATGGGAATCCCAAATCTTCTCTTTACTTAGCACTAGCACTAGATGTTTTCCTTCTTTCTTGCTCTCCTCAACCCAGGGTTCTTGCATATATGTCATACAAAGGGAGTTTAAGAAGAAGAATGAGAGACAGTGGATGTCTGTTTGTGCCCAGGACATGGCATCATCTAGTGGTTGATGCACAAATCTGGAGCATAAGCTCTGTCCTTTGCAAGACAGCAGGATATCCCATATTCCATCTGTCTGCACCCTGGGTGAGTATTTTGTCAACTGGTCTATATGAAAGGTACTATCGAACTGGATTGTGAGAGTTCTGTATGTGTGGCATGGGTATATCCAACTGGGAGATGCCATTCTGACCATGCAAATGTTATTAAAGTTAGGCATCCAAGGAATCAGAATAATTCTTTGACATTAAGTGAACAGTGGAAACTGAATTGCTGTTTGAGACTTATGTTTTAAACATGGGATTTAAGCAGGCTGGATTTCATACCTATATAGTTAGAAAGCTTCAGAAAGGTTTTTGTAGAGGGAAGTCAATGAACATTTGAAGAAGCTGACACAGCATGCTTGAAATCCCTAAAAGATTTTGACACTGGCCATCACTGAAGACTCTCAAAGAAATTTAAGCTGTCATGGGATCAGAGGAAAGTTCTTTCACAATTACTAACTGGTTAATAGTTAGGAAACAAAAGGTAGAAATAAATGGAGGGAGATTATTAAAGTGAATCTCCCAGGATCTCTGCTAGGATATGGACTGTTGAACATACTCATAAATGATCTGAAAATGATGTTGAATAATGAAGTGATAAAGTTTCCTTATGAAGTGAAATTATTCAGGGTACTCAAAGCTAAACTAAATTTTCAAGTGTTGCAGAAGGATCTCATGATGCTGAGTGACTGAACAATAAATAAAATATATGAAATTAATTGTTGGTAAAGACAAAGTAAGCCACAGAACCCCTCTCCCCAAAAGTGAGTTATACATGCAGAATATTGGAATCTAAAATAGCCATTCCTATGCAGCAAAGAGATCTTAATAACCGTGTGTGTAGAAGGTTTCCTGAAAACTTCTGTTTAGTAACTTGTGGCACTGAATAAATGTTAGGATTATTACTAAAAGACTAAGAACAAGACAGAAACTGGACAAATATCCATTTCACAGTGACAGGCCCTATAGTAATCTGTTTTGAGTCCAATGTGTAGCTACAATGATCCCATCTATATGATGACAAAGTGGATTGAACTTACTTTGGCACCTATATAAGGGAAAACTAGAACCAATAAGCTTTGAAAAGAAACACTTGAAAACGAGGCCTATCCTGTTTATCTGGGCTCGATCTACTGTCTGTAGTTTGGGATCTATCTATTTGACTGGAATCTATCAAATCACAAAAGATATGGCAAAGGTTTCTAGAGAATGACTGTCCACTGTTAGGAGAACTATGGGTGACCAGGACCCTTAAAACAAACAAAAGAAGTATTTTTCCTTAACAGTGCGTAATTACTTGGTGGAATTCATTGCCACAGGATGTTGTGGAAGCTAAAATTATCACTGGATTCACAAAGGACTCAACAGATTCATAGCAGAGTGGCTATTAATCACAGTGGTCTGTATGCTGCTTCCAACTTGAACTTAAAACACCGGTTGCTAGAAACTGAGAAATATTTGAGAAGCAGGATCAGTCTGTAATTGCCCCCTATATCATCTTCCTACACACCCTCTCTCTGTGCACCTTCTGTTCAGCTTGTGAAAAAGAACGTATTTTCTCTACCTTTTTCTTTGGACCAAGGTGAATATTTCAAGGCTTACATACTTCGGAAGGTGTGAAGAAAGTGTGAAGAAAGAAAATAAACGAAGGCAAGGGTTAGCCAATTCTACAAGAAGTGAGCAGTACTAGTTACAAAGTACGTTTAGGCAGGATAACAGGAGGAATGAGCAGAGGAATGAGGTTCTAGGGTGCCCTTCAGAGTAGAATAGTGGGAGACAATTTCTAAACTTGGTTCAAAATGAAGACTAAAGTATTCACTAATGGTCTCTAAGCAGAAAACTGAACCTTTTGAAGAGGCCCGTCACTAATTGAAATATAGAGCTGTATGCACGAAGTTGAGTTCAGTTGCTTTAAGTCCCACCTTTGAAGTTGCATTAGCATTTAATGGTTAAAAGAAAGCTAATAAAACTGGAGGGGAGCTGAGATGGCTAAGTCATAACTATTTTTATGATGCATTATTACCGCAAAACAGGAGAAGGGTACTTATGTGCACAAAGGTTTCGCTTATCCTTTGCATGTGTTCTGGGGCTCTCAAAACCTGTTCACACTGTGGGGAAAAATTTTGTCCTTGGCCATGTCTGAGCAACAACAGGGTAATCCCAGACCACTGAGAGCAAATTCATCCCATCTTGGGTTTCATCGTCACATTTATTCTTAATTTTTTCATGGGGAAATATATCTACTAAGCTCCTAACTCATAAGACTAAAAATTAAGCTTTTAAGCCTGAAGTAGGTATGAAGTCAGTATGACTCAATTTTCTTAATTCAAAGTTTATAAGAATATCAAGTTAAGCTATCCTAAATAGCCAGAAAAACAAAAAGCCAGGAAACAGCCTGGTAACCCTTTTTTAGTCTGTACTGCCATGGTTAGGGAGTTCACAGTGAGATGTTAGTTCTGCAGGAGAATGAGATTGCTGTGGCCTGGTGCACATTCAGCTGAGTTTACAATGTGTCAGGATGTTCAACGGTGCGAGAAAAGAGCAGCAGTGATTCAACGTGATCGCATGATATTTTGTCCTGGTGTGTTTTCCGTATACGCACATACACATACCCTGGAGGAGGCAAAGGAACTGAGAAGCAGATACAACATCTGAGCCATTGCATTTCAGCCGGAGGACCACATGCTCTGTGAGTCACTTTGCAGAACACTGATGGGCTGGATATTGTACCTAGGGTAGGTGGGTGATGTCAAAACTGTTACTCTTTCCATTTTTAAAGAAAGGTACAAGCAAACATCACTGTTCTGTGTGTGTATGCCATATACATAACATCTTGCCTTAAATCTCCTAAAAAAAGTTACTGATTAGAGTTTTTTTGACATTTTAAACTGCTACCAGTTAAATATAGTCTTTTGTGACAAATTCTTTTTTAAAAAAAATATGTGACATTGTGTCTATTCATCTGGATTATCTGACCTTATCATAGACTTATGGTTCTCTATGCGTAGAACAATAGTAATTGCAAGGAATTAATGTATCAGTATGAAACATAAGTAGAACCGTACCTTATTTATCTAAAATTACTTCAGAAGCCTTCAGAATATTAAGTGTGAGAGTTTCACAATGGTTTCTCAAATTCAACTATTAATTAATACAGATACTGTCTTGGGAAACTTCCATTCTTAAATCCTGTGGTAACTTTAGCAGTGACTTAAATGGAACAGTTAAAACAAAAGAAAAATCCCACTTTTTTTTTAGCTGTCAAAACCCCAGATCTTGTAATAGTTTAAAAATGTTGTTTCCTAATTTCATCTCTTCCAGCATCTGCTCTCTTCCTCTCTTCCTCTTCTCTTGTTTCTCTGCCTCTCAGTTTCCTTCCTCTGCCACCCTCAAAACATCCCATTTCCTGCTTCTCTTTTGCATGTTTCCCTGTTACATGGTTCTCAATGCTGAAGCTTCCCATCCTCTAGAAATGTCCTGCCTGTCTGCCTCATCACTGACACCCAGTGACTTTGGAACTTTCCTTTCTGCAGCTGTGCAGGAGGTTTCCGTGTAGCTGCTGTGTCCATTTCCTAAGGGTGACTTCAGTTTCTCTTGTGTACAGCTGTACCTCCTTACCACCCAGCTTCTCCCAGGAAACACTGCATACTTCTTCCACTCAAAGAAATTAAGTGCACTGTGCTACTTGCCTCAGTTTATGTTATGATAGACAATATTTATATTGTCATTAGTCCAGCTTAAAGCCTCTCACTCCTGTGTAGCTGCTGTGATGAAACCAGGAAGTTATTTCGTGATGGGGAAGGTACAGCATTTGTAAAAACTCATTCAAAGACATGGAAGTGATCCATGCAAGATGATGTTTTTCTGTGGTTGTTTCTTTGTTATTGCTATAGGCAAAAAAAATCCAACTATTTCTTCCCAGAAAACATATTCTCCAGTTTACTCAAAAGTATGTTGCCCAGGTTGATGTGATAATCCCAAACACAGTAAACCATTAGTCCTCTGGCTCACTGCTGTCTGCCTAAATAGGTTAACTTCTTGTATCTTACTTTCTCATTCACTGGGCCTTCTTTTCTGACAATCCTGAACATGAGAGGCCTTTTTCTCTTATTTTGGCCCTCTGAAGTGAACGTCAATCTTAGATAAGCTAGTAATTTGTATAGTCTTTAAATATTTCCATCTAGTCTTCAATGTGAGTGACAATTCAGTCTTGAGGAAGATGGAAATTGTTAAAGATGGATAATCTATTTTTCCAGTTAAAACAAACAAGGCTTTTTGAAATTCTTTAAAATTAAAGCATAAAACCACAGCATGGCAGGTTTTTTCATATGAACGTCAAAATAATTAGTTTTTCATTGAAGATAATTATTGCTAAAATTTTACCCATAGGTCTGCATGGTTTTCATTGTTTTCATTTTTTAGCCACAGTAATTTCTTCACACACTGTCATCTATTTCACCTTCATTTCAGAACAGCTTCAATGCAGCTACCCAGGTCATCCCTCTGTCAAGTTAGTTTCTTAATGCCAAAAAATTGATAGAAAAAATGAGAAACAAGAAACTAATACAGCAGCAAAGTGACAGAGACCTGCAGTCCAGACCTGTATCACTCCATCCTTTTTCTCTGGTCCCTAAATACATCTGGTCACAACCGCCTCCAGCAGCTGAAGTGTCCATGAACTTTTCACAGAGAACGTGCCTGGCTTCAGAGGACCAGCCCTGCACCTATTTTCCAATGTTTCTGCAGTGCAGTTTCTGCCACTGTTATTACCTTCCAGTTCTTCTCTGAAAGTATTAGATGTCACCTAAGATGAGGGAAAGCAGTATCAGAGGCTTTGTCAGCTAATTTCAGATTTTGAACTGTAATGATTTACAGGTGGATTCATGCAGTCTAGCTACAGCCTAGCTACAGTCTAACAGGGGAAATATGCTACTACAAACTTCAGTCCAAATGCCTGGTGGATTGAGATGCTCAAGTTAGTTAGGATAAATCCAGGCCATGGATCACCCATGCCCTGCGTCTTACAGTAGGTAAACATATTCTGGAGCCTTGTGGAGAAGACATCTCTTCTTTGCTTCTTTTAATTATGATTTATTTGTAATGGTTTCATTGTTCTTTCTGGTGGATGGTGCTGCCAGATCAAATGTGGTTCCCATTGCTTCTTCTTTCTTTTCTCTAGTTGATGACTGAGCACCGTATGTCAGCACTAATTAGAGACTCCTTTAGTCTTCCACTACTGATTGAATGTGAATTTTAAACTAAAATCTACTAGACTGGCACACTGACTGGATCCTGCCTAAAATTACTACTCTGCTAATTGACAGAAGAATTTTTTTTCCTTATGACATTTGACTCTTGTAAGTAAAATCAGGCTGATATTATCCTTGTTTCACAGACATTGAATTATTTTGGCTTAAATGGAATTAACATCTACTACATAGTTATGTGGTCAAGCAGAGCTCTCTCCCTTATTTTTAGTTTGACAATAATTACGTTAAAAGTAACTTCATGTATGTGTTGGGGAGAGGGGATTTTGCAGGTCTGTGAGAGTCGTTTGGTGGCTCTGAGGTTCTTATTTCCGTAGTTGACTTACAGCTGGAAAAGCTAGACATATCTGTATTAAAAAATCTACATTCTTAGGTTTTTAGAATTCTTAGAATCAAAAAAACACTGAACTGATGGTTGTTCATTTAGAACCAGAGAAGACTATCACAGTCTTCTTGTCTGAGCTTCTGCATCAGACAAACAATTTCCATTTAATTATTTCTGCACCAAGCCTATGCCTCCTGTTTGAGGAGCAGCATAGCTTTCACAGAAGTATTAAAATATTGCTCAGCCATTGTGGGACACAATAAAATGGAAAGTATTGACAATGTGGAATCCAGTATTTGTCAGTTATTCCATAGTGTTTGCAGGAGTGATGGTGTTGGCAAATCAGATGCAGTATATCTTGAACTCCAGAACGTTAACCTCATAATAAACCATCTGCTTTCTGTATGACAAACTGCAATGCAGCACATTGTTGGTATTTAAGGATGATAAATAATAATAATAGATCTGTTTCTATAGTGCTTCCAGTGGATAGCAGCTGATCATGCTTACTGAATCCAGGGAAGGAATGCCAAAAAGAAAACAAATGAATCTAACCAGCTGTGGAGCTATTTTTGAAAATCTGAGGAATTCAGCTGGTTGCTTTCTATTGCCTTTAAAGGTGGTATAGCAATATGTCAAAGTTACCCATACAGCCTTCAGACAAAAAGGGATTTTGATTTGCCTTTTCAATGTTTGAGAGACCTGTGGGACCCCAGTGGCTCACAGAATACTCATGCCCGTGAACAATGACCATAAACATCACTCTGTGCCTACTGTCTGAAATCCAAGGCCCCTCTGCTTGTCTGAAGGAAATGTCATGTCAGAGCGCCTGCCCAAATGTCGCAGCTCCAAGGTCCCCTGATGCCTGCACACGTATCTCGTGATGAAAGCAGCATCGTCACTCCAAGGCTGCTTTGTGCCCCAGCTGTGATGTGGATGTGAACGCTGCATCACAAGCCCAAGGCCTCTTTCTGCCAGAACTCTTACACTGCGGCTCAAAAGCACTTACAAGGCCCTTGCCTCTTCCAGGGCGATTTAAATGAGGATGATTGAAACTTAGGGTGGGTGCGATTTTGAGTGTCTTGCTGAAACATACTGTAAAACCACTCAACCAAAAAGGAGAAATGCCATAAAAACTGTTTTCTTGTATAAGTAAGACTTGGCAGGTCTTCCTCAGCTCCCCCAGCAGCCTTTTTTCCCCCCACTTTTCCCCTGGCAATGAGCCTTAAAAAGACCTCAAAGACGATTGTATGCTGACCAAAGAAACTCTTTCTATAAACAAGCGAAGAAGGGTTTATATTAAATGTATATTGTTTATCATTGCCATTGTTGCAGTATATTAAGATAACAGGCAAGACAGAACATTGACAGCTCCTAAAGCCACTGAATAAACCTAAGACTGCACGTAGCTTGCTGCCTGGGGCTCCTTAAAGCTATTGCCTTGGTTTTCCTCCTGCCTATGCTTGTTGATTTCTATCAAAATGAGTTAGAAAGCAACTCATCATGCCTATATAATTCCATGCACACTTCCTCTCACCTCCAAATGGGAAGGTCAGCTTCTGGACAAACTTTGTTTCTACAGCTTTGAAAGAGTCTGTTGTGTTTCATTTTGTTTTGAGTGGCGTAATTATCAGTAATTATTGGGAAATGAGCAGGAGTCAGAGGCAATTCCAAAGCCACCCAGAATAAACTGTGCATTGTTGCAGGGTTGCGGCATGGCTGTTTTACAGAATTAACATTCTGAAGTAGTTGGAAGTGACAGTTTCCTTTTCAGGGAGGGAAAAGGGCAAAGAGCTACTCTGCTGCTTTAAGGTTAATTTTTACATTCAGGAAGAAGACTGAGCTGGAGAACACAGGGGCATGGAACAGATCCCTGCGTAGCCCGTTTTTCCTTTTAAGTGAATCTTCCTGGGTAGGTACTGTGTCCTGAAAAAGACTTCAGATGTCAGAACACGTGAAAAACTTGTAAGGCATGTGTAAGACAACCAATGAGACTTCCATTAAAGAACACAGAATTACAAGGAAAATTACAAATAATTATATTATTCCATTCCAAATGACAGGCTTTGAAAAATTAGGTTCTTGGAATAACTGAGTTAGTCCTATTTTTAAATAATCCTAATGTCCCTTTCTTCAAGTAAATTAATAAATAAATGTCATGTTGCATGAGTTCAATCAACTGTGAGATAATGAGGGCTGTAAAGCAGAGAACTTGATGGGTCACTGATTGCTAATGGACTACAGATTCTTGTAGGTCATGGGTTCATTGCCAGGCTGTTTAAAGGTTTCTCTCTTTTTTTTTTTTTAACCCCTAAAACACTGTGATGTACAATGGTTGTAGGGCCTCAAAGTAGAGTCACGCTTCTCAGAAGCTTTGACAAAACTGAATTCTTCCACCACAAGGCCCCATCCCAGGTCAGCAGTATCCCCCTGGCTGCATTGGCTGAACAGTTCTGCAGATGCTGTATGGACAAAGTGACCCCTGGAAGGGCATGTCTGTGGAAGGTTGCACTGCTCTGTTCCTTCAATATTATTTTTCCACTGTTTCCCCAAGACTGACTGGTCAGTCTGCTCTCTGGGTACTGAAACCTGACTGATTAGTTTAATTCCATAATGGCAGACGTAAATGTAGCAGGACAGATATTCGGATCCAGTATCAGAGTGTGACCACAGAGAAGATGGCTACATTTCTGTTGCTGAAGTGGCAGAATGAGCTTACGATTTCCAAACGCAAGGCTTGTATTTCCCATCTACCCATACAAAAGCACATATATAACAGGGAACAGAATGACGTAAACATGCAAAATACATTAATATATACCCAGGTGCATAATATTTAATGAATGCTGCAGGCTATCCAAAACAGCAGCAGAATAGCACAGCACCGAGTTGTGGACCAGATACCCAGGCTGGGATGAAGAGAGAGCAGAAGGGCAGAGGTAAGGAATGAATGAAAAGGAAGAAGCTGTTCTGCATTAATCTATAGCAATATCAACTCTACAGACTGCTCACAACTGACTAGAACAGGCTCTTATATACAGCAGTGCCCCTGGGGTTTGGTGCACAAGTAAAGATACAAAGAGTTTTAAGATCCCACTGAGTTTGGAGCTGATTTTGCTGTTCTCACACTGTTAGGTATGCATAAAAACATCTGCCGGGCCTACACTAATCCCAGCTGAAGTCAGGTCTGTTTCCTGATATAAACGCTTGCATCTGAATTAGAGTCTATCTCCCTTAAGAAGCTCATGCATTTAAACTCAAAGCCTGTTTTGTCATGCTCAGGGCTGCTACAGTGTTCTGTGGATAAACACAAGATCCAAAATTGAAAAAGAACCCATTAGAAGTGCAGAGAGGAAATGAATGGTGTGAATTTGGTGATTATGAAGGTGAATGATTGATAGCATGTATTAGTGCCAGACATAACACAGACACTGCCCAACCATACAGGTCTGCTAGTATTTAAAAATGATATCTTTCACCCCTTCTACTCCAATCTTGAGCCATTCTAGCTCTGGAAATAGTCACCAGTACTAAATTCTTAGTAGTTTTGTAATGAGAACAAGAAAAGAGAAGAATACCTTAACGACCATTTGTCCTTGGGATTACAGAGGTAAAAGCCTGTAGAAATAGGACTCTACCTCCATTTGCAGCCTATCTTTTTCTCCTTTGAAAGGATGTTAGATAGAAGTGCATGACAGCATATCCTATGGACCCTGTAAGTAGCCAGAGAGCAAAAGAACATGTATAAATACCAGGTTTCCTTGTGATTTGTTCCAGCTTCCTTTTATCAACACAATTTTATAACTGAAACTTTAAAATGAATTTTACGACGTGAAGCACAGAAAAGCTTCCTTGCACTTTTTTCTAGTTCACTGTAAAATACATTTTTCATTTCCTAGTTACTCTGCCATCTTCCCTGCATTCAAAATACAATAACAGTTGTTGAAAGCAGTCAAATCTTGCACATGAAATTTTGCAATTTCGTTGAAATTTGCTTCCAGAATGTCTTCTGTCCTGTTAAGAAACTGACTATGATGCACTTCACGTTTTACTGGGGATATTCTTTAGAAGGATACTTGGCTTAGCCAAAGATACCATCCTACTTCAGCAATGTTGATTTATCTGGTAACTTTTTTGTAAAATGAGCTGATAAAGCAGCAGTCACCTGGCGTGAGCATATGTACATTAATTGCATCAATATCCTGACAGCATTGGTCATGCAGTTTCTCCTAAAAGACTGTTCAACTCAAGAGAAATACCACTGTTTCTTTCAGCTGATAATATGTCAAGATGTTATTTTAGAGGGAAACTCTTGACATTCAGCTTTACTGTTTGTTACATTAATGTCATTGTTCTTGTCAGAAGTCCCCCTATAAATCTGAGCTGTGAGACCTTGAGTGACTTGTGAATAAGATAAAATGCAATGTAGAAGAAATTTATAATAGTGCAGTCATATCTACTTTTTAAGCAGTATTTTAAATGCAGATATCCTTCCAGATATACAAGTAAGGGGATGGAGAAACGCAGGACTTTGTGTGAAGACACCTTTGTATGCTCTATTCCAGAAGTAGTTACTCATTTCCTGTTTGAATTTGGGAGGTCACATATGCTTTGTTTCCTCATTCAGCCTCACTGCCTCCACTTCTCCCAAATAAAGAAAACAATATTTTCAAAGGGTTACAACTAGACAATCACAAATATTTTTATTTCTCCTTTTCTTTTCTTTTCTTTTCTCTTTTCTTTTCTTTTCTTTTCTTTTCTTTTCTTTTCTTTTCTTTTCTTTTCTTTTCTTTTCTTTTCTTTTCTTTTCTTTTCTTTTCTTTTCTTTTCTTTTCTTTTCTTTTCTTTTCTTTTCTTCCTTTCCTTTCCTTTCCTTTCCTTTCCTTTCCTTTCCTTTCCTTTCCTTTCCTTTCCTTTCCTTTCCTTTCCTTTCCTTTCCTTTCCTTTCCTTTCCTTTCCTTTCCTTTCCTTTCCTTTCCTTTCCTTTCCTTTCCTTTTCATTTTCATTTTCATTTTCATTTTTATTTTCCCTTTCTTATATTTTTTCTTCTTTTCTTCTTTCTTTTCTTTTCACAGTATTCATCATCCAACGAGATTTTAAAATGAGAAAAATTAGATGATCATGAAACAAATTGAGAGATTTCTGACTGTGGGATATTAAAGTGTGAATAATCTAGTTTTTCTCTGAGTTTCTCTGAGCTACAGTTAGAAACACATGACTATGTTACCCATCTCAGTGGCCAAGTCTACTTTCATCTACAGTATTTAGAACTGTATATACCTAGAACCACTGATTTTGGCTGTGATATTTACTAAACCATTTCCTAAATCTTCATGAGCAATGGCAAACACAAATGAAGGAAAGTTTTATTAGTTGCAATACCTTTCCTGAAACTATTGTCTTCCAGAGTGACATTATGTGAACAAGTTTTTAAATATCTGTCTAGACAGATAGCCAGGTATTAGACTTTAAGTGCAAGAGTTTACCGTTCATGGGCCAGAACAACTTTCTCCTGTGTGAATAAGAAAGTAGTGCTTACCCCTCTTGGCAGCAAGATCAGAGGAATGCTGGTCTTCTGTCAAAAGCTTTTCCCTCAGGGCATACTCCTAAGATTGTGATGTGGCAATAATTTTCTAATTGTTACTAACTGCTCCTTAAGGGCTGGATTGTAATGGAAGCTTTTGTTTTTTCTTTAACGGGAATCAGCTGAATCAGAACTTTTATTCCTAGTGGGAAGTTTAAGACCAGGATTTCAGGTTTAAAGGCTTTTTTCCTGGAAACCTTTGGTCTGGAATGCTCATGTGTTTAAAATGAAAGGAGGCTGCTAAAAGCGTTTTCAACATCTTAACATTCCTATTACAAGCTACAATAAAGTCTTAGAAATTCATTATGCTTTCAATAAACTTTTAGCTTGAAACAAATTGTTTCATAATTATCTGTATCAGGGTTGTCTATGTTTTCCTCCAAAGCCCCCAAAGTTACTGGATACTAGCCAAGGAAATGACATTAAGGACTGCACAGCTGGCCCTTTCTGCAGTTCACAGAGCTGCCAAAAAAGTTGGTTAGGAATGGCAGCTGGAGATCTGCACCAACCTCTCTCCCTCTCCCTATAGAATTAGTCATCAGGCTAGATGAGGTTAGTTCTGGATTTGTCCAGTTGAGTCTTGGAATTCTCTAAAGACAGAGAAACTACCTGTCTGTGTAACCTCTCCCTTGCTGCCATACTCTCCAAGTGAAGAAGTTTTTCATAATGCACAGCCTGACACTTCCAAACTGCAGCATGTAGCTCTTATACCTTGTTTTACCATCTACTACCAAGAAAAGTTTGGCTCCATCATACTTGCACCTCCAGATAATAGGGTTGGGTTAGATTGGCTCGGCTTCCATTTTTACCACGTTTAAGGAGTCCAAATTCTTCAAGATTTGCTTACAGGCCCTCAGTCTTGGTAGCTATGTGCTGGATCATGTCATTTCTGAACAACCTTCTTGAACTAGGTGCCCCAAAACCCAACACAGCATTTGAGGTGCAGCCTCATCACTGCCAGGCAAAGTGGGATACTAATTTAATCCTTGGCTGACTAGCCATGCTTCTCCAATTGTAGCTAAATAATCCATCTGCCTTGTGGTAAGAGTGCACTGCCAGCCACCTGCCATAACCTCCAGGTCATTTTCAGCAGGGCAAATACTCCTGACCTGCAGTAATGCACATGATTATCCTGCATCAGATATTGAACTCTGTACTTTTCCTTGTTGATTATCTTAATTCATTCTTACGATCTGAACAAGGTTTATTTCCTTAATCTCCTTCAGTCTTCTGTACAAACATGCATATTTGTTACTGCGGGATTGTTTGTGTAAACCTTTTAAAATCTTTTGATGTTGTTAGATTTCTTATGGAAAATTTTGGTATGAAAAAAATAAGCATACTGTGCAGAATATGGTGTTTCAGTCACATTAGACTTAAAAATACATCTGGACAATGCTCTTAATCATATGGTTTAGTTTTAGGTAGTCCTGCAAGGAACAAGGAGTTAGAGTTGATGATCCTTACGGGTCTCTTCCAACTAAGATATTCTACGATTCTATGAAATTTAAATAGACCGTTTCTCAGGGTGGCTAGTTTTCTTTCACATCTTTATCTTGAGCACAAGCACAGGCACAGGCACAGGCACACACATATATCTTCAAGGCTCAGTTTATTCTGAAGCAGACAATGAAACAGCAAAGCCAGACCATCAATATCCATTTAAATGTACATCTTACATAAACAGCCATACAGGGTTCTAGGTAGAACCAGGACAAAATAAACCCTCTCAAATCCTTCTTGCTATTATTTTCAAACATTTGGAAGTGCCAAGGTATGACTAAAAAATTACATTTTAAATACTTCTGATTGATGTATTTGCCCCAAATTAGATACTCCTTTTGGAGAAACTATTTCCACAGAAAGCAGCCAATGCACAGGTGCTGTATGGGAGAGATGATCCTCCATCCGCAAAAGCAGGTACCGGGTAAGGACACCCATGGCAGAGGGCACAACAGGGCTGTGCAAGTGGCCACAGGTCCTGCAGGTAGCAGGCCCTAGCAGAGGGATGGGGCAGCACCTGCTTGGTGAGGGTGACAAAAGGCCAAGTGGCCGTGGAGAGGCAAGGAGATGGTGAAGCTCAAAATGTATACAAATGCCTCTTAGATCTTTAACTTTGCCAGCACTGTGGAGATAGAGAGAGGTGGACCTTTCCTCTAGTCAATAGAAAACCAGAGGAGGTAAGAGCAGTGTGGTGCAGCCTGGCTTGGAAATTCATGATAGGAGAGACAGAGGCAGCTGCATTGACTCTTCTCAGCGTGGGATCCCCCTACAGCCCTTCTACTCCTGTTTGGCAACCCCAAAAAGATCCTGTTCCAAGAAGAAAGTGCAATGTAAAAATCCATTCCAGAATGACTGTAGCTTCTGAGTGAGCTGGCCTGTCGTCAGGTCACTTTGTTAGAATGGGTACAGATTACCTCTCAAATCCTTCCAAGCTTGTGTGAGTATATCCAACTCAGGAATTATTTCAGAAGGTTGGGTTGTTATATTCTGAAGACAATTCTGTATAGGCTTTTTTTTTTCTTTTATTTTTTGTGGAGTTCCACCATCATAGTTCATTAGCTCATTTTTCTTTTAAACTATGATGCTAACTCAGCACCCACTTTGTGTTCCCTGAATTGCTTTGGATTTGAGTGTTCATCTGTGTGGCCACTCTCCAGGTCTACCCTGATATTGCTGAAGAATGAAATAAAGTCATGCAACATGTCAACTACTGTCACTCCAAGATCCATTGCTCTGGTGAGCATAATCTCTCGAAAAAGAATACCCCCCCAAAAAAAGAAAAAAAAGTTCTACTGGTGGGGGTTTTACATTGGTGCCTGGAAACACTTACTATTAACTCATGACATTTTAGAACTATTTCCAATTACAGTGAGACAGCAAGTCATTTTGACTGCAAAGTTTAGTTTTGATGTGCCCAGAAAGAACATTGCTAGAAACACAACCAAAGTAAGAATATTTTGGGCCTTCCACCTCCAGTTTGTTCTCCTGTGCAACTGATGGTTGCAACTGGATAAACACAATTTATTTAAAAGAATGGGATGAGGCTCCTTTCAGTGGTGCCCCACGACAGGATGAGGGGCAACAGGCACAGACTGAAGCTCAGGAGGTTCCATCTGAACATGAGGAGAAACTTCTTCACTTTGAGGGTGCCAGAGCCCTGGAACAGGCTGCCCAGAGAGGCTGTGGAGTCTCCTTCTCTGGAGACATTCAAACCCACCTGGACACCTTCCTGTGTGATCTGCTCTGGGTGAACCTGCTTTAGCAGGTGGGTTGCACTAGATAATCTCCAGAGGTCCCTTCCCACCCCAGCCATTCTGTGATTCTGTAATTTATAATTAATCGACACATTTATAATTAATAACACAATTAATAATTGTGTTGATTTCCAAAATTCATATATCATTGTGAGAGGTAGCTTGTTTGCTTTTCATGATCACAAAATGTTTGAAAACATTAGTGTTTAATTTTGTAATCTAATGATTACATCCTCCCTGAAATGAAATTATTGCAATATCCAATAAAATTTTCACTATTTTCAACACTGGGTTGCATGCTCAGATACAGTATAAAGTAAAGCAAAACAATACATTTCAGATGCAACGTTTTTTATTGATAAACCCAGGAACATTAAAATAACCATTTAGCATGTATTTATTACTTCATTTAACACACATGTAATAATAGTACAATCATCAAGGCTGAGTTACTCTTTCATGAAGCTATCTCTTTTAGCAGCTCTGCACTTTTATCATGGCATGGATGTGATGCTTACAGCCTTATTTTGGAATGATTTCTTACCAGGAACTTTTGGTAGTATTAGAAGAGCTTTTACAGAGGAAAGCATTAAGGACTTGCAATAGCTAGCACGCATGACGTCATTAAAAAGCAATGAATGTAAGGAATACTCCTGTTCTAATCCAGGCCACACATCCTGCTGCCCTGGAAGAGAGCCAAGCCCAACATCCTTTTAGGGTTACAGGGCAGGCTGTGGCCTTTCACAGTTTGCTTTAGTAATCTCTGCATGTGGAATATTCACTGGCAGGCATTACAATAAAATCTAAAATTACTCCATTAGAGAGCTGGTGTTCCACCCTTCCTGCATTCTTCCCTGACAGTGAAATTGCTCAAAAAGAGCTCTATTGCATTTCATAGATTTTTGTGAAGAACTGTGTACAGAGATGATGGGGGGGGTGGGTTTGCATATACTTCAACAGCATGTCCACTTGAGAGAAAAACATTATTTAGACTGCTTAAAAATACATTGTGCTAATATTCTTATTACTTCCATTGCATAAACCCATTAGGGTTTAATTCTGCAAGCTTTTCTCAGTATTTTCAGTGAATGTTTCAGATAACCAGAGGAAAAATGATCAGACCTTTCCTTTACACAGCATGGCTGTCACATCCACTGTACAGGCACTCTGCCATGCTGAATCCCTTTGCATCATCCCTTCGGGGAAAAAGGGAACCGAAAGCTGCAGCAAAATGAACCGCTAAAGATTCCTGGAGCAGTGGTGTTACTTAGCTGACAAAAATAAGAACCATAATTGATTTCAGGATACAGCTTTTTGTAGTCCCAGGTAGTGTCTTGAGCAGCATTCATAGGGGATACTCATATTGCCAGCATCTGCTTCAGATGGTGAAGTAAGATCATAGCTGGGATACATAGTCTGTAATTCATACAATAATTTTAGGTACCTAAGGAGTACCTTAGGAAAAATATTATTTCTCTAACTACTGGAGACACATGCCTCTGCAGACTTCATAATGAGATCTTGTCTACCTAAATACAGATAGTATTGTTTGGCTTTCTCTGCATAAGGAATCTATGTGACTGTTTTAAAAGTATTCGCTAGGGGCCTATAATTCAGGTGTATTACAGATGCTCCGGCCAGGTTACTTGTTAGCACACCTTACTTCCTAGGCTTCCTAAAACATCAGCAAACTGCAATATCTTCCTTCAGCAAGTAGCCAAATTTGGCTTGTGGTCTGAATCCTCCAATAATTATCATTGTCTATTGAAAAATGTGAGAATTCAAGAGAATGAGGCTTGAGTCTTCCAGAGTATTTTACAAGACACATGTTTTGGGGAAAGCCTGGATTAAGAAATTCCTAACCTTCATCCCATGCTCCTGCACCAGCTGAACCAACATTTACTACTTCAATTTACAAGGTTATGCAGCAATTGAACAGATGAAATTCTCAGTGTTAAACTACTCCATCTTTACTAACAGATTACCCTTTGACCTATTTTACACCATGGTTTCACAAAGTGTTGGGACTCTGTAGCTCAGGGGGTGATGAAGTGCAGCACAGCTTTTTAAGCTGTCTCTGCCTCCAAAACTAGAATCTTCTGAAATTACACCTGGAGGCACGTAAATTAGATGTCTAAAATAAGAGAGATGAATTCAATCCCTTAGTTACTGCACCTTCATTTGGTTCTACAGAGTGATTAATAATTACACTTAGACCAAATTATGTTACAGAATTACAAAGAAGCAATGTTTCACACTCAGAATTGTTTAGTAAGTATTCAGTTGCAAAGCACGTTATGAAAAAAAGTGTGTTTGGAAAAACTATACAGCTTTTCTACATCAAAATCAGTCCCTATATACTGAACAATTGTCTGGAAGAAAAAAAGTTATTCATAGGTAGTCATACTGAGAAAGACAGCAGGAACTGAAGTCTCCCTAGGTGATTTATAATAAATAGCAGCACTTACCAATAAAGACAGTCCCAGAGAGATGAGGCGAGGGAGACACAGACACTCTGAAATGTATTGTTACACTGGTAATCACATCAGTTCTTTGTCTTGCTGGCTTGTAACTGTTATTCTGTATAAGAGGAAAAGGAAGTATAGTACAAAAGCAGTCTTGGTTTTTGTCTATGGCTATCATTTTATTGCCAAATCTATCCCTTTGCTTAACTGCAGAATATATATGCCATAAAAACCCCATGGCAAAAAAGCTTGTGGGAGTCTGTACCTTCTTTACATCATGATAAAACCTTGAGAAGTGGTGGAGTTGTCTAGAGATGACACATGACACACAGCTCTCTCCTCTGGCTCCTTTAGATACGATAGGACCAGTGTTAGCTGCTTCTGGAAGATTCACAGCTTCCTTGACAAGGAGTTTCTTATGACAGGACCTCTCCCCTGTCCCCTGGTGATCCCCTTGCAATGCTGATCAAAGTAATAGGAGCTTGCAAAGGATGTAAGGAAATCCAGACAGTATTACATGTAGGAGTGACTGTGAGGCTGGATTCATCATCTATCACCATTGCTAACCATACTCTTGAGGCCAAAATTAGGACTTTGTGGCATTAAGTACCATGAAGCCAGATGAAAAACCCTGACTATGTGATTTGACTTTGTGCGTCTGAGTCCAGCCTGCGTAGCACACCTTCATACTGAACTCCAGCACTGGGAACATTGCCATACCTATTCCTTCTTCATAAGTTCAGCTCTTTCTCACCATGACTGCAGCCTCAGGATCTTGAAGAAGAACAGGCATGTAGGTATGAAAGAAATGTTATACTTTCTTTGCTTTCTGGAGGTCTTCTTATGTACACACAAGTGTTGTTGTAGTCTACATCATTGCCCTAGTTAAGAATCCTTGTGAAGGCCCCCCACAGCACAAGTGACACAGGAGCAGAGCTCAGTGACCATTTTGGCTAGGTGCCCCTGCCTGGAGCACACTCTTGCAGGAAATCATATGTAAAAACAGTGAGGTATGCAAGCAGGAGAAAGTCTGGTAGCAGAGTTTAAATACAAACATTCCTCAGGCTGTGTGACCATAAAACATTCCCTGTGCTACATTACGACTCCACTGCTCTCTGTTCCTCTTACACTCTTCATTTCCCTCCTTCCTGGTCCCTCTCAGCCCTCTCAGAGTTCAGATGACAGCATTTTGTAGAAAGGGAAAACTTATGGATTTCCACACTCTTCACAGTTGTGCGTGACTCCAGAGACAACTGAGCAACATTCATGCTAATAAATTATAATTCCCAGGCCTATTCTCTGGACCTGTGGCCAACAGCTACAGTCTGGCAACATCCATATAACTTAACTTGGTTGCTCTTTGAAACCAGATGGATAAGTCCAGACTGTGTGACCTGAGGTAACTCATACGAACTTAACTCATACACGCTACATGTAAGTGCTGATTTGGGCCAAAACTTTGCAAGACATCATTCAAACGTTTTAATATTTTAAATGATCAAGATTCAGTACTTGTACCCGTGCTCAAGAAGTCCTTGATTTACCAGTATGTGTGCAGTATAAAGCATATATCAATAACCATATTTACAACACTGTGGTATGCTTGAGGTTATAGGCTGGCAGGCCAGGGCACTTGGACCATGCTTCTAGTCCAGTTGACCATACTCCAGCCTGTCTCCTTCTAGTCCAGTTTACCCTACTCCAACCTGTTTCCTGATGTATTGTATTCAGTCCTTGAAAAGACAACTCCCAAATACAAATGGAACTGCCAGATCAGATCTATATGCAACTGAGACATAATCCACTGACTTCAGATGTATGGGGTTTGGGTGTGACTGTGTGTGTCAGTCAACAGATTGACCAGTTTGAAAACAAATCCAGAATGGCAGTTAAGCATGGATAGTGGCAGTCATTCTTCCTGAGGAAGGATCTTCTTGGTGGTTATGATTATGAAGCCTTGCTAATGCCAGCTAGAGGGTCATGAATTGGTCTGAGCTAAGGCTGCTAAACATCCCACCGGATCTTTGCAGCTCCTAGAGACCTGTGCTGCTGACCCCAAAGGAAACTGTTAATTCTTTAGCAGATAGGTTCAATTCATTACACAATATTCACTTTGTGTATTAAAAGATCAGTCAGCCATTGTTTGTCAAAAGGCACCCCATGTATCATAATCAGCATTAGATGACAACCTTTGCTTTCTCAGCTGTGATTGATGCAGCCATTTCTCAAGGTACTGCAAGTAGTTAAGTCATGGTAGCTGGTGAGTCAATACAAATTAGTCATCCTACAGGTGTTGTAGCGGTGTTCCAGAGCTGGATATTGAGCTACATGCTTCTCTTGCTGATGGTACATGAAATCACAGCTAAATATCTTTCTCCAGTTCTTCTCCACCAGATAGCACCAGTGTTTTGAAGCATATCTAACCCACAGAATCAGAGTCAATACTGAGGGAATCACAGCAAGTGGAGGTTGCAGAAATAGGTATTTTGGAGCCCATGATGTTGATACGGTTGTGGGTGAGTCAACTGCGAGTATCTGAAGAACCAAGCTAGATGTGCATTTATAGGATGACTGTCTTCCCCTGTGTGACCTCATGTGCAACGTGAATAGAACAAGGGCACACTGTGAAACCAACTGGGGTCTATTATCCAAAGTGTCCTGAAGCAACACATGGATTTGTTTCAATATCACTTAGAGCTATAATAAAAAGACAGTGGGAGTATCTGTAGTTCAGTTATCTGTAGGTTTCATATCCCATTATATGCATGGGACAGAGTACAAACAAAAAGGCTGTGTTTTAGGAATGTAAATAAGAGACTTCCCTGAAATATTGCACTTCAGAGGAAGTCTGCTCCTCCTTTCCCAGTGTGATATTTCCTGGAGAAAGTCTGTCTGCTCTGTTTGGTATGGCACTTAGTGCTTTATCCACATGGAAGCCCAGACCTGACCTTTATTTAACTGAGAATAGTGGTACTTATTCCTTGCATACTTTGGAAACGAGCAGGACAGAAACCTTATATGTAAAGTTTAGAGATTTGGCATTGTTTCTGAATTCTCCAAGTATTTGATCTCTTCAGTTAAAGAAGAAAAATATATTACCACTTAAACCTCCAATAAAGTATGATATTTTTATTAAATCATCTTCCCTCCTTGCCAGTATGCTATCAGGAATTTTGAATGAGAACCTTTGTAAAGCTCTGATGTTTGATATTACTTTATTTCCTCCTCTGTATTTAGACCCCACTGGTGCTTAGACAGATCAATAAATGTTTATAATTCTGGATCTTTTGTCACAGGTATTTCTGTCTTGATCTCTTGGAATTTTTTTTTTTTAGAAAGGCCTCCTGCTCTGTGTCTCTAATACTTTCACACAGGACTTTGACAAATTAGAAAAATGTTTTATGTCTTCTCTCCTGTGGCAGCTCTTGCAGGTGCCATGCAGTGTCACACACTTAAATCCTCCTGCAGAGATTTGTATCTTAAATGTCTTTGGAAAAGGAAAGGAAGGCTGTTGGGTCACTGTTGTGTGCAGCATAGAAATGGGAAGTGAAAAAAAAAAGTGGGCTTGGCATAAGCAGTGGACCTAAACAGCTAGAGTAATTTAATTCATACATTTTCAATTTTTGTGTGTGTGTTTATTGTTTTTTAAGTATCTCCTTCATGAGGTAAGACAGAGATAGTATCTTTGTCATGATACATGACCAAACAGAGAAAATACACATTGTCAGCAATGTTAGCTGCATCAGTAGCTTTCATAACATTCCTGTAGAAATTATTAATGTACAGATTAGTGCAGATTGCTAATAGTCGCCCATTCCTTCTGGGTTTTTACTTAGTGATTAGACTTTCTCCTCAGAGAGACACAGTGGTTTGCAGTTGCTGTCCTAGTTGATGGATGTTTCAGGAATCGTGCTAGAATGCAATTGCAATCAGTACAACATCAGATACCTAAGAACTTCATGTGGAGGTGAGGGAGAGCTTATTGGAATTAGATCTTGGAAGAATTTGAAATACTTTGTTCTGGTGCTGAAGGGATTGCATGATTTTAGAACAAATCCCTATCCTTCAGCTTCTATGGATATCAAGAATACGGGTGAGATTTTCTCAGACCTGTGCTTTAGGTTTGATGGAACCCATAACAAAAGGTGAGTGAACAAAATAATAATTTTCAATAGATCTACTGTACTTGAAGAATGTTTACCAACTTTTATCCCTGCCACAGGATTTGACTAGCAAGTTACCTAAACTGAAATTTACCTTTTTTGTTCATTTATTACACAGTCCACACATTCAGAATGCACATTTTTAAACTTTTATGCCCTGTTTGCAGAACTGCTCTGTGCTCACAGCTGCTGCTCAAGCCATTGTGTTCTGAGAGTTTATACTCTCAGTTTGTATAAACTTTGATGCAAATTAATACAAGACAGCCTAAACTGAAGCTACTGCAAAAAGTTGCAGAGGTAACACAGAATGACAAGGCAACAAAATCGCAGGTGAAATTCTATGTCAATGGGTGTGAAGTGATATAAATACAAAACAAACAAACAAAAAACCTCAGATCTTTTAATTACACACATAAAATAAAGGATTCTGAATTAATCATCACCAGTTAGGAAAGAAAACTGGAAGGTATCATCAATTTAATTGTCTGTCATGGTCAAAAGATGGAAAAGGAAATGAGAGAAAATAATAAAGAAAAAAGACTGCCGTTGCACAAAACTAATCTGTGAATGCACTGATATTTTGAATATTTTTTCCCCATTGAAGGATTTGCTCTATATTTACCTTCTTTTTTGTACTCTTTCTCCAAATGTTCATTATTGACCATTGTGTAAATTATTACTTTGAATAAGCTATTACACCAAAAGGATTTTTGGTCTGACACAATATAACTTTCTTAAGTTTGTTTTTGTTTTTTAATATCTGAAAACTCTGATTCTTGGTATATCAGACTGGTACTTCAAAATTACTGGAAAACTTGGACAATTACATTTCTGTGTCTCATGCTCACATCAGTAAAATCAGTATGAGCCCTTATTCAGCTCACTGGGATCTGGGAACACAAGCCAGAATTTGTGCAGTAACTGTGGCTCCATTTACACAAGTAAATTAAGCAAGATCAGGACACAGACTTGCACGTTAGCACATCAGCAATCCTCTCATTTCATTGTTAGCATGCTCCTTTTCCTACTTTTGGCAGACACATAGAGCTCTTATCTCAAGTGCCCAGGAGATGCTTGCAGGACAGTGAAGGCTGCACATGGTAGCAAGATAGTGCAGGCAAGGGACTATTTCCACGAGACAGTATGGACGAAGTGATTCTACTCCCCAAGGAAAAAAGTTTAACTGTCTGGATGCAAGTTGTCCCATTCTGCTTGCTCCCAGTGCCAGAAAACAGGCCCTGGCCCATTTTATTTACTGGAATAGATATAACCTATGTAGATGAGTGCTGTAAGAAAGTCTAATAGATAATGTATCTGTCTTTGGTGGGGGATTTGAATAACGTACAGCAAACAAGTGTGTGTACATACACTGAAGACAGAGAATAAAATTAAATGTTGAGTAGATCTCCTCTGCAAACCATCATAATCTATCATGTGTTATGAGGTAGAGGTCTCTTGGAGGAAGAATCTAAACATATAATTCGAGGCTATAACTTAATCATCATCCCCAAAGTAGAGTGACTGAGATGTCCTAGGCAAATAATTCCACACTGTGGTACAGTCTACTTTCCATCTGACTACTGAGAGTTAAAGTAATTTTGTGTGTGTTTCACCCTGTAAACATGTGCATGCACACAGTCCTACGCTTACAGAATACATCTACCCTATGAAACATTTTAGACCAATAGAAGAAAGCTTTTATAGCAAAATAGTTGATGCCAAGGTCCCAATGTACGCAATACAGAGCAGAGTAGATTAGATCATCTCTGGTCTGGTCCTGTGAACCTAATGTTCATTGCTAAGTGGAACTGCACTTCCATAGTGCCACATGTGGTCTACATTCAACTGAAACCATCCTTGTTCAGGTGCACTGAAACTGCTTCATGAAGTGAATTAAAGAAACGTACAAGAGGACAAGCAAGGGATTTATGTCAAATATACACTTCTTATTCAAACTAAAGTGCTAGTATAGCTTCATCTGGAAGCAGACATTTGTTTATATGTGTAAGTTTACACAAACCAGAAGAAAATTAACTGTATAGAGAAACTCATTATCTGTCATTTCTTGACTCAGCACAAGAACATTTTCAAAAGATGATGCTTCACTGTCACAAAAGCAGTGATGGTGAAATACTCATTGCTCTCTGTGAACTGACTTTTCACTAGAGGACCATGGAAAATCAAAATTGCATCCAGTATCTAAATTCTGTGGTTGTTTTGGTGTTTTCCAAGATTCTCACAGGATAAAGCCTTAGATTTCTGTCAAAATGGTAGATAGAACCCTAAGCATGCCATTTGACTGACTCTAGTGTGACATGATGGAAATAAGCTTGTGAGACACCGTCAATGTCTGCATTCAAATATATAAATAACTGTTTCCACATGATTTTGCTCTGTTGTGTGAATCACTGTGCTTTGAGATTACTAAGGATTACAGTAGAATATTTCGATGGACAATAAAGCTATCTATTTCTGAACATACATCTTCAGTTTGATGAAGTGAATCTTATGGCTGTTTGCAGTAATTTTTCTAGTGGAGTGTTTATGTGCATATGGACATTCATTTCTCTGTGTTTAATATCGAGAGGAATATAAAAATCTTAAATGTAGGCTATTTGGTACATTCAGTTAAATCCTGTTTTATTGCCTAGGTAACAGATTAGAACATCTATCGTTGCATAATAATATACTCACAAATGGAATGTTAATAGCACCAATTAATTTTATCTCTAAGATCCATGTCTTGTTAGTAAATAGTGCAGGAAATTAATTTCATGTTAAAAGGTTTTTCCTTGACATAAGATTTCATCAAGAAGTATCTAAAACCACTTTTGTGCATTTGAGTGGACCATAATTCTTTAATAATATAGATGAATTGCTACAAGACAGAAGAATACTGGTTGATGTTATGAGTTGCTGGTTTATATTTTAAAATGAGAGATTAACAGAATCTAAAAGTAGGCTGTTTGCTGCAGTCATGGTAACACACATTTCAAAATTTGCAAATGTTAGCACACAATGTTTTAACTAGGAAAAGGTGATATCATATTGGATACACTCAGAACAGCCTAAGAGTTAAGCATTTTTCATTTGGGTATTGTCTGTCTATGAGCCACTTTACAACTTCTTTGTAAATTCTGGAAAAATAAAATTTTAGCCCAGGTCAAACATAGTTATGGCTACCAACAGTATTAGTATTTCCAGAGCAGAGAATAAAGAGTTTCTTTGTTACCTTGAAGTATTTTGATATCCATTTATTTATCCATATAGTATAAATAAATCCATATATAGCAGCCATTACCATTGCTTAGCTTAAGGCACTTGGATGAATAATATTTTGTACTAGTGTCTTAGCAGCGGACTGCAGTGAGCTATAGATTCTCCTCTGGAGCTTTAGTCCTCCACTGGTTGGTTACACTGACTGCCTGGCTTGATTTTGCTTCGTTTGTGTGTATAATGACACTTTGGAGTAATCCAGCCAGCATGGTGAAAGGGAAGTAATAAGTACTGGGGGGTCGTGCTTTTTTTGTTTTTGTTTTCAAACAGATTACCTGCTGATGGACTGGAAAATTTAACTTTATGGCCACAAAGCAGAGACTCTGATTGGTACATATAATTATTTATTTGGGGAAAAAAAGAGAAAAGTTGATTTTATCTTTCAGTTGGTAAGACATAAAATAGAAGGCGAGAAAATTAGATTTAAATACTTGTACCAAAGTCTCTCATAAGTGACCAAAAAAAAGAACTGGGAGCATGGGCATGGCAACACTACAGAAGAAAGCACAGCACAGAGCTGGAAGTCACTGTGAGAAACCCAGGACTGGGATCATATAGTGTCAGAGCAGCGCCAGCCCAGGCTACAAACGTTTCAGAGAGGAATTCTGCTTGCAAATTTGCCCTTGTGTGGTTGTTCAGGCTGGATGGCTAAGCCGTGTCCTCCTAAGCCTGTGCCACAGGGCTGGCAGAGTGACGGGCACTAGTTCAGAGATCCTTATGCAGTGTAGGTACCATCTTGAATTTCCTTGGTCTCGTGACTAGGACACTGTCCTCCTAAAATCTCCTTTCAAATCAGGCAGAGTGGTGATTCGAAACTTGGTCTTTAGCATCCTACCAGAGAGCATAAGCTAGGATGATTTAGGTAAAATGAACATTCAGA
This sequence comes from Patagioenas fasciata, assembly GCF_037038585.1. NCBI lineage: Eukaryota > Metazoa > Chordata > Aves > Columbiformes > Columbidae > Patagioenas > Patagioenas fasciata. The sequence continues at coordinate 112,506,763 of NC_092522.1, forward strand.
CTCAGACGGTCCTTTGCAAATCCAGGCTGGTTTTGGGGAGGACCTGGGAGAGTACCTTCAGGACTGGCTTGAGTGCCCTACTGAAGTGGAGATACTGGTTCAGGTGACAAGTTGATGAAGACATTTAGGACATCAGTGGTTATGTGCATGCCTGACCACATGTGTTCAGACTTTATAATCAGTTCTGTCATGAGCTGAAGAAGACTATTATGTACAAAGCACTCACTACTTTTGTGAGTCGGACTTGAAAATCCTCTAATGCTCAGTGCAAATGAACTTAGATATCATTTGGGCTGACTGGCTGCAGTCTACCACTCTTCACTATTCAGTGCAAATATTTGGGTTTTGAGACTTCAAAACCTATTAATTACCTATAATGTCAGGCAGATGGTCTGGTCTAGGCAGATGGAACTAGATACTCTGGAGATCAGAAAGGGGCCAATATCAGGGCAGTACAATTCAAAACATACATTATACTAGACTCATGAGCTAGTATCCTTCCTTTCTCTCCATAAATTTCTGTCTCCCCCTCCATCACCAGTGCACTTTATTGCACTGGAATTTCTTAGGGTTTTTATTACACCAGCATCTAGATATGATAGTTGAAACTTAGGCTGTGAAAAGCTGTGTTCTTGTACAGGTATTGTTTTTGAGGCATTGCCTTTTGAATAGATGGAAATTACTGTATATTATGAATATTGTAAAACCATTGGAAATTCTGTTCATTTATGGTTATAGAAATTCCTGGAATCTATGGGCAAAAAGTGGTCAACTGTTCAACTGATGATTTTGATTAACTAATAATTTAGATATTTATTTGCAGATTTTAGTGCCTCCACTTCCGGGAACTCCAAATGATGTATCTCCCTCCCATAAAACCAGGATCTTTTACAATGTGTAAGTGTGGGCACAATGAATTACTATTTTTTTGTTTACCGGGAGCATCTTCTTCTGCTTATTTCTAGCCATGAATCCTACAAATATTCTCCTGAACATTTCTATGTTTTGAACAATAGGTGATCAATACCTTGTCGTCTGTGTTTCCGTTCACTGTTCCTACCTCTGAGGAGGAAAGTTTCTGAAATTACAACAACATAAAGATTAATATATTGACAGGAGGTTGACATGAATACAGACAAATAATGAATTTTTCAAGGGTTTATCACTATTTTACACTCAATGTAAGATAATCTTGAAATGTGATAGACTATGGAAAAAGTTCCTTTGCTGAAGAAATAAGAATCAAGCTGGAAAATAAACCCATTGCCAATATTTTGGGAAATGTTTACTGACTTGTCTGCTGAGGCCAGAAAATAAAATAAAAATAAATATAATGTGATTATGCTAATTAGAACTGTACATAGCAAAAAAATTACACCGGCTTTCTTTTAATTCTTTTGTTCCCATGGAAGCAAAGCTTTAGCATGAAAGAAAATGAGATAAACACTTGTTTCTAAATGATTTGCAGGTGTCAACCAACTGAACATCTGTAAGGAGGTTTGTGCCGTGACCTTAGTGTTCATGACTCCCTTCCAGAGCAGCTAATATTTATAATTGGATCAGCTGCTAATGCTCTAGAGTTTCATGTTTCATTAATTAGAAAACAGTTGTACACTCTTATTTTGTATCAATTACGTTGTCAATATATTTAGTTTATGCTGTTTACAGAAGACTAATGTTTTTATGAAGCATTTTGTAGACGGGAACACAAGCAAAATGTTCACTTCTCTTTCTGTCTAGATAGAAAATCAGCATTAAAAAGGGAGTGATAGGCTTGAGATTTTCTTCTTTTTTTTTTTTTTTAAATAATTCATTTAAATGCTATGTACTTCAGAGTAATATTAGGTTGGTTAACTGATTAATCTCTCTTCTTTATACATTTTGGTGTTGAAAGGAGTTCCTAGAAAATGAGGGGAGTGATTTTACAGGGATATAAGGAAGCTGTTAAAAGCTTAGCCTGTGATATTAATGTCTTGATCATATCCAGAGGTGCCAGATGAGCCGGGAGATGCAAAAAAAAATTTCCTTCTTTGAAAATTTATATGTAGATAGAAGATAGGGATGGTATTAGCTTTATTTTTGACAGGGAACAAAAAAACAGAGAGATTGAAACTTGGATTCAGGAGGATGATTTGAGATACTTCTAAATTTAAACAAGGCTGACATGCTGAACTCTTTTACTTCCCAATGTTTAGCAAAAAGATGGCTTTGGAGGTGTTCAATCTTAGATATAAGTCCAACATGTCCAATGTGACAGAGAATCTTGGAATATCGTCCACCACATTTTTGAAAACTGACCCGTAGGTATGTAATAAGTACCTAGCCCATTAGGTATTTAATAGGTATGGAATTTGCTTAGAGAGACAATTTTTTTTTTCTATTTAGAATTCTTAAATATTCTTGTGTCATACTTAAAATGCAATTAGTCTGCTTTTATTTTAATTTAAATTATCCATGACCAAGACAATCTTTAAACAATTAATTTTATTAAACACATTTTCTCCTTTATGCCTTTATTTTCTCTGACCTGTGACAAGATCCTGGTCTGTCTCCACTTTAGGAATGTAATATGAAGATGGATAATCACCTGGGAAACTGTAGTACAGTAGCACATGGTAAGACATTATGAAAAACATTTGGTGGATGCCAGACTGAAATATGTGCCAGAACTGGTTTGGATCTGTTGTCTGTTCTGTCTCACTGATTTTCCAAGCATTTTCTATAATCCTGTGTTCTGCACATTGTGAGGCAAACGAATAATCCCTTAAGAAAATAACATATTTGCATCTTCATTACCCACTGCAAAGAGAGCAGAAAGACACAGAGGTCTATGTCAATAATGTTTTTAATTTTTCTTTTCTAGGCATATTATCACTCCTCTTACCAAGCTCTGGGGTTGATTTTACAAATCCTATTCACGAGGTACCAATAAAAGTTCTTAGAGGACTTAGGATTTCTCACCCAAACAAGGGAGATAGGATCAGCCTGCAGCTTAAATAAGTATTGAATAACTGGACGTAGCATCAGATTTAGTTGATAGCACTTGTAAAATCTATCATAATCTAAGAAACTGGTAGAAGTCAGCAGGACTTGGATTTTCCATTCAGAAAGCTTTGAACTGCCACAGGTTGCTGTGACATTTCATACCTATGAAGCACAAGTGTACACTATATTTACAAACTCTGTTTTCATTTCTTTGAACTACCTACAGCTTTGTTGCAAAAAATCCCAGACACATGATAGTTTATTTTCATGTAGACTCTGCATCATTGGTCATTGTGTAGCTGAAAAGTATTCTGAATTACTAGAAAGAAATACCCGTAGTATAAATATCTCAAAGTTTTTCCAATTAATTTCATAATTTGCAAGGACTTTGAGTTAAATTTGCTATTTTTTTTTTGTTTCCTTGTTTTGTTTTGACTGAACATATAATCAGTATCTGCTTTCTCTTCTCCAGCCTTACCAACACCCTGATACTATTTTGCTATCTTTTAGCACAGATGAGGATAATTTCATTTTCTACCTCACCAAACTGTCAACTGTTTTCAGTTCTCAGCTTGGCTTCATTTGTAGTATTCTTCAGTAGGTCTTCATGCAGAAATTGGCAAAAAAAGAGGAGAGGAGAGGAGAGGAGAGGAGAGGAGAGGAGAGGAGAGGAGAGGAGAGGAGAGGAGAGGAGAGGAGAGGAGAGGAGAGGAGAGGAGAGGAGAGGAGAGGAGAGGAGAGGAGAGGAGAGGAGAGGAGAGGAGAGGAGAGGAGAGGAGAGGAGAGGAGAGGAGAGGAGAGGAGAGGAGAGGAGAGGAGAGGAGAGGAGAGGAGAGGAGAGGAGAGGAGAGGAGAGGAGAGGAGAGGAGAGGAGAGGAGAGGAGAGGAGAGGAGAGGAGAGGAGGAAATATATTTGTTAAAGCTGATGAGGTCTGTCATCTCATCTTTCATAGGCCAAAAATTTTATTGAAGTCTTCAGACCTTCTGTGGATGTTCTGCATAGAGCTTTTGCTCTGTCAAAGACATTTATGTATCAGACATATTGTGGAGATCAATGTTGCAGAGAGGAAAGACATATTTTTCATTATATGGACATTAAATATCAGAGTAAAAGCTGTTAATAAAAAAAGCTTTTCTTAACAAAAAACATTCTGAGCTATTGGGAGTGGTAACAAGCCATAGTCTGGATAAGAGTAATAATAAATACACCGGGTGTCTCACTAAACCTGCTTACATTGGTAATGATAAAGACCATGATTTTTATCTGGCCCTCATTTTGGAGATTAAAGGAATGAGATTGCTCAAGTTACAATTCTCATCAAATAGAGAAGTGGTTTTTCCAAGTGGATGCCTATAGATATACCTATTTATTTTCAGGTTTTACCTTGAAATCTTTAATTTCCATTTTTTGAAATTTCACTCCACTGGAACAGGATGTGGTAGCAGTCTTGATACAGCCTTGTCATTCTGCCAAAATAGTCCATACCTGTCCGTGGCAACAAAACATTGGTGATGGCTGGACAGAGCTTGACATTGTGACAACCACTGCAATGTGGCTCAGCCAAGAGGCTGAAAGGATTTAAGCAGAGAATGGAGGAAGTGCTATCCTGTGATCTTAGATTAAGAAAATCAAGCATAGCTGAACCCAGTGGGGAAACTTGTCTTCATAGATTTCATAAGCATTTTTATTACTGGGGGGCAGGTACATAAAGGATATTTGTCCTATTCCATGAGTATCATGGTGCAATGTTTGCACATTCCCAATCACATGCCATAGATGAGGCTACCTGGCTGCTCACTTCTTCCTGCCCTGCCAGCCCACTTTAGCTCAGTGTCCAGCTTTGTTTCAATATTTCATATTTCAATCTTTCTCATTATTAATAGTAAACTTCTTCTATTTTTGTCATTCCTTAGTGTTGCCATAAATTTTGAGGCACAGAATAAGACAAGGGACTCATTATTTTAAGCAATGGACAAGTCAACCGATATACTTCTGATTTTGATAGGTAACAGATTTCATGAGGTGTAACACCAGACCATCCACAATAGAAAACTCTTGAACATATGACACAGCCCGCATTGTTGTATTCTCCACAAATGTGTTACAGTTTTTTATTGTTCGTGGTGTTTTGAAGCACCCTTTTTATGTCAGCTTTTGATGAGTCTTTCTCTTAGAACTATACTATGTGCTGACAAAGATCAGCAAGACAGAGGAGAAAAGGTTGCAGTGTCTAGGTACACCCTGTTTTTATGAGATTAACTGACAATTCAGAGAAGAAAAATTAATGAGTAATTGTTGATATGATGTTCTCAGCCTGTGCTATAAGGCAAAAAAAACCCCAACACAAGATTAAAAAGATGAAAGATTCATCCTGTATCCTAGTACCCTGTATGAAGATTGGCTGCTGGTGGCAGAAAAGAGAGGACAAACCCAGTACCCCACAGGGTGCAGCACACCTCAAGGCATACCTGAAATCGGTAGCCTTGAAGAGGGTTTGAGCTGGGTTGATGTGGAACAAAATTACCTCTAGCTGGGCTCAGAACTAGAAGGTCATAAAAATGGTGTAATTACAGCACAGGTTCAAGACTGGCTTTTTGTTTTCATAACCTTCTTTAGAATATCTCACATGACATTATCTGAATGATACAATAACAATAGTAGTAACAATAAAATGCTTCCTATCAGCAAGCAGAATATATAAAATGTCTTGCATATAGTCTTAGTGTCAAGTAAGTTAAAAAGATACACAACTGCAGAGGAGATTTGCAGTGAATCCCGTTCATTCTCTGCAATACATGAAATGAGGTGGAATTAGAATGTGTCAGAAGGATGATGTGAGATCAAATTAGCCTCAATTACAATTAGTTGCTTGATTTTTTTAAAAAAAGAAATTATCAGAATATATTTTTTAATATTATAATGCAATTTGGAAATAGTATATTATAAAATAATACTAAAATACATTTTAGTTAACACAATGCTTTTTCATCTCACTTGCGTACTTTCTGCACACAGAATATTTCAAAACTTTTGGTCTGAAAGGAGATCCATATGCTGTAAATCTATATCATCTAGAAACCTCCAGAGGGAAGTTTCATCCTTTCATACCAAACTGCTAATTATCTGCAAACCTGAGTGTGAAGCCAGCAACTGATCCATGTCTTGTATTTGCTCTCATGGGTGTCCTGATTTCACACAACCCCGTTCCAGGATAACATGCATTTCCCAAAAAACTGAGCTGGGACATATGGATCAAGGGGGTGTGTGTGTGTATGTGTAAGAGAGTATCCATTAAAAATAAATATTCTAAATATTCTTTAGAATAAATGTTTCATTTTCTAAGGCATAAAAGTATATTTTTCTCCTTTTCCTTTCAAGGTAAATTTTTTCCAAGGTTTTGAAAACAGACATATATAAACATTCTTCAATATTTTTTTTTTTTTGACACAACACAGAATTTCTGTATTTCAGAGCCATTCCTGAAACTTACGTTGTGCTAATGATGCAGAAAAGTCTTGTTTTCATAAATCAAATGCCCTTCCTTTGCAAGAGCTGGAAACATCTGTGTATAGCACGTATTGGGAGTCCTTGGTCACCATATGCTGTGGTGCGGTTTAAATACTGTCATAGACACTTATTTTACAATTACTCTAGTCAAAATCATGTTAAAAATCTTTGTAGACTGCTACTTTAGAGCTTTTGCTGGATAAAAATAGACTATGGTTTCAGAGATTTTCAGGAAAAGCTCCACACAGACAACCCCCAAATTGTGATTTATAGGTGATAAAGCATAGAGCCATCCATTCTCCCATGAAGCATCTCTTATGTGGAAGCAGTACATCTTTGTATTAAAATACAAAGCCAGGAGCTGTTGCAGGTACATGGCTATACCACTTTTAAATTTGAGCTGGGAACTATGCTTGATACTTGCCTTTCCAATGTGCATTAATGTTAGTCTGGAAATCTCTACAATTGCATTCAATGATCCAGCTATGGTTATAGCATGAGTGAGAAGGTTGTGGTGTAGATTTACAGGCTTAAATATGTTAATACATAAATCTGAATGCAAAGGGTTGAAAACGTTAGCATATATAAAGTATAAGTAAGATACAATTTGTCCTCTATAGAGGAAGCAAACTTCTTTGCCCCCTCCATCATTTTAATGTTTTCTGTCAGATTACAGCCATCAAGCAAAACCCACAATGTTTATAATTGGAAATCCTGATTTTCTTCTCCCTACATCCACCAGTGCACTTTGGTGTTCTGCTCTTCGCTGTTCTCTTCAGAATAGGTAGTCTGCAGAATATTCAGGCCTTAACAGATGTAAAACAACTCCTCTACACAATATTCTGCCCTTTCCTCTCTCTTATTCTCCCATTCACCCTCCAATGTTTGTTTTGAAGTGTATTTAAGTAAACCGCAGCCTTAACCCACTTGCATGGTCCATTGGTGATGAATGCCCAGAAGTCACACAGGATGACATAAAGTCCAATTGCTTCTTCATGTGCCTTTCAGGAAGACCCCTAGGGCTCCAGATAATTTACAGGTGACCCATCTCCTATTTAACACCAGCTCTACTTACAGAGGGGTTAACACAGTTGATCACTAACCCAAAGAAGAAAAGACCAACCTGACAGAGCTTGCCAGAAATAAAGCTTTCTCTGTTTCTGGGAACCTCAGACATATGGAAAATATGGTCTGTTGATTTCTGCAAGAAAATGTACACAAGCAGGTTTTACGGGGCACTCAACTGATGTAAAATGCTGCCTGCAGTCAGAAATATTTTGAAGGTTTCTAAAGGAATGTGTAGTGAATTTTTCATAGGAGGTTATTTTCTTTTATAAAATGAATGATAATTAATATTCTCCCAGAAGGACATTTCTAATGTGTCACTTCTGGTTGGTCAGCTTTGGAACTGGAATCAGCCTCACGTACTAAAACCCCACAAAATACAAAAGGAAATACATCTAATTCTCTCTTTGAAAGGCTGGATGAAGAACAGGAAGCAAAGAACATTATCATTGACAAAGCATACTTTGACCAACGATTTTTTTCCATGTTAACATACTTATTGAATGTTATTGATTAATTTTCTCACTTGAATCTCAATGCTCATATTTTTCTATCTCTGATCTTGATCTTTCTTCCATCAAGTTCCCTGGCAAAACTCCACTGGGGATCACCTGGGCTGCCTGCACAAGCAGGCAAGCTGCCAGTATTGAAGCAGTTCCACGCATGCAAGAAAGCAGAGTTTGGCATAAGGAGAACAAGCTGACAGCAAATGACAAAACTCCAGTGGTTCGTCATCTTGTACCTGCATCTTCCTTTCCAATCCCCTTCACTGACTTGGGATGGTCTATAGCAATTTGAGGATTTCCTATTTATACAGAGAGACACGTACTGAGGGAGGAAAAGACAGGGTAGATGAACAAGTGTGTGGGTTAGGAATTATATTTGTCTCTCCTTTCTTTTTGCCTCTGTCAGATGAGTAACATAGGCTGGGCCTTTGGTGAATTCAAGTGTGTTCCTACACTCAGGCTGCAGAGGAAGCGAGCTTCTACGCTTGCAGTACATGGCTTGATCATTTTGGTGAGAAGCAACAGATGGACAGTCAAGCCTGCAATACAGTAAATGTTTGAAGACTGGTAGTGACGGTATTCACCTTCACTTGTTAAACCTTCTTCACAGGTAGAGAAAAGCTCAAATAGGAAGCATAGCTGGGTAGCAAAGCAGCGTAGGGTATCAACAGTGAAACTTAGCAGATGTCAGAGATATTCCTGCTTCTGTTACTCTATAGGTAAACATTTTTGATGACTCAGCAACCCCTCTGCCAAAGTGAGTATCACACACATACTAAACTAGTCACAAAAGAAGAAAGGGAGTTTGGGCTTCACAAAGATATTTTGAATCTTCAGAATATGTTACCTATATTTATAGATGCTAACTTCGTGAGAATGTTCTTATGCATTTGCTTGTACCTAATAGACCAGAACAGTTGTATAGACTCAGAAGAGTAACAGCTCTGCCTTTTACCTGCTTGCTTTTGTTTGAAGTTCCATCTCAATTTCAATATCCTTGACTTTTCTAGTAATTATTTCTGTAGTTTCTGCTTCGGTTTATTCTAATATTTTCATAAGGAAAAGCCAAAACCAGCAACGTGGCATACGCAGCTCATGGTAACACTCACAGAGCTGACTGAGACTTTTGGGGCGTTGTACTGACAATTAACTGATTATTCACAACTTCCTTTACTACTGGATTCAACCACCAGGCAGTTGCGGTGAACGTACCAGATTGCAGTGCTTGTTAGCAGGGAGCACCTTTACTGCAACGTCCTACTCCCAAAAAGGTCAGGGGCCACATTCTCCTGGTAGGAGACCTGCCAGAAGAGCTTGCTCTGTGGTCAACAACAGGTGGAAAAGATTAACCCTTTGAGAGTCATGCCCCTGAGTCCACCAGGGGTCATGACATCGAAGGCATGGTCCGTTGTCATCAGTGAAGAGTCGAGCTCCAGTATTGGATTTATTAGGTAGATCACAAGGCACTCTGTGAAATAACATTTTTCTCCCTTTGGCTTTGTTTGCTAATTTCCTAGGGCTGATCCAGCCAAATGAATTAGAAAAGTGCAGTTAAACCTATTAGTGACTGAAATCCCAGTAACTTGTTTATTTACCAGGGCTAAATTTATATGCCTTTTTTCTTGAATTGTCTTTTCTCTCCTGATGGTAAATCATCTTTCCTTTTTTAAAAATCTGGTACTCAAGTGTAGTATATTAGCTGAATTGAAGTAGCACACTGACAATATTTTTTATTATAAATTCATTCAGCCATCAGTCCAGATCAAGATCTTTAGAATATCAGACACAATTATGTATCCTATCTGATTTCTAAAGATTGGCAGGGAGTAATGGAGTTTGGTGCCATTTTTGGTGGTTCAGCTTTGCAATATGACATTGTAATTGAGATGCTTCTCATTGGGAGCTGCAGCGCAGGTCATCTGAAATATGATGAAATTCAGTGCAGGGCAAAAATACCATTCTTATGTGATCTCTTGCATAGCCATGCTGGAACCTTCCACATTCGTTTCGTTCACTACCCTGCAACAACCTTCTCCTGTGTGGGGAGAGAATTTTTCATGTCTTGCTAGGAACGATAATTTTCTCTCCCTCATCAACGTTTTATCTTACTTTTTTCACAAAGAGTAAAAAATGGGTGATTCAAGACCAAGATCTGTTGAAAACAAGGACAAAATTATTGTCTAAAAGCTAGTTCCAAAATGCTAGGATTTCACCCAGGAAGCACAGCAATAAAGCTTATGCTGCTCAAAAGGGTGCAACTCAGGATATACTCAAGTTGAACACCTATTTTTTATAATACTTTTGTAACAAGTTAGAACATTATGTGTGCTTGCAGCACAGAAGGCCAATCATATTTTGGGCTGCATCAAAAGGAGTGTGACCAGCAGGTTGAGGAAGGTGATTCTGTCCCTCTGATCTGCTCTGGTGAGTCCTGTGAGTCCTGGAGTCCTGCAGTCCTGGAGTCCTGTGTCCAGCTCTGGAGTCCTCAGTACAGGACAGACATGGACCTGTTGGAGAGGGGCCAGAGGAGGCCACAAAAGTGATCAGACGGCTGGAACAGCTCTGCTGTGAGGACAGGTTGAGGGAGTTGAGGTTGCTCAGTCTGGAGTAGAGCAGGCTCCAGGGAGACCTTATTGTGGCCTTTGAGTGCTTAAAAGAGGCCTATAAGAAAGATGGGGACAGACTTTTTAGAAGGGTGTGTTGCAACAGGACAAGGAGTAACAGTTTTAAACTAAAAGAGGGGAAATTCAGGCTGGACATCAGGAAGAAATTTCTTACAATGAGGATGGTGAAACACTGACCCAGGTTGCCCAGAGAGATGGTAGATGCCCCAACCTTGGAACCATTCAAGGCCAGGCTGGAAGGGGTTCTGAGCAACCTCATCTAGTGATGTTCCTGCTCATGGCAGGGGGGTTGGACTGGATGAGCTTTGAATGTCCCTTCCCACCCAAAATAGTCTATGATTCAATGATTACAGGTGTGAAAACACCACAAAGTCAGTGTGCCTATGGGCTTTAAGCATTTGTCTCTGAAATGTCAGTACCGCACTTTTTGCATCTTGAGTCCTCAAGGACTAAATGGTGTGTTTATGTTGAAGCTTTTAACACTAAGGGAATGCCTCGATCTCTATAATCATTCGCTATTAAATGTTTTACAGAACCGTAACTAAAACGTAACATATAAAGCAGTGTTTGGGAAAATCTTTCATTAAAACAGAAAAAATCCTAATGCGGCGATAAGGAATGACACATACAGATGCAGACAGAGGCACACACATTAAAAGTTCTTGTCAGCAGCGAAAATAAAAAGTCAGGCAGAGCTGAATTGACTTTTATTAACAGTTCTCAATGTATAGGTTTACAAATATGGACCTAGACCAAGGGTTAGACAGGATTTTTTTTCAAAAAATGTTATCCCAAACACACCACACTCCTGTTGTGACTGTTTTCAGTCACATTCCCATGCGTATCTTGTGGGTGGCATTCCGACCCACGCATTCACACACCCAGGTCCAACATTCACACATCATAGCTATAGGGGTGGTTTTCCGACCCAAGATATCATTCTCACTGGCCTGGGCTATCACTCCTTACGCTCATAAAAAACATACTTCTGTATAACCTGTCCAAGGTCCTTTAGCTGGAACCGCACATCCTGCCATTCCCATACCCTAATATGTATACTTTAAACCACTGTTGAGAAAGGAGGCACCCCTGACAATAGTTGTGTCTGCCAGATTTCCACACTCCTTTTTAAAGAGCAGAAGAGCTATGTTACTGGAAATTAAAAACAAAACAATGGGAAACCATTTTTCCAGCTGTCATCACTTTAATTCATATTACAGTACTATGTACATAGATAGTTACAACTATTGCTTGGTTTCCTTATTGTTTGTTTAGATATTTTATATAGCAACAATGTAGAAAAAAATATTGTGAAAAATAAGGAAAAGGGTTTTGATACAAATCCAGATATGAACAGGGTAACTTCAGATTAATACTCTATCCATATGATCTCCTTCTTCCAAGCAGAAAAATTCAGATTCACTAACCATATAATGAAATTATTTAGGCTTGGCCTTTAGTACTTTTTAGAGAAATGCAGATATTGCTTTAAGATGTCATAATGCAATGACATTTGAAACACTCTGTTTTAATTGCTAACTGTAAACATATTCTCTTTTTCCCTTCTGCTGATATTACAGATAATGAGCAGGGTCTTTTTAGTTAGTTCAAATTCAGATGGCAAGACATGTCATGGAGAGAAATTGTGAGTACAAAATTTGGGCAAGGCTGTCTCTGGGTTTTTTGAGGACACAAGACTAGACAGCCAAAAAGATGTGACTGAAGTTTTCTGAGTCTGTGGCAGAGCCAGCACATTGCCCCAGTATTGAATGTGTTTTTCTAAGAAAGTGGTAGAGAGCTCATGTGTGGCCAAAGTAGCTCCTGAAGGAAGGGGAATTTAACTCTGACAGCAAGCTGCAGATTCAAATCACCTATCTTTTGAGTGTTGTTTTAGCACTGTTCCTTCCCCTCTGTTTTAATTAAAACAAAACAAGACAAAACAAAACAAAACAAAACAAACAAACAAAAACAAAAACAAAAACAAAAAAACATCAAACCCACAACATTTCATCAACTGTTAGAGAATATTTTCCAAAAAGAAGAATTGTGCAGGGACATGAGCTGAAATAGGGCAGTTGTGAATCATGGTATCATAAATAGATCTCTGTCTTGCTTTGAAAGTGTCACCTTCAAAATGAGGTAACTGTGAGGTTCTGACTTATGCATGGTCATTAGCAGGAATATTATAATACTCAGATGGAAAAGAAGGTATCACCTCACAAATTATATCTTCTGTGATTTCTCAAATTGCTTCTGTTTCACACCAGAAGGAAAAGAGAGAAAGAGAGAGAGAAAGCAAGAAAGAGAGAAAGGAAGAAAGAGAGAAAGGAAGAAAGAAGGGAAGAAGGAAGGAAAGAAGGAAAGCAGGAAGGAAAGAAGAGAGAAAGAGAGAGAAAGAGAAGGGAGGAAGGGAGGGAGGAAGGGAGGGAGGAAGGGAGGGAGGAAGGGAGGGAGGGAGGGAGGGAGGGAGGAAGGAAGGAAGGAAGGAAGGAAGGAAGGAAGGAAGGAAGGAAGGAAGGAAGGAAGGAAGGAAGGAAGGAAGGAAGGAAGGAAGGAAGGAAGGAAGGAAGGAAGGAAGGAAGGGAAAGAAAGAGGAGTTTTATCTTTCATTAAAGAAGAAAACAGCAAAATGGTAGAAGAACTGCTCAAGAATGTCATGGCACAGGATTTGAAGCACCTCCTCAAGAGGAAGCTGTGAAATTTGACTTAGATAAGGGTCAGTTCCCTGATGTGAACCAAAGGAGGAAACCCTCCCTGAATGTTACACATTCCTGGAAATTTCCTTTGTAAAACTTATGATCACCTTTTTGTTAAAACTTCTATGAAGTTGAATAAGCTAGTATGCTATTTTAAAAATACTTTTCTTTGTCCATGTTATTGGCAAGTTCAACAGGAAGGAGACCAAATTAGTTTCTAAATGCAAAAGAAAAGAATTAACTAACTGTACAAAAACTACTAAAGAGAATAAAACTATAAGCTGAAAGATGAAGAAAGTCATGTTTATTGGCAGAGCCACATGCAATTCCCTTTTCAATTCATATTTGACTTAGACTTCTATGTCTTCTTCTCCAGCAGCAACTGTATGTCTCTAAAATGTGTCCTTTCTTTTCCATCGACACGGGCAAAGCTATTTCTGAACTCCATTTGTACTGTCTTGATTGCTGTTGTGACCTTTCTTTGTATTTGATCAACACAGTTGTCTCTGTCATCTATTCAGTTAGGTTTTCTATGCAGACTATTGTCTTGACCATATCAGACCTCTATGATTCTCTCTTTTATTTGCTATCTTCCTTTCATGGCTATCCTGCCTTCCTTTTGTCTATCAAAATGTGTGTGATTCTTCTTCAGATAAGATGATGATCTCAATCACCACTTGCTAGCCTTTCAAACAAGAGCTTTGCAAACATCACGCTCAAAGATGGGTATTTCTATGATGCTACCAACTTTGGAAGACAGAAGGATGTGACATTTCATGGGACATGGACTGTCCCAGACATTTCCAAAGAACTATTTATGTGTTAATATTCTGTGGCAAAGTAAAGAATTGATTTTTCATTTCTGTGATTGATTCAGAGCTAGATGACACTGCCAGAGAATTTGCTGGTGGCTCCACTAATTGGATCAAACTGTACAGACCCATGAACTGGTGAAGATCTACGCTGACTTCAGTGGCACTCCAAGAAGCATAAAAGTGGCTTCCATCTGTGATCCTGTATTATAAATGATAATTCAGAATGATACATGAAACATCACCAAACATGCTGCATGGCTCTGCTTTCTGCCTTTATCCTTTGCGAAATATTTGAGAAAAAATAATTCTGATTGAAATGTATGTTATGATGACAACAATAATCAACTAATTAGAAGAAAGATAAAGGAAGGAAGAGACAAAGAAATAATGATAGAAAGGCAAAGACAAGTGTTTCAAAAAATCTTTCAAAAAATCACTGTGTATCTACTGAAAACAGATATTTTCTCTTTGTTATTATTTTGCTGTTATTATATTTGATTAATTATTTACACTGCACTATATATATATGCATACATATTTCAGAAGTGAGGTATTATTTACCCAGTAAGTACTATGTAAATCAGCTTGCAAGAACTGTTAAATATTTATAGTCAGTCTGGAAGGTTAGAAAAAGTGCAAGTTGTAGGGATTGTAACTGCATACTGATAACAACAGTGTAACCAAACACATAAATATTGCAGAGGTCAAAAATATTTACTATTTTCAAAATTTTTTGCCTTGTCCCAAATCCCAAGATTTGAAAAAAATATATTCTTTAAAAATATATCTGTTACATTCCACTGGCCTGGTAAATTGCAGCTTGCCTCTTACAAAGCTTTCATGGTTGAGATTTGGTCTGAATTCTTTAGCACTTCAAAGCATGATTGAAGAGGAGTGTGTCGGTAATTTACTGTCTCTTTACATCTGTCATCTTGATTTTCCTCACCATAAAGCTTTAAATCTTGGACCTGGAAAAGGTGGACGCAAAATGCTTGTGCAGGTCTCTCCTCTTCCTGCTATCCTTGCAGAAAAGAGGGGAGGATATAAAACTCCAAACATACAACCCTCTTAAATAAGGACTGTTTTTTGTTTCAACATAACTGTTTCAAGAGTTAGCAGATGTTTCAAATTGGATCTTCTAAAATGCTGATAACTGTGCATCTCTCAGACTCCAATCTCTTCCAGAAGTCATTTTACTTCCGAAATATTTATAAAAAGACCATATGGTGAAACTGTTCTTTGAGTTGCAGGGAGCACACACGACAGCGCATTCATTTATAGCCGATTTTATTCTGCTTTTATTATTGTTCACCCAATACTAACTTTTCACTAAAACTCTAGCATTCTTCACTTCCTAGGCTATTACTGAATTTGTTCCAACTGTAAATCTCAAAAATAATAACCAGTAAGTAAACATGCATATGATCACGTGTATAATACATAAATTTTTACATATTTATCATCCCATTCTCTGATTTACAGCTGTTTGCCTTCCTGCTGTAAATTGTACTCATGTTTTATGCTAAACTGAAAAACTGAAGTGAAAAACAGGCTGTCAATTCATCAGATCAGAGCCAATCCTTGCTTAATTACTTGAGAGTTGTTTCTGTCTTTCTTGAGTCCCCTTTTATGTCAGGAACCCAAGAAAAATTATAATAAATTAAGCTTCCTAAATGGAGATTTAGGAAGATTCTGCCAATCTAGGCTTACGTCACTTTATGTGTATCAAGACAGCACATATTTGATGGGATCTCCTAATGCAAGCTTCACAGGGCAGGGATCTCTGTTTGTGGTGAGCTTCATACAATGAGCAATCGACTGAGACCTGGCCAGTGTGACACATTGTAATACACAGAGAGAGGCCAATTAGGTCCGTATGTCTGGGATTCCTTTCATCTAACTTCTGTCAGATAAAAGAGCTGCTCTGTCAAAGCAAAGCTCCTTTTCTAGTCAGTGGGAAGAGATAAGCATCTCCAAAGGGAAACTGTTCCACATATTTTACACACCTCATGTGGTGACCTGAGATGAGCCATCCTCCAGAGGTGCTCCTCTCTCCCCACTGCCTCACGGAAGAACCTCAATGGTTGTGTAGGATGCCATGCACTAAAGGATGCTAGGTAAAGATCAGACTGCGTGGAAAACTTGGGTTCTGTTTGTAGCCAATAATGTTGTACTGTCTGGCCTTGATTGCAATGTATGTATGATTTTCAAAATAACAGACCAATAGCGGACTCCTTTATCTTGTACATAAAAAGACTTCAGGATCGTTTTACGAAAAATGCTAGCATCTTATTACATTAGTTCTTTACAACAGTTTTTTTCACATATTGGTTAATATAGATAGCAGTATCACCAGGAAGTTGCATTTCTCATTTCTCAGCATGTTTCATCTTTTTATGGTGAATATATCAATGAGAACATCAATTTGCACAGCTGATGAATTTTGATAATGTACACGTTTCTTAGGAAAAAGTTTATGTTCAGAGTCAAGATGAAGTCAAAGTGATATCACAGTACATTTCATGTTATCAACTATGAAAGAAAGGATTTCAACACTGAATCTGTTTTTCAGGCATTCAATTTGAGGAAAAGCATTAGCATTGCAGAGAGAAAAGGAAGAATAGTGACTTTTTTCTTGTGCCTTCATTGTCTTGAATCAGCCTATTGTCTGGGGCTGTACGTGTGTGGGAGTGCAATTCACTGGTGGTTGAATTCAACTCTCAGTTCTTTCAGCTGTGTTTTGAGGCCCCGATTTCCAATATTTCTCTCTGTAGTTTTAATAACGAGAGACATTTTAGGACAATACATTCTAAATTTTCTGTGTTATTGAGCTTTCTTCATGCCCTCTCCAGAATAAAAAAACCAGTGACTAAAGCTCCACCAATGTGAAACACATGCTTATAGATAAGAGTCAGCACTAAACAAACCAAGAGACTTCTGGGAATACACCATGTTCCATATCCATGTAATGAAAAAAGTGTGATATGCATGTAGTCACACACTTTGCAATCATTAAGGTACTTGGTTTAATAATAACCCTGCCTAGTACATATTTAGTCCTGGATGCATTGGTCTTGTGTATCTTTGACCACCGATCTGCTGGCTTTGCCACAAAGCCTGCCTCTTCCCTTCAGTGACCCTTTTGAGTACATACATGCAGTTTTCCCTACATCTGTACATTTGTGTGCACAAATTCAGGCATACATGTAGAAATTAGTAGGTCACACACTGACACATATACTTGTAGCTACCAGCTTTGTTCAGTATTTACCAGTGTTATATGACTGAAAGTGAAATGGCAGTTACAGGTAGCGGTGACAAGAACATTGTACAGAACTAGGAGAAACTGATAAAATCAAGATCCAGATAAAGAGATCCAGATAAAAGCAAGACAAAACAGATTCAGATTAGAAACAAGCAAAAAGTTTTTTAACTATGAGAATGATTAATGATTGGGATGTTCACTGAGAAATGTGTTAAATTTCCAACCTGACATGAGCATCCTATTAGTACGGTTTCCAGTAATTGCTGATATTACTGTCTATTAATTTAAGCCACAGACATCAGATAAAAACATCTGAGAAAAGGAAGTACATTTCTTCAAAATTAAATGCAAGTCAACAGAGGAAGTGGTGAAGCCTGGTAGTTGAGCAAATGATAGTAAAAATTAGCTAGAAAGACAACAGGTAAAAACATCCATAAACTCTAGATAAAGTTATCTGACTGATGCATCTGAAGATTTTGCTCCTCCACTGAGGGTAAGAGTAATGCTAATGCTGTGTTCCCTCATTTTGCACTGACTTGCCTTCATTCTCATGGATTGTGTAGTACAAAAAGAGAATTTCCTGAGGGGAATAACTTGATAATATAAACGGCAGAAAGCTTGTCTGCAGAAAGGAAGAGTAAGAACTTCTCCAACAAGCACTTGTAGAAACATTAATTTGCAAGGTAAACGGTGCATAAGAGCTCAGTTGTTACCAAAATCAGGGAAGCTAGATGTGTTTTGTGTTTCTAATAAGCAATTAAAAGAGAGTGAGCCTTGGTCTTTGCATAAAACACATATAAAATATGTGCCATTCTCTTTTTCATTATCTTGGTTTCAACCAGATATTTTTAATGTCTTATGAGTTGATTCTGAAAAAGGAACACAATTTAACATCGCATAATACTCTGGAGAGACAGTTTCAAAGGGGTCAGTGATAAATAGTCCATAGTATCAAAAGCTATGACTTACAAAATGTTTCACTGTAGTATACACCTAAACTAAAGGTATTGTCTTGCCTATATAGTTCCTCATTCTATTTGATTCATAGGTTCACACATTCTGGGAACTGTAGTGTAGCACACTAAAGTTATATAGTCATGTTTATGAAAAACCTTCTAAATTCCTATTAATAAAACCCAAGTCCCATATGTAAGTCGGCAAACTTCTTCTGATGTTTGAGAACCGAACTGATTTTCTGAATATGTCATAAATAAACTTCTCCCTTCAGTTTGTTGGGATGTACTTCAGTGTGATGTGTGTCTTGGGAAAGGCCACTCACAGGGCTGTAGTAACAGATATAATCTTGGCCTACCCTGATGTGTCCAGAAATGAGGTTTACCAAGATTTTTCTGCGTTACTCACACTTTAGTCGGCTCTACATTGCAATAAACCAATGATCAGTGAAGAAGTAAATCATATGTTGGGAATCCTCAGGCCACAGAAATTTGGTTAAACAATCAAAAATATGCATGACATGTATGCACACAAATCACATTATTTCTGATAAAATGCTTTGTTAGTGTAGAGTAGAGTAAAGATTGTTTAGGAAAATGGATTGCTCTTAATAATGATGGCTCAGTAATGTCAAACTGAAATCAGGCCTAGCAATCTTGTTTTCTGTTAGTAAAGTTATTATTAATCCACTGTTATAATTTCTGACTTGCTCTTCTTGAGTATTCAATCCCAATGTGTGACTTTGTTGCAAGTTTATTTTAACTTCATATGCATTCTGTTGTATCCAATGTTCTTTTGACTGTGGCTTTCAGAAGTCAACATAATCAATCGCCTTCCTACCACCACTTTGTGACACAGCTTTATAATTAGTGTCTTCCAAAAAGAGAAAAGCACAAACAGAAGTGCCTTTTGTTACAGGAAGTCTGATACGCCATGGGACTCAAATGATATCTGTGATCAAGTTTGGACTCTGAAAAAATTACTCTTGGATCATGCAAAAAGCATACATGTAGCACACATACAGATGTGGGAAATGGTCCCATTGCTGAGGGAACACAACAATTACCACACAGGAGAGAAGTGACCACTGCAACAAATCTGGGATCAGCATGTGTACTTCATTCAGACTGTGTAAACTCACACAGCAGAGCTCAGCAAACATTTTTGCATGTCAGCAAAATTTTGAAGAATAAAACAATATAAAGGCAAAGAACTTGAGAGTAGTTTGGTCTTGTAGAATGAACCAAACTGAGATTTGGGACACTTATCTTCAGTTCTTGCTCCATTTGTGGGCATAATTATGTGGCCGAAAGTGAGCTCTTAAACTTACATTATGCCAGTGTTTTACAGCTATCAAACAGAGATGTGATATCTTAATCCCATGAGATTTTCTAAAAGTAAATATACTACTGAATTGTGTCATTTTCAGATGTGACATTTATAGGATCGTATAAGTATCTTTTACTATAAGGGAGTGAACATAAGAATAAACTATGGAAAATTTATCAGGGTTTAAGTTCCCTGCTTCTCAAAGCATGAGTGGTGACACTATCAAATGAACAAATGCCTATTTCACTTGTCTTCATTTTAAAGTGGAAAATTAAATCACAGTCACAAAATAGTCTGAAAGCATTTTTTTAATTGATTTCAAACACTCACTTTCTAAATCTGAAAAGTTGCAAACAATATCTTCACTCTGATTTTCTTAAAAGGATTCTGTACCATATGCAAGCTGTTAGACATCTGTTTTGTCCTTGTGTACATGTCAAATCATACTTCAGTTCAGTCTTGATTGTCCTATTGTGGACTGAAGCCATGTTTTGCAAAAATGCATGATGCTGAAGCTATGCTCACTTTCAGCCTTGCTGTTAATGCCACCAAAATAATTTTTATCAACTTCCGTGCTTCTGCAAACAGCTGACAATTCTTTTGGCAAAATGAATCACAATACTCCTGATCTGACGTCAACGAGCTGACAACCAGTTTGTAACAGATGAAGCTGTGTATTCATCTGTTCATGGCTGAAATGGGTACTGTACTCCCAAATGACATTTAGCATTTCTGCTTTGAATTGTAACAGAAGATTTCACAATAAGTTTTTAGCTTTTCTAGTATTATAGCAATTTGGAGCTGGGCACCTAAAATCAATACTTTTCATTTTGAAATAAATGGATTTTTAAAATATCAATGTTGAATATGTTGCATATCCAATGTACAGGTCTTAGGTGGGATTTTTCTTGGAAATGAAGATATTCTCATGAAATCTGGTATTACACTTCTCTGGTAAATTTATACACTAAGAGCTTGTTTAGCTTCCTATAACTGGATAGATATAAGTGAATTATTTCATTGCCATTTCTTTCCTTAGTGAGCTCTCTATTGTGATTTTTGTCATAGTTGGACTACTGTTCTCCTGCTAGGCCAGCAACCAGGCTTCCATTTGAGGAAATTTAATTTAATCATTGGCAGTCTGTCAGTACCAAAAACTGAAAGGATTCTCTTAGTAATGAAAGTACATGCTTCTACCTGGAAAGTGTGTCCTAAAGCATTTTTTAAAAATATCTTAAAATCAATTTGTAATTTTTATTAATTTATTTGTTTAAACCTTACACTGGTTGAAATGGATTCTAGTAGAAAAAATAAACAAAACTGTAGTGTGGAAGGTCAAATTCTAAGTATGCTTGAAATAGAGACAAATGCATCTCACAGTTACTCAAGCTATTGTACCTGCTTTAAGGTCCATCTCAGTCATGAGTCCATCAGAACTTTGTCTGTGACCCTTGCTTATTACAAAACTGTGATGTACCATCCTAACTTTAATTTCTTCTGCCAATGTTCAGGTTACACTGCGCAATGAGCTCGTCATGAGGCTGTACACCATAATTACCATATCATGGAACATAACACTAATAATTTGTTGATGTTACTGTTTCATTTATTCCAACCAAACAGCATTTCCCACAAACTTCCTCAGATAGAGTCTTCACAAATTACTTAGTCATGTTTGTTTTCACTGTATTTGTACAATGGACCTTGTTCCCACTCTTTTCAAGTAAACTTGAACTATCAAGAATATATGTTACCCATCAGGAAACTATCTGAATAACATTGCAACCAACTTCCCCAGAGATTTTATTTTCTCATAAACAACGAGAGTGATAGATTAGGAATAATAACTCCACTGTGCAAGTTCTGCGTATCACGCTGAATTATACATTTGTATACATTCCTCTTTCCTGAAAACGTACGAAATCATCAACAGTATTTTTAAAAAATTCTAGCTGTCATACATAAGCCTGGCACAACTCAGATTTGTCTAACGTCTTTTTCTGATCTGGGGATATAGAACTATCCCAAAGCTTTCTCTGTGCATTTGGCCAAAAGTAATCTGCAGCTTAATATTGTAGAACAATAAGAAGAAGTGTGTGGCCATCACTAGCCTTAGGATGCTGAAAATCATAAAATTAGGATGAGCCGGAAGGTCATGGAAGTATTTTTCAAATATGTTGGGAAAAGTGGGTGTTGTTCTTTAGGTTTTGGTTGTGTGTTTTTTTGTTTTTCCTTTTCTTCTTTGTTGTTGTTCTTTTTTGTTTTGTTTGGGGTTTGTGTGTGTGGGTTTTTTGTGTGTGTGTTTTGTTCGTTGTTGTTGTTGGTTTTGGTTTTGTTTTTCTCAAGAAATAAAGATAAAACATCCAGAAAATGAACCAATGTGTTTGTGGAGTGATAATTGTCTACTTTCTAATGATGCATGTGATTTGGCTTTAGTGCCTTGAAAAAATACATTTTCTTTTTAAAATGTCATGTGTCACTGCTCACTTGGTAAAAATAGAGAACAGAAAATGAACGTCCAAACATAAACAATTATCTGGCCTCTAAGTTGCATTGCATGGGATTCTGAATCACATATGATTTCATACCTTGGGTTATACTAAAATTCAGAGCCTCTGAGGGGTTAAGGATTACATTTCAAAAGGCAACTGAGGGGCCTTTGTACTGAGCATTACAGTCCTGTCTAGATACAGAATGTTGGATTTTACCACTCTGTCTCCCACTTTATGGAAAATTCTTCTATTATTTTTTAATTATTTTTGACAGTATTAAAGCAAAAATGACAAAATGACCGCATTTTTTCAGAAAACCAAGCACGTAACCTAGCACACCATATGTGTTCTTGGCCACCTATTAATGACATAGCTGCATAATGGCATAGCTGCATAAACAGGGCAGAGGGAGGAGGTCAGTTTGAGAACAAAAAAAAATATCTAAAGGCTATGATCTTGTTTATGAACAGATTGATTCATGTAAATTCACTCAAAGTTGAGAATTGTTAAACAATTCTGTTATGCAAACAAATCTGCTATACATATTGTTTTGAAGCTATTAGCATAAGTACTAAATCTTCATCCTACATGGCCAAGTATGTAAAGCACACGACATGGCTTTGTTTCTTGGTTAGTAGACTTAGGCTGGAGAAAGTGGTTTTACTAGCATATCAAGTGCCCTTTTATGTTTCCACTGTCAAACAAAGTTCTTGATATAAACCAATCACTGCAACATGCTCTAAATATTCGTTAACGTGGATATTAAACACAGAATTCTTGCTTTAAGTTTGCATTCTAAGTGTAATTGAAATACTGTTTTATGGGATACCTATTATTACTATTTTTTTTTAATGGGGATTCTCTATATTTGTTGTCAGCGTAGTATTAACCTACCTCACCAGGTAGATTTTACCTGTTGTTAGAGTTTCCTATGCAATACACTCCATGCTGCCTTTTGGTCCCGTCTTTCTTTAGGTCTCATCTACATTGTACATTGCTATTGACTATGACAAGTAATGACCAGATTCACAGTTGCACCACTGCAAAATTCCCCAGTTGAAACCTGTTGGACAAGGAAATGTAAGCACAGGTTTCAATAGGGACAAGATTTGTATGTCTAGGACAGATAATGGATGTTAATATTTAAACCTAGGTTGCCCATTCAGGTGGGAAGGTGGAGTGAGCACAGATAACTCAAAATATTGCCTACGTCTATATGAAGTAATAGTGTCATTGCTTGAGTAGCTGCTTAGCATTCGCTGCTAAAATTAAGACCAATATAGTAGTGTCAAACCATTTTTACTCTATATAGGAATTCACAGTAACGAATTAGGTGGCCAGAAGTCCTTATATGTACATATCTATCCCCTAGTCACATTGGCAAAATAACCCTGTTGATTCATGAAAATGTCATGCAAGTCTGAGTGTATAAATGCAATGAGAGATGAAGTGCATCACAGACTGAATTATAATACCTACTGCTGCCTCTTATACATGAACTGTGCTGTGCCAGTATAAATAGCAATGTCTTTATTTTGATGTATTTGTATCTAGTTTTTTCTAAAAAAAGACAGCAGCAACAGAAAGATTTTCATAGAGGGAATGACTGGGCAGATAATGAAGGCTACAGAGCATTAGCAATGCTAAAAAGTCTCAAACTGTCCTTAGAGGAAGGGGAGTTTCATAACAGACTCTGAATGTGTCTCAAATATCATGCTGACGTTTGTCACCAATGAATTTCCCACACTGTGGGAGTTTTAAAGAATGACTTATTGGCTTGTTGGCCTTCTCAACCCATGCATGCAAATCCAAAGAGACAGATGCACTACAATTTTGCATATCCTTAATATTCCAAAGACTTAGAATTCAAATACTGCCATTCACAGGTTGGTAAGCACGCAAATGGGAGAGCGTGGGGAACGACTGGCAGCACAATCAAAACAGAAATTACAAGACAGGTCATTGTAGTCTGGTGTGTTATGAGGAAGCATAGAATAAATAAGTCATTCAGAACCAAGTGTCTTATTCTGGAAATGAAGACATTTTAAAAGATCAAGTATGATTTTACAGTTGTGAGTTACCTGAGAAGGACTTTCATTATGTAATTTTTAAGCAGTGGGGAGACAAGTCAGAAAGAATACCTAAAGCTGCTTTCTTTGCCATGTTTAATCCTGGATCATCAAGAAATACTAGTGTTGGAAAGCTCTTCAAATATTTATCTTTCTTTTATGAAAAATACTGTTCCCTGTTCATGGTGAATTATCATGGCCTAGTGACCTGTTCTCTGGAATATCCCCATAGGATGTGCACAGGGAGAGCCTTCAGCTACCAGCAGCAACACAGCTGGGCAGAGTTATCCACCCAGTTCACACACTGCCAGTTATCTGACCATTACTGATTTCAGAGAGCACCTCAAAGCTGCCAGTCAGCTGTCGGCTGGTTGGCTTCTGTTCAGCCCACTGGTCCTTTTCCTCCCCATGCTATTCAGTGCCAACCTGAGACCGGTTCTCAAGGCTTCTGGTTAAAAGTGCCCATGGGTGAGAGAAACGAGCCTTGGTCAATAGTGGATACTAAAACTGTTTCTCAGGGCAGTTGAATGGAGCCTGGATATTTTGACCTGAACTGTTTTAAATGTTTATATCAAAATGTATCATACTTTCCATTGAAAATACCTGACTTCCCCCCCCCCAATTTATTTGCTGATACTATTTTTTTAATGTCCTGAGTATTTTAAAACATTTCATTATTTAGTTGAATATGCAGTAATTTTTTGCTTTGTTTCCCACTCCTCCTTTTGTCCCTCCCTTCCCGAGTTTTTCCAGTTTAAAAGACAGATGATGGGAAAGGCAGGAGCAAAAACTAAAAAACTGAAAGGTATGTACTAGTGAGATTTAAAACTTAAAAATTCTTTTAATGATCAGAATGAGAAGAAAAGATGGTCTGGTTGGCATATTATCTACACTTCCACATAAATTATTTTACATTTGAAATACCTTTTTCAGCATAACAACATCTGTTTGGAGGATGTTTGGAGGAGCCACGAAACTGTGGAATAGAAAGGACACAAATATCTGAAAATGAAATCCCTGGTGAAGTTATTGTCTTCAATGCAGCCAAGTATTTGCCATCTCTATGTAGATCTATTATACAAAAATAAGAGTATTCACCAAGGGAAATCAGTTGGATTTATTTACACTTTTTTCAGGCAAGTTTGTTGCTGCTTGGTTGTTAAGTACTGGCAGGACTTTGTGAACTTGCAAATGAGTGTAGGAAACATAATGGTGAAGGGCTCATGGGGCAGAAAGATAGCGTCAGGGAGAGATGAACTGGTCACAGACAGCTCAGAAGATGAAAGAAAGATAGCAACATGTGGATGGCTCTCCTGGATACTTATAAACAGATAAAGAACAAAGCAAAACATAAATCAGTGGCAATCAGGAACACAAACGTAATTGTCCACTCCTAGAGCTGAGCATCTCAAAGACAGTTGTGGCCCATAAACACTGTTACCAGTGAGATACAGCAAAAATGGCCTGCTGTATGGTAATGCTATTTTATTAGTGATGCCAGTACCATTTTTCTTCATTTGATGTATTTGGGGTTAATACTAGGTGAGATTTTTCAACCTATTTAACCATGAGTTGTGAAGTCGGTTGACCTTTGACTGCTAAGTGCTGACAGGGTCCTGTGAACCCTGGAAATGATAGCACGATGTTATTTTACTGGAGAGGTGCAAACAGATAAAGAACAAAGTAGCACATAAATCAACAGAACCAAATCAGTGCATTCCCACTCCAAAAACTTTCAGGAAGGGAGGGAAAGAGATGAGTTGTGTTTATTGTGTGTGTTGGGAATCTGTCACAGTCATAAATTTGAAATAAAAAACCTGTTACTTCAGCAACTGTGCAGGTTGTTAGTAAACACTCCAGAAACCAGGAATGGGCAAAACTGTATGTCAGAACTAATGTTTTGCAAAGATAAATGCATCCAAGGAAGACCTATTCTTGCCACATCTAAATACTATTTTCCTATATCCTATTTCTGGTGCAAGAAAGTTTCTGCAAGTTTTTTCCAAGATATAGTATTGGGAAGAACTCACAAAAAGACCACTAAAAAGTGGAAGAAGTCTTGGCCTGATTAGTCTCTTTTTAAATTTGATTTGGTTTCTATACTAGTAACAAAGATTTAGAAATCCTGAGAGATAGTCTTGGGCCTTAGGAAGGGATGCATGTTGCTTGAGCTGCTATAAAGAACTGTATGCAGAATTAATACTTAAGGAAAAATCTTCTTCAGCTTCAAGTGCCTTGCCACCTTGTGCTTTCAAATATTTAAGCAAACAGTAGTCAATTACTATTAAATATCTATTTCTTGATCCCTCACGCTACAGATAAAAATGTTTACATAGAGCAATAGGTATTATTTCCCTCATTTTACAGATGGCAAAACTGAATATGGGAATGCCTCAATGGATTGATACGAGTCACAAAGAGCATAACCTAAAGGCACCAAGGAAAATACCAACACACTGCAGAAAGTCAGTGCAATCCTGAAGAATAGGCATGAAGAAATATTACGTTAAAAACTAGCTTTGTGGTTGTCCTTAGCACAGGGGAGAACTTCATATCTACTGAAACACCGACAGGATCACAGTGACTGACTAAGGACGTTAAGATACAATTTGCAAAGCATCTGAGTGACATCAAGGAACAAATTTCCATCAATATTCAACAGAACACTATTGTTCTATTATCTTGTAACTGTAGAAAATGTTATTTTCTCTCAAGGCTATTCTACATCTTAGTACATAGCCATACCTATGTTTTAACTTGTTGGGTCAATTAATTTTCTGATCTTCAGGAAATAAATATAAAAAAGGTACAAGCAAGTCAGGGTCACTGTTTACAAAGTAGATTGTTTGTTCTTGCCTGAAGCTGTTTTGTCTTTTGGACATGGCCTGGAATAAACACTTCTTGCTTAGGATTTACAAATACAGTTATTTGCTGTATCAGTTCTAAGACCTCCAAATATAAAATATATAATTCTTGTGCATAAGGGAGGTGAACTTCTTTCTCTTGACAGAGCGAGAATAGACATGTTTTCTGATTATGCAGTCACATAGGAACTCCTCTTACTTTGGGAAGCTGAATACCACCTATATATATATATATATGTATATATATATATGTATGTTTGTTTGTTTGTTTTTTACCTTTTCTTAATATATTTTCAACTGTGCTGCATATGACAGTTCTCCAAAAGGTTTGGTCTCAAGATGAATGACCAATTTGGTTACCAAATTTTGAAAGTAGAGACACCATCCCTATAACTTCAAGAACTGTGTATAATTAATAAAAACAGTATTTTTTGTGAATATATTTAGCTTTTTAAAATGCATTTTTGTTATATTTTTATTACTAGTTTTAGAGTAGCTTGACAAATATATGGGACATACATACATTTTTCCATATGTGGTTTCGCTATTTGTTCCTCAGATTAAGACAAGAAACTTGAGAGAAGTTGAGTGGTTCATTGCTCAAAATATTAATTTCCAAGAAGCCCCAGATGTCATATAATTGTGCAAAAGGGAGAGTATATAAATCAGACAATCACCTTCTGGTATTTCATTCTGTGTATAAAGATTATTACTAACAGAAAAGAAAAGTTAGACAGGCCACGCAAGATACAGAACTAATACGAAGATTCTGATTATTTTCCTGTCTTTTAGCCTTATAACTTTTCTGCACCTGTTGAACTATGGTGTGTTATATTTCCCACCACCTGTCAACAGCTACTGAATATGCCACCCAAGTGTTGATTCATCAATGTATTCAATAATACTGTTGCTGTAAAAGATAGGAAGAGGTTATTGGTCCACATGGAAATAAAACCAGACCAGTTGAATGAAAATTTTCATCTTAACTATACTGCAAGTCTTCCTTTCATTTGCTGAGAGTAATCAGCCTGCTTCTGTCTGAAGCTGTGAGCACAGGCACAAAATTCAAATTTTTAGGTGAACATTATCAATGAAACATTACATAACATAAAGTTTCAGCTTTCTTAATTAGGATTTTTCACATTGATTTCTTTTTAGCAAGGGAATGTGATGTGACAGGAAGATAGTAACACATTCAATGTGTCAAATAATTTGTATTTTAACACCTACTAGGAGCTTTGCTTATAGGCTGGAAGGCACTGGTTACTAGTTCAGTACTTGGCACTGAATATGGCAAGAAACAACTTGGGGTAAACCTGCATGACAGGAGGCAGAGCAAGTTCAAACTTTATGGATTGCAGCATTAAAGCAAACAGAGGAAATCAGCTGTGGCCTATGAAGACACAAAGCTACATGTGGCTTCAAGTATTCCACTCTGACAGACAGTTTTGAAAAGCGTCTCTAGGACCAAACACCTCTCAGTGTTTTCTGTGCACTGGTGTAGTCTCTTGTCTCACCTTTGTCACCAGAGGCAAGGACGTGCCTCTGCACACACCAGGGATCAGTCTCCAAAGTGTTGTTCTGGGCCACGTGGGTACTGTCTTACAGAAACATAAACCACAGATATTTCATCACTGCATAGGATGCCACCCTTGCTGCTCAAGTTTACCTCTCCGTATGAGTTGTGACTCCTCTGTCACACCTGGAGAAGGGGAAATAACATCCACCTCCTTTTGTTTCCTTGCACTCCCATATCTACACTCTTCTTCCTCTGAGCATTTTCACGGTCAATGCTGTTTATTGTGCACAGCTCAAAATGTCCGTTTGTCACTAACGCTCCTCCATTGCCTCTGGGGTGTCACCCAGACTGTGTCTAGATGCTTCAGATTTGACATTAAAAAGAGGAACCCTGTCTGGCTTTTTCGGGTCAACAGCAGTGCTCCCAACCAGCAGCTGTCTCAGTACCTTCACTTCCGGGCTGCAAAGGTGAATCACTCACCCTGATTCCAATAATGCTTTTTGATAGTGCATATACTAAGTTCAGATCTTATCAAAACCATGACTGTCCTCAGTATTTCTACTGTTTAAAGCACTAGTCTTTTCTGAGAAACACTAAAAATTTGGTACTTTTTTAACATATATACCCTAAAAATTGAGAATTCCTTCATTAATGAAGAAAGATTTCTAATATATTCAAATATTTCTAACAAATATGATTTCCACTGGGAGATCTGACAAGACTTACAAAAATACTCAAATGCTATATTGTTTGCAACTAGGAAGTTAAATATTGATAGCTCATGAAAAGGAAAAAGAACTTGAACTGTAGAATTACATGTAGCTGTGTTAGGTTATTCATTAATATCAAATGTTTTTCACCACAGTCAAATTAGCAGCAATCTTTGGGTCATAGTTGAGGGCTACAGAATGACTCTATAAAAATGGTACTCTTTTAGCATCCTTCTTTTTAAATGCTTTATTGCAAGATCTGCTATTTATTTTAAGTTCTAGGCTTAAACTTAGTTTTTTCACACAGAATAAAAATAAAATATATTATTCCTCTGGAATCTCATGAGGCAAGTCCTTTATGACCAAATCTCATAATGGATTATGTTTCTAAGCCATTTTGCTAAGACTGTATATGACAGATACAGGAACAAGTCTAGGAGAGGTAGCTATGCAAAATACACGTATTGCACATCAATCTATAGTATTAATACTAACGGTTGTGTCCTGCTAGTGGAACTTCTTTTGCTGAGTAATAAAATTGTTTTTCACTTTAGTGAGAAAAAAAAGTTTCAGTCAATCAGCAGTGCCACCACACATAAAAGAAGGTGATGAAAGGTTGAAGTTTATTACATGTGGAGTGTCTTCAGAGGCACACAATTTGTCCCCTTGGTTCATTTTGACAGCGTTCTCATGATAGCAATCCACAGTTTATTTTATATGCTATACATCTTTATTCCTCTCAGATCATGCACTCTGAAAGTTCTTTCCCTTCTGTTATCAGGTAAAAGATATTTGTCTTACTCCAGCCCTTAGGCCTAATGAAGACCCTTTTATTTCCAGCAGGAAGTTTAAGAACTGAATTCATATAAGGAATTTCATTAACATCTCTCAAAAAGATGAAACCCACTCAGGGTACATTATAGGAAATAATTCATCATTCCACCTCTTGTATACAATCAATAACACTAAAAGACTGTCTTGTCATCTTATCAGGCTACATAGGTTTTAGCAGTTCCTTTATTAAGCCTGGAAAAGAAAGCAAGGAGAGAGGGATTCTTTGAACATCCAAACACAGTGTCACACTGAGTGTGATCCTGACACTGCCCAGGGAACCTGCTGTCCTTTGTTTACAGATGGATCTGCGATAACCCGACAGCTCAGTTGGAAGGTCACCCCAGAGGACAAGCAGGGGGTTCTTTTCCATCATCCCTGAATCCTGGAAGTGGAGGGTTTGACCACCCTCAGGATCTGGGCTCTCTGTTAAATTCTACTTTTCCTGCTGACAGAAGTATGTGGAATGTGATCAGGAGATATTTGGGCAATTTGTCTTCTATTACAAGCAGCCGGGAGAGAAAAGGGTGAATAAACCCCTACGAACTATTTATTTCTGTAATATAGTCATGAAACTTTACAGGTTTGGGACTGTTGATATAGCTATTGTGCAAGACTCTTTGGATATCTCTTTTGGATCCACATCTATCTGCACTAGCAGGTGTAAATAATCATTAATACCACATGTGATATCAGAACTGCACTAGAGGCAATGAATATTATCCCATTGACTTCCGCATATCTAGGCCACCCTTGGTTCCCAAGTCCATGGGTGTAATCACAAAGCAGAATGGGTTTGCTGTTCCCTAATCATGAAAGCACAACTTGAGTGACAGGCTAGAAATTGCACCGCAGCCTTGACAGCTTTGGTAAAACTTTACTGTCCTCCATGTAAAGGTCACTAGAGAAGCACTCACTCCTGGTAGAGCAGTAGTTCCTCTTAGTTATCCTGATTCATGCTTCAGACAACACTGACATAGCTGGTTGCCTCAGAGGAAGGTACAAAAACCTCTGCAATGGCAATTATTGAATAATTTAGTTACAAAACTTTCTTCTTTCCAATACTTAGAAAGTGGTTTTCAGTTTCTTGTATAATCTTTAGGGCTTGTGACCTTGCCAAAATCCTAGGTCCACTAATAATCCTTAGCTATTATTGAATTTTCTGAAGAATTTAACCCTTTCTTCTGTCTAGACTCCAAATATATTTTATGGTTATAAGCTGCCCAGGCTGCTTACATATTGTATAAATGAATGATTGCCTTTTATTTCTTCTAGATTGTTAGCTAGTCAATGCTTAAAGTGGCACAGGAAAAAAAAAAAACAGAAAAAACAACATGTAGTCAGTTTGTTTTGAGGCTCCTACTTTTTAACTTTTGATTTATTCACTCTTTGAGATATATCTGCAAATGTTTTTATGGCTGTCTTTGGCATACATCTAAAGCATACTGACTACAATCACACCACTTTGTCCATCTACCAAAAACCAGTCGCTTGACATAGTTTTATCAAGTCAGCATTAGTTTGTTTGTTGTTGGTTTTGGTGGTGCTGGTGGTAGTGATTTTGTTGCATTTTGTTCAGTTTTGTTATATTTAATCTGTCACAGAGGCAACTTTTACCTTAGGCTTATTCTGTCTTTCCTTCTGTACCCAGAGAAGTATCTGCTAAAAGAATTAATCTAGCAAGGGAAAGAAGTACAGCTTGAAAATTAGTGGGGATAATAAAACCATGTGTTAATGCATTAGGACAGGTTTGTTAGCAGCACAGAGATTTCATTACTAGCACGTTACTGTCAACATTTTAATGCATGTAGAAGTTCACAGAGAAATGCTGAGGAAAAATTAGTGTCTTACTAAACTTGTGGACTAAACCTAGATAGAGAAGCTATCACATATCTTTGTGTGAAGAAGGGAATTCAGCTAAGGACAATATATTTTATTAGTTACAGTCATATTTAAGTTTATGTTTGACATAAGGAACTGGCAACAAATTTACTAATTCTTTCATGTTCAGATGATTTTAAATTAAAGAAACAGCAATACTCCCCAAACTTTCCTCTTCAAACAAATTAGAAATAAGAATCAAGTTTACCACATTTAGAGCTAATGGATTTATTTTTAGCATGGATGAAAGTTTAGCGAATATATGAATGTCTTTGATAAGAAATGGAAACCATGAGTTGTAGCTGGCAAGATGGGAGTTCCAGCTCTGCAGTGCTTTGTTTCTCCTTCACTTCATATAATCCTGTGTTCGTATATAGTAAGACGTACTAGCATATCTAGTATGATTGACCAAGTTATATATAATAAGGATAAAATATTGTGAAAGTAATGTTATCTTGATATTCATGTCCTTGGCAAACATTTTTCTTGGAACTGTGCAAGAGCCTGTCCTTATTTTGTTGTTACTTAGATGACTTACCTGCTCTTCTTATTTCATCTTATTTTATGCAGTTTGCTGTAGTTACGAAAAAAATATTTATCATTAAAGGATAATTGTGAAAGCTACATTACTGTGTATAAGTGATACATGATACAAAAGTGTGAAGTTTTATCTATACCAATTCTAATGGAAACTTATGAAATAACATTTCAAGCTTATCATTAAAAACAAAGAGAAGCTGGGCAGCAAGGCAAGATTCATCTTGCTTAACTTTTGGCACGTAAAGCAAAGTACAGATTACTGAAATGTAGTCTGCACAGGTATTAGAGAGATAAAGTGACATCTAAATGGCAAGTTAGTCCTTGTCTTTTAGTTGGTTATCTTAGAGAAGGCTCTAGCTTCCACTGGAGGTATCTGTCTTTCTCTACTGAAAACTTCCAAATGACCTCTTAAACCAAATGTCTGTCTTTCAGATGGCAAAGATAAATGAGATTAACATTATTCCTCGTGTCTCAACAAGAGCATGGTGGTCTCCAGCAAGCTCAAAGACAGTACATTTATGCACCTTTTTCCGGGGCAGAGATCTGAAGGGCGCAGAGTTTCCCAATTCAGACAGCCACTACTTAGCTACGCAGCCCACTAAGAGAGACCAGAGGCTCTTGTGAACATAGTCTTTGAAGCTTGCTTCTTTATTCCAAGATGTTAACTTTAAAGGTGGTGCAGTGAGGCATTTGTTTATCTGATTCACTCACTGCCTACATTTCTCAGCATTTTGATCACCTCGGAGCACATTTTACTGTAAACCAAATAAAGAACAACAATAGCACAATGGTATAATGCTAGGACATAAACATAAATTCAAAACACCCAAGGGATAGGCCATTGGTTGTTAATAGGATTGCTTGTTGTCCTGGTCAATGCCACTGCATTGTCCTTCACTTCTGCAGCCTACCTGGAGCTCTTGGAGCCAGACTGTTCTACTGACAGAGGCATGTGAGGAGCCTTGCACAGTCAGTTTCTGGTGACAGATCAAGGTCTCTCTACAAAACAACAATAAATATACTGTTATCCGTCATCTTAGTAATATCCTATTAAATTCCAGACAACTGTTTCCCTACCAAGATGTATGTGGCACAGACAGCACTTTGAAAGGCAAAGTGATTTACTCAAACAGTTACTCTCCACCCATCATACCTCTACATTTTCATAAAATGTGTATTGATAGTGAAATAATTTTAGTCTGTGGGTCGTGGATCTAATGCTGAAGTATTCTGAGCAACTTTAATCCATTTATTTTGAAAAGTTCTTCAAAACAATAGTTGAGAGTTTGATTTGGGTAGAATTTCTCCATGTTGGAAGGAAGTTAATTAGCTTCAGCATAAAAATATACCATATTATAAAAACAAAAGCAGGCAACTAGGATGGAATGCCAGACGTACAAAAGATAACCAAGTGTAGCACATAAGAACATTATTTTCTGATCATTGCTTGCGTTTTGCCTAATCTCTGGCTGACAAACTTCTAATGCCTTGAGCTTCTGATTACTACCCTAGTCATAAGAAAGTATTTTATTGTGAGAAAGCTTGGGAACCTACAAGAAGTTTTTCAGGCACTAGATTTGACAGTGTTTCATCTGAAAAAGTGTCATTGCCTGAACCTGTCTGTCTTCTATTTAATCACTTTCAGAGGCTCATTAGACCAAAAAGAAATAAGCTTTAAAACTCAAACCACGTGCCACATTCAAAGAAAGAAACAACATAAAAATTACAGACTATATCTTTAGTTTTAACGTTGTATGGTATCTCAGTAATAAAAGAGTTAAAAAGATGTTAGAAATATGCTTTTCAAATCAGAAAATGCATATGATTTCAAGGCCATAGTTCCTATTAACCCATACACAATGGGAATTTTCAAGGATACAGCAGAAGTGAATTCTTGCCTTACAAGGGCTTCTACTCCACTAATAATGACCCTCTTTTACTTGTAATCTTTTGAAATTAATATAAATTCTACAATGACTTTCCATAGTAAACAAAATAGTATATCATTCATACCACACAGGTAAATAGTTGGGTAGATAAGAATAAGACTACAGGGTGTTTCAAAAGGATGGACCCAATTTCAAATGGTGTCAAATTTCAAATTAGGTCCATCTTTTTGAAACACCCTGTAGTTTTAAAATTTAAGAGAGCTGAGTAACACTTCTATTATGGGGACATGCAAGAGCCACCAATATAATGCACTGAAAACCTTTCTTGTTGCAGAACTATACAGAAAACTCATAGAACATCATTAATACCTTAAAACACAATCACAGGCAAAATGTACAAAATTCAGAGGAACACCTAAATGAGTGCCCAGATTTGAGCTCATGTCTGAGCTATGCAATTTTACAGAGTTTTATACTGTTTTGCAGTTACTTTAACATGTTTTTCCCCGGTTGTCCTTCATTTTTCTCATCTGTTTTTTATGGAACTGTAATGAACAACCATAAGGTACCTTGAGGCTACTCAATTATCAGAAAAAAAAATCTTTAATAGTTACCTGACTGCCAAAGAGCTCAGGAAGGGTCCATCTAGGCACCACAATTTACAGCTCCATGTTCTGTTTCTTTACATACTGAGAAGACACCACAATAGCAGAAGACACTACAATCGCCTCATTTCCAAGTATTTTTCTGGTCTTCACTGTTCTGCTCTTACTACTTCTTTTTGTCCCTCTCCCACTGAGATTGACCATGCTTCCAAATTTTATCTTCACTTAATTTCTGGAGGAGATGGAATTTTCTTTTAGATCTCCATTAATGATTAGACAAGCTCCCTTTGGATGCGTCTAACTTGTAAAGACATTTCTCATCCACAAAAAGACCTGGCAAATCAGAGTCCAAAGTGATGTCTAAGGTCAATGACACATTAATTTTTGCCAGTATTTAAGTTTTTAAATTTAAACACTATGAGGTGTTAGGGTTTTTATGTGAATTACTAATTACAAAGACTAACCTAAATGTGTTAATGCTTAGACTAATGAAGGCAAGCAATGATCATATTGCATTTTGATACATTGACTTTTACCATTGAGCCCTAGATTACTGCTCTTCCTTAATCCTTTCAACAGTAACAAAAATAATATTAATTTATTTGGTCTGAGTAGTTAGGAAAAAAAATCAGAGGTCTTATAGTTGTTACAATTGTGAAAAGAAATTAAAGCTGTAAGTCAAGTATTTCTTTTGTTTTCAGGTATAAAAAGAAAATCCCCAGTAGATCATATCCTCAGTCTTGGAATGAGTTGGTACCCTTTGCTAAGCGTCTCTCAGCCAGCTTTCCTCAGCGCCTACTTGCAGTCTGGCTTTACCCCTTTTCTCTGCATTGGTTTCTTTTGCTTCTCTGTCAGACTCACACCCACCGTGTGTTCACTGGATGGTGATTGATATCTGCATTTTAGGTTTAAGATGCTACTGTTGCATGAGAGACTTTCTGTAGGATCTTTCAGCTGATTTAAGTGGGAAAGACTGAACAGCTTGTGTAACACTTTCTTTGTTGAGCAACCGTCTGAA
Source organism: Patagioenas fasciata (assembly GCF_037038585.1). NCBI lineage: Eukaryota > Metazoa > Chordata > Aves > Columbiformes > Columbidae > Patagioenas > Patagioenas fasciata. The sequence goes on from NC_092522.1 coordinate 112,542,928, forward strand.
TCCTGAACATTTTACACTTAGGACAATAGAAAAAGATTTAATGAAAAATTTAAAACAAAACAAAACAGCATAAGAGATATGGGTAGATAGAACAATTCAAGTAACAGATTCACTGTGGTTGGTGGGTTTTTTATTTGTTTGTTTTGTTTTTTTTAATTAGAAAACATTAAAATATCTACACACGTATATGTTTTTATGTATGTGATTACATCTAAATAAGACAAGTATTAATCTTTTTTGAAATAGGTGTTCGTGTAGCCATTTTCAGTTGGGAATTTCAATAATATGGCATTTTGCAGCATGATTTAACCCATGATAAGAATGTTCTGAATGTTTCTCAACAGTGAGTTTGTTTCAAACGACCATTAGCTGAAAATTAAAAAAAAGGTACACACAGCTATTGTCCCACTGTTCTCTGCTGAAAATATTACTTCTTCAGCAAAGCTTCAAGACCAGATTTAGGAGGGTAAAAGAAGAGGTCGGCTGCTTTAGCACGATACATCATTGCTGCATTCTCTAGGGCAGGCATCATTTCATGTACAAGGCAAAATGTCAATAGGAACGTTACTATGCCACATTACAGAGGAGATCTAAGAGGTTTAGTGCCCCAGAATGTTTGGTATTCCTTTTAAGCCTCCAGCTCCAAAAAATGTTCTAAATCTCTCGTGTTTATTTGAATAGATGTTGGCAGGATAATTAAATGCTCCCTTCAAACATCCTGTTGGAAATATTAAACAGTAATTACCTTACTCAACTTGTTCCTTTTGTGAGAAGGGGAGCCACCTGACTGCCAGCTTTCGTTTGCCCTGACACAGATGCAAAGGCTCTGCTGCCTTTCTGATCTGTTCACACACTTTCTTCCCATGAGAAAGTAAGCACTGACTGAAACACGGTATTTTCTCCCAACTTGCACACACAACTGCTGCTTGTTTCAGAAAGATGTCAACTAATTTGAGCAACCTCTCCAAAGGACTCTCCAAACAGAAATGTCTTTCATAAGTTTCCGGGTCAGCAGCCCTTCGTAACCCAGGATGACTATTCCAGTCCTGGAGGCACTGAAATAGTTCCATATAAATAGAAACAGCTTCTGTATCACATTGTTGCCTCAAGCACAGCATTCAACACCTCCTTGCACATTGAAATATCTCTCCATGACACAACTTTACACAAAAGAGTGTCTTTGCCCATATGGTGTCTCTTTGATTTGTTAATTTTCTTTGCTCTGATTCTCTCATTTACCAAAACATTTATATAATCTTGTGGGGCTGAAGCTTTAAATGATCAGCACTAATAATGCATGCAGAAGCCACCTTCTACTCTATTTCTCAGTTCTCTTCTGAAGTAACAAAATTCATGCAAATACAGAGCAATATTATTGGTTTAATATCATCAACATGTTGGACATAGAAGATTTATCGCTGCTGTGATAAACTTGTGTGGATAGGCTCTCTTCTGGATGTTTTCAAAATTTTCTCCTTGATCACAACTGAACATACAGGAAACTTAGTAAGAGGTGTTTAGGCTGAAGGTGTAAGCCTTTCAGTTATGCCTAGTTGTTTGGATCCTACCCATATTTTCTATTTTATAGTCTTGATCTGGAATGTTATGAATTGATTAGCCTTTATCATATGAAATCCACGAGTTAGCTGATGATCTTACAGAAATGAAAGAAATAATTCTCTTGCTTGTGTGAGGACATCTTGCTCCCCTGAAAAGATTCTTCAAGAGAGTGTGCAAATGAGAATGATTGCAAAGTGGATCAGTTTCCACGACCAAGTTGTATCAAAATTCTGCTTGAAGAAATTAAACAGGGATTGTTTTCATGACAAAATAAACAAAACAAACACACACACAAAACCAAACAACAACAACAAAATCCTTTGTAATTTCAGAGAGTAAGATTTTGTTTACTTTGTATGTCAGATCTATGAAAGAGAAATTTGTCAGCTAAATGGTCAAGTCTCTTAGCAGTACATTTTAAGGTGAATCTGCCTGTGGAAAACAAACAAGCAAACAAAGCCCACTTTCCTTTGTTTTCAGTTAATCTGAACAAAACCCAAAAAATTCAGATTAAACCAAAGAGACTTTTAAAAAATTTCTTATTACAAAAAGAAAACAGTAAAACCATATTATTTCACGTCAAATTGAATGTTTCATTCAATTTCAGGTTAATGTAATGTTGGCAAAAACTAGTTTTTGCAGTCATGAGATATTTCTGTTTGTTAAGAAACTGAGAGGTTTAGCTACTTGCCAGTACATAATATCTAAACAGAACACTTTATGGCAGATCTTACAGAAAATTATAATAGTTGTAGAAACGAAGAAATAATTGGGAAACTGTTGTTAATGATTTCTCTGTTGCAGTGTGAAGTAACTATAACAACTAAACGAACATTGTTTATTCTGACAAGCATTTAAAAGCCTTGTTGCTTTTGAGTTAGGATGCATATTCCTACGTGTCTAGCATCACAAAAATGTCTGTTTCAAAATATAGAAATGTACAGAAAGTGTGAAAGGGATTTCTTAAACGGTTTCAGATACTTTTGTTAACTCCAGTTAAATCTCGTTAGAAAGGAAAACGTCATGTATTATGAAGAGTGATAGAAGGACAAGAAAGAACTTGGGATGTGATGGCATTTGAGAAACATGACAACAACTGGGATTATGTTACTGGGACTGTGTAAAAGGGATTTACTTTATGGTAAAAAGCTCTGAACAGCAATGTAACCTGAGTAATGAAATTTAAAAAAATGTCAAGTCGCATCAAAAAAGCTAGAAGCATTTTTTTTTCCTTCTTTTTAGTGCAACAGTTAACCCAGTAGTGCACTGTTTGCCTTAGGAGATCATCAAAGCAAACACTAGTGCTGATTTTAAGAAATATCTTGATAATTTTATTATTCACAGTTTTATTTGTATTTAATTTACCCTTTAAGATAATAGTGAAGATATACCAATATTGTGTTTGTGGCTTAAACTGATTGTTATCAGACTCAAGAAGTAACATATTGCTTGTGGTAACGTATCGTATAACTACTTAATTATATTCCTTTTATTCTTCTGAGACACTTGGGTTGGGATACTACCAGTTTAAGGAAAAAAATGTTGCTTTCTTCTTGACACATATGGTCCTCTTGAGGACTCAGTGAGAGTATTTATACAATTTGTTTAAATAGAGCCTTAGATCGTGTACTATTTCCTAAGGATTCCATTTGCTCTTATTGTGACTTTGGAGGGACTGACAGCATTTGGCAGAATTAGTCTGTCTGCCCTTGGAGCCATTATTCCCACTGCAAGATTCATCTCACCTGGCATTACAAATCTGAAATTTAGGTAGCTAGCTATTCATAGTTGTTTAAGTTCCTCCTGTAATCAATGGTGAAGAAAAACTACTTTTAGGGGACAATGCTGCTCATCTTAAGATAGGCGTGTCAGATATGTGGGATGCATTGCCCTCTGGGCGAGCCTCACTGTTCTCCAGATTCCTCACCAGCACATAGAAACTCACTGATGGCTTAACATCAGCACATGTCCTGAACTGAGAGCTGTGCCATGCATTTGGTGGGTCAACAAAGTCAATTCCTACCATGCATTCAATCGTGTGATTTACACGTAAAGGCCTGGAATATGGCTATTCAAGTATTACCGGAGTAATTAATATAGATGGTCCTTATTTCCCTTTCACTGAATCATAGATCTGAATGTCAAAAGGAACCTTTATCTGTCCTGGTTGAATATCCCACATAAAACAGAGCCTAGAACTGAGGAACAGAAGGCAGAAATGGACCATTTACTTCTTTACATAGCTGCATAAAAAACAGAGAACCTTGCCTTAACCAGAAGAGTCCACAGACCTTCTATTTCATCCTCCTTCTAAACCACAAAATACCTCAGCATTATGTAATATGTTTAAGACCACTTTGACCACATGTGGCCGCAAGTTAGCTATCCTGGCTAAATGACAGCATTGAGAAGACCATCCAAGGTCAAGCTAAAATCTTCAAAAGTTAGAGAATGTAATTCTTCCTCTGGAAGTCTGTACCGCTTCTAACCATCCTCACTGCTATGAAAGTGCTCTTCATTTGAATTTAACAACATTCAGCTTCCAGCTGTTAACTTCCAGAAAGGCCATTGTGGTTTCTCCCCTAGAAACAAAGAGCCTTTTAAGCTCAGTCTTTTTGTCTCTTCATTGTAATCAAACCAGCACTTAGCCCTCTTTTTCATTACGGGTGTGTCAATACTGCCTTAAATAGAAACAGGATTGAGTTGTTAATTTCAAACTAGTCACTGAAAATATTTTTCTTATCAGCAGATTTACTCCATCACATGCACATTTTAGCTTGTTATTGTTGGGCTGCTCACATGCTGGGCTGTGGGTTGACACTGTCTGTTTTTGTTTTGTAGAAGAAGGAAGCTCTGAAGCATTTGTTTTTAGGAAAAACATGCAAAGAATAACATAAATTTCTTAAGCAGAGAGGAAGAAAAACTCAACAGAAATTAATTTTTGGATCTGTGTACAGCACAAGCATCCTTTTTAATGTCTATATCTGCCTTTATCTGAGGCAAGCCTTTCAAAATGGTGGAGCAGTGTTTATCTTTGGAAATCACTGATGAAGTCATGTATTTAAAAATAAGTCTGTTTCACTGTTTCTAAGTTTGTAAACACTGACTCAGTGCCCAAATGTGCCTAGATGGCACTTTAGATATAACCAGAAATGGGACATCATCATATAGCAAATATAACTGAGACCTGGAAAAGAGGATTTTTTATACCTTTGTTGCAAAAGTGATGGAAATCTCTTAGCAGTAAGAGACTGCAGACTGAAACAAGGAGGCACAAGCTGGCATATGTTTATGGTAGAAATACAAGCCACAAGGGTAAGGGAGAAAGCTGAGTTACTCTCTTGCTTAAAACAGAACCAGGAGAACTGAGGATGAGAGAAAATTATTCCAAGAACAAGCTCTGGAGACGTCACTATGAAGAAAAGCTGATGGAAGACTGTTTTTATCTTTTGATGTTGCTTTCTTCCTAATAGATGGAAGATATATGTATCAGGAAAATTATGTCTTCCAAAGAGGTCCCAGACCATGGGTGAGTCTTTACACATCAGGAGAAACACTTGTGCACTAAACTAACTTCAGTTACCAGATAAATGGCAGAATTTAAAATATGTTCATTACTAAAGAGGAGTTAATGCCTCCTGGGAAAGGAACTAGACACACACTTACAGCTCAGGAGTTCCATTCTTTTATATTTTATACCAGGTTGGCAATTAACAAAATGCTATATCTTTTCACATATCATAACAAATCACTTTCTTCCAAGCTAAATTAAAGGTAATATTTCTATTAATGAAATTTTAGAAGTGCCTAATTTAACCAGTGTGAGAATGATGACCTTAAAGCTCTCATGTAGAGATTTAAGCAGGAGAAAATGAGATTATTGTAGTACTGAATTTCATTCCAGTCTTTTCTGATGCTACACTTGGAACAAAGACACTCAAATATTTTCTAACTGTGTGAGTATTATTTTTTTTTCTGTGTGTTTTTTTTTAATGCTCTTTTTATTTATTTATTTTTTTAATTTATATTTTTCTTTTTACTTTTCTTATAGAACTTACTCCTTAGTTATTTCCTTGGGTGGGATGAGCACCTATTCCTACAGAATGAGAAAAGAAGGTGATGGAGCTGGACATCCTGTTGATTCAGCTCTAAGTTCACATACTGCAATCTACAGAAACCATCTGGCTAACTTTGCAAAACAAAGTATTACCTTACAAAACATCTTCCAGGCAATTCTATAGTCTAGCTTCTTTTAAATGAAGCACACAGGCTGATAAGGCCCACCAGCAGGATTAGAGGTAGCTGTGTTGACAGCAATGTTTGAGACAACTGTCCATCAGGTTTTGGATAGAATATACACAGAGGAACAAAAAACAGATGAAACTTTTGGCAATTTCACGAAATGCCATTGTGCTCAAGAGCATGCAGAGGAGAAGTGCAGCATGAGCTCAGTGCGCTAATCAGTATGATTAAAGAATTACTTTCTGGAGCAGTTCGATGTTAATTATTTTGATGGGATAAAGCACCAGATTTTGATTTTATTTTTCTGGTTTATATTTAAAATTGCTATCTTATTGCAAAGTATTTTTATTTACTTACAATGCCATTGTAATAAATCCAGGTTTGACTATAAAATTGAAAGAAGTGTGAACATATCCCTTCATTTACCTTAATTGGGTGGACATGATCAGGTGATTAAAGATAAACAAAGTGAATGCTGGAAGACAGAGGAGAAACAAGACACTTACAAAAAGATCCTCTTTGCCAGCTGGAAGGAAGGGGAAGCAGTTTATTCTGTTCTTTTTATATCCCCAGTGGACTTAAACTTTTATCCAAATATTTGTTATGCTTTTTCCTCTCCAAGAATACCTGTTCAATGTTCCCTCCTTATGTTTGCACTACAGTAACTGGGTTTTTAGGGTTCTGTGGATCTAACTGATTATTATTTGCATAGCTGGAAGTCAGTATGTGAAAAAAAAAAAAAGACTACCAAACTGTAACTGGGTAACATGGCATTTAGTGAATATGTATATATCTAATCCACTCAGTTCTGCATTTATCCTTCTATTAATTGTTTTGAAATTTGGGAATTTTGTCTAACTTTCCTTTCAGTGCCAAGGCTCACAGTCCAGCAAACTAGTGGAGGATTCTGGAGTGTAATATAAACGAAAATTAAATTCCTTAATTTAGTTGAGAATTGGAGATTTCTCTGGGCACCTGTTTCTAGAAGAAAACATTATTTATTACAGTTTTGAAAGTTTGGTTGACTTCCTTTCCTTACTTTTTTTCAGGGGGAAGTAGGAATGCAGGAAAAGAAGAAAAACCAGATGACATCCTCCTCCAGTTCGAGAACAGACCAAAAATGCCTCAGGCTTGCTCACAAGAACTCCTGTGACATCTCCTAGCTAGTGCAGGCCTTCTGTGTCACAGAAACGGGGCAAACATAGCAGACTGTTTCTAGTGTAGTCTTGAAAGTTGTCCCATAGCTGTAAAACTTTGATAGGACAGTAGCTGCAAATAGAAACTTCCTCTAAGATCTTGAACATTTGTATACTGGATTTTGAATTGACCTGTCCCTGACATAGGCGACCAATGACAAAGTCCGGAACATGAAGCTGCTCTTACAGAAAAGCCAAGAATTCATGTAGAATTTATTCTACAGTGCTAAACCCCCCATCCTATGCATACTATATCTTTTTTACTTTAGATTTGGGAGATATTTAAAACAGATAGGTGCTCTAGGTGAACCTGATTTATCAGGTGGGTTGATTAGATGATCTCCAGAGGTCCCTTCTAACCTCAACATTTCTGTGATTCTGTGATATTTTTCTTATATTTATTAGAAAAATGTATTCAATTCTACAGATTTTCCCCCTTTTGCTTCAGGAATTTGAAACCTGTTTACCTGTGGAAACAAAGGCTAATTTGTTGCCACCGGCTATGTGTGTCTGCTTGTCTATTGTTCTCCTTATCTTTCATTATTCCCCCAAACATTTAAACTTTGGCATAAATTTGAACCAAACATACCAGCTAAAAGAGATCTAAAAATTCTGAAGTTTCTGTGGAAATAATGAAAACATGTAGCTGGAAAGATATCTTATTAATTCCACCCTGAAGAACAGAACTTGGTGTACTGGTGAAAGATAGAACTCTAAGAAAAGTTCCATTTTGAGTCTATGCCTTATCACACATCAAAATTGTCATTCTTCAGTCAAGATTTCTTTCTTCTGGCACATAACAATGTATGGGCTCAAAATGATGCTTTTTCTGCAGCTGGGAAAGTTATTTTCTCCCCTTTTTCATCCCACATTTCTTGCCTATCCTTGAGCTAATTTCAGTTCTCCAATGTCTACTCAAGGGTAAGGCCATGCTAAAGCTTAAGTATGGTTCTTTCAAAGTCTTTCACTCAATCGTGTGACATGAAATAACTGGAAACCAAGATTCATTATTTTCAGCATTCAGGAAACAGTTATTTTTGTTTTGGAACCATTTCTCAGAACAAACTTCATGAAACCATGTGATCAACCAAAGTTCTTGGAATTTGTTTAATCAATCCATTGCGATATTTAAACGACAATGAAATACCTCAGGTTTATTGCGAAGTGCACTGTTTACGTTGATTGTTGTTGTTATTTATATGTTATGTATAAGTTGTTTTTTATCACATATCAAAGAAGGATTAGTACACACAGCTAATCAATCCTGGCTTGTCCAAAAAGAAAAAAAAAAAAGGAGGAATTGTGGAGAGTCTCTGGCTGTGTGCTGTGAACAAGCCAGGGCTTGATGCGGCTGTGTTACACGGAAGATTTCCCTGAGACACCAGAGACAAAAGGAAAGTAAACAGAAGCTGCTCTGCCCTCGACCCAGGCTGCAGGAGGGGCGTTGCCGCTGCGCATGAAGAGTCTGTGAACAGTGCCCTGCAGCCAATCACCATAGTGGGGGGGCATGAGTGACTGTGAGTGTAACCAATTGTAGCCTGCACTTGCCGCATGGCCTTTTGGTATAGAGTATATAAGGCTTGGAAAAACGTGGTCTCGGGGACATTGCTATTCAGTCTTGTTTAAGAGTTCATTAAAGAGTACGGATGGTAAATTCACATTGAATTAGACTCCTTACTCTCGCCCGGCCCGCCCGTTCGATCAAAGAGCTTATGCCGGCGTCTGGATTCGTCGAATTTACTACCACAACAAATTAATCTTGTCCATTGTAAGACTGGCACTTTGACACTTACAAATAAAAACCCCCAAATATGGAGTGTGATTCCACTTTCTCATTTAGAAATCAAAGAGGTCTTTGCTAAAATGTATTGTCCCCTACAAATGTTTGTGTCTCACCAACAACCAAGAAGGGAGGCCAGATTGTCTTCTCAGATGAGAATGTATTACACTAGACCATTCTTCATTTAACCAAACAAGTAACAAGTGCCATCTCAAGGCTCTCATCTTCATGGGTTTAGAGATTTACTTTATGAATACAAAAGTGAGAACCACTTTATGGCACTGCTGGTTCACCCCTCTTTATCCTGCCATCTGTGGAAGTTCTCTGTGGACATCTATGTTTGGGATATATATTGACAAAGGGAGCACGAGCTCCTATTAATTGTAAGCTTAATGAGGGACTAGGCCTGAGTGGTTTTAAAAGCTACACCGCCAAGAGTGTGAGGGTCTAGGGAAACCCTTGGAGACATATTACTGGTAACAAATACGGTTATCAGCCACCCAGGAAAAGATCTGGTTCATTTTCTTAAATTCATTTACCCACCCCTTTTGAACATGGAAACGTGAGAATTTGTTTTTTCTGCCAGAAGATCCTCATTCCTCATTAGATCAACCCATGTATTGCAAAAGGCATCCAAGGAAGCAACCTGCCCTTTAATATATTTACTAGACTTCATTTTCCTCCTTGGAAGCATATATTAAACTGGCATCAGAATACCAGCTATTCCATCTTATGAACATAAGAAATTAAAGACAAGCTATGATGGTTAGCTTTGGAATCTTTACACACACAACCTAGATGCTTTGGTAATTCACAGAGAGGTATTTTTGTAACTAAATACTATTGTAAGAAGTCATTTGGTTCAGGTCTAGAAAGTGCAGTTGGAACTGTCAGCTAATGCTACTTAAGAGCACTTGAAGGTTCAATGGATTATTCAAAAAGGCACTGAGCAGTCTTTTCCCTAAGTGCATTGCTGACACTGTAAAAGTTAAAAATGTAATTTGAGAGGTTTTTCATTAAAAGGATACTCAAATGTGTACTTAGGCTATGTCACTGGGCCCAAAGCACAGACAGTCTCAGATGTTCAAATGCATTCCTGACATAACATTGGCAATTGCGAACATTTAGCAATAGCTATTCACTTGAGTAGGTCTACGAATTTCAGAATCTGCTAAAACAATACAAATGTTCAGCCTTCAAAGGGGCTGAAAGTACATCTAGTGAACTGAGTGCCTGGTACCATTCTCCGATCCTGAGACCAAGTGCCGCAGAATGGTCTATGTACAAATGATTAAAACCTTTTGCCCTTTTTAATGCTGTTGTCACATCTATCATACTTACTCAATATGGTCTTTGGGCCTATTCTAACTCCCAGGAGGTGGCTGGTTTGCCCAGGCAAAAATCTCTGATTGCTTTTAGACTCTAACAGACTGTGATATATTTCAGTGTTCAGAAACCCACCTGTCAATGCTGGACTTACAACTACAGACATAGCCAGAGATCCTTCTTGGGAAAAGCTGTGTCTGCCTGGGCTTACTTGCTAACTGCATGTTTTCATATTCAAGGGTAGGTTTGCATCCTTCTTTATTAGTATGGATAACATCTGTGAATTTGACAAGAAAACAGTCTATGAATACAGTGAATAAATTAAGACCAAACGTCTTCACAGTGTATCAGTAATGAATAACATCTTCCAAGGAAAAAGAAGGCTGTGGAGACTTAATAACTTACTAAAAAGGAGTCTTTGCATAGCTAAATGTGATGAAATAGGTTGTAAGCATTTCAATAAAAGCTTCTAAAAGGAGTTAAATTACCAATGGAAAAAATGTTCTACTTCTTGCCCTCCATTCCCTTTCTCCGTATAATACTACCTCAGTTTCAACTAATTTTCACTTTCTAACGTAAATTTAGTTCATACATTTCCTAATTACATGCAGTAACTTCCTTATTGCTGCATTTTAATTACAGAAGTTCAGGTGCTGACTTTGAACTATTCTCATAAATATTGACCTACTTCCATGTTACAGATTCCAGTGGAAGGGTAAGACACTCTCACATGACCATGGTTTTCATGAAAATGTCTCTAACCCTCAGGAAGCCAGGTCTCCTGAATATACTAGGCAAGGCCTGGCTCTATAGGTTTTTTCCTTGTCTTGACTTCTCACTGCTTTTGCCTCAGATTTGTTTTGTCAATAATTTTTAAGAACTATAAAAGCAGTGGGATTGGATGACCATAGTGACCTTTTCTAAATTCAGAATGAATGAGTCTTTGAGACAGAGGACTAAGAGAATCTGAAAGGGAAATTATGCTGCCTTCCAGCAGAGGTAAATCTATATTACAGTCAATGGTGGGATTGCAGCAGAGAAAGACAAATGTCTTTGAATAGTGGCAGTAAAGGCCTACATAACATAGCAAGGTCTTGCCACCACATCCATGGAGGTTTCTTTGGGGATGGGAGATGGATACTTGGAAAAAAGATAAATTAGCACTATACTACTAGAGAAAAATAATTCTTTAGTCTCAGAAAAGGAGTTGGTTTCCTTAATTTACATATTATTTTCATAAAATAGATTATTATTTCATATTGTGACAGATGAAGATGAAAAGTAATGCCAAAAGGGCAAAAGTGAACCCTCGTTGTATAATCTGTCTACTACCTGTGCAAAGCTGCTTGACTGCTCTTTCCAGTTCCCTTGCACTTACAGTTCAAAATGAATGTTGATGAACCATGCAAAATCCAAAGAAAATAGGAGACTGAAAGCTATATATTATTGTAAAAAGTCTTCAGAGAAGTTCAGAAATTTCAAAGGTTAAGTGGTGCCTTGTTTGGACACTCTTAAGACATGGGAGGAACCAAGCTGATAATCAGAACTACAAAACAAAGTCTAAAAACAACACAAAGTTGATGCCGGGTACATTCAGAGTATATATATATATATATGTGTGTGTGTGTGTGTTTTGTTTTGTTTTGTTCTGTTTTTTAATAATGAAGACAATCACTGTAACTAAATATAATAATTCACAAGTAGCACCAATGGATTGCCCATCACTAGAATTTCTTGACTAAGCATTGACCTGCTTTTTCTGAAGTTTCTCACAGACCCTAATCTAAGGATGTCCTAGATTGGTTCTTTCCAATTTTGTAATTCATGTCTTTATGAAGAATCATTCAACAGTCAAAGAAAAGTTAGTTATTAATTTAATTTGTTTATATAAGATCTTAAAGTCCATTCAGCGAGGGAGTAGCTGCATCTTTTACTGAGAACGTATCTTTAAGTCTCATTTTCCTTTTATTTGTTTTCTTGCCAATCTGAATATAGCAAAAACAGATGTTAAAGAGCTGGAATTTTTGTTTGAACTGAAAAAGGGCCAAAAATTCTCCTAACAATGAAAATTACATTCATTAATATTTGCCAAAATTCTTGAACCACACTTGCTACTGTTTGACTCAATTTATTAATAACTGACAAGCACTCTAGCAAGGTTTTCTGGCAAGAATGAAACAAAGGAAATGAGCCAGAACAAGTATAATCAAGAAATGTAAATAAACCTTAGGATAAAAACATGATATGTTTGAACTAAGTATGAAATATTGACAGTTTCCTCCAGGAACTCTGCAGGTGGAGGAAGAAACTCAGAGATCTTCTGTGGAGAGGCGGGAAAAAGAAAGACAAATCTTCACAGGGGAACAATGGGATGGTCTCACCCACTCTGTCAAGCTCTTGTCATTGCAAATGGCTCAGCACTATGTTCTGGCATTTCGGAGTTACAGACTGTCTTCTGTGCTTTCAATTAAAAATGATTTTAAAGGATTTTAGACAGCACATGTAGTTCTGCAGACACTGTTTTGCAGTTATTTCATTTAAACATCTCTGTGATGAGACAGAGACTCAGTCATTTTAAAGGCAAAGACTTTTCAAGAGGGCCCGAGGTATGAATTATTTCTATTCACCACAACTTCATCCAGATTTACCAGGTTTTACAAATGCTTCCTGACATCTTGCTGGTGTCATAGTTACCCTCACCTATCTGAATTTCTGTAAGAAACTGTAAATTCTGCAAGTGCAACAATTCTGATTTTTTTTGAAGCTTGCCTGAATGCACGATGAGTTTTGTAGCTGATAGCTAGCTAGCTGAAGTTAAGTTTTCAGGGTGTAGTAGTCTGCAGTTCACTTTACTTTGTAGCTTTTCCCTAGATATCACTCCAGAGTCCTCCTCTATTACATCTCTTACTCCCTTTTGATCCAGTGGGCTGGCTTTTGATGTACCACCTGCTAACAGCTAGCCCCAAAAGTAACTGCAAAGGGGAGGTGCCAACCCACCTGGGGTTTTATTCTTGTGATGAACTTATAGGGTCTGTTTGTAAACTCAATTCTGGGTGCTTGGGTCAGCAACAGAGCTGACTTCAGTGGCACTCTAGATAAGGAAAAACGTCTCAAACAGGTTTTATTGTACATGTGTCATAGAGGAACATATTTTAAAAATAAAAAAACTCCAATGTTTCTTAACCTTTTCTATGCTCAGGCTAAGTTTATAGTGCTAAACTAAATGGTGAAGGCCCATTCTACACTCATGAAGTCAGATGACATGGCATAACTCAAATTCTCATTCTGTTATACTCACTCGAAACAGGAGGCCACATGGAAAGTGGCTGTTGGGACAGGCAAGACCCAAAGCAAAGCACCGTCTGGAAGAATGCTTGCTGGTCTGCTCCACACTCTGCCAGAAGTTCTCTTTGCTGCACATGGGTCAAACATGACCAAGCTTAAATCACCTTCAGCCCTAACAGCCACTAGATAGAGCTGATGCAGCTCTTGTAAGCATACAAGAATTACTCTAAACCTGCCATTCAGCCTGCACATCGACAGAAATGCATTGGGTCAGAGGTACTGGTGTGAACTGGTCCACTTTCGAGGCTACTCTTCCTCTAGAAATACCTCCACTGGCTTCAGTGGAGTCCCAGTAACGATGAGTTTCACCAAACAAATTCACATCCATTCACACTCTTATATACAAAAAAATGTTTGCTGGCATCCCAGCTCTAACTTTATTCTGGAGCAATTCAAATGTGCAGTTGATTTATCAAATCCATTTTGGTTATTGACAGGATATAGAAAGGTAGCAGTGAATGTGGACAGCAGTTCAAAGCTGTTCCAAGCACACAGTCAAACAGCAATAACAAGGTGATTCCTGTATCATGTATCTTTTGAAACTCCTCCACCATAAATATTTCACAGGGTGCAATCAGAACCAATTTTTGAAAACCCACTGAATTTAAAACATACACTCTACAATGGATTGATATTAAGATTAGAATTAAGGAAAGTTGGAAACTATAATAATTTAAACACAATTTATAAGCCTAATTTCCTGCATGTCACTCCCAGATAATAAAAACTTTTCTTTTGACTTGGAAAAGCTGTGGAAAAAAAAAAAAAGTTAATTTAAGGCTCATTAGTTTATTTTTAGTAGCTTAAGATCTGAGGGATTTGAAAACATTTCCCTTTTCTAATAGAACATGCCTTCCTGTATACCAAGGATGTCCACTGACCTCACTCCCTCCTGGAAGGTGCCACTGATCCATGACAGAAATCCTGTGAGGGCTTTGAAAGCTAAATAGGAACCAGAAAAAAAAAGTATTGTCATGCTTAGCTGATTATAACATTGGAAATAAGGTTCGACTGTGAGTTTGTGGGGAGAAGGAGTAACGCCTGAAACAAACAAGCACTTCCCGTGTTTGCCTGGAAGAAGCCAATCTTCCCTCCTCTTATATAATAAGAACATTACTCCGTAATTTGCCAGTAGCTGAAAGGGATTTCTGTTTTTAGCTCTGGATCTGTGGCAACTGTTTTGTTTTAAATGAAAATTAACTGGGAACATACAGCTAAAAAACCGTTGAGCCATAATTGAAGTGCATTAATGGTAATTACTTCTTTCTTTCACTCGTCATTTTGACAGAGAAATCCATTACTCCTCCATCTCCATGTTTCCACAAATTACTCTTCCCCATGGATGTGTAGTAACTGAAGGAAGTAATGGCTTTGTTCTATACGTTTTTCTTCAGTGCAATGCTGTTCTCCCTGTGCTTCTTTCCCTGGGGATACAACTGAAAACATCAATAAAATGTATAAACATTTTACTACTTTGATAAGCATAAGATTAAAAAAAAAAAAAAAGGCACCAAGTATTGAAGTGAAACTGTAAATTTCAGTTATTAGGAAATGTAACATGTTTGGTATTGCTCATAGCCATAAATTAATTGTGCGGATTTATTTCAAACTGCTTGTCTTGCCGGTGAGAGACACTTTCCTGAGACGGTAATTTCAGTAGGTAAGATCATTTTAAGGGTTTTATCACTTTGAGCACATTTCCATCTCTCAGCTCAGGATCTTTTCCAATGTGCTCTGGCAGTCAAGGAAACTGAATTATCCCCAAAGGTCCAAGGCGCAGTTGCTTCACTTCTTGGTTAATGAACTTTTGTGGAATAGTGTAAGGAAATATTTATAAAAGATGTAGGGAAGGTCTCTATTGCTATTCAGAAACAGCTATTTTACAGATAGAAGAAATCTGTAACTGAAATAAATTTCCTTGCACTGTGGATGAGGCGCTATGAGATGAATTTTATATGGGAACTAACCAAAACTTGTGTGTCGGTCTCAGGATATGAGCACTTGTCTTGGAGATACTTCCAGTCCTGTGGATAGATCAAATATGGCAGAAGCCATATATGGCAGAAGCTGTGATACTGTGATACTGTGATACTGTGAAGCCAACAGCAATTTCTTCATTTGCATTTGAGGCTCTTGCAAAAAGTTTTGATTTGAAGTAGCAATAAAATGTCAACTATTTTTTAAGTCTTCACATTAAGAAACAGATTAACCACAGAAGATAATTCCTGGCTATTTATTTAATCAAAATTAAACAAACATTTAGATGTTTTATTCACTTTATTCATTTGTTAAACATAGTGATACAATCTTAAAATTAATCGGTTTTCTACAACAATACCACCTCAGTCCCTGAGAATCCATCACTTTAGGTTTTTCCAGGCCTATAGTGAAGTGCTTTAGAAGGAAAAGTTCTTCTTCCCTTTGCCACAGATTTTCTCCTATTTTTGCAACTTTCAGCACTGACAATTCTGCAATGATAAATGCGAACTGTTCAGATTATGTCACCACAGATATACTTTAATTGTTTCTGTATCTGAATTTGTTTATATAGTTCCATAATTTTTCACATGGATATTAGCTTTAGAGATGAGAAACAGATATGTAGAAAAAAAAAATAATTAAAAAAGTGGGGATAAGTCTTTTGGATGCCTAATTGAGTAATTTGTATTAATTTCAATAGGAAATAGATGTTTTTGTTTAGTTACTCAAACATAGTGTATATATACCTTGCAGTGTCTTGTGTAAGAAACAAGTCTTTGACTTCCTTATTTTCAGAAACTGAAGATTTTGTAGAATCTATTAGTTGTTTTCCTGTGATATTCTATGAATGGCATTATAATGAAGTAATACGAAGATATTTCTTAGATGTTCTAGAATTACATCATTTTTCAGGTTGAAATTACTTAGCAGAATTCATTATTTTCTAAAAATCATACTTCCTGTTCCATGGACATAAACCTCTGGCGGTATGAAGAAACAGGAACAGAGATCTGAAGTTTATCCTGCGATTCAAGTAATGTCAAGGAAAAGAAAGCATATTGTAATACTTGGTCATCAGAATGATGACATGGGTTAATGACTTAGGTTTTTTGGGCTTTTTGGTGCAGTCTCTGCTGCATCAAAAATGGTCTGCTTTCAAAAAAATCCGATCTCATGGTAGTTCTTCTGGCCTTCCAATCAACAACGTTCACCTGAAAAAAACCAACCAACCAAACAAACAAAAACCAGTTTTGTAAACCAATATATAACTGAAAAAAAGGGCACTCCTAATCCAACCCTGAAATGATTGGCCCAAAATATCCCAGTAGAACAATGATTTTACAACAATATTAGAAAGAAAAAGTAAAGAGAAAATAAGAAAGGAGTTAAGAAAATGTTACCCAGCTGCAACTGCAAGCAAGAAAATTATAAGCGCAGGGATGGCCAGGACCTCAGGACAGTGTCAGCTAAATCTGTGTTAATCCTAACAAATACTCTGGCGTTCAAAGATCTCTGTTGCTTGCCTGGGGAAACTGTGGAGTCACAAAGCGAGCTGCTCTTCAATGTGCTGCCTATTGCAAAAACATTTCTTAACACCCATTTTCAGTTCCCTTGTCACAGGATCCTTCCATTACCAATTTTCTGTCTCTAATGGGCATGGAGAGCTGAGTGTTCTCTTCTTGCTTTTGCAGGTATGTTCCTCACAGTCTTATCTTTAGACCAAACGACCTCAGTAGACGTATGTGTTCTTTCTAAATCTTTTAAATTTGTTTCTAGACTTCCTATGTTAGTACCAATAATTTAGGCAAGATTCTCTCAGTACATCATGTCTTTTTAGTTAGACCAGACATCTACTTTTAGCTGGTTTGACCAGAGGCAGAAACAACTCTGAACCAAAATGTGGATCACGTAGCTGCCTGGTAAATGTCTACACCATTTCACACTCCTTCATGTACCCAACCAGACTCTACCATCTGCTTTAAGCATGTGTTTTACATGTATCGTTGTCCTCACATATGTATGCACATTGTAATTTTATCTACAGTAAAAGAGTAGAGGATGGTTGGGTTGATTTGTTTTCAACTTGTGTCTTAAAGTTTTAACTCTTGTAAAGGGGGAGCTGGTTACCCTAAGTGAGCTCTCAAACGAACATAGTTATATTGCTTTGAGGCACCATGTGAGGTGGAATACCAGTTTGCTGAATGCCTCCTTGAGTGAACCGGGAAGGTGTCATTCCCAGAGCAGGTGGTACTGCAGCATCTGAGTCCTGCTGAGAAGTCAGAACCTCTAAAATTTTGAAACATATCTTAGTAGGTTATGTATTTGATTTCCATCTGACCTTATTTATTTCCAAAATTTACAAGGTTATTTTCAAATTCTTAATTAAATCAAGGGAAATTGGATGCCTTAAATCTGAATCTGAGGGTGGTGTTTTTGTAAATCCTCCAAACTTCTTTCAAAATCTTTCGGTATCAAAATTTTTCTCCTCATTTGACTCCAAGTTTTTGAAGCCTGTTCTCTCAGTGACAACAGCAAAACTAGTGATTCAGTAGAGTTGGAGTAAATGATCATACAGTAACTATCTCATTTCCCAAATGTACATAACTTGGTAACATATATTTCTTTCTGGTGAAATATGATCAAGTTATTTTCTTGTTTTAAGAGAGATACCTTTTTTAATATTTCTCTATATATACACTGATATAAATAAAGATGTTATTCTATCATAATTTTCCTCTTTTACATTGTGCCTCCTTGCTTTACACACTTTTTCTTCACCTACTGTAGTTTCTACAGGAAATCAATTTCCTCCCACAGTCGCCCACAATCCTTCTGTCCAACAAAACAATACAAGCTCCATTACATCATTGCATCAATTAAATAGAAAATAAAAAAATAAATATGAATTGCAACCTTTTCGTTGCAGTGTATTCAGAGCAGACTTCTGACACCTAGTTTAGCAGGACCCATTTCCACAGTATTTAACCATTTCAATGTTTTGATCTCTTCCTCAGCACATATGCAACCTACTAACAAGGACACTGGAAGACTGTGAACAAATAGGGACTGGAACTGAGCTCCCAAATCCCAGTTACTTTTCAAATCAGCAGAGGATTTTTTTCTGTAAGTTGAAGTACTTGTATTGCACCTTTCTGTATTGAAGTGAACTACAAATAAAGGTTCTGTTTATTTTGCAGTAGAGAGAAAGCTTAAAGACTTCCTGTGATATCTTCCACTGATTGCAATAGATAAAGGAAAATCGACCTCTTGAAAGATAAGCTAAAGTGAGGGGCTGACTTAAAGTATTATCCAATATTTTAGGGAATGTTGAAAACAGATCTTAAACTGGATTCATGTCACCTAGCTTCAACTGCCTAAAGGCTACATGTTTACTCCAAGCTTGTCATCTAGGCTCCTTCTTATAACTGGTAAGTCCTCTGAGGGTATGAAATGAGGTTAATCCAGCTCAGGGACTTCAGTAGGTTTGCAATTGCTGTTGAGTAATTATGTCTGCTAGTTACTAAGAAGGGTCAGAAAAAAATCATATCCCTCTACACCTACCAGGGCTTTACAAGGCCACTGTACAGATACTCTCAGATATGTGACTGTCCGACACAGTTGCAGAGGGCCTGTTTGTCCAAGGTAGAAATCACCTGAGATGGGTGAACGTCTGAGGCCTGAAGTTGCTGCTTTGTTATTTCAATGCCCAGTGCTGATGCAATAATTTGGGGGGTTTTTTTGAGCTCAATCATATAGTATAACTGCTGTTACCTGTTGATTTATACTGATGGTTCTTAAAGACAAGGCCTGTTACTTGGCTGTTTGTCTGTATAGGTCATTGAACTGCTAAGAAGTGTTCAGTGTCCCCTGATTCACAGGCTGATCATCATTGTCTCTGCCATCTACTTTTATCTAATTCTCTCCAGTTTTATATGCAGACTACAAACTCTTAGATAAAACTTCCTAGATTGAATATCATAGAGTACATGAAGTGCAAGTTCTTGACTGAAGGTACTGTCATGTCTTTAGTATACAACTCAGCAAAACAACCATATGAGCATCATAGATTTGGTAGATGCAAAGGGGTAAGTCTGTTACAAAATTCCTTCTAAAACTCCAGTGGCTAGAAATTTTGCAAGGGAACCTAAACATTTAGCAGGCTTTGCTCTATGTCCAGCATGTGAATTGTAGCACTGGGAGGTTAGTTGGAATGACAGCGAGTACTAAAGCATACTTCCAAATCTGCGTAAGATTTTTAACATATGAGGTTAAGTCCTAACAGCAGGTAAATCTATGGTAGACTGTGAATATTGTGAAACCATCTGCTTATGAAACACAAATGTCATACTGGTGCATTCTTGACCATTCAGATAAAAGAGAAAAAAATATCCCCTTCCTCACCCTCTCTATAGTAAGTTTCAAAAAAACCTAAAATCCCTTGACCACAGGAAAAATAAAATCTTGGTTCTGTCACCAAAACTGTCTTATACTTTGCACTTGACAATTATTTCCTTATAATCTAAACCTCTCCTGCAAATCCTGTAACAACAAGCACAAAAAAGAAGCTGATTTAATGCACCAAGTGTGTTTTGTTCCCTAGCATGAGATGAATAAAATTTAACGTTTCTGGAGGTCAAAACCAACACATTGTAGCAGGCTTCTTGTAAATCTTTTAGATAAGTTTAGGATGGCTGCTGTTATTTTTGTAACCGTCCTTTGAACCATAACTTCCTTATCAGGTACTTCATATTCTACCTCAGAGACATAAAACTCCCAAAAGCCAAACTACTTCTTTCAGCTCTTTTACAGTACAAAGCAGCCATCCAACCATCCCTAGGGTCATGCAATATTGTTACCTTTTGCATCAGTATTTCAGAACACAGAGCTCATCCCTTATAATTTTTCATAGTTAAATTGACAGAATCTACCTGAAGGAGCCAGAGGCTGCAGTTTATTTCAAATGAGGGCACAGGGGCACACACAGATTGGCTGCCAGCTCAGCTGTAAGCCTTGATATAAAGCCATGGTATCATAGCATCCATTATGTGGCTAATACAGTGTTCAGGGCAGAGAGCTAAGCTTTAAAATAAGTTGGGCACTGAAGAACTGGCTTTAAGAGAAAGCTGAAAATGAAAAACTCAAAAAGGGACCTATTAAAGCTTCATCGTAATTTTGTACATGCGGTTCTGTGACTAATATTTTTATAGCCTATATGAATTCATGCATGTTTTGGGTGTTTAAAAGACTGGATAATAACCAGGTAAACATTTTACAATGGGGAGCTAGAAATTATCAATTTTCCTTCTTTCTAGGGTTACTGTGAACCCAAATGTATTGAAAATAATAAAATGTACAAATACTATAGGGCTGGAGGCCACAGGATTGTCTCATTATATTGTCATATTGTGCAGAAATCATCATTGTATTATTCACTCATAAACTAATGCTACACTCTGGACAGCTTTTGCTTTATTTCTGTAAGAAAAAAGAATATATAGCATTTTTACCTAGTCTTAATCACTTCCCTCACAAAAAGAGTTCCAAGAACAGTAAGCAGGACAAGTTAAACAGGTCTGTGACCCTGGTCCAGAATAAAACCAACCCCTTTAATCTCAAGTGGTTGCTCTCTGTCCAAAACCTGAACCCTACCCTCTTGGCTTCTTGGTATTGCTTCAGCAGTCTAGAGAGGGAAGAACTCCCCTAGACTATGCATGTAATTTCTTCCATCCTAGCTTGTCTTCTTGGAAGCCAGCAGGTAGATTTGAACCCCCCCAGGTTCAGGCAAGTTAGGCTTCCACCTCTGTTCTAGATGAATAATCCAACACCAGGCTAATAAGCAGGCAATGTATGTTCCTTTCTTCCTGTGGCAATGTTTTGGGCAGAAGTGGCCATCATTGCCTTCTTCACCTTTTAGTGAGCCCCAGGGTTTTAAGTCTCACGAAGCGCTGAGTGCGTGTACCAGGTTGGATTCTCTGGACAACTTGGCTGTCCTCATTTGTGCATCCCAAATGGTTTTAGGTAACTACTAGGTACTTAAATTCTCATCAAATATTGGTGTCCCTGTCACATTAAAAGGTAGTACTAGCTTTTAATTGTCTAATAAGGTTTCTAAGCAAACATCTCAGTGCTTATGTGCCATCTGGTCCATCAGCAGGTAGGTGGGGTTTGTTTGAAAGTTCAGCCTTTTTCTGGAAAAGCTGCACAGTAGGCAAGTGACTGCTATTGGGTTCTCACCTTGGCCTTTTAAACAAATTTAGAAACTTTGCTGTGGTTGCTACCTGACTTCAATGTGCAGAAGTTCTATGAGTACTTACTCAGCACTGGGGGTTTGTTTAGCTTAAGGTATTAACTGAAATCCAAAACTTCTCCATAGTTCCCACTAGAAACATAATGGTATTTTTCGGCAGAAATGACAAATGACAGTCACCTTATTCATTTCAAAAAGCAGGAATGTGACTGTGATATTTTTAACATTCTGGGGTAGTAGAGTGGGAGATAGATTTGCCAAAGCTACTTATTTTACAGGGTGACATTTAACATGAACAGGTTAGCAAATGGCTTGAATTTGTCTAAAAAGAGAAAACTTGAACTGTGACAAGTAACATCCCAGCAGAGATAAAAGGAATGTTTAAAATTGGTTTCATTAAACTGCAATTATGACTTGTACTTTTGGTTCTCAGTAGCTTCAGGGAGACTTTTGTAATGCTTGCCTTCCTCCCCCTCCCAAATAAAGGAATTCGAAGGACTAGTACTTTAAACTGGGAAAAGGTAAATAACTTACAGTTATGCAGCCATGAATTTGCCTCAGATCTTGTAATTTTTAATTTATCCTTGTATATCAGTCCATGACAAGAATCTCAGACTGCAGGAATCTGCAGAAAATTCATAGAAGTAACTGTGCCTGTGTATACAAGAGTGGTTTAAATCATATGTTTAATCCGTACCCATCTCCTGGAATGTCTTGAAGCCAAACATATCCCTTGGTATAACAGTTTCTACCTCCAGATTGCACTGCTTACCAAGAATAACTGAAACAGCTATGTGTCCTCTGTTTCACAACTACACCCACTTCTCCCACAAAACCTGGCAAAGCCAGTTCCAAGTCTCACACCAACCCAGCGAGAAGGGGGAAACCTCCCATGACCAGCTTCATGTTCAGTTTCTTGAATACTTTCTACTGTGATACTCATCCAGAGAAGTTTATATACAAAGCAAGATTAACATTTAGATGTCAAACATGTCTGGCATATACAACTGAAAACAAGCCATTAAGTGGCCAGAAAACTATGTGTGTTGATTGCTTAAATGCAACACAAACTGTCCACATAGCTGCCTTCACTTTCAACCATAGGCAACACTCAGCACCTTACAAACCCTCTGCACTCCAACAGGTTTTACCTGAAATGAACTCAGTTGCAGCAGAAAGAAAAGTCATCATAAACTCACACTGTACTGCTTGCAAAGAGTGATTCAAAGAACAGCTCAATCTGTTCTTAGCTGGAACAAATTGTTCAAAGAATCAGACTGGTTAAAAATTTCATGCGACTTTAATGCAGAGTGAATAATTCCCCAATAAAGTGCCTTTTTTTTCTGTCATTCACTACACCTATTTTACTTATGCATAAATGATAAACTACATATTAGGCATCTAACCATGAAAGTTATGCTCTCAAGGAATAAGTTAAAGATATCTTTTCTCAGTTGCTGTCTAATCCAAGCTCTTCAGAGGTGCCAAGGCTGCAGGTAACTAAAGAAAGGGATACAATGCACTATTCTGCCTATAGGACCCTGTCAACAAATGCACATGGTTTTGCATGTGTTGGAGGGTGTTTCTCTGTGTCTCAGATTATTCCAGCTCCATTTGCAGTTTGCAATTAGAGAAGGAGTTTAAAATGGAAACATCTTGCGACTGAGCAGTGGGGGCAATGGAAGTCTAGAGATTTCTTTGGATCATTACACTATTTATTAAGCTATAACAAAACATTACTATCTGCACTGTTCAAGACAGAACTGGAATCAGCAAAGCAGGGATTAAACCTGAGTGGCTGAATTGATAGAGGTTGATAAAAAAACCTAAAAAAGAGCTTTGAGAGAAAAAAAAAGTGCTATCAGGGAAGCAGCATAAAGTAAGATTTCTTGGGAAGCAGGGAAGAACAGTTCAGTTTAGGAACCAGGCATGACCACAGTTCAGTCAATAACTCTTTGTTTGACACTTTTTCCCTTTATTCTACGAATCAACTCATTTTCTGAATGCATTTTCCATTCTGAAGTATGTGATGAACTACTCATGGATAGTGAATGATTTTTCTATGTGTTTCTGGAGTTATATTACATTTATAGGCACTGTAAAGTCAATATATTCTCTGAAAACTCTAAAATAGTGAGTTAAATTGGGGAATATGCTGGTAGAAGTTCATTTGCAAAAACCTTCCATCGTCAATCTATTCTGGCAGACCTGTACAAATGTGTGAGAATCCTTGAAAAAAGTCCAGTACTGACAACTTGAATTATTTTTTCTAATTTCAAGTGACATCACAGGTTTTCACCCATGTGCATAAAAATATCAAATGATTAACATATGGGCAGGCCAGATTCCAGACAACAGTCTTTGGGAATATTTTCTTTAAGATAAAACAGCCCAATTGTCAGTTATTTTAACAGGATTCCACTTTGTTTGATATGTGTTAACACAGATTATGACTTTTTTTTAACTATAGCTTTTACATATTGTAAGCAAACTTTACATATTGTGTTGCTTGGAAACCGATAAAAAACCCAGTCAAACATAATTAGTAAGAACTGTCCAGTTATACACAAAAATACTGTTAAAATAATGTGAATTGAATACAAATCTAGCTCAGCTTTGTTTACAAATTATAATGTGTCACTTTAACTTAGATATGCAGCTGGTTTAATAGAACTATTGACAATTAAGATAAAATTATAATAACTTTCTTTACCTAAGACACTGAAATACAGGCTGCAGTTTATTGTGGTTTTAAAAGACACTTTGGTGAACTTTCTGTTTTCTAGCTAATTTTATCTGTTTATTTGTTTGTTTGTTCTTCCTCATTTGAGAAAAGAAGAAAAATGTCAATAGGATAGAAGGGTCTCAGGAAGGTTTTCTGGAAGACCTAGAGGAAAATTCAATTAAGAGAAACACATTGTCTGTGGTCTCACCTTTCTTTTGGACATGTGAAATCAAGTAAGTTTAGGGAACAAAATATTCAATGTAATTTCATCTCCTAATTCTTATGAAAATTGAACTAAAAATTAGATAGACAATTGAAATTCTATCAGAAATGGTATTTTCCTAGAAATTAAATAAAAACAAACAAACACACACAGCACAAACAAACAAAGAAAAAACCCTCAACAGCTTGGAAAAGGAAGGTGCTCATTTTGCCTGTTTTTACAAAATGAAGTTATTTAAGGACAAAGTGTACTGACATTGAAATATTATGTTCCCACTTCCCAAAATTAATATTTTGGCTTTTCATTTGGAACACTGTTTTGTTGAGAGATTTATTAGATTTTACATAAGTTAAAGAAATATTGCAAATAAAGATAAAATCACACCTAAATACTGAGCTGCATACTGAATACTGAAAATCAAATACTGTATTCTGAGCACAGAAAATCAAAACTGAATACTGAAAATCAATATTGAATATTGAAATCTGAATGTTTTAAATATTTTCTTTATGTAAATGTTGGAATTTAAGCTAAGTCAGAATTTAAACAAATTCCTGAATTACCCCACTTGTTATTAAAAATAATAATCTCAAATCTATCTATGAAAGAGAGATGCCTGCTGAAAACTCAGTAGCTACTCAACTAAAACTGTGATAACAAAGGTATGTTAGTTACAAAAACTGGTTTTGGCAGCAATCATAGAATCACAGAATAGTTTGGATAGGAAGGGACCTTCAAAGCTCATCTACTCCAACCCCCCTGCAATGAGCAGGGACATCTTCAACCAGATCAGGTTTCTCAGAGTCCGATCCAGCCTGGCCTTGAATGTCTCCAGGGATGGGGCATTGACCACTTCTCTGGGCAACCTGGGCCAGTGTTTCACCACCGTCATTGTAAAAAATGTCTTCATCATGTCTAGCCTGAATTTCCTCTCTTTTAAATTAAAACCATTACCTCTTGTCCTGTTGTAAAGTCTGTCCCCACCTTTCTTACAGCCCCTTTTAAGCACTCAAAGGCCACAATAAGGTCTTCCTGAGCCTTCTCTTCTCCAGGCTGAACAACCCCAACTCTCTCAGCCTGTCCTCACAGCAGAGCTGTTCTAGCCCTCTGATCATTTCTGTGGCCTACTCTGGACCCTCTCCAACAGGTCTGTGTCTTTCATCATGCTATAAGATAAAAATATTTACAGCAAACTTTAACACTAAATTATAAATTTTAAACTAGTCAATTCTGCCTGAAAACAAAAATAGAGAAAAACAGGGGGTCACAGCTGTGAAATCCAAGTGAAGGAAAACATTTTTGTCAGGTCTAAGTAGAAATATACTCATTAAATAACTGGGCAACAACAGTTTTATGCCATCTTGTTCTACGGCTCTAGTCAAGGTCATCACTATACATGGAAACACTTTCTAAAAGGGATTCATATTTAACTCTGAAATGCACAAACATTTGCATGCCCCGGTCGTCATGTGTATCTATATATATCTGTGTTTGAGTGCATGTACTCTGTCGAAAATGTGTTTGATCTACTATCTCTACATCAACTGTGGGTTGTGATGAATCCTGTACTGTTTCATAATGACTATTCTGCCTCTACTTGGGATGTCAAATAGCCATTATACGCAAGCCAAACTCAAAGATTAAATGAGGCAATTTCATGGCCTAACTACTGTATTAATGCTATGGTCTTCTCAGGACAACTAGAACACTATTCATATTTAAAGATATAAGTAATAAAGCTCTTTGAACGTCACTATTGCCAGCAGCGTGGGAGCAACAGAGTTATTGAATGCTGAATGCATTTTTTGGGGAAGAGGAAGGCTTGTGACCTCTCTGCCTTCACAGTGCCACTATACGCCCAGGAAAACCTACTCAAAGGGCTTCCGATGCAAAAAACATAATTGTGGTGTATCTCTGTGAATGACAATGACATTTGGCTAACTTCTACTGAGCGTGAGCTCCAGTGTGACTTTTAGCAATTTCAGCGGAGTCTTCAGTGCAGAGGACTCATCCAAGGGAGAAAAATAACAGAGATTTTTTGTCTTCTGTGCCATAGAATGAGGAAACAGGTTGTGATCCCAGTAGTGTGACCATAAACATTCTCTCTAGCTTCAGTAACAGAGGCATTTGGCCTGTTGGTATGAAAATCCTCATTGTAATCACATTGCAACTAATAGATGTTCAGATTTCCTGCTTGTTCCTTATCTTACACGACATTGGAGTCTCTCTCTTTCTATTCAGACTTCTTATAGCCCAAAGCCAAAGAAGAGGCAATGGCAGATAGTGAGAGCATCACACTTACAAATCATGTGCCTCCGCACATGCCTCCAGTGCTGTCTTCAGCATTGATTTTACACTAGTTCTTATTTCTAGAAATATTAGGCAGGATTTTGTTTTCATCTTAGAAAACGATCTTTGTAAAGGGCATCAACCTCTTGATTTTTTTACTTCAGTATGAAACTGCACTGTTTCCTCATGTGGGAAAATTTAGAATTTTTTTTTTTCCTACCATTTATATATTTAGGGCAATGTTTTCTTTGCAGATCTGTGGAAATGACTCAGAGGTCAACGGGAGCCATGTGCAACCATGGATAGGATTGGTTTCTTAATGCAAAATTATAATGGACTATTTTATTTTTCTTCCTTTAACTCTGAACATTATCAAGTAAAAAAAGAGATCTCCTTTACCTTTTAAGTTCTTAGGACAAACATCTCATGTTTCCTTAATGAGTTCTTAGCTTTAGTAGCATAACACCATTGCACAGAAAGAACTCTTCAATTAAGAGATCGACCTTAACATGTTTTACTTGAGCCACTGTTACATTTCCCTTCTACTATTCATTTCTACTGTATGTATTGTCTAGACCTACCCACAATACGCTCAACTGTTTGTACAGTAAAAGAAGTCCATTTTTCCAATAAAGATAAAAGAGGGGTGGAGGATAGAATAAACCAGCTGGTTAAACTAACTGTTTATGCAGATCCCTCAAAGGACATTTTTTCACAGTAGACCAAGCTCTCAGTTTAAGTCTGCAGATGAGTTCCTCGCACACTGCTTAGATAGGGGAAAAAAAAAAAAAGGAAAAAAAGAAAGAAATTCAGCATGTTGCCAGACATCAACAGATAAAACAAATGAAAACTTACACAACATTTGCCCTGTACAGGGACATGTTCCAACACAGACTTGCTTTGCTTTGACATTTGAAGTTACAGCTAACACTAGAAAGCAGCAAAAAAAGTCTGGAATGATTTAGGGAAGCCAAGTCCAGATCCAAGGAACAAAGATCTCCATGTGAAGACTGAAAAGAAAGAAAATATGTGCTACAATCTGGGCTGAACTTTCATCTTACAAGCCTTGAAATCTCAGTTCTAACCTACAGGCTAGACCAATTAACTGAGCTCAAACCTCCAGCCTATTTTTGCTTTCAGGATTATTTTCTGCATAAGCAGTCCACTGCACGGTATCCAGTGCGAGATTTTCCTTCTTGGGTGACTGTACAACCATCACACAGTCAGACTAAGCCTATTCTCTTGTCTTTACAGGTTTTATTTTTGAAGTAAAGTTGCCCAGCCTCAACAATAGAGAGGATGATGTTCCACTAGCACTGGCTTATAACTGGATAATTTTTCAATAAAGTGAAAAAGATTATTCTGGATCCATTCAGACTGAGGAAGAAGCAAAATCCAGGTCAACGTGCTAACTGTCAGTATTTTGTAACCGTCAGCTATTCCCTGAGGAGAGAACTCAGGCTTTTTGCCTATATAAACGCCCAGCTGAGGTGCATGATGACCAGTAGTTTCACTCTCCGAATCTCAACTTGATAGGGCACTCAGCTCAGGGAGGCATTTACAGACCCTGACTTAGGAACAAGGCAAAAATTTAGATATATTGATTTGATTATGTTTTCGGATGATTGTTGTATGCTCTTTTTCAGGCTTTTAACTTACTCCTCTCAGACTTATTTAGTCTAGGTCAAGAAACTGAAAGATAATTAGTAGCACAATTTAAAGCACAGGACTGCTGAGATACTGTGCTGGTGGAGAACACAGGTGTGCATATGACAGAAAGGCATCCTGCTATACCAAATACTGCTAGCGCTCCTTATTCTGTAATATACTGTGTCTTGCTTTGTCATTCTCAGAGATGATGCAAACTGAAATAATTTGATATGTTATTAAGAGCAATATTGTTACTGGATTGTGTTGTGGTGACTGAGGGTTATGGAGCCATAGCCTGGCAGGCAGGGCTAAATGCTGTATTAGCAGCAAGTAGATCTAGACCTTTGTCTGTCTGCTTGAAAATTTATTGCTGTAAAATAGCACACATTTATGACCACCACTGTTTCAGGCCATAAATAGAATAAGAGATTATTTCTCAGTATTCTTTAAAAATTTCTCTTCAGAATTTATTAGATCAAATTCTTTATATTTAGTATTTTAAGAAATTTAAATCTAACTATTTAGTATTCTTTAGATTTCATTGACTTTTTTTTAGTTCTTAGTAGCATTTATGTGATGGTTTTTGTTAATAAAAGGAATTTGCTGATCAGCATCATTTGCTGTTGACTAGCTTCATTTTCAGTTTTATAATACAAAGCTTCATTTTAACATTTACTGACTGAACACGTTTTGGAGGAATTCTGCTGCTTTAACCTGTTATTTCCTTCATGGATCCCAGACGATATAAGAATCCTGTAGTCTGACTGCTGTTTAGTCCATTGAGGAATTTGCCTGGATGTGGTGCACCTACATCTGGAGGGTATAATGCTCAGTTCCTCGGCTGTGGTGGTGCGGATCTTGGTTTGGTGTTGTGTCCTTTGGATGTGCAGGGACAACAGATCTCTCCCAGCTCGCTTTCTGTGCTGTGCCAGGTGGCAAGGTTGTGGTCTGATCTCCAGCAGCTGTGCCCAGGCTCTGCTGGTGCTGATGTGTATCACTCCTGTCTCCACCCTGTCACCCCAGCCTATGTGTTTGATGGAAGCTGGGACAGAGGCAAGAAATTGTGAATTCTGAAAGAGATTTCTGTGTCTTCTGTTCTCACGTTGAATCCAGATGACTTATACAAATTCATTATACTTTTTGCAGCGTCAATACTAAGCAATGGAAATAAAAATACTTTTCAAGAAATAAAGACTGTTTTTTCCCTCATCACCACACACATGTTATAAGGAGGGTTGAAGGGTGGCATCTCCACTGAGTAACTCATTGCACAGGATAAGATTTCAAGACAATTCAGATGAACCACACTTCTTTTTACTGATTATAAAAGAAGCCTAGAGTGATCAGTCCTAACCTAGAGACATTGTTTTTAATTACTTCACTTTGGGCAGATGAATCTCATCATTTTGTAAAGCAAATAGATCACAGATGATCAACTGCTTCACTAGGCTGAAAAGCAGCCTTGCAGCGACCCACAGCAACTTACATTGCCAGTAAAAAAAAAAAAAAAAAGTTCTTTTTTTTTTTAATTGTGATCCACCTGCTTATTGTGAACTACAAGGTCTAGTTTTCAGATGGAATTTACATGATGCTACCACAATATTTAATTTGATACAACTCATAGCTTCTCTCCTTGACTGTCAAAGATGTGAACTAATAGGGTTTCTGAAGGTTAAAACGGAGACTAACTCACTCCTGGGCATGTTAGTGAAACACCCTGCCCGCCATCATGCTTGGAAAAAGGCAGAGTGTGCACTAAATCACAAATACCATTGTTCTTAAAATGCAGAGGCCTTTGACAACTTGTGGATTCTGACACAGCCATGGGAACATTAAAGCCAGGCTCTCAGGCTTGGGCACTCCAGATGTGCTAGAACGAATACATGGAAAACAAGGAAAGGGCACACACACGTCAGGTAACTCCACGGCACAGTGCTCCTTTGTCAGCACAGCTGCTCCGTTTACATTCACCCTGAAGGGACATGCACAGGCAACTCGGTTCTGGAAGCAAATTAATGTTTCTTAGAGCTATGGAAGTGTCAGACCTTTCCCTAATAGTCACACTCCAAACAGTTTACCCCCATGTCAAACAAAATGTTGTTCTGTTAATTAGTAAGCAAAGCGGTCTTGTTGCGCCCACCTGCAAAATGAAGGACAGTCTCAGAATAAGACTTTCAAATGTTAAACGAAATTAGCAGTCTTTCCAGGACGTGGCTTTTCACTGCAAGGATTTTTAAGATAATGTTTCAGTGAGATAATAAAATAGCTTGAAGAAAAACAAGCTCATGGCTTTGAAATAGCTTAATCTTTGCATTTATGTTTTCCTAGCGGGTAAGTTAGGACTAGAAAGTCAGCTCCCTAGTTTCATATGTCAGCTTTATAACTTCTTGTTACAACTCTAGCAATAATTACTCATAATTTTTGGTTGTAAAAATATGTGCTTCTAATCTTTCTAAGCTGTGAGCATGAGCTCACATTCACTGGGACTAATGGTGATTTTGTCATGTCAGGACACTGAGATTAATGACAGCTGATATTCAATCTTCCTCATTTATGTCTGTGAAAATAACTTGAAGCTGGAACATGCGTTTCAGCTTTTAACTCACAGGAACTTACAAAAAGCCCTGCTAGGATTATGATCTGTAAGGGGTGCTTTTTTTTATCTTCTCCTAGGACTTACCTCTGCTTTGAATAATAAGTTCACACGGTTGGGTCCTTTATCTGGCAAATATTTTGTAAGACATGTGTAATGTCTTTACATATGTTCCACATATGTATCTTATTAGAATTTATACGACCTACTGGTCTTAACAAGTTTTCATAAAAGAGCTGAAACAAGCGCCTCTGAACATGGAGCAAGCACAGTGCTTGCTTTTTCAAGTGTTCCTGGTTTGTTTTATTTGCATGGGGGGAAAAAAAACAGTGTTGAGCAAATCACATCTTCGAGAATTAACTTTCCATGGAAAGCAATGGCATTGCATCTGATTTATTGCTTTTCAGCAAAGGCTCTAAACATACCAATATTAGCCCCAAATGTTTCAAAATCAGACACTGGGCCTCATACCCTGACCAACCTAAAAATGATGCAACTTATTCAAAAAAGAAGCAATAATATTACGAGTTCATGCTCTTTGTCTTCTATCTGAGCTTCCAAGATCACCATTGGTAATATTTTCAAAACTATACTGACCAGCAGAGGAGATAATGTCTTAGGCATATGATATGTGTGCTCAGTCATGTGGTGGGTGATCAGTTGTGCCTTCCCCTTCATTCTTACAACCCCCACAACCCATACTTTGCCATTGAAGCTAACTCTGGCTAAAAATATACTTTATTTTAATGAATGAAAGCTCCGATTGTCCTAAAATAACATGAATTCCCATCAGGATCAGGGCACCATTGTACTAAGTGCTGCACAAACACAAGGAGATAATGGACCTGATTCATCCCTGAATTACTCTGGTTTCCATGGATTTACAGCTGTGCAAGTCAAAGGCAAATGTGATAATGAGCATGCAGCAAGAATGCACAGCTTAGGGCAAGTTTCTTTCTGGCCTAAATCCTTTGAAATCTGTGGAATTAAGGCAACAGATGACTTGATGCATACTTTAAGGCTACATCTACCCTACGGAACTAAATAAGACCAGACCGTGGGCCTCGGTTCAACATCGCAGGTGGCCACCCAGAACTCTCTCAAAGTACTTCAAGAGAAAGTTGAGGCTGGGAACCTGCCCAGTAGCCAGTCTGAGTGAACCCAGACTGCTTTGGAGACCAGGATAGTTTAACAGGATAAATATGGGCAGACCATGCCAACTGGCCTCAAGGGAAGAGTATTGGGTTCTGGTACTGATTACTTTACTGGTAGAACAGTCTGAAAGTCTTGTTTCTACTTGTAAGAGCTTCTGTTCACATTTAATATCAGTCTATTAGACAGGTGTTCCCAAAGCATAGTATTTGCTTAAAAAAAAAAATCTTATGCTTGTTTCTCTGACATTACTCCTTAGGTCATAGAATGATAGAATCATTTTGGTTGGAAGAGACCCTCAAGATCATTGAGCAAAATCATAACCTAACTCTGGAACTAAAATATGTCCCTAAGAACCTAATCTATACATATTTTAAACATCTCCAGGGATGGTGACTCCACCACTTCCCTGGGCAGTCTGTTCCAATGCCTGACAACACTTTCCCTGCAGAAATTTTTCCTAATATAGGATATAATAATAATAACAATAACAACAACAGCAACAATAATAATAATAATAAATAATATAACTTGAGGCCATTTCTTTTCATTTGCTACTTGGGAGAAGTGACCAACCCCCTCCATGTTACAACCTCCTTTCAGGTAGTTGTAGACAGTGATAAGGTCTCCCCTCAGCCTCCTTTTCTCCAGGCTAGACAGACCCAGTTCCCTCAGCCGCTTCTCATCAGACTTGTGCCCCAGACCCTTCAAGAGCTTCATTGCCCTTCTCTGAACCCTCTCCAGAACCTCAACGTCTTCCTGGCAGTGAGGGGCCTAAAACTGAAAACAGTATTTGAGGTGCAGCCTCACCAGCGCTGAGTACAGGGGCATCCTTTGTTCCTTTGAAGATGTGTTTTGTGCAGGATCTGGCCCTGCACAGGTGCACTGCTCCTGCCAGACATGACCAGGAGTGTGCAGGCAGTGCTAAGGCAGCAGACGTGCTGCTGTTGCTGCTGCTCCCCTCAGAAAATCCAGTCTTGGTTTCCTGTGGTTTTGCTGTTGTTTACCTTGCTGCCTTCTCAGCACCTGCCCACAGCCTGGTAATCACTGGCAGGTTCTTACCCTGTCCCACTCTCATATTTTTTTGCCTTTCTTACTCATCATATCTTATCCCAGTGCAGTCAGATCATCACATTGCACAGGTTTATAGGGCACTTAAGTAGCAAAGCCCTGGCATTTGATTCATTGATATTAAATAGTAACTCCCAATTCAACATCTATTTTTGTGGTTATTCTTACTTTACCACCTCTTCTCTCTTAAACCATGTCCCTGTGTTGTTTGGCTAAATATCTCCTCCGGAATGGGTTTGTCGAGCTCAGTCTGCTGCAGGTGTCTTTAATATCTTCACAGAGGCGGTCTTGTATTTTTTCCGACACACAAATGGTGAACGGGAAGACAGTCTCCATGCACCCAAAAAGGTGCCCAACAGATAGGTCCATGGCACTGTTCATTTTGAAGCATGGGAAGCAGTGAAAAGGAAAGTCTGAAATCTGATTTTATTTTGATAATTCAATCATTAATATTACATTCCAGAGTTAGGATGTCTGTAAGCATTTAGAATGCATTTCAGAAAGGATTGCTAGGAAAAGCACAAGCTTTTTGACCATTGATAGTATTTAGATGCCTTGAAACAATTTTATACTTAGAAAAATACTCAAAGTTCATTCTTATTTGTTTCAGGAACTATACCATAAATAAAAGGACCAAGGGACTAAATTCTGATGCAGGACAATTGATATAACACAGCACGCATCCTCATGGCTAAATTCCCTGAAAGAGGCTGGTTGAATCCAAACTGCCTGATGTGAATATCTTGTGCCCCTGTGCTATGTCTGGGTGCTCTCTGGCAAAGCACTAGGACAAAATTGCTTCAGGGAATATGCCAAATATTTAACAGCATGGATCACAACATGCTAGTGCTGCTCTGTTTAATTTACTAGTATAGATACAGCCAGTGAAAGCAGAACTGAGCCAACACAGGCCTTTGTGAAAACCTCTGATAGATTGGGGAGAGGCTTCCAAGTGTGAACAAGCTGGTCAGACACTGCACATGCTGCTCTTCCTCAGGCTGGAAAGAAGATCCTCATGGGCATCTGAGACTTCATCTGTAGTTTCACTGCAGGAAGTTTGTGCTGTTTCAGAAATTCATTGTCCAGTTTTACTGCTATACCTACTGTGGAAGGTAAAGTGGCATGGAGCCAGGCAGCAGGTTTACACAATATATGAGTAAATTCTTCCCACCTAAAAGCACACTTGGAAAATGTAGATGAACAAATAAAGAAAGGACATGCAAACGTGTGCCTTTATTTCTTTCAAAGCTTTTTGGTACCATATCTCTATCACTACCACCCCAGAATCCACGTTCATCTATTGTTTGCCCTTCTAACGGCTTTGCTATCAGTCTAAGGCGGTCTTGGTTCTCGGTGGTCACAAAAAACTTCTAACATACAGGTAAACCTGTGCAAATTAAGGTTTGGTTTGGTTCATTTTCTGAAAGAAGAAATAGAGGAGATGAGGAAGAAAAGACAGTTCAGACTGAAATAGGGCATTTTATCTTTTCCTCTGGCAAAATGAAAAAATGTTACTACAGTCAATTTGAAGTATTCTCTTTGGTCTAAACTGTTTTGTTTTGCTACGTTATTAATTTTGAAAATATATTTTTAACAGTACTCTGAAATAATCATTCAGGTTTCGAACTTTTTTACTTCCTCTTTATTTTTGAAAAAAAATATTAGGTAATTGTAATTGAGTATGTAAATATGAAAGACATTGTTCAAGAAACTGATTGTTGCTAAAAAAATCTGGACATGACTATATAGTTGTCAGACACCTGGTCTGTTTTACAATCCTATAATGCAATGTAAGAATAGTACCAAACGGTATGCCACTCTCAGCAGAGCTTACTGCTCAGTCCAAAGTCCAAGTACCAAGTCATGGTTTTGAATGCAATTTTCACAGTTGGTGCTTTACAACAGATTTGGTTGCTGATAATTCAGGACCTCTTCATGGCACTTGTATTTAATGGCCCCATACTGAAACAATATAGTCTCTTTAACTTCTTATTTGTTCAAGGTGTTCATGAAAGCTATAGGTAATAGGGACTAATGAAACAAACTTGTTCCTCCAAACTCTGATGTAGCCTTTTCCTGTCCATCAGCTCCACTGAATCCAAGTAAGTACCCCAACAGGTATCACACTAAAGACATGCCTGCTTTTGACCTGTTACATAACTTTTTACAAATTCCTGCAGTTCTACTAAAGTTAATTATTGCCTATTTATATAACCAGTTTCACTAAAACAGTGTAAACTCCTGTGTGGATGCCCTCGTTTCCATAACATCAAGCTTGTTTCTAATTGACTTATTCCAAACCAGAGAGATTAGTTTTAGAGGAAAGTAAGAGTTTATTCAGCTAAATTAGCCTTCAATTCATAGCTTTCATTAAATTGATCCACACCTGGGTTAAACAAGCCCCCATATTTGTAAATATATATCGATAGATTAAAATAATCTGCATTCACATCACAGCAAAATTCCTTTCAAATGAGTTGACTGCTAACATACTTCATCAGAACAAAACAGAGTTTGAAATGGGCTACATCTACATCATCATATGACTATATACCTTCTCTAGACAAGGCTGTGCAAAATCAAAGAAATCAAGTAATTCTGACAACGTAGGAAGCATTAACACTGAATTTTTCACAGATCTCAGGCTGAGGGAGTAGAATGGGGTTTTCCCGTGTATCCTCTGCCAGTCTTGCATTTTTTTTTCCAGCCGTAAACACAGAACTAGAGAAGTTATGCAGGGAAGATCCACCTTGTCTGTCAGCCCTTGCGTTGGGTGGACATCTCCCTAAGCACTTTTGTAATTCATTTTGCAAAATCAATAAAGTAGTATCTTCACTTGTTTTGCTTTGTGTACTTAGGATCAGCTTTATCCCTGGTGTAAAAACTAAGGCAACTGAGGGAGAGACTCCCTTGTCATTCATTTCAATTGTAAAATAAATTGTAAATTTCAATTGTAAAAGAAATAAAACTATCCTTCTTAGGAAGGTATCTAGATAGCAGGCAAAGTAAAGCAACCAAGCCCTTCTTGTTCTTAATTGAAAACGAAGCCCAGCTAAAGTAGATCAGCACCTTGAGTGGCTTGTTGTCTGCATTACTGATTTCAGTGCTTTCTGGCTATTCTCCATTGAGAAATTATGAATGTGAAGGCGAATCCACCTGCAGAGGAATCCTCTTTCCCCAGAAAAACCACTTGTGAAAGGCAAAAAATGCACCACTCAAATTGTGTGATGAGTTTTTTAAGAGAATAATTTGTCCAAAGCTAGCAGAGCAAAATTTGTTTTCCTTTATTTCAAGATTGGGTTTGGACACTTTACATTCACAATAGCAGGACCAGATACTACTTATTCTGGTCAGTTATTTATGAGCAACTGGCACTGGCTAACCACAGGGTTGAATTCTGCAGCACTGAAACAGAAATGCTAGTGTAAAAACTTGCTCATGTGAGTAACTATGTGTACCAGAGTATTCCCATTAAGTACAAAATAAGATCACTTAACCACAGGAAATGTAAGATTTGGAGCTGTTTAACAGTTTTGTATGTTCTTTTACAAATCAGACATCTAAGGACAAAAGCCAACATTTCTTCCATGACCTGTAGCAAATCATGCAGTACGTATTTTACACTTCCTCATGTATTTCTAAGTTGGTTAAAATTAGCTGCAAGAGATGTCTATTTGCTAAGGTAGGACAGGTGTTGTGATATGAATTATCTTTTCATGAGAGTAACGTAGATTAGGTCTAAAATTAGAACTTTGTATAAGAGAAGAATAGGCCTTTCTTAAAGATTGTGTCCATCCTGACAAAAATAGCTATGTTCCTTTTTCCGGCAGGTACTAAATTAACAAAAAACAGATCCTCTGTTGAAGTCAATGTATACTGCTGAGGTCCAACATTCCCATTTTTATGTTCAAAACAATATAACATTGTAAACCATAAAAAGTAGGTGTTGTACTCTACGCAAGTAAACCAGATATCTCAATGGTGTGTCTCTAGTCTCTTTTCTCAGTTGTACAAATTCACTACATGTTGTAAGCATGGATGAAAACCATCAGCTCTTTCAGTGAATGCAGGAGAGGTTCTGTTTTTCTTTATAAAATATAAACCAAGAGTAAACCCAGAGAATCCCAGCAAATTCAGACAGGAGGAACTGAGAAGATGGATTGTCATTTAGTAACTAAAAAGGACCAAAGGATTACTTTGACACAAGCAGAGATGATTGAATTCATCTTAGCACTGACAAGTTAATCAATGTAATTCAGCCATCCTGATCCTCCTGTAGTTAGTGGAGAGAAACAGACACCTCTTGAGGGCACCTCATTTTACTATCTCCTTCCATTGACTCTTTAGGAATGAAGATGAATAATTTAATCTAGATATCTAAATTGCATGCAGCTAAATTTAGATTAAATCAGTTTCACTTTATCTTCTTTCCCTGCAGATGCAGAGTGCATTATTTCAAACAGTGATTTGAATGACCTGCTCTGGCCTCCTGTATGACTCACTGCATGCATCTTCAACCGACGATACCTTTGTTACAACCACAATTTCAATCTGATTCACACTATCTTTTTGGGGTTCCTGAAGCACTGCAAGACTAGAATTTGCCACCTAGGTATCCAGTGGTTAAACTATACTCACTGCTACATCCCTCCCACAACCAAACCCCAAACTCTCTCTAATTTGAACTTTTTGATTCAGTAGGAGTATTGAGTGCATTCAGCCTCACAGAAATTGGCCCTTTGAGACTTGCTGATGATTCCCTTCTTTCAGAAAATTTCATTATTAATTTAGTGCTCTTTAGAGCTGGCAGCTTTCTTTATGCCTCCATGGATGGTTAAGTACCTACCTTAATATCTCCAAATTCCACAAGTGTCCTCATTCTGCAGTCTGATTCAGGCTGTTCCACTCGAAGTGAAGGCAGTAAAGAAACTTACTGCTGACAGAGGGAAATCCTAGCCCTACCAAAATCAAGGAGGATTGCTATAATCCTTAAAGTTCTTAATTTCATCTATTGGTTTTTTTCTTTTTTTTTTTCTTTCTATTTTTTGGATTACTATCCTTTCCAGTGTCTTTGTAATTCTTATTTACTTCACAGAAGTAAAAAGCCAGTCAAAATAATGACTAGGGAGGGATTTACTGAAGTCTGTAAATATATTATGGAAATATCAAGACAAATTAAGTTAAATACGAGTAATTAAGTTAACACAGACAATTTTATAGCTCATTCTCATGCCCTGAAATCTCTCTTAGACTTCCATGCTCGAGTATGGCCATTCTCTTCTTATGGAGAGGACCAGTAAACTGGTTAGAAAATGGAGATAAGTTTCAAAGCATTTTATCACCTTCCTTCTTTTTCAGAGTACCCAGTTAAAAAACTGAGCTGAGTTTTTTAGGTAAGCCTATACAACTGGTGTCTCTAGACAGTATGAAAATGTTCTTCAGTTTTTCTACAGCTTTATATTATAACCTAATGTATACAGTATCGATCACCCTGGAATACAAAATCCAGTTACATCAGAAATGAAACATGGACAGTCACAACCCAAAGTGCAAAAAAGAAAACGTGATGTGAAAGTAAGAAAAACCCTTAAAAATAACAAAAGCAAACAAAATAAAAATAAAACTAGTAATGCTGAAGCCATTCTTCACTTATTATAAAAGATGCACTTTGCATCTTCCATTTGACTATTTGCTAACTCATTTTACTAATGGAAATTAAAACTAAGACTAGACTTGATGGTAATGCTAAAGCATTCCAATTGCCCTAAGCTGTGCTTTCAGCTAATTGTGCTAAGTGTTGTAGAAACATGTAACAGTGTACAGTCTAGCGATGCAAAGGCCTGGTGCAGTATGAATAACTCCGAGAGACCAAATATGCCTGTAGACTTCAGGTACTACTCCTAACTGGGCTGTCCCGTGTAGTACCAGAAGTTTTCACAGTTCCGTTTACACAGTTGTTCAGACTGGAGGGTAAGGGTTTTAATGATTTTCACGGGAAACAGGATAAGGCCCATAGCTCCAATTTTGATTTGACATTTGATATAAATGCATCTGAAACTACTTACCCAAAGCCAGAAAAGAAGCTGATGCCAGAGCAGAAAACAGGCCTCAAATCTTATCAGTCCAACTGCACCACTGAAGGACTACAAGATTACAAGACTATTTTGTAATTACCTAGGGAGAGAGACTAAACCTTTTTATTGTTTTAAGCCAGGAGTTTTCACATGGTGTTGTGCAGAAGATTACTTCTGCCACAGAGGAGAGGTCATGCTCACCAGCGAAGAGGAAGCCAACTGTGCGGTTATGAAACACCTCTGATTCGTTTCACAGCTAAAACAACCTACAGTGACACTTACTGTGATGTAGCACAGCCACCATGAGCACTACACTTAAAGTGACTCATGTTATTTGTAAAGGAGTTTCAAACCTCTTGTCCTGCTCGTGACCCTCCTTCCAACATGAAATGCATGATTTTATGGATTTTCTCCCCTACCAGCAAAGATGAGAGATGTCCCCTTCTGCTGTTTCTCACCAGATAAAAAAGGGATTAAAGCCAAACCTTTAAAGACATCCAAATAAATTAAAGAGGGATCATAAATTATATCTTTAAGGGTTGTGAGGTCTTCTTTATTTTTTATTCAATTAAACCTTTTTTTTTTTTTAACTAAAGGAAGGTGTGCACTGTCATGTGCTTATCCCAGAGCAATCCTGCAATGGCAGAGGAGAGATTAGCAGTTTTACTGAAGGGTCTTTCATGTCCTTTATCCTTGGCTTACA
The DNA here is from genome assembly GCF_037038585.1 of Patagioenas fasciata. Lineage (NCBI taxonomy): Eukaryota > Metazoa > Chordata > Aves > Columbiformes > Columbidae > Patagioenas > Patagioenas fasciata. The sequence goes on from NC_092522.1 coordinate 112,583,084, forward strand.
ACACTACCTTCAAAAGAAATCCCTCCCTACCTTTCAAATCCTCCTGCTGAAGATTTCTTTTCCTGAGTTCAGTAGACTGACATTTATTAACCTTAGTTGACTATTTGTTGCAAATGAGGACAACAAACGAATTAGGCCATCAATCTTTTATTCAACTCAAAAAAAAAGAGAATGACTATACTAAAGCCATTACTGTGCTTGTGGCATAGGGAGGAACACCTAAAATGTATTAAAATAATTACTGTGGGTATAGCAGGCAATGTAGCTGCAGCAGTGTGTTGTTTAGACGGGCTGCAAAAATCATTCTCTAAATGTTAATTCCATGCATCTAGACAATGCTCCATGTCTCTAGCTGCTCAGTGATGATTAGCTAGATGGCTCAAAACTTGCTACTCTATATCAATACAACCGCCTGCATGATTTTTATGTCAGAGAACCCAAGATCTGCTCAGACCCTCACAAACTTTCTTTCAAGTAGGCAATCTTGGAGTCTATTGTAAATCCAATGGTTACTGCTGAAAAAGCAGTGAGGTTCCTAGGCAATCTGTCTCCATAAAACAATTAAAGTCAGACAGAGGAAGTCACTTTCATGTAAGCTGTAGTTCTAATTGCCCACATGTAATTTACATCTGGGTCAAGAGAGTCTGGGAGCCACAATCGCATTCTTGGCTTCACTGTGTCCTGCAAGATACTGCGTGTTCCTCAAAAGCACTATTTAGGGTGACTGAGCGTTAGGAGCCATGGTTTATGGTTAGATTCATGAATAGAGCTCAGACCTACAGGGTTTCAGTTTGCAATGCCCGCTCTCTGCTGGAATTTATAACTCTGAATTAGTGAGGTTACCTAATCTAATGCATGAGGCGATACAGATGTGTGAAGGATGGAGCTCATAGTCTGCACAGTCTAGAGGACAGCAGTCCAGAGACTGGGTTAAATCAACTGCTCCATCCTACCTATGTGACACAAATCTGGCAAGAGAATGCCTTTACCTCATCTGTCTACGCAGCTCGTAGTGTCTTGATGAAGCCTGGTAGATTTATCTGTGTGCATATGTGCTGGAACACTCCTGGCTATGCTAAAAGAGCCAGGAGCAGGCTTGGTTCCAGAGTAAGGTTTTTACCTTCTTGTTATGTCAAGCTTGTCTTAAATCTGTGCCTTCAAACAGCTTGAAGTGAATCTGAGCACCTTGGGGGACACTTGAGGGTACAGTGTACATTCAGCCTTCATAAATCTTCTATGCTGAGAAGGTGCCCAGTGCCAGAAAGAGAGTCTGAGTCTCAGTACAAGAGAATTCAGCACTTCTTTCAATGGGGGAGGGATGGATGAAGACAACTCTATCCACATATATCCAGATGTCTGTTAGCTTCTGAAGTTAGTTTGGTCTGGGAAGGAATTCCTAGAAAACCTATGGAGCAGGAATTTAAACCCACATCTGGCATCTATGTGGAGGTACTTTTATCCTGGGCTTTAGGATATTCTGAGATAAAGATCAGCACTTTGGCTGATTTTTTTTCCTCCCGTTTTATATAAAGTATTTAAGCATCCATTTAGAACAGAATGTAATACTTTGGCTTATCTCAATTGAATGTGTTAAGAATAATTTCTCATTCTTCCATTAAAGAACTGTGATTCCTTTGAACTTTAAAAAGGGGTACATAGAGTATGTAGGTAATATTTGGCACTGATATGATGGCTGCTGAAATACTGTGTTCAGTTCTACTTCATGAATAATACAGAAATTCAGGATTTTCCCTGTTGAATAGCTTAAGGGAGCATTTGAAGAATAATGAAGGGATTAGAAAAAATGCCACATAGTAAGGAGCTTAACCTGCTTTGCACATCTGATAGAAGATGGAGAGGACCTGAAGTACCTGCTTGAAGGTTAAAATTTGTTCACAGATTTCTGCGGTCTAGCAGATGTAAGGGCTGGAAACCAAAGCCTGAAAAAATCTGGCTAAATGAAATGTCCACTTATCACTTTGAGGGTCATTACAGAAAAAGAATTGTAGAGAAAAATAGCGGATTCTAAGTCATTAGAAATTTTCAAGTGAGGATGATGCCAAAGACAATACTCTCTTGGGTTTGAGCTAGAAATTCGATAAGGGATCCAATGCCTTCTATTACACAGGGAGAACAGGTGATGTGCAGGGCTTCTTTTGAACCTTGTAACTCCTTCGATGGAATGGTATTCTTGGTAGCACCATTTAATTTGACAGAGTTACAGCTAGGAATAATTTAGCCCAGGAAACAGGAAATAAGGATTTGTTAAGCTGAGTCAGAATTAGAGAAAAGAAGAATGAAAACAGGTTTTCTTTTTTGTTGTGTTTTTGTTTGTTTGTTTGTTTATTTTTTGTTTGTTTTGTGGTGGTGGTGCTATTTTGTTGTTGTTGTTGTTTTGTTTTTCTTTTGGGTTGTATGAATTCCTGCTTATTAAGTAACAATTGAGATTTACTGTAGATCTGGTGGAGGTTCAGTGGCTTTGAAAAATGACTTGGTCAATTTCATCCAGTTCCTTATGGAAAGATAGAAGTCATCCCTGAAAAGTTCCCCAGCAATACAGAACTAGCTAGACTGAGAGTCCAAATTCTACTTTCACCTTGGCCACTGAGCACTGTAGTGCATCAACATGGCCAGAAAAGAGGTGTGTAGAAACTCTTGGATGTGCTTTGCTTTGAGGGAAAATTCATCCCTCCTCTACATCTCAGATTCAGGCTTTTCATTTTTAGCCACTTCTTAGTTGATCTAGTGTATAATAATTATCACATATTACTACTGAAACACAACTGTATTTCAGTACACTGGGATTTCAGCCGAGGAGCAGCTATTTTTGTGAACTATAAAGGCCCAGTTTTGCCCTGAACAAATTGAATAAAATATACCTCAGCCATAAAGTTGGTCTGGCTTTCTTTGTATAAAGCAGCTGTGATTGCTTATCTGATATATGGTGATTTACTGTTAGATTAATAGAATTATAGAAAAATGTGTTAGAAAGGTCTTCTGAAGATCTTAAAGTCCAATGCCCTGGTCAAAGCATGTTGCTTTGGACCTTGTTCAGTCAAGTTCTGAGCATCTCCAAGGATGGAGCCTCCGCAACCTATCTGGACAGTGCATTCCAGTGTTTGGCTGCCCTCAAGGTAAAAAAAAAAAGCAACCAACAAACCCGCAAAAAACCCACAAACCCTTCCCTAGTGATTTACTGTATTTCTTCACCAGACCAAATAAAAACAAGTAGAGGTGAGGAGGGAGCTTTTATCCTTGTATTAATATGGAACTCAATGGCATTCCATAGAATCAGAATAAAAGGAATTTGATCTTGAAATCACACCTTATGCATACTTCATGTTTCAAATAACAGAAAAGTCTTGCTTTGGGTCACTTGGTGCTGATGTGATCAGAAGTGACTGCAAGACTTCATATTTTTTAACTAAAAGTTGACATATTGATTCTATAAGATATACTTCTATGTTACTGGGGATTTGTTTTCACCCTGAAAAAAACAGCTTCTTCTGCAAATGTCATAGTTGTTCTTTGTTTGGTTGGTTGTTTTATATTAATAATAAAAAGCCCTGAATTGCAGTTCAGCAGTGCAAAGTGCAGTACAAAAACTCAGCAAGGAATTCTGACCTGACACTATCTTATACACAAGTAGCCAAACTAAAGCATAAGCAGTTAGATATACAATAAATAATGTTATTTGTTCACAATAGATTAATAACTGAAACTGAGACAGATGCAAACCACCATCTTGTTTTAGCCCAACTGTGTGTCCATGAAGGACTCTCAGCAGTGTCCCATGGACATAACTGAAATTAAGCTTTCTGCTCCCGAACTGACATAATTTCTGCTAGTAAAAAATGAGAGAGGAATGGAAGCAAAGTAATTAGGTCTGAGACAGACTAGGACATCTATTTCCTTTTCATATTGCATGATTATAATAGGAATTTTATCAAGGTTTGATAACGACCAGAGTGCTTTACTGTAATATCTATTCAGTGGGTAGTTATACGTGCTGGCACAGTATCCTAATGCACATTTTTGTTTTATAAAAATGCAAATAAATAAATAGGGTGTCTCTTTAGAGCTGCTTTCCATTCCTTAAAAGCTCTGACTCAGAAAGGGGGATCATAAGGAGATGTGAAAATCTAGCACTAAGGTCTTAATTCTGCCATCTTTCCCATGGTTGCACCAGCTGTTCCAGGCAGCGAGAACTGCACCCTGGAGGACGGAGTAGGAGGGGAATGGATGGAGCACCAACCCAGGAGCACAGCTGATGTGCCTGGCACTCTAATGGCACCACATAAATAAATAACAATGATACCATCTCCTTGGGAGGGGGGATGGTATGATTAAGGGTGAAATTCTGGCCTTTTACAGCCAATACCAGATTTTTCCTTGACATCACCCAGGCTTGAATTTCACCGTAGTGGGATTTCAGTGTGGACTTTTCTCCTCAGTAACCATTTGCTATTCTGAGGAAGCATTCTTGATCGTCAGAACAGTGAACGTTTACTCGGTTGAATAGATCCATTGATTTAATGCTCCAGTTTGCTACAGGGAAGGTACTTTAAAGGCAGCTCTGTGGCTCTAAATTCCAGTAGCATATTTCAACTGATTTCAAGGAGCTGAAAGCAAAATTTCAAAGGAGAAATAACATAATTTGTGGCGATAGAATTCTGCCATGGGAGTCTCCAGGTTAAACACACTGTGAACGTGGAAAAGAGGGAATCTTCGGTGCAGTTTTGAATACTTGGCACTTGAAGCTGTTCCCTTATTATAAAGAAATTATTTGAGTTTTGAATACCTTCCTGCATAAATCCAGAGCAAAACGATCCTTCAAAATTATCATATCTGAAGAAAACATAATTCCTGTAACCAGGAGCAGTTAAGGCGATGGCTAGTCTCATACCCATCTTTCATTTCCCTAACAAATGGCCTAATTTCTGGTAAACTAACATAACTGGGAGTTTTCTGGATCTACAATGAGATGCTTTAACCACCCTACTGCCATAATAGGTGAATCTGAGTGTAGAGAGGATATTATCAGTGTTATAAATTTGCAGAAGGCATCATGCATAATACTAAGATGAGAATATACTTATGAGTCTCTTGCTTGAAATTATTGCAATTGTTGCAAGTTCCAGAGAAGTAGGATAAAACCCTAAATATTCCTAGAGTGAGGTTCACTTGTGTAATATCTCCATCCCAGAAACTGCAGGTATAATCTGAGGTAACTCTCTGGGGTCCAGATTGGGATTTTGGGAAGACCTGGTCCTACAAGTGGTTTTGAAAAGGCACAGATTTTGTCTGTGGTAAGAACTTGTTTCCAGCCCTACAGGAGGGTCCCAGCTTGCTCCTGTGGCCATGACCATATGTGCCGAGTCTGTGGCTGATGACACCAGTGGGGTTTACAGAGCCTCAAGGGCAGGACTGGAGCTGGAAACTACAAAGCATCTGTGGGACAAACTGGGAATGAGGACAGACCTCCAGATCAGCATGGTCAAAACAGTATAGCTCATGGTAAAGAGGATCAGCATTAAGCGAACTGTTATCTTGTCCCTGAATGGGAGGCTATATGCGATTCTTTACTCTGTGTATGTTGTGCTGCTCTGCTGCCCTGGATTCACGACTGATCCTTCTCCACAAGAAAGGTTTCCTTGCTCACGTTCAGCCTCAGAGAGCTGGTGACTGAAGGAAGTTTAGCTTTTTAAGGGAACCTGGAGACTTTCTGTTTTAGTTTTCCCAGTTTCTAGCTGAGGGCTGAGACCAATAAAATTATTTCTGGGAGGGACTGTATGAAGGCAGTTGCTGTTAACTACCTGACAACGAGGTTATGTATATGAAGTATATACGTATATAAGTAAGATTTACTGATTTGTAACGAACCTGTAAACCATCACACATATTTCTACTGAATAATAAAAAATATTTTAGACTCTTAGTTTACAATAGAAGTTAAATTTCTATGTGAAAATTTTATTATACGCAGTACTATCTAGACAGCAATAAACCAATGTCAACATTTTTAATTTAATTTAATATTCATAAAGAAAAACAGAAAAAATCCTATGACAATCATATAAAAATTCTGATAAGAATTTATTTTATGTTGAAAGTCAAGGTTCTGCTGAAGCAATACTGAATTATATATATGCACAAAACAACTAAGAGCTTGAATATTTTCTGTGTTCTCTATATTACATATAACATGCAGTAAGTTACAGTGTAAAATTAGGAATATTCACAATATATCATTGATTTCTTCAAGACAGGAGTAAAAATTAGAGAAAAGTACTTCAAAATTAATTTAGGAATAGTGTGTGAAGACTTGAATCTTAGATTCTTGATCTTTTTTTTCTGTAATAGAATATCCCATTCCCCAGAATGCATATTTTCCTTAAAATCTATATTTTTCTTAGATTTCACAGCTCCACACTTGAATTACTTTGTTGAAAGACTTATGTGTTTCAAAATGCCACATTTCAGAGTACATCATAAAAACCTATATCTTTCCTTCCTAACGAAGTAACTTCACTTAAAGCACGGAAAGTAAGCGGTGAATTTTAATACATTAGAGAATAAGATAAGCATGGTCCTAGTTTTTGGTTGAAAAGTCTATCAGGGCAGTATTCTGTCTCCACCAGCAACTGCCTTAGGCACGCACTACAGTTCACATGAGGAGCCAATAAAATATCTGATCAAATGGTTACTGCTGTGAAATAAATCTGATCTGTGAAAAACATCTAGCTGGCCCTATTTGTATTTATAACAATACAAATCAATGTTTGCATGAATGCAAAAAGCAAAAAATGCATTTTATGCAACTTTTATTTATTCTAAAATACTACACTATGCCCTTTGAAGTTACTAAAACTGGGAGATCACCAGGAGACTCTGTGGGTCAGGCTTGTACACAGCTAGGGTGGAGAATTCAACACAGCTCTTTTCTTATGGTCGCCCAGACAGATTTATTTCTCTTCTGATGTTTCAGCTTCACACCTACATCCTTCTTGGCTAAAACTGCATGGGAGTTTAACAAACTTTGTCAGATTTAGGTGGTATGACTTTATAGATGTGCATGATATTTCTTGTTTTCTTTTCCTCAAAAAGTATGCACCTTTTCATTTCTTTTTTTAACACAAAAGCCCCCAATTTGCATCTTTATCTTTCCTTAAAAGTAATTTCTGAGAAATGTTTCAAAATCAACCAGAAAAATTATTCAAGTGTTAACACCCCCTGAAATGAACAGGGCTAGGCTTTGTCTCTTCAAATATACTTTGTTTTCTGTAGTTTTTTAAAAAAACAGCTATGCATGAGCTTCTACTCAGTGCATATTCAGAAGCTCTTTTTCAGAAGCATAAAACTTGAAGCATGTATTTTAAAAAATGAAAGCATGTGTGGTGCAAAATCTAAATCTGTCACAGGAACTAGATAAATAGCTCAAATGGGCCAGATCTAACCAATGAACAGAGTGTTTGACATCAGTGATTTATACTATTTCCCTTTCATGTTATAATAATTGTCATGAATTGAATTTATGTTGTGCCATTTCCTGTTCTAGCTGCAATCTTTGCTTCAAGAAAAAAGGTTTCAGAACTTTAATGCCTTGCCTGTTCTTGGAAAGATAACAGTAAACGGGACTATTTTATTATTTCATGCCTTGGTTATTCATGTTCTTTCTTTCTATAGCCTTCAGGGAGAACTAGAAGGAAAGGGCCAGACAAAGAATTGGCTTCCCACTGAAAACACAAAGAATTGGATTGTTGTTGCTGAAGGCAAAAAGTGAGCAGGGGAAAACGATGCTCCCAAAATTTCTCCATAACAGAAAACCTTCTAAAGGTCTCCCATGCTTCTGCTAGATCTACATCAACTTGCTGAGTGAGCAGCAGAAAGGGCAGATGTAGGATCAAAGAGGAAGCATTTACCTAAACCATGAAAAAGCACTCCAACAGCTTCTTTATACTCAGCACATGCTAGATTGCACATAGCTGCTACTTGCTAACAGAAAGGCAGATTTCTATTAAGCATGGTGTTGCCTGATAGCAGCAGAAGCAAATAGACAGCGAGCATGAGGAGAGAAATGAATGCCTGACAGGAATTCAGACCAGAAGCCAACAAGAAATAATTAAGAATGTATATGTTTCATTGCAATATCTAATGTGATAATATTGTCTTTACTGACATGATGTATGTCTTTCAGCCCTGAAGTTCTTCCTACTGAAGTGCACAACTCTAGAAATGAAATGTATTGACTCATAAAATACAGCAATACACTGAAACAAAGAATAAACACACTGTCTGAGATGCTGTCTTGTCACCATGTCAGGAAAGAAATATCAGAGTGAATTTGGTATGTATTCTGCAGATCTGAACTAAAACATATCATAGAATCATAGAATGTCCTGAGTTGGAAGGGACCCATGAGGGTCATCAAGTCCAACTCCTGTCCCTGCATGTGACAACCCCACCATTCACACCATGTGTCTGAGGATGTTGTCCAGTCTCTTCTTGAACACTGTCAGGCCTGGGGTTGTGACACCTCCCTGGGGAGCCTGTTCCAGTGCTCCACCACTTTCTGGGTGAAGAATCTTTTCCTAATGTCCAACCTAAACCTCCCCTGGCACATCTTCCTGCCATTCCCTCAGGTTCTGTCATTGGTCACCAAAGAGAAGAGTTCAGTGCTTGCCCTTTCTAATCCCCTTGTGAGGAAGCTGTAGACTGAGATGAAGTGTCCTCTTAATCTCCTCTTCTCCAGGTTGTCCTAGCCTATCCATGCCTATCCTAGCCAAAGCAATATTGCAATTCTCAGTTAATAAAACAATACTATCCCTGCAAGAAATGCAATTAAAATTAATCCAAACAGGAATTTGGCTATTGGGTCAACTGTTGCATCCAGCTCTCCCCTTTCCTAGGAAGCACACATTTCTCCTTCAAAAATGAGTCATAAAGACATCATCAACTGGACAGGCTATTCTAGACTAGGAAAGGAAGAAAGTCCCCCAGAGCCTTTAAGCAGCGCCTTCTTCTTCTGCATCTCTGTTTTCCATAATGTAAGCAGGAATTGGGAGTTGAATGACTGTTGACAGGGCTGTCCTCCTCAGGCTGTTGATGGTGGGGCAGAGCCAGCATCCGAGAGGAACCTGTGCAGAAGACCCAGAGCCACATGGCTGTGGGGACACCCCAGCAGAGACTCTCCTCACACAGAGCACTCGAAGATGGGAAAGGTTCGGGGAACACACAGGTGGGAGGACAGAGGAGCTGGGTGAGCACCCACCCTGCTCCCATCTGCAGAGCTGTGGTGAAGCCAGAAACAATTCAAGCAGTGTTACCATCTCCACTGCAGTGTTACTGCTCCCACTGCTCATGTTGTCTGTCTCTGCAGGACTGAGTTCTTTCTAACAAACTACTGTTCACCCTCCATTAACTGAACGAAAGGAGAAGGGAGACTGCTGGATTTTTGGCAGGGATTTCCCAGGCAGCAGCATGTGCTGTAGCACTCACAAGTGCTAATCATCCCAGGAAGCACTGGCCCCCACAGCTGTGCTCTGCAGAGTTGCTCTGCGTATCAGTAGTAAATCTGATGCACTAGGAGGGCTTCAGATTTACTGTGGGGTGAAGGTCATCTGCTCAGTGCATATACGTGGTATGTGCGATGCGTTCCAGGTACACGTGTACAGGTGACCTGTCTGGAGTCACCGTTCCGCTGGAATTTGGGGGATGCTCAGAAAGAAACCTGCTTAGATTGGCTGCTTCAGGGGAACCAGTGAACATCTGGAAGTTTGGAATGGATGGGCAAAGTCAAATGCCACCAACAGAAAAATTCCAGAGAGAATATAAATAATATTCTGATACACTGTGATTTCTTTACCCATAAACACTTATTTCTTCCCTCTTGAATCTAGAAAATAGAGATCAGTGAATCACAATCCCCACCCTCTTCTACTTGAGATGCTGAAAAGCCTGAAAGAAATTTAGATAGTTTGGACTATCTATGCCACACAGTTTCAAAAAGCCCACATTGTGCCTCTGGTGTTGGATGTTCTATCAAAGGTCTGTAATGATACAGCTTAGCCCTACAGCAAATGGTACTGTATTTATGTGAACTCTTTCATTTACCTTATTATTTTGACCCCAATATTGTTTATAAGGTTTCCTTAACCTACTCTGGAAGATGTTCACAACTCCTGTCCTAACAATTCTCCCAGCCTTTTTTGTGATCTCAGCTGCACTGGTAATAATAAGAGCATAAGTTGATCCTGGTCACACTCTGACTATACATCCCAGTTTCACGCATTGAAAACCGAGGCACTTCTATTGGAATGACTTTAAAATTACACTTGAACAGAGTCAGGATACAAAAGTCAGAGTTTAGAGTTCAGCCGCCACTTCAGTAGCTAAGCTGTTGTCCCCTTTCTAGTGAGAGGACATGGAAGGTGACAGGCTCCCTGCTGGGGATTGCTTTGGTCAGGCTCCCACAGCACCACTTGCAATTCCTAACACTGCTCTGGCAGAACATCACTGCACAGATAGTCCCTTGCTCTTGCACAGTTAAAAACCTCCTTCAATTTCAACTGCACGGCTAAATAAAATGCCAAGGTTTTCAGATACGTCTTGTATTAATGGCTTGTGTTAAAGGAAATTAAATCTTCCAGTTGCTGAATCCTTTTCCAAGCACAGCTCATTTTTATAGCTGCTTAAGACATCCATGCAGGGTAGAGTTTTAAGTGATCTGTTTTGTTCTTTCAAACCTAAACTGGTCAAACCTAAATTGGTAGTGCTTTCCTCTAAGGATGCAAAGCAGAATTAAGAAAAGAAAAGGTATTTTGGATTATGCTCACTTGGACTATGGTGACTGAAACAACCTTTTACCTGCTTTGTGTTTTCCTAGTATGGACAAATAACTTGAGTTATTTTTTAAAGCTTGCAACATAACCTCTTCATTATCACATTTGTTGAAACAGATGGGAAAGCATTTGGAGGGGCTGCTTAGAAAGTGGTGCTTTCTACAAAAGGAAAGTTGCATTTAAACACTGTTACTCGAGTTGCTGGGAAGGCAATAATCTCAGCTTCCAAAATCTGATACATTTGCATAATTTGACTTTTGTTCTTCAGTTTTCTGCTTGCCGTTCACATTCCCTTCCAGCTCTCTACAACTCCCCTGTGCAAGATATGTTTGAGATAATAGGAATCACTTACTTAAGTTCATTTATTTCACAACACAGTCTTGACTCCCAACATCTATTTTACAAGCTGTAGTTTACACACTCTTTTGTGGCTTCATTTGGGCTGGATTTCCATTTTCTGAAAGATAACTGTTCAGTTGAATAACCTCTTGAGTTTTACAATTATCCCATACTGTTCTATGTTTCTTTTGCTTTCCTGCTTCTCTTCTTTTTTTTTTTTTTACTTTATTCTTTTTACATGCCTTCTGTGACTGTTAAGAGATACTATAAGACTTTTAATTCTGCTTCTTTTGATTTTAAAGCTTTTTTTTTTTTTTTTGAATGGGTAAGCAGCTGGTGTTCTATTGCAAAAGCAGTAATTTTCTTTCTGATGAATAGTTTGTTAGAGGAAAAATGCAATTCTGGTTGTCCCAAAACTGCTAGAAAATTTAGGTCAAATTCATGAAATAGTTTTGGCTGGAAAATCAACAACTTTTCTATGTTATATTAGCAAAACTGCTGGATAAGGAATCAGCTACCTTTCATCTGTTGGTTTTGAAGCTCTCTCAGCTTCAATCCTTTGAATCTCCTCTTTTTGAGGGATGCTGAATGCACATATCCACAGAAAGCTTTAGTGCACGTCGTCTTGCACGCTGGGGCAGTGTCTTAGGCAAGTCCTCAGACCCGCTCTTGTACACAATGCATTCTTGTTGACTCAGAGCGTATTTACATACTTAATATAAAGTGAATCTGCTTCAGCAGGTGGGATTGAGGAAAACCCAGATAAAAATTAAGTACAACCAGGTGGCAGAGAACTCCATACTGGAGGGGGAAATGTAAGGTCAAAATTGCTTGGTGAGGGAAGATTCACATGTTGTTTAGTCACCCCAAGACCATTCTATAAAACACCTCCTGTGACAGTTTTGAGACTTTAATCTTTGACTTTCATTTGCTTTTTTGACTAATTAATTGATAAAAACTAATTCAATAATTCTATTAAATGTCAGATTATTCCAGGGCTGTTTATTATTTGTGGACCTTCTTTGAGCACATTTCCTGCGGCATATAGGGATAATTATGGCTTAGCCTTTATATGATAAATGTTTTTACTGATTAGACAGCAGTCCATGTCTACCACAGAATTAAGCTGAAAAATACCCTTTTGGTATTTGGACCTGAAATTCACAAAATATACTGGATTAACGTGAACTAACTTGGCCCCTGACTGACAAATGATAACCTATTTGGACTCCTTTGGCTCATACCTTGTGTTTTCTTGGGATTTTCCATTTCCTCAGTTAGATTTTGAAAAAAAATTCTGTTGCATCTGAAAAAACCCAGCATCACCAGTAGACGGGGAGCATTTTTCTTTGCTTATTGCTTGTTAATATCCAAACAAAAGCATTAATGTTCTTACTGTTTCTAATGTATAAAGGCAAACAAATATCCTCTTCAGCACAGGACTTTGAAGATCCATGTTTTATTAATTAACATATCGGCTAAGTCGTAAGTTGGTTCTCATTTTTGGTTGACATATATTACACCAATTTGGCAGGAGCCGGGCATCTTCTTCTGCTTTCTAGTTCTGTGACTATTTTCTTCTCTACACATCAGTACTAAAATTTTATTGCAGTTAACTGATTTTTTTTTCAGTTCCAGGTCCAGTGACACACTTTATGTCAAGCAAATCAAAAGATCTAATGGCTGAGATCTGCTCTCCATTGGTTCTCCTGACTGTATCCACCCACATCATATTCTGGAAAATGCCATGCTGTTGTGTTTGTAGTGTGCCAACTTTGGTTCTGAGTCTCCTCTCAGTCCTGTGAAGTGATCCTGTGGCTAGCATGGATGTTTTTCCATTCAAAAGTACCTGAAATATCATGTAGCTGTACTGTGGAGGAGTGCTGGCTTCGCACCGTGAAACCAGCATTTGTATTGAACACCCTGGGATGTGGCACAATGGCATGTAGGGGTGTTTCATTATGCAAAGTTTTGTGTCTATAATGCAGGTGTCATTTTACCTCAGGATAATTCAGAGCACTCTGCTCCGTGTCTAATTAGTGAGAAGTTTAAGTGCATGTTTTTACTTTGTGTGTCGCCATGCACTGCTGTCTCTGCAGCGATCAACCACAGAGCTGGATGAGGGGTGAAGTGTCTTCTAAAGAGATCTGTAGCTGTGTCTGTGCAGTAGTGGTTTGGTTTGGTAAGTTTGTACAGCACTTTGCCAAGAGCTACAGACTTATGGCAGCACCAGCTTAGGGATTGCTGCACCACGATTGTTGTGTGGCGTAGACATATTCATCAGCATTTCCAAGTGTATGGTGTAGTGTACTTTTCACCATAGGCACCATGCCCCTGCATGGCAAACCTCTGCTCACATGCCAAAAGAAAACCTGGAGCCCCAGGCCAGGAACATCTCTGTAGCCTCGCTCCTTACTAGAACACAGGTACCTGCTTGGGATGGCACTCGGCATCTCCATTTGTGTGGAGTCCCCTTCTCCACTCTTACAGCAAAGTCTCAGTGAGCAAAGTTAGTGTGTTGTGGCAGCCAGTAACTCCAGTCCTTCCTTAACATCAAAGCGCAAGTCCTTGGAACACACTGCCAAGAAGCAAAGACCTGGTTTCAGTGCCCTCCCCATCCTGAGGACATTTTGGCCCACAGAGCTGGAGATTTACAGAATGATGTAACTGAGCAGGTACATGTCAGTCTGGAAAGCTTTTTGAATACTTAGGCTTTCAGTCAAAAACTGTTGGACTGAGATGTTTTTTCTCTTTTATACATTTCCTCATTTCTTTTATATTTTGTGTTATGAGTTTTTAACACTTATTTAGTAATTTATAGCATGGATTTGTCCCCAGGAAAAGACATCTTTGCCCTTTGGAGCAATATATTCTGGTATATTTTCTATCCCAAATAGTAATGAAGATAAACTGCTCAGAAATGTTTCCTTTCAATTACTTTTATTGGAATTTCCATTCTGCCAACAAGTAGAAATCAGAGATATTATTCTGATTTTAAAAGACTTTTTGTTTCCAAAGATTGTAGAACTTCCATGGGGTAGAAATTATCTTTCTTTTAATAATTGACCCAAGCTGGGCTAAACAAAAAATTCTTCTCAGTGGTGAACCCAAAATGTGCTCTGATCCCCATGTTGTGACACACTGCTCTGTGCTGTCTGCATGTGGGGCAGCCACAGCAGCCGATGGCTCCTCCAGTGAGCTGGGGAGAAGCACACTCAAGGATGAGAAGATAAGGTTTATATGTGTCCTGTGTACAAGCAATTTTAACAACAACTTTTCCTTGCACGTTTTTATGTATTTTTTTCCTACATCAAAGAGAATGATCAGACCCAGGGAAGCACAATATTAACTTCTGCTTTTAATAAAAGGTAAATACAGAAACAAAATGCAAATGAAAAAAACAGTCAAATCTGCCACAAATGCTCTGAGATCTGGTAAACATTTCATTTCTGGGTTGTATAAAAATACAACAGCTGACAAAAATGTTCAGGATGGGAAAGACTGACTGCAGAGGGCTGAGAAAAATGCGAGCGAAAGTTTTTTATAAAGACTCTCAATTTGAAAGCTTATTGAGTAAAACAAAATAGCATTGATGCCTCCACTTGTAAGTGTGCTAAATAGTGTAAGTATATTTTTGCCCAAGTATCTGGAATTTTTCCTAATTTTTAAACTGTTTGTTTTTTGGGTGTTTGTTTGTTTTCTCTGTCAAGTTTAGAAATTACCCTTGCCTTCAGAATTAAGTCCAGAGGGGTGAATTCCCCTTTTTGCCTGTCTCCCAGTCCTGAGCAGTGGTGCTGTCATTCAGCACAGGCACACCGGCTCTTGTGGGCGAGAGAGGGCTGCACCATTTAATGGGGCTGCTCTTTATATTCTACTTTACTGAAGCTGTTCAGCCAAGTTGTGTCCATGAAAAAGGCCAAACATGCTGCTTTGGAGCTAGGAACCCACTCTAGCTTGATACCCCGTGATGCACATTACAACTGATCCTGCAAAGCAAATAAACAGGTGTGTAGATGAGCGTATGTGGGCACTGGGCAGGGGAGCAGACCCACTGCAACTTATGGGGCAACTTGTGTGCTTAAAATGCACATGGAGCATATGTTTAGTGAACCATGTCACATTCTTGTTACAGGCTAAAAATTCCAAAGTAAAACGTGTAGACAAGCCTGGTGCGAGAGCCTATTTAAGGAAATTGTCTTCGAGTCCTGGAGCCATCTGTGATATAAAAGTATACGGCACGGACTCCTTGAATAAAAGGATTCACTGGCAGGGCTTGCTGGAAATCTCAGTCAGAGATGCTTTTCATACAGCAGGCATATAGATCTTCCACATGATGAATCAGATTTACTAAGAACGTCTGCTGTGTGGAAGTGATTTCAGGCCTGAAGAATGTCTTACTGGAGGCCTGATTTGATCCGGGGAAGGGAGCGGGGGTCACATGCTGCTGGAGTAGACTTGATGTTCTTGTGGGCTGACCTCTAGAAGTAATAATCATAAGGAAGAACCAGTTCAAGGGCTGTAGGCTAGTACCACTTGGAAACTAATTACAGCTCTGGTTGTGCACAGCACTAAAGTTTCCCTCGTAGGCTGCAGCACTGATTTAGTTGGTATGTTAATACGGAAGTCTAAATTAAATCAGGCTTGTGTCAGTGCTATCGAAGAGGCACATTCACTTAGCCCTGCAGTTTTATAAAATGCAAAGAAAGAAAACCATATGGCAGATTAGGGCAAATTGCTTTAAAATTGTGGCTGAGAGCCAAGGGAGAGAGAGTGAGCTTGAGAGAGCATTCACGTCTGTTTGAAATATGCCCACTTTCACTCTGCTGCTTTACACCCTTGGAAGTGGAAGGCTCATTTCCCCGTGAGCTGAAATGTATTAAATACTCCACATCTTAAAGAAAGTAATGTGTCCAGTATTTGTGGAAGTCAAAATAAAAACATTTTTTTTTAATTGGAATTGGATTTACTGCTGAAGATTGAATAAAAGAGTTTAGTGCAAACCCAAAAGCATCAAGGGGGGAATGAACATGTATAATAAGCAACACTTAGTAGACAGTTCTGGCTATTATTACTGCACATATAGCACAACAGTGACTATGAGATTTATGCAGGAACTGAGATCATGCAGTGCTGAAAATAAATATAATAATGATTCCTGCTCTAAAGAGCTTTCAATGTAGTTTTATTTTCTGAGCCATAAGAAGTTGCAATAAGGAAATGAAACAGAAAGGACAATAAATAAACGGCACTTTGAAAACCTCTTTAATTTTAATAACCTAGAAAGGTGTCCTAGCACTTTGTCATTCAGAATAAGGAGGGAAAATGAAAGATTGTATTTTCTTTGTAGGAACTTGGCTTTGCTCCACAGTTCCTCTGAGTCATTGCACCACCTTTCTGTGGACACTCCAGGGATACCTGGAACCAGGATGATGCAGGCTCCTGAGTTAATACTCTGTAATTCATATCTGCAAATGGGTACTGAAATGCACGGTGATTGCAGGAGCACCTGGCTCCTCAGCAGTGCTCACTGTAGTGGCCAGAGGTACCCTTCGAGTTACCAGAATGGCTTTCCTCACATCACCAGGAACCTCTGGGTGAGAAGACTTCTCTCTCCTGCATGTCCTAAGCGCTTCTTCTTAAAGGTGCGTCAGGCCAGAAGTCTCAGAAGCTGCAGCTGCAGGGGGTTGCAAGTCCAGTTCTGTGTAGGGCCTCTGCGTTTTTTCTGGAGACTTGCCTCCTCTAACTGCAGCCAGGACTGTCCAGACCATGGCCAAGAGGACAGGTGCACCTGCCCCTGAACAGTGGTGGACCTCCCGTGCCAGCTCAGTGGGTGACTCCACCAGCTGCCACCCAACCGTCACGACACTGTGGTCAGCCTATAAGCTACCCCCAAACCAGTTCCCTGCTCTCTGCTCCAAGGTTTAAAAAATCTTGGTCTAACTGCTGAAAATGCTTTCAGAGGCCCCTGTCTTGCGCGCAGGGCTGTGCTGCACTGCACTGTGTTACCAGTGTGGGGTACCCCGCAGATCCTGCTCTGGTTTCCATGGTAACTCTCTCTGTGCATTTATAGTCTCTTACTTACAGCCTTCATTAGGTTTAACATTCAAAGAGACATTGATTAAAACATGACATTCCTAACACACCGAAAAATCCATTTTGTACAAAACCCTATTATGCGGCATAGACAAACTGGTTGATGGCCAAATTAGTTAATAGAAACTTCAGATTACATTGGAGCACACCACAAAAGAACAAATTCATATAAAGTTGAGTGTCTAAGTGAACCTCTCACAAACTTAGCGATGCAGACCGGAGAAATGTGGTACATGGGTGTATCTGCCGAATTCAGATTTAACCTGAAGTGACCTCATTTAAACCTTTCCCATGATAATAAATAATAAAATGTGGGGATTTGATAGAATACAACATGTATTTAGAACTGCAGACTTATCTAGTACCAGTGAACTGGTCATTCTCCATTCAACCTCCCAATGATACTCATTTCCACCTACCTCCTGCTTCTGCCTCACTCTACACCTAAGTACCAGGAGAAATACCTGGATTTCACAGAATCATAAAACTTGTTCCCTCCCAAGGCAATGCACGTGCACAGGCTTCCAAGCAGAACACAGCCATGGGTCTGGCTGGACACTGAGAGGTCATCTAGCCTGCTGGTCCTCAACTCTTCTTAACCCTACTTCCAGATAATCTTTTTGAAATTATGCCAGGGATCATTTAATACAGTGTTGCCATGATGGATTTCATTTATATCCGAATAAAATTCAGCTACCCTGGGAAAAGTCTACAGCAACTTTTATTTTTCCCCATTTTGTTTTCTTGCTTGCATGCCTGGAAATATATATGTGTGCATTTATATTTAAAAGCTTTTGAAGTTGTTTCCAAACAATTGTGAAGTCACCTTGTGATGTCTTGCAGATCACCAAATGGTCCACAGATCACAGCTCGAAAAACATTCATCTGCATTTGATGTGTATATTGGGAGAAGTTGAACTGCACCTTAAGGTTATCTCTACACTAACAAATTAAACATGGCCAGGAAACAGTACTGGGCAGTGGAGTTCAATCATCCCTACCAAAAATTGCCAGAGAAGTTTCTGGTGCAGCTTTGGCTTGCACCAGTTATCACTTTACCAACTGCTGGGCACAGCTCAGAGGTCAGCATGGGTGAGGAACCATTTCCAACATGGGTTTTCTGCATGGTAACCCTGTTTTGGAAATTACAGGCACAGACCTAGTCAGAATAACCCAGTTTGGCCTCTGTGTGAGGGAATAAGCCTGGTACCATTTGTTTTACTTATATACATTTTAGTTGATGTGGTAGACACTTAAATGTGGTCAGATGAAATGTGGTCTGTCTGTCCGCCATCTCAGAAGGTGTCACCACATTTTATCCTGTCACCTGTCACTACAGAAACAGAATATTTCCTAATAACTCAGTAGGAGTAGTGGAGTCTCCACTAGATTTCATGGTCTCTAGGATCAAACTGTTTGGCATAGTGTTCCCATTAGGCATTGCCTTCCCTGTAACAGATTTAATTAAGCATTTCTTTCATGAGATTTAGGAGTTGAAAGGTGTTCCAGAAAAGCTAGTATCACCTTTATGGAAATCAATTTGTTTTCATTTTAGGTCTCCAGAAATAAGCACTACAGTCTAGGCTAGTAATATAGGCTTTCACTGTACTTATGGACCATGATAATCTCCTCTAGAGGGTGATTCCTCCTAGACACAGCAGACATTTGGAAGATGTAGAAGTACTCTCGGGAGGATTTACAGACACTTCCTGTGGTCATGAAAAGACATGAGACCAAATTTTCAGGTGAAATAAATTTCAATCATGCAGCCTACATTTCAAACAAAAATGGTGAAAAAGAGTCTCAGAAAGGAAGTGAATAACTGAAACAGAACAGACTATTTAGGAAGCAAATGGTATGAAGACTAGAGTGATTTCCCCCACATTTTGCCTTGAATTAAACTAAAAGCTGTAAATTGTATCCCCATAGCAATGAAAAATAAACTTTATCTAAATGACTGAGAAACAATGGGTTTGAATCTTGATTCTGCTTCAGCATAAGAATTATACATTTATATCTTTCTATGTTTTGTATGATTCATTTTTTCAAGCATTAGTTGTTTACAGCAAGGAATCTGTTTATTTTTTTGTTCAGTGAGCAGTGCGACAATGTCTCCATGGTCAGTTGTTCCTCCAGGTGCTACCACAAACAGCTACAAATCAATAATAACCTGTGCCTTTTCTCTCTCTGTTTTGCCTGCCTAACAATGCAGTCGCTCCTTAATTTGGATCTTTCCTCAGAAGCATTTTCTATGAACAAACAAAACACACAGAGGGGGAAAAATATGTCCGTAACTCAATACTTGCTCAGATTTCCATCTGCTCCCAAATCACTGTTTTATATCTTGACTACATCTCCTGTGTTGCCTTTATTTTGTAATTGGGCAGAAAACGAGATTTATCCAATTGCCAGATAAATCCTGTGTGTAGCATGAACATAGTTCAAGAGCCCTTATCAAGTTTTGGAGCAGTTTATCTCAGAGAGTTCAAATGGTTGCCATTCATTATGCTGCAGCTGTATTCTCCCGGAATACAAAGGACTCAGGCGTTTCAGTACAAACCAACACATGATCTTTCTTGGTAAAGAAAACCCCACTTTCTGTTTATATTTTCCAATGGAATTGAACGAGGAAAAGAAAACAGGACTTGGGCAGATGGTGGGGACAGGCCGAATGCTGCTTATTCTGCTTCAGAACATCCATCAGACTCACTGTCAGGAGCTGAAAAAACGGTGAAAAAATGGTGGTTTTGTGCTATTTTTCAAACATAATTTTTCAAACCTCAGAATTCTTGATCTATCCTGTAAAAATGCCAGAACCTGCGCTACACCTTGAGCCATTGTAAGCGTTCTCATTCCTGGCTATGCTCAACGGCAGGAGGCTGGGCTGCCTCGCCGTGAGAAGGGGAGCAGAGGCCACCACGGCCAAGAGCAGATGCTCCCATTAACAGGGGACGGATCCAAAGAGATGCTGAATGCCCCATTGAGTTCAGTGGGAGTTGAGATCCTTAAGCACCTCACCTGATCAAGTCCTAGAAACTTGACACAGCCTTTATTTTGCACAGCACCCAAGAGCAGGCAGTCTTGTTCCCTCCAGCAGGACTGCACACGTGAGCGAGCTCTGCCCAGGACAGGAGGGTGTGAAAATGGGCTCAGCTGTAAAGTACTGACTCTCTGTTATTGCAATGAACGTCACCGGTGGGAAATCATTGTTGTAGGAGTCTGTAAGACATGTCCCTCCATTATATCTGGTTTGAATATATTTGAATAAATTTAGGAAGCAACTCATTTCAGCAGTAGAGAGTACAACATAAACAATAACACTATGCTCTTCAGACATGTTAATTGTACTCAAAGACTGAAGTGAAACATGAGGATTTCCAGCCCTAGCAGTGCTGAGCTGTTTCCATTTTCACAGGGCCAGCCCATGGATGTGAAGGTGATGGACATGCTGTATTCAACCCAGCACACATAACTTTCCACCCAGTTTTTCTCTCAGAGCAACTGCTCGCTTTTTCTTTTTGCATTCCCACTCTTTCTTTCCTGCCTGCTGTAGGCTGTCAATGAGGTACTTGACCTCCCTTTGAGGGTCCAGGTATATTCACTTTCCTGTGCAGCTGGTGCCAACGCTGCTTCATGGATCACTTGACAGGGGAAATCCTGAGAGCCAGCCAGCTGGCACCCTCTTTGCCAAAACCTAAAATCTTTGTTGTCTCAAACTTTTCAGCCCCTATCTGGAGACTCATAAATCCTACACTCTTGTCCAGGCTAAGATAGCATGTGTAACAACATGCAGCGTGCTTGATTTTGCTGGCAAGCAAAGGGGCAAATGCTTTCCAGGGAAGTGTGCCACAAATGTAAAGGGTTGTGCACAATGTATTTTCATTGAAGCAACCTAGACATACCAGTAACGTTTCAGTCTGGACTATTTTTGCATATGTTTGTCATGAGAGAAGATTTACTTTAAAAGAAAGAGATTTGGAAAAATAAAATGTTGTTTTTCTGTTTATTTCAGCCTGTTTATTTCCTAAACTTGGCAGCATTTTCTATATAGTCAGCAGCATAGTTTCCTAAGCCCTGGCAGAATTATTTTACCCTATTGTCTGTCTGAGTCTTTCACACAGAAACCGGAAAGAGAAAAATGCTGTTTGTTTTGTTGTGTTTTGTTTTGGTTTTTATTTAAGTTTTTCAAAGCTTGTGAAATGAGAACAACAAATTATTGTTGTTATTCCTGTGCTTCCTCCTCTTCATCCTCCAGCTTATTACATTTTTATCATAGAACATCTGCAGACTTTGTCTACATTTTATCTGCCATGCTAATATAGCTGTGTAGGTGAAACTATGCTGGTATAATCCCCAATGTAAACAGCTTTGCTCTGCTTTAAGCATAGCTTTTCAATTTAACTTAAACCTCTTCTGAAGAGGCATAAACAGACCAAAAAAGCCACTCTGATATTGGATTAAGACTGATCAGTTTGAGGTTTATTTGTATCCTACCCTCGAACCCTTTCACATATAGACCAGACCATATTTGAAGCTCTGTTGAGAGAAACTGTGTAAACTTATACCATATTCTTTGGGCAAGTATAAGCTTGCCTTTGTCCACTTCCAGACTGAGAAGAAACTATCTGACCATATTATGTGATGTTTAAACCCAAGCCAATAAACCTTGTTGAGACCCAGTGCTTAATTGGTTTTAAGTGTGAAAGCAGTTATATGTCTTTTTGTTATTCCCCTTGGAGTAGACACAGTGAATTAATGTTCTTCGGAGCATAAAATGTAGAAATATCTGGAATATCTTTAATTGTATAGTAGGTTACTATAACGATCTTCTACGTGTTCTTTAAAGGAACATCATCAGACCAGACAACTCCGTTAGTCGCGGCAGAAGATCCTTATGTCCAGCAGTAATTTACAGCTACAGCTCTTTAGACCTTGACCTACTATAAATCATGGACAAAACGCCACTTCAGACAAGGACAGGAATCTATACTGTACCCGACTTGAGCTCAGTGCACATGGGACATTTCTGACTTCTTGGATTTGCTGTGCTTAAGTACATCTAGTAGGTCTGGTATCAAATAAGACAGATCTGATGCTTTAGCAGCAGCAAATGTTATAATTCATACTGCACAGAACTGCTTCTGGGATGCTGGCAGCTTTGGGTAACTGAGCGAAAAGTACAAGCTCTGACTTCTCCCCATTCTTCACTCTTACTTTGCTCAAGTGTAAATGACTATATCAACATATAAACAGCTCTGCTAGGCAGATTCACCAGCAAACTGTGCCTACTTTGTACTATTCTGGAATATAGCTATATTAACACACACCCGTGAAAAATGAGGTATAGCTCTGTTTAATGGTGGAAAAGTATCTAGAAAACAAAGGAGAAACTTATTCATATATAAAGTTATTTTTATATAAACATATATATAAAATAACTGTACCTTTTGTATCCTAACAAAATTAATTCCCCATTTATTTTTCATAACTTCAACCACTTTTTTTTTCTGAAAGTGGCAGGACATTCTTTCAGTAACGTGGCAGCAGTTAACAGTAGGTCTCCTTGTCAGACCTGCAAGGAACAGCACCTGACTGTTTTCTGCCTCCTGCAAACCTGTTTAATTACAAGTGGCTTACCTCTGACTTTCCTTTGACATCTCCATTAGAGTGGGATAACAATTATTGCAAGGGAAGCAGACCACTGAAAATATTCCAAACATAAAAGGCTCTAGAATTTTTATTTCTACTCACTCAAGTCTAGCAGAGATTTAACATGTAAGTTTAAATGTATTCAAGATCACAGCTTCTCTGCATGTGACAAAGATTGGAAATTGAAGCACAATGCCTAGCTGTAAATATGTAGTCATACATATACTGTACTTGAAAATCTATATATACGTATGTCTACATAAATGTGTGTGTGCATAATCTTGAATATGTGTTGTAGTTAGAGATGGAACAGACTTTTGTAGTTGGGCTTGGAGCTGGCTCATTAATTCAATGAGTTATGGTACCATGTTTCTATGAAAGGTCTCTCCTCTAACAGTGGTACCCTGCTAGTGCACACACTGTTTAGCCTTAATGCCTCAGAAGAAACCTGTCCTGCAGTGGATTCCTTGTCCTGTGCACAGCAGAGGAAGCATTTTTCAGTTATACCACAGCTGCTTCCTCAGCTGGGATTTAACAAATGGGCACATTCCCCTCAAGCCTGAGCGACTAACCCGATTTTCAACCTATACGTTGTGTTGTAAGTCAGAATTCTCCTTTAGAGATTTGCTCCTGTTTTTGTTCATAGGAAACTTTCATTAAGTTCAACAAGACTGGATTCTGGTTTCAGTCCTGTGAGACAACTAAAATGAGGATAAAGTAGCTTAAAACTGAAGTGTAATCATCATGTCTATGACAAACTTTTTTTTTAGCGTATGACCTGACATACTGTATTTTACACCCTGAAAAAAAACAAGTGATCAGTTCTTGATAATGCATTATCTAGCAGGGAATAGAGATATGATGGAGTTTAGGCACCAATGATGTGGAGAGGTAACAGCCTTTAATTAGGTTTCCCTTTGTTCACCTCATGTCTAACGAAGCAGCAAATCCACAGTTCAGTAGCAAATGAGAGGTAATCAGAAGAAAAATACTCTTTTGTTTAACTTGTGCTCATGTCCTTTTCAGATGAAAATCTTTTATTATTGTTTGCTTTTCACGTCTTTCACAGGAAGAAGAATAGATCCTGTGGATAAAAAGAAGTCCCCACAAAAGTATTCAGAACTGGCACCTTGTCAAAACTTTCGGATTGGGATGATCTCAGATAAAATGTTGGAACCTCTTTGGTCTGCAGTTTCTCTGAGAAAAAGAAAGGGTCATTACCTTTTCCTATTATAAATCAACTACTTGATTCCCCTAAGACAACTGGTTTGTATTCTACCTCCAAGTGCAAGGTGACATAAGGCCTCTTCACATGACCAAGTGTAATCTCTGCATATTAGGGACCCAGCTGATAGAAAGTGTAGGTGGCACTGTTATGAGAAAGTTGTTACATCTCCCTCAGGAGAGACAAATTTCCTGCATCCTGGAAACATCCAGATGCTTTGAAGACCCTCTCAGGATGATAACAGCAATCCTACAAGAGCATCGCATTTGGCATTCAAACCATCCTGGAAATTTCTTGGCAAACAGTGGTACTAAACTGAGCTACAACCTGACTTTTTCCACATTCCAAGGCTGCCCCTAACTATAGCTGCTGATTTGGATGAAGGGTTTTTACAACTTTGCACATGTTTCAGCAACATGTTCTTTCAGTTACTGATTCTTACTAAATATGCCCACTCAGCTTCTATGTAAGAAATAAAGAAGAATGTTATTTAGAATATTCATATGTATAGAGTATCTAGTTACCTCAATAGCTAAAACTCCCATTAATTTTCAGCTTTGGGATGCTGTATATAACCGTCTTGATGTTTGGTAAATAGCCTGCCAAACTATATCTTCATGTATGCAAAGTCATGTTAAATCTGTGGAGTGTTTATGATGGTATATCTGAAAGCAGAATCTGTTTCTCTATATATAAGTAATATTATTAAAAGAAAAATAAATAAAATCTCTTAGAAATTGCTTTCTAGCTCAAAATATCTATTGCAGAGTTGCTTCTTGTCCACTAATGCAAGGTTCAGGATGTAATGCAAATGAATGGGAAGAAAAAGAGTAGACATGTGGTAGTTGTTTTGCAGGAGCTGCTTTCAAAATAGTTCTTACTATGTGCATCACCAGAACAAATTGTTGCTTTGAGCCAGATCTTCAGACGTTCAAATGGTGATTGTGCAGTTTTCTGAGCTCCATAGGTCTCTTTGAGCATAAATATTCTTCCTTAGGGATGAAACATGTGCCTGTGCTCTTCCTGGCTCATTAGGCTTAGTTCTTGACTGGGAAAAATGTTCAGTGATGGCCTCATTTAAATACCACAGGTTGTAGAGCTTCAAAAAGATAATTCATTCACAGTAGATGACACAGATTAGTAACCTTCCTTATGCCCTTTTTATGGAAATGAAATGCAAGACTGACTTAAAATAATTAACACTAGAAAGTGAGGGTTGATTTCCAGTTAAGAGGAATGTGTTGCTTCAGCTCTTCTCTTTTTTTTTTTTCTTTCCCTCTTTCAGGACCTCTTAGATTCACATTTATATTGTTACAAGTGTTAAGCTGTACTGTTTGTGGTCTTGTTTCCTAAAGCTGGACATTTTCTTTAAAAAGGATAATAAATAAAGCTGAGATTGCTAAGTACTGCAGCTTCAGACACATGTTCCTCCACAATGTTAACTGAATTTAAGCTCTGAGTATAAAAGCATGTAACTGAATTTGGGGAAATTGCATATATATTCTCCTCGTCAGCCTTCCCTCTGTGACCCTTGAGAAATATTCCCTCAAGACCTAATTCTCTCTGCCATGAGGAACAGGGGCTTGCAGTGTCAGTGGTATTAGGGAAATGGAGTTACAAGAGACATTTAAGCTCATGGAGCAGGCGGGTGAGAACAGAAAGACCTCAGAGAGCATCCTCTAAATGGCATCAGTGCATTCGCGAACAAGCCACTGCATTACTGACCACTGAGTGAACCCCTCACTGCCCAGGCTGAGGGGCATAAACTCCTCATTAGTGCACCCATGGACCATAGGGACCTTTCATTTCCTGACATTGTGAAAGGGTATCACCAACATCAGTTTGAGCAGGCTGTGCTGTCTTCAAATATTAGTTAATCTAAGTCTTGGCAAACAAACAAACAAACAAAACCCACTAAGATAATACATATATCACAAAGAAAGTTCGCTCTCCAACAACAGTAGTTGGTTTAGTCTGTTTTCATGCCACAATCTAAAAGGAAACACTCACCACCACCCCCCTGCCAAATTCAAACTGAGTGTGATTTTATGTTGCATTTTATGTCCTTTGTGCTGCTTTGGGGCAGGTTTTTATTGTATGAGACTAGTGAAACAATATGTTTGTAGATAGTAATTTCCCATTACTACAACCTGCCTGACCCATCGGCCTGGGTGTAAGAAGTGGGAAGAGTAAGGAAGGACATGACAGAGCTCCTGCTGCTTTTCAGAGACACAAAAAAGACACTTGAGCAGTGTAATACAAAATGGAGAGTCCATAGCTAACATTCTCACACCTCTTTTGAATCCCAGGTACAACTGATTCACCCTGTGGTGAACCTAAAAACTGGAATAAACAAGGTTCATCTTATTATAAAATATTTGAGGGTACTTTAAGGTGACAGTGTGACATGAGGGTAAAGAGCAGAATCTACCTCATCCTGTACATATGCACAGATGTAAAGGTAAATAAGAGGACAGACAGTGTTGGTCTTTACGAACATTAGATTAGATTAGCATATAAAGACTTTTTCCTTTCTTCTGGCCAGCAGAAGATGCAGTGAAGAGAGGAAAACCAGGGACAGAGGGTTGCAACAGTCACTGATGAGTGTTCTTCCCGCACCCAGGAACTTCTCTGAGACGCCTTTTCCCCATCCACAAAGCCAGCTTCAGTAATCTCTCCTCCCATCACCCCTCCAGAAGGACAGCAGTATAGACATGCACCCTAGCTCCAAATAACACTGCTAGTGCAGCTTGCTGTAGCTGATAACAGAATCATCCAGCCCAGGGGTGTCAAACTGATTTCCACTGGGGGCCGCATCAGCCTCGCGGTAGTCTGCAAAGGGCCGAATGTAATTTTAGGACTGGATAAATGTAACTACTCCTACATTTACCCAGTCCCCAAATTACGTTCGACCCTTTGAAGGCAACCGCGAGGCTGATGCGGCCCCCGGTGGAAATCAGTTTGACATCCCTGATCTAGCGCTAGACAGAGTTACACCGGACTGATTTTCCTAGCTCGTACACCCAAACTACACCCTTTCACCCAAGAACTGAGACAAAATGGCTTTGAAACAGCAGTATGACCTGGAAGAATTACGTGTTTTATGAACTGCAACTTAATTTGTCACACCTCCAGCTCTGCAGCAGGATCATCATACCAGGCACTGTCACAACAAGTAGAGTTTGAAACAGGAGGTTTCTTCTAGGCCAGGTGTGTAGCTAAAGAGATGTTTGCCCTGGAGACAAATCTGAAGAGGAAAAGGGAAAATGTCAATGAAGCACATCCATTTTCTTATGAATAAGCAATTTAAAAAAGTAATTTATTAATTAATGCAATGAAAAATTCATTTTTAAATCTGTCTGTTTCTTATTTCAACCTCTTTACAATTAAAAAGGTAAAAATAGTAATTATATGGATATTTAATTTCTTAACTAAAAATATGCAGCTCATGCCAATCATCCATCTCTGCTTAACTCTTGCTAGTGCAAGCCATACCTGACAACCATTTGTAACCAAGCTGTCTCTATTTGCAGTTCCATATATGCTGTCATGGAAGTAGCCAAGTTGTAGGATTTTGAGACTTAAATCTCAACAATTAAAGAAAGACACAGACATTACTTGAACCTGCTTTGCTTCTGAATTTGAAAGGTATTGACATTTATTGGAGAAATCATAAACGTTTGATTCCATCAATATTACTTTTGGTTAGAAACCTCTTGTCCTAATACTGAGCCGGTGTGACCCCAGCTAACTCATGCAATTGCATAATGTGAGTTTAGCACATAAAGACAGGCGGTCACAACAAAAGTGTTGCCAGACCCCTTTAGAGAGCTACCCACATAACACAGTGTCACATTAGTGTGTGTCCAAAAGCAGCATGTGATGTAATTAACTACACAAATATCCTCTTACTGAAACAAAACTTAAAATAGCTGATACCAGTTTCTACGAATTAAGCTTCCAAGAAAACCTCTTGGTGGGTTCATTTAATGAAACCTGTTCACAGAGAAAGGACATTGATTGCATCTCCCCAAACCAAGAGAGCCTGTTTCCATGTAAACTCTTATCATATCAAAAGTACATCATGCTACACAAACACGGGGTCATGTGGTCAACCATTAACTTAAATGAAAGGAGTTACGGAAAGGTGTGACTGAGTTCACAAGCAAAATGACTTTGCTTTCATCATCGCTACTGTAATGACACAACTATGCACTTTTTTAAAAGCACAGAATTTTTTTTTTTTAAAGCCACACATTTGAAGCATCAGGAAATGATTCATCTTGTAAAATATTTAATCTCCACGCATCAAAGTATTACACGTATGCATTGCACTCCTTGTCTTCTCCAGTCATTTACACTCTGCTAAAACTGACATTTAGAAAATAACTAACCTCTGTTATCCAGCTACAGGCACTTCACTAATCATGAAAGAAGAAAGTTCACTCAGATTGAAATCATTGAGATCGGGAGTGATACTTGTGACAGGAAGTTTATTAAACACCAAGAACAAAGTTTCCTTCACTCAGTTGCAGTGCAGATCTCCTATCTGCGGTACACATCTCACTTTTTCTTCCAAATGTCACTATATTTGTATGATGTGGAGATACTTTGCCTTTTAATGTCCCAGTGACATCAGCAGGAGTCCCACAAGCACAACGTAAGCATGACATGAGATTTAAATTTGACACGGTTTATACTTCTTCAAGTGAGTCGTATATGAGCAAGAAAAGCAAATGCATGCGATCCTTTTGCAACTTTACCTTTTTCAAAGTGTTAAGTTTTGTGTCATGAATAACATGTCTCAGCATTTCCACTGGACACTTTTGTATTACATTATGTTGACTCGGGTAATGCAAATAAATCCCATCTCCAGCATTATTCACACTTAGATTCTTGTTCTATGGCTTGGCATTTATTTTGAAGTGGATGCATTTCAGCTCCTCTACCACTTGCTAACATCTTCATTTGGAGAAAACTGTTTTCATTAGACCTGTCCTTTGCAGAGGCAGATCTGTCTGTCACAATGAGCTTGTTTTGACTTCATTTAGCATGAAGGGTTTCATCTTTAACTATTGAGATGTCAGTGCTTAAGTTCTCATGATCCAGCTTCATTATTTCTGTTCCTAATAGGAGCTGTTGGCATCTGCAGGCTAACTGCTTGTGACAGATGTTTTAATAGATTTTTAATAGCATTTTAAAAGATCAAGATATTTTTTTCCTATATTTGGTTTATCTTTCTAATCTCACTCTGGCTAGAATGGACTATGCACCTCAGGGTCTGCCATAAGGAACTCAGTGATACTTCTTTGTGTAATGGCTTGATTACAAAAGACTTGAAAAGCACTATAACAATGTAGAAAGTAAATTTAGGAATGTAATTCGATTGCAGGTAATAAGGAGCAAAAAGAATAAAGGATTATTTGATACATTCAAAGTCAGCTGACACTCTATAAAGCAATGTTTCTGTTCTGATCAGGACTACACACTTTTTTTTTTATGATTCACAGTTGTCGTCATTCTTCTGTTATTTGTGGATAACACACATAGTAATAAGTCTGCTAGTGATCATATGTCTAATCTTCAGCATTTTATCCTCATAGATTGAAGGATAAGAGTTTGCAGACTGAGCTACTTGATTGAAACAACATCTCTCTTTACAGGTTATCTCGTGTGATGATAGCTTCAGTCTACTTGCTGCCTCTGACTGACTACATTCCTGACTAGCTGCAGATTATTTTATGCTATGCATAATGCTAATGCAGAAAAGCTACCTAATTTCCCTCTCCTCCCTCCCTCCACAGCTGTCCTAGCCATATAAAAAATACAGGAAAATGATGTCCCATTTGCAGTCTTCATGTGTTGTAGAAAGAAAATCCAGAGTATGGAACCTATTGACAGAGGGTACAATTTGTTTGTAATACGGCCAATTTGCTGTCAGCCTTTGCATTAGGAATCTGTTTATGAATATCTGGGTATAGTCGCCTGCTCGTCAGAAACTAAAAATAATAGCTTTAAGAGAGGGAACAGAATTTGCAAACATTTCTCTTTGACATCTGTGGTCTTGGATGCTACTCTAGCCAAATGGGGGCTGTCAATCACTATTTGAAAAGATCCAGAAAATAGCAGAGTTAAAACAACTCCTTTTTTTCCTTCTGAAAAGCGGTATCATAGCTGGCTAAATAAGGTCTCTACTGGAGGAGTGGGGAGGGGAACAGGGAGAATGTGCTTGTGCTGTAACATGATTCCTTACTCATCAGATGGCACCCATCATCATCACAACCACAGCCTTTCACTGTGCTGGAATAAACTAATTATCTCACTGACAACTCAGGTTTTAATTCCCATTTGTAAGCATTTGTCATGAGCCTTGGTCAGCTAGTTTTTAAAGATTGCCATGAATTATATATTGCTCCCTTTTTAAGGCTGCCTAAATAAGGACAATTACAATGCCCTGGAATGGGTTTCAATAAACACATTTGTGCTTGCTGCTGCCAGACAATGCGAATAGGACAAAGCTTTTTACAGTGCTGATTGTAAATTAGAGTTCTAATATTCAGTTCTTCTAGAGCTGAAGACTATTCAATGTCCATGACAATATGCGGGGAGAGATCCTCATCGTGATGCAAATCAATGGAGCCACATTTTTAAAAGGGTAAGACACTGGCCCCACAGAGTTTATTGACTTCAGTAGGGTGCATCCAAGTTCACATTTCCCTTCATTCTTCCAGTCTGAATGTGCATTACACACACTTATCGAAGAGCAAATTAAAGCCAGGCTTTTTATCACCGAGCACTTAACTGGGATCTTGTTAGGACCCTGCCTCCTCTTCGTCTATCGTCAGTAAGGAAGCAGGGTATATTTGCACCCAAAAACCTGGGCAGGTGCTATGAAGGGCAGAATCAATGGATAAAATAAAAGTAGATTTTTTTGTTCTTTTCCAGTGGGAAAAAGATTCTTGCAGTTAAATTTATTGTGGAATATGTGTACCTGATGGTATTGCGACAATGTGATACTATCCAGGAGTTGTTAATATTGCATTTATTATTATGACTCAGGGGCATTGGCAAGGAAAAAAAATCTCATACAGAAGTAACTAAATGAAACAGCCCCAAATCCCTCATTTTTGTAGTATCTGCTCAGAGTGCACTGCTCTATATAGTCTCCACGTATCAATGAGGCATTTTTCTTAATGGTGTGCATTGATATTTAATATCAGGAAACACCTTCAGGAAAAGAGCTATTTTGTCCCATCTCCATGTTGTTTCGTGAATTAACAGCTTGAGCCAGATTCATCACTGATGAAATTTTGTTCACCTCATTTGCATTAAATCAAGTTATAGCACAGAGGAACTGGTTTAGGTGCTTTACATTCTAGATAGTCAGCAATCTTTCCACATCACACATGCTTTCAATGTGTTTTACTCACATTTCTGGACACACGAAGGGATAAACAAACAATAGAAACAAGCTGCAGGTAGAGGCAATGTAGCACATTAAAGTTATTTACTTAGGCACTACTTCCAACAAATAATTAATACTCAGAAGCAAAGGCTGGTCTGTATATATGCATTAATTTTGCATGACTGTTTCAGTTATAAAAGTACTGTTGCTTTTCTGGTTGCCTGTCCAAGCAACCTATGTGATACTAAGTACTATAAGTGAAAAAATATCCTAGTATATAAAAGCTGTAACAGTTGAATACAAAAGAAGCAAATACCTTAACATTCTTTTCCATTCTAACATTTTTTCAGGTTGGAACAGGTTCTTCCTATTCACCTCTTAGCTGTTGTCAAGGGTAAGGGCACCTTTCATTCAGCATCAGGTAACATGGAAGTATTTACATGTTTTTATCAAGTTAGCTTTGATAAACAGATTGGTTTATGGTATTCTTTTCAGTCTTTGAAAGTTATTATGCTTCTTTTTCTATACTGCTTCCAATTGTTCACCATCTCTTTTGAAAATGTGAACATCAAAATTATACATTATTTTTTTCTCAAGGGGAAAATAAATGGGTGGGTAGTTACATCTAATGAGCGGCATCATTTGCAGAGATAAAATCAATTCCCTGTCTGTATTCCCTGCCTATCTATCCACATATCTTTCTAAAAGTTCATGTTTAACTCTATGTTAGTTATGGTTTATAAATCCATAGAATGCTTTTTTTTATATGGCTTTCTCTATGCTCAAAATCCCTTCCCCATGCCAAGGTACACTTCAAATTCCCTGGTCCCAGAAAATTTTATCCTTATTATTAATGATTTATTTAGTTAATTTTTGTACTATAAATATAAGTTGCATAGGGCTCTTGATGGACCAAGGCAGGATACAAGGTTTGAGGGAGAGTCTAAGGTTGAAGGCAATGTTCAGATTATCATTCTACATGACAGGCAAAGATGGTAGAGATCAGGAAAAGCACTGGCTGTGAGGATGTATTTGTTAGAAGTGGTGATGGCAGACAGGGAAATACATGTTTCACTTCAACTGTGCTGAATTTGATTTGTCAGATGATACGATGAAAGATGTTAGAGAGAGAAGGCAGAACTTTAGCTTCCACAGAAAATTGTATTCATACCAGTATACAATGCAGATCCAAGTTCAGTCCTGGAACTCATCCCCCCATACTGTCAAACCACTCAGCAGACCCCAACAGCATTCTGACCTTGCCACTAACAGAGAAAACAGCCTGGGAACTAGCAAAGGTCAGGGACCGCTCCCAATGCACAAGTGAGATGAAACCATCCTGACATGAAAGGAAAGAAAATGTAACCCTGTGGAAGTGCCCAGACCATGGTAGCTGTCCTCAAAAAGAGTGAGTGGCTAGGTTTTTGGTATGGAGGCAGCCAAGTAATCATGTCTGGAGTAGACTGGTGTATATGTGGATACAGAGAACTCTTGTACAAGACATCTAGCAGCTCAGTCGCTCTATGTCAATGGGAGTACCCAAAGATTAAATGCAGAGATCAGAGAAACCGAAGAAGAAAGATGAGAAAATCTTCAGAGATCTTAAAAATGAGTACTTAGCCTTAGAAACATGTTTGCATGGGCCAGCTTCCCAAGCAGTTTCAATGACTTTGACTGTACCATTCACCTCAGTAGCTTCCAGAGCACACTTTATTATATTTGATGGAAATCTCATCAGTAGTGATTTTATCAACTTCCAAGACATTGATTAAAATGTTGAAAAAGACGATATCTAATGCAGAAATACAAACACCTCTATGATGATTCCCTACTGATAGCAATTTTTGTGATACGTCAGTTAGACATCTCTTAATTCAGTATTATGCTTTATTGTTAGTGTACTGTGTTGTATTTTGAAAAATAGTATCAGGCAATACTAAGTCATTCACCCTAGAGGAGTCTAAATATAGCTACACAACTGTTTTCTCAAACAATTATGATCTTGTCAGAATATCACATCAAATTCTTTGAGAAAAACTAATTTTTAGAAAATTATCTTGATCAGATCTTCACCCCTTTTTACCTGAATCCCATGTCAGCCCTCTCTCCCGCTCTGTGTTAGGATTTGTAACCCGCTATTCAGCCTGTAGTTACTCCAGTATTCCTATTTGCCTTTAATGAATGGTGGTACTATACTAACAAGTTAGCAGTTTCATGAAGTCATCAGATTTTTTCTGGAAGTTACAAGTAAATCACATCAGGTAAGGTATATAAGGAACCAATTCTTCAAGGACTCTTTGATTTAAAAAAAAAAAAAAAAAAGGTCTCTAGAAGATGTTTTTTCAAATCCTTTATGCTTCCAGTTGGCTAGTGGACACACAAAGGATTTAATCCTTCTCAAACTATACAAACTCATAGATCACCTCTCCAAATGCAGAAAATATGTATATACTGAACAATTCTGTATTTTCCTTATCGTTGCTACTTTGATCATGTCCAAGTGCTTCACCATTAAAAATTCCAATTCTTACTGCTTTTCATCAGGGTTCCTATCATTAGTACGCAACTCTTAGACTCCTCATTTTCCTTATCCTGTCAATTTAGTCTCTTTCATTTTGACTGTACATTGCAATTGCATTCTAGTAAGGAGATTTGATCCTCTAGTTGTGACTCACAGAGCACCCTATTTTTAGAGCTCTTTCTCCCACTGGAAAATAGCCCAGTGCTCTGCGAAAATAAAACCTCTACCGTACAAACAAAGTTTTCTGCCTGCTCCCCATACTTGTTCATTTTCCAAAGTCCCAACAGTCTTCCACTGCGCTTTCTATAGATTAAAAGCTAGACACAATCCACTGTCAAAATTACACTGAAAGTGCAGAAGTATTAGAAAGGCAATTAAGAGATATTTTGAAGCAAAAGACAAGCCTAGCTGATCTAGAGAGGTAAAGACTTTCAAATGTAAATATTAGACACTTAGATAGGGGCCTTAAGACATGTTAATTACACAATTAGATTGCATGCAGAGTATCTGAATAGCAAAATGTGCAATTTAACAGGGGTAAAACAGAATTACATTGCTCTTTCACACTAAAGAAACATGCCAGGTAAGCAGAAAACACCGTCTCCTTTTTTGCCTTTATTTTGGCTGCTAGAAATTTTGACATTGTCCTAAACGGGAAATGGAGCAGGGTTATAATCCAGTTCCCCAACTAAGTTCAGTGTGTTATTGCCACAACCAAGCTCATTCAGCTTCTTGCAGCTGTGAGAAAATTGTAAAGAAACGTTTCTCCTACAGAAAAATAAAAAGAGATGGCTGCTGAACAGCAAGCAAGAAGATTGATCTACATGCTATGCTAATGTTGTGATTTCCCTGGTATCTGAGATAGTTCTGAAAATGTTTTCAGGAATCTGATATGCCAGCATAACTGGTTCTGCCAGCAGCTAAGTGTTTACAATTGACAAAGGTCAGCTAGATTTCATGAGTTTCAGTGATGGAAGAACAAAACTCAGCATATATATAGTGTTCAAAAATTATAGAACATTTAAAAGCCATTAGCTAAATTTATCTTTCCAGATAATTTCAACAGGCATAAACAATAAGTACATACTTTTAAGAGAATTTTTGCTTTTTGACTGTATTAATGTTGCAAAATTAAAAAACTGTAATTATTGAGGGGGTACTGACACATTCCAGCTTGTGAACTGTCAGTGCCCCTGAAGGCAAAGTTGTTTTCTAAACTTTAGCATCTTTAAGGCTTTTTTGCCCACACACAAAAATGCCAGAGACATCAAAGCAAGATATTGTAAAGGTGGCAAATTTGATGTTATCTGAATTGTTAGGAAACTGCAGTAAGAATGTACAAATCTTTACAAGATCTAGGCTTTACATTTCTATACTTGTTGCATGAATTGTTAGGATATAAAGTAGTAATAAGCACTTACTAATTTAAAAGCTTATCTGAACACAATATCTTGATCCTGAAAGCAAGGTGGATGTCTCATCAAATTTCCTCAACTTTTTGTTCCAAACTTCTGAGAAGGAGAACAGCATATTGTGATGTGTTGAACATCTGATCACAGCAGATTACCTAATGTTAAGAGAAGCACATACCAGATTTTCTTCTCTTTGGGGGTGTTTTTCTAACCCTTACATTATGCTTACAGCCAAGACTTAATCAAATTTGGAAAACAGCACTCGTATTTCCCTTTAATTGTGCCCATGCTCCCCATCTCCATTTTCCCCCTATGTTAGGAATACCTATAGTGATCTGTTTAGTCATTTTGCAGAACAAAAATATCTGCAAAGAACCGGAATCACTCACAGCCACACAACTCTATTTCCAACACCGGACAGCAGGGTGAGTGCAAGCATTTGGCATGTAAACAAGACCTCTCTGTTTATACATACATTGTAAGTATTAGGTGCTAGTGAGTTGTTTCTAGCAGATGTAGAACATCCGGATACTATTATATGTGGGAAAAAAAAGGGTTGATGACCTACTTGGAATTAATGTTCACCATTTTTTCTCATCTATGGAGGAGTATGCAAATCTTTTGTAGTCTGGTATGGGTTGCTAAGACTATTTGAAAGTCAGAAGAAACATTGAACAATTTCACAAATGCAAGAATGGATGGTCAAGAAGGCCTATTGACCAAATACACCTCAGTTAGGCTTTATAACATATAGCACAGCCATATATTCCTATACATGGTCAGAATACAAATGCTGCCTTTGAATTGTGAAGTCAAATTTGGGCACCCACCTGAACCTTGGGAGTGTCACCATGTTGTGAAAATGGCAGTTGAGTGAGATCACAAAATAATTCTTCAGACATTTTGGACACGAATGTAAACATCTAGCACTTCCACTCTCAGTCTTGTCTAATTTGGCTTGTACTGGCCACTGTGAAGTAAAATGACATTGACTGGTCTGGAAACACACAGTTTGGAGCACCTTCTCCAAAAATACAGAGAAAATAGTTGTCATTAGTAAATTAATTCAGCACCGAGAGTTTATCAATTGGCATATCTCTAGAGCCAGACAGAAAACAAAAGCTAAGTAAGAAATAATAAATAGACATATTTATAAAGTTCTTAGAAAGTGAAACTTCTGTCTACTAGTTTCTGTTGGTCTATAATGTAGTAAGTGTCAAAATATGTTTCTAATATAACTTCTTATCTACATCCATCTACATAAATGTTACAATTTAAACAGCTGTAAAAAGAAACAGATTGCATGCCTTTTCACCGTCATTTTATCTAGATGAAGCTAATCTGGGTTTACTACATTTTGTTTTAAGTGACTCTTTTTTTCACCAGAATGATCACTACCATTAGTTTCAGAATAACCACCTCTGTGACTTCAGTGGCACTTTGTTATTAAAACACAGGTAAAATGCAATCATCTCCAACACAGAAAAGGCCGACCACCTTCCAAAAAAACGTCTGCTGAGAATGTCCAGACGAATCCGTACAGTAGCTTCAACAGCAGCCAGCAAGTTCAGAATAAAACCAGGCAAGACAGCTGGAAAGCAGCCAGGTGGCAGCCCTAATTTACACATAAGCAGCAGCTCTTACACTTAATAAACCCGCGTAGCTTCGTGGCACTGTGCCGATGTACATTAGCTGAAAGCCCACATATCCACTCTTTCTTTTCAGTGCTAACTCTTTTTTCCATGTCTGCTGGCTTCCAAAGAGCATGTGTGGTGTCCACCAGCCTGACAGAAGCGTGGCTTTTCCAGAAGCAGTGCTGCTGGGCTTGTTGCAGAGCGGTGCTCACCATTCCCAAGGGGATCACCTGGTTCTCCCCCACCATGACCACAGCCAGACTGCAACGCCCTACTGCTCTTTGAGGGAACGTCCATTTAGGAGCTAACGGTTCTAATCCCAGACTCACTCACAGATTAGGCAAATAGACCTTTCTCCAGACTAGTCTCAGACTTCTTATGATTTTGTGTTCAAAAAAGGTGAAGTGCTGTAGTGGAAATAGATGTTACTGCTCAAGGTCATCACAGATTAAATAACCCACAGAAAATGCCATAAACAATAGAATAAGGTCACATGCAAAGCTGTGATTTTTCTTTTTCCTGGAGTAAGGAAACAAGAATTTAATGTGATTTTTATTGCCTTCCAGAATGCTACCAGGATGCTGCTTAGATGCATCTTGTACCTTCATTCATCTGCTGTCTTCTCCTACTGCTGCTCCCAAAAAAACAACCAAGCAACGAAACAAACGAATATAAACAGCAACAGAGAAAAAAAGCAAACAAAATATTTTATTAAAAAACTAAGACACTGAACAATCACTTTTAAAATAATTTTCTTGGTATTAGCAAAAATCTGTCTGAAAGACTCAGTACAGTGGACTGTGATTCACATTTTGCAAAGGTACCTTTCATGGCCACCGCATTTATTTAGCTAGATAAGGAGAAACTGAAGTTACAAAAATAATGACAATTTGTTTTATCTACAGCAGGAAATACTGCTGAAACAATTTGCCAGAAGACAATTACAGGGGTGATGCTAAGTGTCTTCTTGTTGTTGTGAGAGAAGAGATAAGAAAACACGAGATACATTTTATGGATTTTTTTCTAAGCATTCTTCACATTCTTCTACCTGCCACTTTAGGAGGCTGACCAGCATTCCTTTAAGGAGCAAACAGATGGCTGGCACTTAAAAATCTCCTCTTTTCTGTGTTTGGATCAGGACCAGATTCAGTGCTGACACAGTGAGTTACACATTGAGTGGAAAGAATACAGTGGTCAACAGGATAATGGAAACAGAAAGAATGTTTTCTAATAATACCATTTCTTCTCTGAAAGGCTGTTCTTCTTTAAGTAGTCACAATGTTTGACATCAGAAGTTGTTATGTGATGACAGTGAGCTTAGATTTAATTATCATTAAAGCGGCTCTGGGAAATGTCCCTACCCTTGGTCTGCTTTCTTGGAAGACTAAAAAATTGTATGAGACTGTTCCACAGCTCACTTCCAAACAGTAGGACAAACAGTACCTTGTGCCTAATTATTGTATTTACTGACAGGGTTAAATACTACCATTCACTTACCTGTGCACACGAGCTACTGACACCGAGAAACAGCAATAGTGTGTAGTAAAAGCAAGTGTATGTTTAATCAATGAGTGTTTATGGTATGGAGACATGCTCTTCTAACTTGAATGGCTAAAATTCACACTTAAATGCTGCTTCAGGACATGAGCACTGTCCCCATCTCCCTTTTTATAACTAGCTAAGCTGAAGTCCACACTCACAGAGCGGTACTGTTGTATAGCTCTCCTGGATCAAAATATTCCATTCACTCCTCACTCTATCCTTGTGAGAATGTTGTAACAAATCAGGAGAAACACAATTATTCTAAAGTAAGCAACTACTTCTGCGATCTCTTTGGACAGTAATGAAGGGCTGACACCAAAGAACTTGGGTCTGTTCCTTTCTAGGTGTACTGAGCAGTCATGGAGATCAGACCAGACACTTTCCCTCACTGCCTCCACAGAGGTACTAGACTGAAGGACCCATAACATAGTTCGTGGTCTCTATACTAGCTGCTTATTACTCTACTGCGAACGGAACAGGCGGGTTTTTTTGTCTATTCCTCTTTTTTATTTTCCTTTTTTCCTGTGTTTGTTCCTTGTATTTCAACCTGCTCAGACCCCTGATTCTTTGATCCTGTGCTGAACTGAGCTCTATATGGACTGTGTTGAGATTTCAGGCTTCTTCAGATATTTAACCTATAGCTAAGTCCTAAGGCTGTAGCACATTTCAAATGAAACAAGGAGTTTCTATAAATGCAGAGCAATTCAACCTACCTACAGCCTTTGTTCTAGCAGAAGTCATTTATTCCACCAATATAGGTCAGCTTCTGTGCCCAGAGGATGTTACATTTATTGATCTTGTAAGGTCAGTTACAGCATGTTTAATATTTCTTTAAGACTGAAGATGGAATGGTTGAAGAATGTGCTCTTTTTTGCAGCTGGACTCACTGAAGGATGTTTTCAGGCATCTGATTGATGGCATTCTAAACCAAAGGCATGCATGCATACAGGTGAGTGTGAAGTTAAATAGCTTATTCTCAATTTTTAACTTTAATATTGTTCATTTTAAAAATACATGTAGCTGTCCCTCTAGCTATGTGACAATCATAGGTAGGAAATCACTGGCTCCTCCATCTGTGGCATGACACTTTTTACATATCAACATTCAGATGAGTAAGTAAACAAAATGTCACAACATTCTGCATGCTCTACTGAAGAGGATGCACTAATATGACATGCATAGGAACTGAAAATTCGTACTAGTATGTTTTTTGTTTGCAAGTGAAGTATTTTTTAATGTTGTATTGGTTCACACCAATCTGAAATATAAAAGATTTTTGTTGAAAGACTCAAACAATCTTAGCATCACGTAATACAAAGTTTTATGGTATGCCATTAGGCTCACTCCTCTTGCCCTTATTCAGACAAAACGGCAACTATAATCAAAACAGGTTAAATAAAGGATTATGAAATTAGACCCCGAATGTTTGTTCATTTTATGAGAAAAAGTGAATAAAAAGTCCTGGAACAATGTAAAATATGGATCACTTATGCAAGTAGTACTAATGAATTTGAAGAAGGTCTTTTTAGACTCCCAAGTAAATATATAATTAGGCAGGTTTTATTTACCCAGGAGATAAGAACAGGTTGAAGAAACTGTTAAGGCTCTTTGGCAACTTAGGCAAACTTTTCTGTCTACTGTCTGTCTACTTTGGGAATAGCTCTTTATGTAGTGCAGGTAAATGCACTACGGAACAGCAACTGCAGCTACAGCTATATGTGATCAAAAGGTAACTTGAAGAGCTTTTTGATCTGCTAAAATCTCACCTAAACTCGATATGTCCTGATTTAGTAGTCTATTTATTATACATGTGGTCTTACAGTTCTTTTTGTTGTTCATAACCTACTGTTTTCCAAGACAGGTAGATAATATGGACTAACACAGCTATAGAGACTGAGGCAGTTCTCTTGTAACTCTGGTTTGATTTCACACTAAATTCTGCAAATTCGGTTTGAGCTGCACTGTGAGGTGCACAGGTGCACTTAATTAAGCGGAGTGATGCTCTGGACACTAGCCTGCTCTGACAAATCAATGCTTTCCCGGGGTGTGCTGTTCATCCCATCATCTTGCAATTAAGATGCTCTTTGAGTCATCAGTCCGCTGATCACTTGTGATTTGTGCTTTCCTGTCCTGTGTTTATAGTTCAAGTTGGCTAGAATAGAGTTTGTCTTGTCATTCTGTCATACAGAACTTATCTTGGTCAGGCTGAGGAGTATTTCTAGGGTTTCCAGAATCTTTGACAACAGAAATAGTGAATACTAACACCAATTAACTCAGCCTTTAGTACCTGTGATGAATCTATCTGATAGCTTTTTTCAAACTGTAAACCCAATGTTATTAAAAATAATCCAGACGATGGATTCTAGTGGACATAGCCTGTTAGGTAGCAGCAAGGGCAGGACTGATGCACACGGGAATGAGCCAGAAGCTGATGGGGATCACTGACCAGGGCACGGAACCGCAGTACCTGAGCAGAATCAGGTTGGTATAAAGTGGCAGGTCCCATCAGCAGTCCCAGGCACAGTGAGGAAACGAGTCATGTCTGGGGTCCAACCAGTCAGGAACATAAGGAAGCAGGGCCAGAGACAGGACTGGAGAAAGGGCAAACTCCCGTGCAGTTCCAGGGTCCATTCAGTAAGTTGGTCAGTAAGTCAGGATGCCAGGAGACAGAGCTGGGCACAGGCTGTTCTGAACATTCACTGTTCCTAAGAAAAAGACGGCTTCTGTGGGCTGGTCTTGCTCCCCAGCTGACATCTTTCAACCTACAAACTGCCCTTAGAATGTCTCTATGAACTCTGTTTGCATAGGTACTCATACATACAGTACATACATACCTACTCATGTATGTTGCTTATCAGTCCTGTGGATGACAAACAAACATGATCACTGCTTTTAAAAGACCTTTCAACACTTTTAAGACAGATGTAAAACAACCCCTTTCTTTTGTTTGTCATGAACTTCCAGCTTTAGATTCACTGTTCTTTGCAGATTAACTTCCCCTGAGATTCTGATCCATCAGCTCGTCAGAGAAGTATTATAATATCCTGGGCAAACTTAACTTCCTTTAATCTCAGCATCTGAGGTTGCTGACGTCTTGATGGAGAAACAATGCAACCATTTGTGGCCCTAGGTGTGATGTCTTCAAACAGTATGACTGTCTCCCGGTCTCTGGCCAGCTTTCAGTAGCATATTCAGGCAATCCATTACATAACTATGTTCCAAATCCAATTTGTTCTTTAATAAAATGTTCTACTGTTACCCATCAATATTGTATCTGGTGACTTTCCAGGGACAATAAAAACCTATAGCAAGGTCCTTATCGGATATCAGGAAATATCTAACAGCTCTCAAGTGATCCTACAAGTGAAATAGGAGAGCACAGAATCTTCAGAAAGTGAAACTGTGAGATGTACATCAAGGTACAAAACACAGTGAAGAATTAAAGTGCTTAAGCATGTTGTCTATTAGTAGATGTTTCCAACGTTTAAAACAAAAATGGGAAGTAATAACTATATCTTAGTAAGAGAGGGAGAGGTTAGTAGAATAAGGAAAAGGGTTTCTTTCCTCATTACTTCTAAATGTTTCTAAAGATAATTTATGTTTCTAGCTCACAAATTATACTTGGAAAGCTGCACTTATTTGATTCAGTAGACTGTAACTGCAAATGCAGCTGTTGAAAACTGAATTGTTTATTCTATTGCTGTGTTCTCTTGGCTGTGACCAGATGCAACCAGCTGTTAACCAGTTGCTTCTCTCTGCTCATCTCCTGGCAACGGGATGATCAACAAGCCCTATGAAATGGTTGTACCTGATTAGAAATAGGAAACAGTTTAGACATTTTCCTAGAATCCAATGATACAGTGATGCAGTATTTATTTACTTAAAATTATGAATCTCTTCATAAATTGATTTTAGTATGACTAAATTTGTATTTATAGTTATACTATGCTTAAAAATTAGCTTAAACACATGCTCAACTAAACATCTGTAAAAGCAAAACAGGCAAAAGATACAAACAGAATGTTTTGATGTTGAGTCTTGCAGTAAATGCTTTTGGATATGACCAAAAACATCCAAGGCACTGATTGTATTCCTATGGGTAATGCAATATTTGTTCCTCTGTTCTCTACCATATGGCACACAACTGAGTTTCTCTAGCCCATATTTAATATGCACACCATTTAAATACTGGATTATTATGGGTTCCTCGTCAGCTTTTCAGTATCATGATAGCAACTCAGAACTTTACAAAAGGTAATGAATTTATCTCACACCACTTCTGTAAAAAATATAATTCTCTCTTTTTTATGGAAGAATGCCTAAACATTTAAAATATACTTTATTCTGGATGTCCATTTTGTTACATATGCACCCTTTATTTTATAGTATTTTACAAGGTACTAGTACAGACTTCGGTTGCAGCAGTAGTGGTTAGTATATTTTTTTTCTAAGTCTAAGCACAAAAATATTGTGGCACCTTGAAAATAAAGAACATATAACTCCTCCCTAACAAAAAAAAAATCTGATTAAAAGTGACTTAATGAGCAGAAGGAGGGCTAGCATAAAATCACTTTTTTTTTTCAGGGTGTTTTCTTGCTTAATCTTTCTTTCTTCCTTTCTTTCTTCTTTCTTTCTTTCTTTCTTTCTTTCTTTCTTTCTTTCTTTCTTTCTTTCTTTCTTTCTTTCTTTCTTTCTTTCTTTCTTTTTCCTTCCTTCCTTCCTTCCTTCCTTCCTTCCTTCCTTCCTTCCTTCCTTCCTTCCTTCCTTCCTTCCTTCCTTCCTTCCTTCCTTCCTTCCTTCCTTCCTTCCTTCCTTCCTTCCTTTCTCTCTTTCTCTCTCTCTCTTTCTCTCTTTCTCTCTTTCTTTCTCTCTTTCTCTCTTTCTCTCTTTCTCTCTCTCTTTCTCTCTTTCTCTCTTTCTCTCTTTCTCTCTTTCTTTCTCTCTTTCTCTTTCAGCAATATTCTGCCTCTTTCAACTTTTGCATTCATTCTGAGTAATATTTTGCACTTTAGAACACCGATACAGGTTCTGGAGAAGGATGCTTTGCACTGTGTAAACCTGGGACTCTGGAGTAAAAATAGGATGCGTTGCCATAAAGAGAGACCATGACATAAACAGAAGAGCTGAGCTAGGAATGCAAAGTTATTTTTAAATGTAAAATTTCCTTGTAAAGTTAATATTCCTTTAAGACGGTTCTTTGGGCATAACAAGAGAACAAATCCTCGATTATCATT
This sequence comes from Patagioenas fasciata, assembly GCF_037038585.1. NCBI lineage: Eukaryota > Metazoa > Chordata > Aves > Columbiformes > Columbidae > Patagioenas > Patagioenas fasciata. The sequence goes on from NC_092522.1 coordinate 112,626,979, forward strand.
CGACACTAACAATGACGTAGTTTATCACTTGGAGGAGCTACAGTTCCTGCAAATGAAAGATGTGAATGCAAGCAGAATGATGGAGTTTGGACCAACTGAGGAACTCCAAAGATAATTCCATATAACCCCTCTTCAGTTTACACTTAATAGTGAGGTAATTTGCTTGTTCAAACTAAACTTAGACATCAGCAACGTAAAACATCTTCTGTATTTATTTATGTTTTTACTGATTCATGAAAGAATTATGAACAGAAGGCCTTTTCTACAGAAATTACAAATATGGCTTTCAAAGAAAGAAACTCTTTGTATCTTTCAAGCCCAAACTAGTTTGACAAGCATTGAAGAAGACTGATTCTTTGCAATCCTTAATGATTTCAAACCAGCTGTAAAGCATATCAGATCTCTCTTTCCTGAAGAAGGGCATTCAGAAGCCAGCCAAAACCTGTGAATATTCATCTAAATGAAGCTAAGAAAGTAGACCTGGCATTTGTTGTGTTCATATAGAGATCCAGAACCAGACATACCTTAGTGGTGCTGGAGATGGTCCACTACAAACATACAGAGAGCAGATAGATCATGGAATCATAGAATGTCCTGAGTTGGAAGGGACCCACAAGGATCATCGAGTCCAACTCCTGTCCTTGCCGATGACAACCCCACAGTTCACACCATGTGTCTGAGGACCTTGTCCAGTCTCTTCTTCAACACTGTCAGGCTTGAGGCTGTGACACCTCCCTGGGGAGCCTGTTCCAGCGTCCGGCATCCTCTAGGTGAAGAACCTTTTCCTAATGTCCAACCTAAACCTCCCCTGGCACATTTTCCCACCGTTCCCTTGGTAATACTCAGTTCTCATTTTGCATCTCTTTCCAGTTTGCTATTAATAAAATCTTCTTGTCTTATTGAGAAGAAATGTTATGATACCAGAATGATGTGTAAGAGGGTCTTGGTCTTCTCTGGAATGACATATCCAGCCATAGAGGTAGGGAAATCTCTCATTGCTAGAATCACATTTCTCTCTGCTTATTCAAGCATTTTAAATGCAGCATCAATTGAACAATTTCAATATCAGCAACAAGTGGATAAAAAACAGCTGTAACTTTTCCTCTATAACATTTGACTACCTCATTATTAACAACATAGCCCAGGACTCAAATAAAATATGATACTAGGTAAAGAACAACAGACTGAAAGTGAACTTCAGGAAGACAAAAGGTATAATGATAAAAAAACATCTCTTATCAGTGGAAAAACATTTCAAAAGTTTATAGCTAAGTTAAAGCCCTTTTAATGATAATATACATGCCAAATTAACCAATTAAATCTGCAGCATGAGTAATGCTCACTATCATCTCATATTAGACAGAATGATCTTTTTCCAGGTGATTATAAGCTATCTCAGTCATTTCATTACCCCTCACAAAACCCAGGCATATTATGGGCTTTCCCCCCCTCCCCGCCTTGTTTTTTTTCTGATCACAAGAAACGTGAGCATGGGCATCCAAGCTCACTACACTCTGAACAATTATGAACTTACCTGTTCATCATTTCCTGTTTCTTAAGTTTTGGAAGCTCTGACTGAGTTCTAATGATAAAGAGACATCAGCACTCAGAGAACTCCAGTGAGAGAAGAACTTGCATGTTTTTAGAAGCAAGACCAGTGATCTCACATATATATCAACATCTTAAAGACTAATTTCAGAAATCTAAAGCTGACTCAATGGTTTAGAAGCAGTAATTATGATGTGGAAATTCTTGTGCCACATGTCTACCATCATTAGCTGCTTTCATTTAGATTCCACTTTCATAACTCATTTGCAATGAGCAAGGGGTCTGTACGGCTCTCCAGACTGGTTCTTACAGAATACTCTTCTGATTCCTATAGAATGCAGTGTAAAGTCATGGTCTCTTTTTTAACCCAAGGCAACCTATTTTCAAGGCATTCAATTTTCTGGATGTATGAAATATTTTAAGAATGTGACAAGCAACTATGTTCTTATACAGAGAATCCTCACAACAAGGACAACAACTATTTCTATAGGAAATTCTGTTAGAATTTCCATGGAAGATGTTCAAGCTCATTCAGGAAGTAATTTCTCAGGATTCTAAAGTGGTATGTTTTGGGCTGTCTTCTAAGTATAAATATCAACCAAAATATATATGTAAAAATAAATATAACCTTAAACCTTACCAAAACAGGACGTTGTACTGTACATTAATTCTCTCAGTGTAGAATTTCAGTTTCCAAACCCAGTCATAAGCCATTTCAGGGACTGTAAAGATTGCATCCCAGAACAGTGTTTATCAAAATATAGGTCTATGGAATGTCATGATGCTTGGTAATTTGCTTAAAATTCATGCTTCTGACAAACTGTGACTATATAAAAAATCTGTGCTTCAGTTTCTCGATTTCATAAATATGACAACAAACTCAGAAAGTGAACTTCAATGAATAAAATCAGTGGGAAAATAAAAAACAACCTGAAGTATATTTTAATGGTTTTAGGATATCTCAGGACTATGTTGGGACTTGATTCATATTTAAATGTCTGGCATCACCAGCAGTGATATTCCCCTACATGGCAGTTAAGCTAACTGCTTTCATCTCCATTCTATTTTCACAATCCAATGCCAAAGCACAATGTTATTCTTCTACATCTGGCATTTGTAGCCTCATTGTTAGGACATACACTGCTGAAACAATTCTTCGTTTTCTAAAGCAAGTACTTTTTCTAAAGATTCAGAAACCACATTACTAATTTCCCAATTTCTCTTTTACTATGCTCATAAAGAAAGACTTCTATATGTCTGCAAATACTGATACAAGAAGAGGTCCTGAAACATGATAATGATAGCTAATAAAATATAAAAGCAAAGCTTTGCTTTCCTGTTGCTTTGCATATATAGTAATAAAACTACTTCCCTGGTAGGGTATAAAGTTAACATCTCTTTCTAAATTGCTTCAGCACTTGTGCTCACAAATGGTATGGTATCAAGCCTAAAGGAACATAAACATTATTTTATGGCATAGTATATTCTTAGTATAGAAATACTGTGTGCTATTCAAGAAAGAGGCTCTCTAAAACACTTTCAAAGACTATGGTCCCCATTTGATTGATGACTTCAAAGATCACAGTGAGTGTTGTCACATACAAAAACTCAGGGCTGACAAGCCTACAGGACACACATTTAATCCTAGAAGGAAGGAAAAAACCTAACAGAGCAACACTGAAATGCAGAAGGCAAGAAGCAGCCAGTTTTAAACTAATACCTATTTAAATGGAGTAGATGAAAATAGGCCAACTTTTAAAGTAATTTAGAGGAATCTTATTTTTACCATATCACTGATTACTGAACTTCGTGAATTAATTCTGTGCTTTAAAAAACTCCATTAGGCATATCTACTTCAGAAAAAAGTAACTGTACATTAGTTCTTCAACACTGAGAATCATATTGCAGCTGTATTTCAGGGTGAGATGTCACCATTATGAAGCTTAAAAGCTATAAAGCTCTACAAGGTACTTGTGAAAACGAGCAAGCACTCTAATAGAGAAGGAATTTCAATTCGAATGAACCAAGAATGTAACTCAACAAGAGTGTTGCTGTTAATTATTATAGAATCACCGCATGGCAATGGAACCCTATACCCTCCTGACGTGCCTTTCTTACCCTTCCTCTGCAGGGAAGGAGGACACAGTGAACGAGCTGCACAGGATGCATAAGAATGGCCACACTAAAGCATTTCTAAATTGTTTTCCAACTTCAGCTTCAAAATATTCAAGGGGTAGCTAATGTTGCATAACTCACAAATCCCGCATGGTCATCTAGGAAAGGAAACAACTGCAGTTAGTATTCAGATGAATCTCACTTTTAAACTTGCACTCCTTTGCTTGGAAACAATCAGGATCTGAGTCACAGTCCTTGACTGTAATTGCTCACCTAAACATACTGTCCTGCCAAAAACCACCCTGTCTTGCCAGTGGTTTGCCTGCACATTTCTTCCAATATTTGAAGTAAACGCCCTTCAGCAGAGAAGATGTTGGGTAACAGTTTAGCCAAACTCCAAATAATTACTACTTCTTTGGATTGCAGTAATTCTTAGGAATTCCATCTGATATCAACATCAAGTTGTGCTATGCACTTTCCAGACACACTAAAGTTTAGGACAGCGCTGGAGAGTCTATTACCTGAATACAGCAAAAGTGAGACATAGAAGGAGCGAGTAATTTGATCAAGACTGCACAACAAAGCTCTGGCAAAATTTATAGGAAAAGCTAGATATCCTAAAGTAAGGTTTTAAGCATTAGAACATAAACTATAATAAACATTCATGAAAATGAAAACTAAAAAAAAAAAAATTCCCAAAACTTTCAGACACAATAATTAAATAAAAAATATTCTTTTTAGAATAAAAGATTAAGTGTTTTCTTTTCCAGTGACAGAACCCAGAATCCTTTTAACTAATTTGTTGAGGAAATATGTCACAGTGGAATTTAGTATGACTGATTAAACTATGTTAATACATTTTCCAGCTTTGGGTCCCCAGTCCCATTGCCCTATCTATGACCTTTCCAACTCAGGAATTATGCTACTTGTTCTACTAACAAGCACCCATCCATGCCACGGGATATCATGGTTGAACAGAAATTATTTGAAGTCCAAGCACAAAACAAAGAGTACAAGACATTATGAAGCATAAGCGCGTGTGTGCATTTGCTGAATATACTATCTCTGATAGTACTGTCGCTACATAAAATCACAATCTAAAAGTGATTTTTAGAAGATTGATCCTGTTCATTTTGACTATGTATAACCTGTAAATCAACCCCATTACACGTTGCAGTATCTTTCCTCATAAGGTGTTCCCATGCAAAGGTGCCGTGCAGGGGAAAACAGCAGCTGGGAAAATCGTACACCTCTATAAGTTGCTTGTACGGAAGACTCAGTATGTTATTTCTCACCTTTGTTGCTTCTCATGTATATCTCACTACCACAAAACCACATATACATAACAAATGTAAAGTGTACATGTTCTGCTTGGTGAGTGCTTTCATCACTTTCCCTGGAACTGTTACTAATGGTCTGATCAATTCATTTCCAAGATCTGTTTGTTGGAGGATGGGGAGCTGCACATCTAATCCTGAAAGCATCAGCATGCCTTTCTTCTTCAGGCTGACACTCAATCATGAGCTCCAATTTAGAGTCTACGAGACAGAAATAGTAGCAACAGACTGGAAAATTAGTCTGCGCAGCTGCATCATGAATTTCTTTACCAGATTCAAGCCCGAGGTACCAACGCAGCAAAATATGTAAGCACATAAGACAGATAGAGTCATGAGTGAGAGCAGGACAAAGCAATCTTAATGCAGATCCACGTGTGGCAATAGAGCTTTTATTAGAAAAAATAATTTAATTCCAACTGAAGCCTGCTCATTCTTGCTGAGCTATATACGGCTTTCCTAATAATATACACGAGGAAAGATGTATTTCTCTTCTCAGTGTCCTGTTATCTCACCACTTTGTCATCCCTTGATCACTTGGTCCTGCCTTTCATTCAGAAATTCTTGTAAAACCACAGCACCTCAGCAAGAAGGCTGCAAGCTGCAAACCCAAGAAAATGGAGTTGTCTTACCACCATTTCTTGACCCCCCATGGGAGTAGTTATGTTAATTACCAAAACTTATTCCCATTCTCACTTGTTTTAAGGTCCCTTTAAGGCTAAAGCAGTGAGAGCTGACTCAGTGTAAATACAGCTCATTAAGTTTAATGCTGATGCTGTCTGGCCAGTGTTAGTGCAAGGAAAAGTTTTGCTTGCGCTTTCACTACTATTGCTACCTCAGCACTTTCTGTTTCCTTCCTGAGACTAAGGCAATTTTTCGCTCTTTATGGACAAATACTGCAATCTCAACCTGGATTGGGAAGCAGGGGCGTGAAAGAGCTGCTGCTCCATCCTTTCTGGTTCTTATTGCTAAAGGCAAATTATTCTGAAGGGGAACGCATTACATCAGACAAACGGCTCTGAAAAAAAAAAAAAAAGTTGAATTTCTACTGTAAAGTGTCTGTGATAACAAGAGGGTTTTTTCATTCAAAATGTAAATGCTGGTAGTATCAACATCTGGAAGACTGTAGCCTTAGGCACCATTACAAGAAGCAAGAGATTTGGACAGGATACATTCAGTCTTGGTTTAATGATATGATGGTCTGCCAAGATAAACTTCTAAGTTTTGACATGTTTTATTTTGAAAAATGTTACCGTCAGGTGTAAAGGAAATTCCTCTTCACTGAGGAAAGTTTTGTAGCAGTGGATCTGATGACATAATTACTATGTGACTACATATTTCATGAACATCTTTCCTGACCTGAATAAACAAGGAGCAACAAACATTCTTGCTGATGACAGCCCCGTACACCAGTAGATTTAAATAACAATAAATGGAAAGGACTTGGATTCTCAGTAAGGGCTCCATAAGGGAATTATTTTCCATCAGCATGCTGAACTTTAAATCCATTGCTCCTAATTAAAGCAAGTCAGCCGCTCAAGATCTTCTTACGCCAAGCCTCCCTATTTTCAGCCTTACTCAAAATCCCCTCTCAAGTCCTCACAGTCTTTACTTTTGCCATGCCTCATTTCCCGCTTTGATTAAAAACCAGTTGACTCCTCCTGCTGTAACCGATCTGACGTTATGGGTGCCACCCTTCTCTCCAAAATTGTCATCACGTTGCTGACACTGCTTAGGCTTCTCTGTTCGTCTTTGTCTACTTGGTTCAGTTGCAGCTTTGATGGGACTTCAGAAAATCTAGAATGACGATGTACTCACCACGTACCCTGCATGGGGCTCTAATGGCAGAATAAAAAGGTCATGTTTGGGAAAACTGAACCTATAATATAGCCTTACATGTTTACATTATGAGTCTTTAACTCCCGAGCAGACATTTCTATGAAAGAGTGGGAAAAAAGGAGGCTATGAAATTCAAGAAGAATTACAGGAAGCACACAGCACACCCAATGCCAAAATTTCCAAAAGCAACACATAATCAGAAGGGTGACCTAAGTACTGCTAAATTCAGCTCTGCAATGCTTTACTACTAGGCATCCTCAAATTAGGACATATGCTGCTGAGTACTGATACTTAGGGACAAACATCTGCTTCCAAAGAGACCAAAGAGAATCATATGATTCTGTGATTCCTGAAACCATTTTTCTTAGGACTTTGGGGTTCTCTGCCCCACAGAGCTTATAGTAGAGGAGCACACTTCAAGTGAATAATACCACAATGATTCTCGAAGAGTCTCAGCTTGGTTAAATCGGTAGAAATTTACTGAAATCAATCAGCTGAAAGTTAACTACAACAATGTGAATTAAAATCTTAGAATCACGTTCAAGTAGCAATGTTTTGTAGTAAATCCATCAGAAACACTAATAGATCCCCCTTTTTTCTTGGACTACAGAAAAAAATGAAGATTTCACTGATAATCACACTGCATACTCCACAATCCCGTGTACTCGGCGGCAGCTGTTCCTGGGATGTTGCTCCAAAACCTGCTTTTCAACAACTCAGACACAGAGCTTCCACTTTCTCGGGTCATCTTTGCCTCCGTAATCCACGTGCATCACAGATGTAAAAAGTCATATCTTCTATATCTGACTCAGTTTGTACTTTTTCACTGTAGCGTTAATGTAACACAACATGAGCATTTCCCAGTAGAAGTATTTGTCATTATAACACAGGGCTCAATTCATTCACTATAGAAAAAGTTTGCAGAGCTCCTGGAAGTGGCCAGCTTCAGATAACGAGACCATTGGATTAAATATAGGTTTAGACTTCTTTTTTTTAATCTTTCCCTTTATCTTCATCCAAATCCCCACTCCCTTTTGGCTGCTGTCACTACAGCACTTCAGATTCTGGCACAGAACCAGTAAAGGAGGTATTTCAAGAGATGGTAAATCAACTTATTCAACGCTCTCCCTGGTTTCCTTTCTCAGAGGTCAAATATGTTTTCAAACCAGTAAAAGAAGTGAAAGTTCTTTCAAGTCTCACTTCGCACAAGGCAGGACAAGCAGAGGGGGGTTTTCCAATATTCACTGCTAACGACATGCAAGGCTCAGAAGAGTGTCTTTTCTTCTTTGAGCCATAGGATATACACATAAGCTTACTCATTATCTATTTTCTCCAAAATGCCAGCTACAGGGCCATCAGCATAATGGGATGAGGAATGTCCACATATATCTTGTTTTGTTATCCACCTTTATTTTTAACTCAGATTCCCAAGCCAGCTCAAAGAAAAAATGCCAGCATTTATGTGTATATGGGAACTCTCTTAATGATAATTTTATGAGAACAAGTTTGAACAAATAACACAGTTTTAACATGTCGTTACTTTATATAATAATATCCCAGTTCCAAAGAGGTCAAAACTTATATTTTTGTAAATATATTGAAAAACCCTGAATTCACATTACAGCTAGCAAGTAAATGACTGGAATGGCACATTTCACAGACCAGGTAGAAATGCCATTGCATAACAGAAAGTGGAGCAGAAACAGAGCACACATTTTTATAACCTTGTTAAACAGTGACACATCTTTCCTTGTAATTACCCTGACTTCAGTTCAAATCCAAAAGTAATACAATCAGAATAATATAGCAAAGTGTGTATATAACCATTCTGACAGCTGGCCAAACCAGCCTCATCTGTTTGTCAGAAGACTAATCACCACTTCAGCATTTCGCTGCCACATGCCAAATTTACCTTCCATTTTTTACAGCACTTGCTGACCAACACTCAGCACTTATTTCCGAAGATTATGATATTCTATGAGAAGTGGTTTCAACTGCTATTTATACGCTTCATTAAATATTTTTGAAGGGTAATATTAAGATATGGGTGGGAAGGAAAGGGAAACAAAAATAGTATCAACACTGCAAGTTCTGGATTGCTTGCCTAAATTAGTCTTAAAAAAGGACTTTATGAAAGTGGTTTAGTCAAACAGAAGCAACCACAACCAATACAGAGCAGCTGGAGGTACCTCTATGGCAGGAGGTAAGATTAAATTATATAATGAGTGTTATTCATAAGGCATTATTCATCTCACCTTAAAGCAGACATCTAAAGTAAGCCAAATGAATCAAGGCAAGTGTTCTCCATTGACTAGAAAGGCAGCCCATAATGACTACCTCTGATGTACATATCTGCACTGCAGCCATCCCTCAAGGTGAAACGAATTCCTGTTTCATTCCAGCACTTAGCCTTACTTTCTAGACAGTAGAATGTTTCTAACTTCATTGCAGAGTATTGTTCCCCCATCACATTCATAGAAACACACTGCAAACCAAAAATCTAGTAGGTTTTTACTAGCTTAATTAGCAATATTCAGTTTTTCTGAAGTTCTTCAAACACTTCACAGAGGTCCTAGTCATCATTATCTGTTTTACAGGTGAGCAAAACTGAACATTAACATGAAAGTTAACATGACCTTGCCCATGACCTGCTGCAGTTCAAAAGGTTAAACTGAAACTAGAATCAAAACCCTAGGACACCCTCTTCCATACTACATTTCATCCTACCTTAGAAGTATCATCATCTACCATCAGTCCAACTCTGCTGCCTACTATTTGATAAATTCATTGGTCTAAAAGGTGAGTATGAAGGTTGATAAGAAAAGTATACAGTGAACAAGATGAGATATTTATTTTATTTTAACAGCTAAAGACAAACAAAATGCTATCTGTGTTTATCACACGGTGCATCCACACAGCTCACTGGAGCATGATGCAGTTGCCTGGTTGGCATTGGCTAAGCCAGCACCAGAATGAAACACACTACAGAAGTTTCACAATGATGCTGAGCCTCACAAAGGGACAAAACTTACTATCCTGAGCAGTGAGCCAGGCAAGTACAGTTTATATATTACATCTTTTAGTACTTGAGCTATCAAGAGTGCAATGTGCTTCATGGATTTATCAGCCCAGTCTAGGTGAGCTGAGGATGGTCTTCGTGCTCTACTGCCCCATGTAGATATATTCTAAATTCTCTGTAAGAGCTGCTAACTAAAATAATACTGCGGGTCGTCCTATAAGAAAGAAAAACAGTATAGACAAGGATTCAATGTAATTTTTTTAATGTTTCTGAAACGTAAATGTTTTAAACATTTATTATAGGTTAAGTTGGAGTATAAAAACACACTTGTACGCACACACTCACATATGTGAACATCAACATATACACAGATACATACTTCTATATAAATACAACACTCTTCTCCCATTGATATGTTTACCTATATTCACTTTTTTGCTACTTTTTGTAAATACATTGAACTACCAAAGCACGGTCTTTTCTTAATTGCTTGTAAAAGAATCATTTCAGTAAAGTTTTTTTCCAAAGTACACAGAAATCTGGCCCTCAACACCATGATGCACTGGAAGGAGGATGCCTTCCCAGCTCGTATCTGTGCTGCTCTCCTGCCAAGAACAAGACTTTTCCAGTGGTCTGAAACCCTGGCACCCAGACGGGATTTTCTGCAGTGATTAATGCTGATTCAGCCGCCTGCACCCAGGATACAAGTCAAAGGAGCGGGAATGCCAGCACAGTGCTAGTACATTTGAGTCAATGATCTTGCCAAAATGCTACATATTTAGTGCCCTGAAACTGGTGCAATGAAAATTGTTGTCAGAAAACCTGCGTAGTGTCAGGATAGAAACAAAACATAAAAAATGTTCACCATTATTTTCTTCCCTTTATTATAATATAGATTTTAGCTCTTTTGAAATAATATACATTTCTGTATTGCTTTTCTAATGTGGCCCATCTATTCTAAACTCCAATGCTATACAGAATAACATCTGCAGATATCAAGAACACTTCAGTTCTGTTAAACAGAAATTGTTCTTAGCAATGAAATGATGTCACTGGAAAACAAATATGTTCATTATAAGTACAGAAAACCTCTAGCTAGACCTCAATACTGTAATGGCTCATAAATATTAGATTACTGATGAAAACACATTTAACATGTAAAGTCTGATCACATAAACATAGCTGTGCACTACCAAACCAGGATTACAGATTTGGATATTTCAGTTAACAATGAAACAAGGAAATCTCTCCTATACAATGATCAAAAAGGAAATCAACAAACAGTCAAAAATCTATGATATAATTGTGTAATAGTGGAAACAACACTAAATACATGTTTTCCATCTTAATCAGCTCAAAGTTAAATAGCAACACTTTTAATCTCTTTTAATTAAGGGGTGCAAGGACATCCTGTCTTTAACTGCTTCTTCTGCCTCGACACTTCAAGCTACCTAAGTCAAAAGTCATTGAGGGCCACCAAATAACTCATTTCGATAAAAACCAAAACAAGTCTGCAGTTTTAAAAGAAAATTGGTTTGTTATGATGCTTTATAATACAATTCAGCCACAACTGTATGCAACTTTTTCTTCTCTGCTTCATACCCTTTTCTGGGTGGCTACAAGACGCACGTGCTGCCCTGTCTTTTTTCCAGCTGCACCTTGGCTTGCTACATGCTGGATGCTTCTTGTTCAGGTTTTCTCTCTTTCTTTCTCTGTCACTTCAGGTACTGAGGAGCGAGGCAGCAGAATCCCATGAGGGACAGGTTTAGGGGGAAGTTGACAGCTCTAGGACTTATAATCTATGTTCAGGTATTTCAGAACATACACAGCCAAGGTCAAAGTTGCAATACTGATGGGTTCTAAAACGTTCACAGCAGAACACCGCAAGCAGAAGGAATCCAATGTTAAATATGATCAGTACAATAAATGGTTAATTATTCATTGAAAAGAAAAAAAATAAAATTCATAAACCACATTTGTTGTGGCACTTGCTTCTAAAACTCTCTACTTCTGAAAGTCGGTAATCTGTCAAACAATTTTATAATAATTACGTACAATGATCAGAACAAGACACTTCTTTCAGCCTCCTATTGATCATGGCTCACTTCAAAGCAATTTTCTGCCTTGCAGACTGTGGTTCATACAAAACCATCTTGCATTTGCCTGGAAAAACATGTGAATATGTTAAACATATGAATAAATTGTAGGAGTTTCTGAAACAGATGCAAACCTGAGTGTGTTGAGTCTGGTTTCTTATCTCTAGCAATCATTCTTCTCACCGGGAGGTGAACACCTTCTTTGAGGGGCTGAGAGTTTCACAGAAGCCCATGAGAACTAGCCCCAGTGACATTAAGGACACGGGCAGCTCTCTCTGGGAGACTGTGGAAGGCATGCAGAAGGAGGAGGAAATGGTAAAGACATCCGAAGGTTGTGGCACAGGCCTTCGTACAATTCTGCTTACAGCCAGAGATATATCTGTAACCTCTGTGACACGTAAATAAACAAAACTTTGACACGCTGATTTACTAAAGTGGGAATGGCAATAATAATAAAACCATCAAAACTCCATAAAGGCCTTTAATGTGTCCGAAGATATTTTCATTACTGCAGTAAGTGTTAAGCGTTTCCTTTGCTGTTAACAGTTTTTATGGTAAAGCTTTGAAGAATGTCCCACAGGTTATCAGTAAAGACTCTATCTGTTGCATATGAAATACGAACAAACTACACAATCCAGAAAAGTACTTTCAAGTTGTGGCCCAAGACTAAAGCTGGAATCACGACAGGACAGATCTGTTGCTGGTCTCATCTGGCACAGTCCCAATGGACGGAAGCCATATCAATTGATGCCAGCTGAGAATGGTGTGATGCATCCCCTTATTCACTCACACCATTCTATATTATTTTTTTCCCTTTTATGTTCTAGTCACCAACACCATTCAGGCCAGTCACTAATAGTCCTTAAAGGCTAATCTTCCTGTTAGCTTGCATTTAAAAATGAATCTCAGATGCAGGAAATGAGAGCCTTCCTCTCAAACATAAAGCAGATTCCAATTGAAAACTAAAGAATTCACGCGTCAAACCACTCTCCAAGGATGTCTTTCTCTATTGGTAACATTTGGAGATGTTTGAAAGGGAGCTAATGAAGACAGGTTTATGTGACTGGTTATAATTTTACCTTCCCAACTCCACATTTCACATTTGTCTCAGTGAATTATCAGGTAAAATGTTTCACGATAATGAATTCTTTAAAAGGCTTTGCAATCAATGAAATATTTTGAGCTAAAGTTTCAAAAACAGTCAAGTGAGTTTGCATAAACATGCACAAATGGCTGATTGCTCAAAAAAAAAGTTAAAACATTTAAGCACGTATGAACATCAAATGTTGTGATGCTTCAAGCCACTACATGACTGAATATATAACGACAAAGTGGAGGTGGGGGGCAGGTAGAAGAGAAATGGTGTAAGAATCGGGGACAAACTACGTAAGTAGCCCATTTTACAATATGCATGAAAAACCCCGAAGATCTTCCAGTGTTCAGTGCCCAGTCCTTCTTGCTGCGGCATTAAGAAGATTTTAACTAAACTAAGCTTTTCAGAGAATTAAACTAAATGAGATCAACAAGTCTTCATGATGCAGTGTCATCGCAGCATTACCAAGGACCACTGTAAAGAGAAAAACTTACTTGATGAAGCTGCCAGACCTCAGCAGTCCTGTTCCCACCTGCCTATGACCTGGAGTGGACCAAGAGAAGTGGGAAGCTGCCCATCAGCATTGTTCTCTCTGTACTCACGAACTGTAAAATATAAGGATGACTCTCCTGGGCTTCAATACATTAATTTTCCAAAGAGTTTTTCCCTAGCTTTAGCAGGCAGCGGAGTAGGTATTGACTGAATAGGCTCAAACCCTTGACTTTCAAAGGAAAACTGAAGACCTGTGACGACATTATTTTATAAAGATGATGACCCTCCAAGAGATCTACCACAGTTACACTGGCTGAAGGACACAGTATAAATTTGCAACATAAATACTGGTAATGAGAATTATTGTGTATTTGCAGCATGGTAATACAGATTAGTTTCTCAGTGTGCTGAACATGAATTACATTCACCATACTTTTTTCTTTTAAGTGAAAAATACGCAACTGCAGTGATCTACTTTTGTTAACTTTTTGAAAAAGATTACAAACTATTCTAAGAAAAAAACAAGTTTAACATTGCTCTAATTATGTACCATCAAGCCATTTTTAACTGGCCTACTCACCTGTTACAGAAAAAATACATTGCTGAAGCTTCTGTCCTGAAATGCATGTGCACATCAGATGTGTCCATTGTGTCACATGCATATATAAAACCAGGAACATAACATAAGAAAAACATGAGGTTTTATGTCATTGATGCTGTACATCACTAAGCAGCAGACACTTCTTCAGCAACCAAACTTAGGAAAGTTAAACCTTCCTACATACAAGGGAATACTGGCAAGAATGAGAAATGCTTGTAAGTGATTTTAAAATCAGGATATATTTTCATGCTCTATGTATACACTTAGGTGGAAGCAATTACTGTAATAATGCGTGGGGGTTACAATATTGTAAAAGTGAATTTATCCACAGATTTTGTACTAATAATGTTACTTCTGGCAGCTTAAGAGGAACACTGAGGTATTTTTCTGTACAATCATTTTTTGCGCACAAAGGAAATATTGAAATGTTGAAATGTACTTGATTTTCTCTTGGTCTAATTACTTAAAAAAAGGAGGAAAAGAGGAAAAAAAAAATAAATAAACAAACCAACCAAACAAAAAACCACCCAATTCAAGAGAGTTATCTGTCATTCATTGACATGATTTTTGAACTCAGTAAGCAGTTTCAACCAACCTTTACTGAGGGGAAAGGTATAAAAAAAATCTTTAAACTCTTAATAGTTTTCTTTAAAATTGGGAACCAGAGAGAAAACAGAGATCCTATGAATATTTTAACCAAGAAAACTTAATAACCTTATTCTTAATTAGATATCCAGAATTATCATAAAAGAGAGCCATCAGAAACCAGGCTGTCAAAATTCTGTGTTTCTTTTACATTTCACTTAGGGGTCTTATCTGCAACTTTTTGAAGTTCTTTTTGTTTTATTTTGTTTTGCTTTAGAATACAATTGCAAGATACCAAATGCTTAGATGTTTATCTAGCCATATACAGGGTTTGAAAAATCTGTTGCAAGTAGGTTGTTTTCCTGAGCAACTGCCATCAACTTCTGCCAAATGTAAAAAATATATTCCCAGTCCTTCTGGTTTTAATGAAAATATTCCAGAGCAGCTAGAAAGGAAGCTGAGGGAGAAGACCAGCACACAAACGCCAGTCTACACAACCGTTTTCGAAGAAACTGAATGTCCACAAAAAACACAGAAGGAAGAAAGCTCTTTTTCTTTTCACTAACCATTGAAAGACAGCTTCTGAAATATCTAGGAACACTTAAAGGTGGAGCATTCAGACACAGTTACCCAGTTAAATCCAGTGCCTCCTCTGTTTTTAATAGTCAGAGTGATATTCTATTATCAGAGTAATTCTTATTAATTATATCACCTCAAAGTTAGTTTTAATTCAATAGAATTAGTTCTCTGATTACGAGGTACATCTTAAAATGCTTCTGAATGCACAGGTGAGATTGGCTAGTGACCTCTGTGGTGACCCTAAGTGAAACAACTCAAGTTTTTCAGTGTCTGTGTTTGTACAATGTCTTGGTCCTGTGAAACATTATACAAGCACTAGGTATTATGGCTGGTATTTGAGAGTTTTCATGTCAGAAGACCATCTGTGAATATAGCACTGGCGATGGCATTATTTGCACAAGTGACATCCAACGTCTTTGAGAGGCTGCACTATTCTTTCCATCTTAATGGATGATGATGACGGGCTCTGCCAGAAGTTGTGAGAAAGCAATTGTAACAGTCAGAGGTAGAAACCAGCACGCTGGGGAAAAATCTGCTTCCATTTCCGTCTGTGACACTGGGCAAGTTCCTTACCCTGTCTCACCTGAATGAGGGTAAAACTAATACCAGACTCTACCTTCAGGGAGAGTGTAAAGAGAAATATTTTAGATTACGTACACTCAGCAGGTACACAGCAGGGATCAGTACAACTACTTAGCAAGTTTACTGAAGGTATCCAGGAATAAAAATCTGCTGCTCTACATCTGGCAGCTTTTCTAACTGTTAACAGCTACCTCCAAATACTTAATCCACTTGAAAATGTTACTACTGCTATCTAACATGTAGTGTATCAGGTCCTTGTTTAAGAAAAAAAAAAGAAATTAAAATCTCAAGTCCATGACTGTTCATGCTTATGTTGTTTCTAGCCCTATACAGAAAGTTTCACGTGTCATGTCTGCTGGTTGAGACAGAACAGGGATAAATCATTCCAATTCTGTCATGCTTTTGCCAAGTGTGCTCAGAACACACACCTCCCCCCAAATGAGCAAACCCTTTATAAACCCTTTTTACAATTCAACATGGAGTCATGAGAATATATATATTACTTCTGACTACCGAAAGAAAACTCAGAAATGTACTGAAGTTTGGATGCCGCTTAGGAAGATAACCACACGCATATTGAGTAATACTGCCCTGGTTTTTTTTAATCTTCTTGGTAGTTGCAGGCTGTAAGGGTGAAAGACAGGTATGCGTGGCCAGCGAAATTTACTCTACACAGCATTTCCTAATGAATCAATAACAACAAAAGGGCAAACGTTCAGTAGCCCTGAACACCAGTAATTTACCCATGTATTTCACTCAGGTGTGCATGTCCCAGCTCTCGGCGCAGTCCTCTGTCAGGCTCGTTGTTAGGTCAAATTAAACACCACAGGATCTACTTAAGATTCTTACCACTGCATAAGCAAAAGTATCTTTCAGCCTTTTATACACTTTTTTTACATCTTTTTCTACTTTTCCAGATAGAAAATTATTACAATGCCTTAAAATACTTGCTACACAACTGGTCTGTATTGGGACACAGTTGTATTATCAGCACATCTTAATTCCCAAGTTTTTTTCAGTGAAATGACACAATAATAAATTCACAGTAGCTACAAGTAATTTCAGGTTTCCATTTGCCTTGAGGCTTCTTGATATGTGCCATTTCAGAGACAGAAGGGATCAGAGAAGAAAAAGTAAATGTTGATAAAATAGCCCAAAGTGTCAGCCAAAACAGCACAAAGATTTGCGCAGTCCTTCCAAAGCTTTGCACAATGTTTTCCCTGTCTTTCTCCACTGTACAAGACAAAGCAATAGATCTGGAGCTTTAACAAGTCTTTTTACCTAAACAGAGTTAGTGCTTATAAACGGCAATGTTTCTCAGCGTACTACTTTCCATTTCCTGTCTGGTGGGGTTTTTGGTTGGTTGGGGTTTTCTTGACAGTGAAAGTTACTTGAAAATATTTTTCTTGAGTATTACCACTCCTAAATGTTCTTTTTCAGGGTAATACAAAAGATATGATACACCACAGTAGAACTTTCCTGGAAGTCGATAGCTTTATTCTCACACACATACTTATGAAAAAAAGAAAAAAGGAAAATTTAAAAAGGCTGCTGAGAAAATCTAGGTGAGAATTTATAATGAATTAACAATAAATCAGATAGGAGCCTATGTTTATCTATCTCTAAAGTATGGACACATCAATATTTGCATATACAAAAACATTAAAGGAAATGTGGAAGACGAAAAGCATTACTTTAAAGGAGCAAATCATATAATTGTTTAAACTGAGGAAGGTCCTCAATTGATGAGTATAAATAAATTGTTCACACATTCAGTGAGACACATACTAACTGTTCATGTCTGCTCACAAGCTGCAACCTGTTCAAGGCTACTGAAACATGAGGGGAAAAAAATATCAACCACCCACACCTTTTTTGTCCAGCCAAATCATCCAAATAGAAATGAATAAACCTCAGGGCTTCCATAAGACTTCACATCTTCAAAGTATCAAGCACACATTAGCTAATCAATGAATTGCCCTGTCTTGAATCCAAAGTGCATTAGAGGAACAGAGGCCAAATCAACAAAGTTCGGGCAATCCTGAGTTCAAACATCTCAGCAGCTTGCTGCCATGGGACCTGGCTGCAGCCCCTGCAGGAGCTGGTCCAGGGCTCCTCTGCTTTATGTCGCGCTGCCCCTTCCACAGCTGACTCCAGCCAGCTGGTACCTCCCAGCCAAGCTGTAATTCATGGCGGGGCATCTAAAAGTCAGCTTCAGCACCCCCTGCCTGAATCGCGCTCGCTCAGAAGCTTTGGTACAGAGGATTTCCGCCCCAGATGCCCTTTCTGCTCCCCCCCCAGAGCCAACTGAAGGCTCCTCAACAAAACTGCACCCAGCCACCTCCACACTGAGGGGAAAGGGTGGGTGGGAGCAAGCTGGGGGAGCAAAGAGTCTACCAGAAGGTAGACTTGGTTGAGGCTGTTTCAAAGCAGTTGTCACCTTTGGTCAGCCAACCCAGCCAGCCCAGCCTCCATGGGCAGTGCAGCCAGGCCAGCCATTGCCATCTTGCCACCTCCAGCAGCCTTGTGCTGCAGCCCGGCCTGCCTGGGGGTGCCCGGCCAGTCCTGCAGCTGCGCCGGGCACCAGCTGCCGTCAGCACCGCTCTGGGCACCACAGACAATTCTCAAGGCTGCCACAGGACACTGAGAGGGTGGTGGAGCCTCTTGGCCTCAGACACTGAAGTGCAACATGGAGGCCCGGGGGATCATAACCACAGGGAGCCGCAGCACCTCTCAGAGCAGCTATCCCAAAGTCCCCCGTGGGGATGCGGTGGAGGGGCGCAGGGTTCACTCTTCCCTCTCAGAAGGAGCCTCCGCCTCCTCAGTCTCTTTCATTGACGCCGGGGCCGCTGTCCCCCCGCCAGGCGTCCCGCTGCCGCCGGCTCTGCAGACCCCGGGCCCGGCCCCACCGCCGGCCGACGCGGGTCGGGGAGGCGGCGCCCTGCCCGCGGCGCCCCCGCCGCCTCACACAAAGCGGCCGCCCGCCGCCACCAGCCGCCCTGCGAGCGACGCCCAAGTCCCCGCCTCAACCTGCAGCCTATGAGCGAGGAGGCACCGCCCCGAGCGGCCGCCGGACCCGGTTCGGGATCGTTCCCGCCGCCGCGCACCGCCGAGGACAGCGCCGCGCTCCCGTCCCGCCGCGTCCCGTCCCGCGGCCGGCTGCGCCGCAGCCCCCGCGCCCGCGGGGAAAGGAGGCGAGAGAGCGGTGGGTGCCCCGCCGCCGGGGGTATGCGCGGGGGCTCCGGGCGAGCGCCGCGCCGCCGCTCCTGCTGGCCCTCCGCAAGGTGTCGCCGTCGGCAGCGGAACGGCGGCGGCTCCCGCCCAGTGGCGATGCCCGTTCCGCGGGGCCGGGCCGCGGAGCGCTGTGCGCCGGGGAGCGCGGGCCGGCCCGGCGGCCGCGCCTGGGGCAGCGAGAGCAGCGGCGGCGTGCAAGTCCCGCTCGCCCAAGGGGAGGCCGTCACTGCAGGATGATTATTGCTAATTATTTACAAAGCCCAGAGTCGAAGCGACTCCCTCGTCCAACCACTTCCTTTATGCCTCTTTTTTTTTTATTATTTCTAATTGCCCTGGGTGTTTCCGCGGGAGATGGCGGCCGCGGGTGGGGAGCGGCGGCCTGGAGTCGACGTTTCGCCCAAGCTCGGGAGCCGGGGTGGCGCGGGAGGGGGCGACACAAAGAGAGCGCGGCCGCGGCGGGATCCGCGGGGAGCAGCCCCGGCCCCCCGGCAGCTGGGCGCCCTCGCTGAGCCGCCTCCGGCGGTTTTGCACAGGGAGCGGGACCTCATTCTGCTCGCAGAGAATAAAGAGCGAATGGGGCTTTTGGCGCCAAATGCCAGGCATCTCCCTGCTTGTATGGAAATCAGGGAGGTGGGGTTAGGTTGCTCTCGCTTTTTTTTTTTTTTTAAATGCTCCTCTCCCCGGGTGTGTCAGCTTTTTTTTTTTCTTTTGTTTTTTAATGCCTTTTTGGGGGGTTAATAATATTCAGAAGCTTCAAAGCCAGCTAGTGACAGTCATCTGTCTGCAAGCAAAGGGTGAATGCAGAGGCTTGGGCCAGCCGCGGGGGCCGGGCGGGCTGGCGCTCAGTAAAGTGCAACATACAAGATCATCTGCCTTTTTTTTCCCCTCGCCTTTTTTTTTTTTTTTTTGCTTTCCCCTTCCCTCCCGCCACTCCTCCCCCTTGCAACACCCACCACCATCACCAAGGAGGTAAGAAGAGGAGGCTGCAGGGTCTGGGCTGTAATAAGCAGGAGGACAAAAACCCAATCAAATAAATACAATTCCACATCGCGGTTGAGTTGCTAAACTAAGGAGGATGGGAAGGGAAAGGAAGCGCAGAAGCATTGCCGTTGCCTGAATGGGTTTTTCATTGAGCAGAAGAAAATCTTGGAGGGTATTTTGGTTTTGTTTTGGAACTGTCGCATTGAGATCGCCTGTGTTTTGTAGGTGCCTCTTTACTGCTTTACATTTTTAACGGTTTAATGTTTTGCACGAGTAGAAAAATGTACAATACTGGAAGTGATCAGGGGGCGGGGCAGGGGGAGAGCAGCTGAGCCGGACTCGTTTCTTTGCATTTCATCATAAGGCTTTTAATGGATTTTTTTTTTTTCCCCATTTGGTCTCCGTTTCAGCGTCAGCTGTTCTGAAACCATCAGAACGCGTTACCTTAAACGAGCTGAAGGGAGACGCTGAATGTCTCGTTTGGACTTTTTCTTTTTTTTAATGTCTGATGCAACTGAGGTCTCGGCAGAGGAATGGGGCTGTGGTTGACTGGTCGTGGGTAGTGAGTGGGGGGTCCGGCCGAGGTAAGGGCAGCAGCGTGCGCTTTGCGGAGGCTGGAAGGCTGGAAAGCTGGCGTGTTTGCAGGTTTGATTGCATGAAGTGGCAAAATGCACAAAGTTGTCCTTGCAACCTCTCCGTTGCTCGTCTTAAACTGGAAAAAGGGGGAGAAAAACTTCCCGTACCTTGTTGGCAAATCAGGAGGCTTTGTTGGTGGCTCCGGCGCGGTTTTAATGTGTTTTTGTGCGTGAGATTATTACATAAGCTTGATAATTTCTGTTGCTGCTGAATTTCCCCTCCTCCTCTCTTCCCCCCACCCCCCTTGTGTTTTGTGCGGATTTCTCCGGCTCGCTTTGAGTGAATGAACTAGCGATTTGCGAAGTTGCAAAGAGCCCCTCCGCCCCCTTTTTTGCATCCTTCTCCTCTCCCCTTTGCACTGCTCCGCAGATGACAAAAGGAGTAAACTTCCTCCACTTTTGCTGGCATATTAAGAGGGCTTTCTGGAGAGATTACGGTATCAAAGCCTTGCATCTGTCTACAGTTACTCGGCTGTTCTGAGCGTTTGAAGCAGTTCGGGGAGAGCAGGCGAGTGCTATGTGCAAAAGCGCAGGGGTGTTTTGCATCCTTGCTGTACCTTGCCGGCTGGTTGAGTGTCCTCACGGAGCGCCGGGGAAGGCGGAAAGCTTTGCATGTGGGAGCAGTACCTGATCGCTTTTCTTCAAATATCTTGAGTCGGGAGGAAAGGTGTGTGATGCATTTTTTCTGAACTTGCAAAAGGTTTCCTCTTTCTTGTTGTTGATGATGGGATTTTTTTTTCATTCGGTTAAGAGGAAGGGAATCGCATTCGTGTTTGTTTGTTTCTTCGTGTTTTAATTGTGGTTGTTTATTTTTTTTTTGTTTTGTTTTTTATTTTTGGTTTAGTTTCAGGTCTTGGGAGAATCTCTCTTCTTCCCCTTGGTGGAAATACTCATAAAACCTGTACCTAAAACCATTGACCCAGGGATCAACAAAAAGAGACCCGTAATGCCAGGAATGGTCAGTAAAAACCCAGACCTCGAGTTCGACTCTTTGCAGCCCTGTTTCTACCCGGACGAAGATGACTTTTATTTGTGCGGGCCGGACTCCGCTCCCCCCGGGGAGGACATCTGGAAAAAGTTTGAGCTGCTGCCCACTCCTCCCCTGTCTCCCAGCCGGGCCGGGCTCCAGGAGCACCCCCCGGGAGGGGGCCCGATGCCGTGGGGAGGGGCGGCCCTGGGGGGCTGCCGCGCCACTGACCCCCTGGACTGGGCGTCCGAGTTGCTCCTGCTGCCCCCCGAGGCCGACTTGTGGGGCGGCTCGGACGGAGGGGACTTCTTCGAGACGGGCCTCGGCGTGACCAACAACCTCAACTCCATCATCATCCAGGACTGCATGTGGAGCGGCTTCTCTGCCCGCGAGAAGCTGGAGCGGGCGGTCAGCGAGAAGCTGCAGGGCAAGGCGCCCGCCGCCCCGCCGCCGCCCCCGGGAGCCGCCGCGGGCAGCCCCGCCGCCGCCAGCGGCCGTGCGGAGCTGGGTGGCGCCGTGCCCGAGTGCGTGGACCCGGCCGTGGTCTTTCCCTTCCCCGTCAACAAGCGGGAGGCGGTGGCGGTGGCAGCGGCGGGCGGCGGGACTCCGCGGAGTAGCCGCCCGCCGCGCCCCGCCGGGGACAGCCGGGCCAGCAGCAGCTCCGGGGACGACACCCTCAGCGACTCGGGTAAGCGCCTTTCGCGGCACCCTCGTCCCCGGGTTGGAGGGTGGGGAGGGGGTGGCGGCGCCGCCTGCGGGCGCCGGCGGCTCCGCGCCCGCCGCGGGCTGAGCGGGGAGCGGGCGGGGCGGCTGCGCCCCGATTCGGTCCCCGCGGGCGGCACCGGCGTTCAGGGCGGGGCGGCCGGCAGGCGGCAGCGGCGGGACCCAGCAGCCGAGGCCCCACGGGGCAGCGCACCCGGGGCGGCCCACTGGCTCCCGGCGTCGTGTCTCGGCAGCAGCAGGCACGGAGGAGCGGCAGGGCAGGAATCCCCGGCCTGTGGCGCTGTGTGGTGCTGGGGACCCGCCGGGGCTCCCCTGTATTCTCCTGCCCCTTGCGGCTGGTGTGCCCCAGCTGCGGGGGCTGGTGGGCAGAGTGGGCTGCCACTGTCACTCTGGGGATAGGCTTCGTGAGGGGTGGCTGTGTGTTGCCTTTAAGCGTGATTTGGGGAGGCTAGAGCAGGCTGGTGACCTCCCGCAGCAGCGCTTGCCCTTCCACTGACAGAACCTAAAATGCCCAGACACATCTCCTGTCCGTGCTTGCAGAGAGGTCCCCTTGGGCCAAAACGTGGTTTTGCATGGGTAGATGAGCTGGTCCGTATGACCATCGCCATAAACTTGGTGATCCGTCCCGGGTTTGAAAGCCTGCTGTCCCTTTAATGTCGGGTTTGACAGCTTTGGGTGAGGAAGCACTTCCAACAGCTGTCTTCTTGGCAGAGCACCAAGCGCCGGCTTAAAGGGTCCCCGGCTGGAGCAGCTTCACCTTCTGCCTCAGAACAAACCCAGCGATTGTTTAGTTTTCCGGCTGCTTTTCTACCAAGCAAGGGCTGTGTTGTGGCACTGTGCATGCCTTTTGTGTCCCAGCTCTGCCGTTCCATTCAAAATACATACATTCTGTCTAAAAAGGCTTCTCTGCTTCTGCAATTATGTGGGTGGCGGCCCTGCTTTGATTGCAAATTAGAAGTGTTTTAAAAAAAAACCTCATTGCACTTATTAAACTTTAAGAAATTACTGTTCTTCAGTCATTTAATGTATATTACATACTTTTCTAGATCTATATCTGACTACAGATGGTAGGCACAGCCTGTTTTTGCCATCAGTTGTTTCATTGCTGCTGTTACTATACATATTTTGTCAATAAATACATCTCGGTTGATACTCCTTCAGAGTATTTTCTGTGAGAGTAACGTCTATTTTATTTTCCATTTTGTGTTACCAGAAGATGATGAAGATGAAGAGGAAGAGGATGAGGAAGAAGAAATAGATGTTGTGACAGTGGAGAAAAGACGCTCCTCCTCCAACAAGGCTGTTACCACCCTTACTATTACAGTGGGTCCTAAAAATACCACTTTTTCATCAGTCAGGACACAGCAGAATGAACTGATTTTAAAGCGTTGTGCACCAATTCACCAGCAGCATAATTATGCCGCTCCTTCTCCGTACATGGAGACTGAAGATGCTCCACCGCAGAAAAAGTTAAAAATCGAGGTGCCCCGTCCAGTAAAACCCACGATCCAACCAAAGTCTAAGAGTTCAAGTCCTCGAAACTCTGATTCAGAGGATAGTGAACGTCGACGCAACCATAATATCCTGGAGCGTCAACGGCGTAATGATCTGCGGTCAAGTTTCCTCACGTTAAGGGACCATGTTCCAGAACTGGTTAAAAATGAGAAAGCTGCGAAAGTTGTGATCTTGAAAAAAGCCACTGAATATGTCCATTCCCTTCAGGCAGAGGAGCAGAAGTTACTGCTAGAAAAGGAAAAATTGCAAGCCAGGCAACAACAATTGCTAAAGAAAATAGAATACAAGCGGACTTGCTGAACTTATTTTTTGTTTTGTCTTTTTTTTTTGGCTGACCAGGACAGTCATTGCCACTTTGCACATTTTTGATTCTTTAAAAAAAATTGTGTTTTTTGACGTTAAGAATGTTGGTTTTACTTCCAATCCAGTCCCAGAAGTAATCGACAAACTATATTATCCGGGTACGGAGCAAATGGATGTTCTTGCAAGGAGTTTATTGCAAGACTACCAAACAACAATGGACTGCCTTTGTTTTTCCTCATAAGAACTGTAGATGGTGGGGATTATTTTTTTTTTCATTGTTGTGAGCATTTGGAGCTGCTGATGACATCTAGTTGAGTTTTAAAATGTTCATTCCTAAGTTTTATGGTGCTTATGTTCTAACAGATGTTACTTTAGGGGCTGACATTTTGTACCCCTGTGGGAATTTTCTGTAAATACCATCTACACACTTGCCTTTTGTACATGTCTTGGGTTATGAGAGGTAGCTTTTGCTACCAGTATTAGACTGGAAGTTCATACCTAAGTACTGTAATACCTCAATGTTTGAGGAGCATGTTTTTGTATACAAATATATTGTTAATCTCTGTTATGTACTGTACTAATTCTTACATTGCCTGTATACTTTAGTATGATGCTGATACATAACTAAATTTGATACTTATATTTTCGTATGAAAATGAGTTGTGAAAGTTTTGAGTAGATATTACTTTATCACTTTTTTGAACTAAGAAACTTTTGTAAAGAAATTTACTATATATGCCTTTTCCTAGCCTGTTTCTTCCAGTTAATGTATTTGTTAATGTTTGGTGCATAGAACTGAGTAACTGCAAAGTTCTGTGTTTAATTTCTTCCAACGATGTACATTTAGTGCTGCGTCTTATAGCACTTTGAAATACCTCATGTTTATGAAAATAAATAGCAATTACATGATGTGCCATTTACTATTTTTCTTTTAAATGAAGTTCTTTTAAATAAAATGTTTAAATTTGCATTGTTCATGAGATACAAAACCATGGTCCCATATCTTCAGCACTTAAACTCTCAAATTATAGGTGATGCTCTATGAAAAATCAGGCAGGACATTTCCATTTCTGGTTAAAAAGTAATTCTAGTAAGAAAATTTTCCTATTCTTTTGTACTTCTGATGTCTCTTGTGATGTCAGCAACATTCCAGGCAACTGGATGTACAGCAGTTATTGGAAAGACTCTTGTGAAGACTTCTGGAATATCCACTGTATGCAGAGAATTGTGAGGAATCAGGAATGGCTAGCATGCTTCTGCTCAGTGACTGACCTCAGTGTGGTAGACAGGTGGAGAAGTAAATGATAGGTACACTTGCTACAGCACAGAAAATGAAATATTTGCAGTAAACAAAGGTCTTCCTTGACTGTTGTTCTTATTTTCATTCCTCATATCCTTAAAGCAGTCCATCATTGTTTAGGAGAATTAGTGTTCTTGTTTGTAGCTGAAGATCTTGTTCATTACTACTTTTGGTAAATTAGTAAAATTAAAAATCCCAGGGAGAATACAGACTTATGAAGCATGTGTCAAATGAACAACGAAACTTGACAGGTTGTTGTCTCAAGGAGTGATGTCATTTGGTGTGACAAGAGTATGACCTGTGAGTGTGAAATATGTGTGGTCATTTTGGTAAGTGACTTGAGGCCAAGAAGCTGTTTTATTTTCTACTTTGTATAGGTATTCCTGACATTTTCTTTCCCCACACTGAACCTGAAAAACTGGGTATGAATTAATGAGCAAATGGCGAGTTCAAAGATCAGTTTACAAGGAGCTAGTCTGGGACATCTGCCCCTACTTTAGCCACAAAGGATGTAGCTTTCTTGGTGGTGGAACTACAGAATGTCTCGTGTTTGCCACGAGGTAACAGACTAAGAACCGTATGGGAGGAAGATTGCCACGGTAATATATGTGCCATATGTTCATGCCCTACAGTAGCTTGTTGTGTCCCAGTTAACCTGTGCATTCTTGGTCCCCAACCAGCTTCTGTATCAAGAATGCTGGGAACTGAACTTGCTAATCTTTTAGTGCACAGTAAGTCCAGATTGTCAGCAGGTATGAATTGGTATAACACTGTCTAGAGTCAGCTAGACCTACACAACTTTATGACATTTGAAGATATGGCCCGAATAGACTTAATATCTTCCAAATTAAGACTTAAGGAACAAAATTGTTCCATAAATAAAGTCCAAGTCTTCAACGTGGACTTGATCATGCTTCTTACGATTTCCCAGAACAGTGGAAAAAACAGTAGAAGACAAAGCCTCAAGAGAGACAATTGGTATGGACAGTCACAGGATACATTTAATTTTCTTAGCTGTAACAAACAAACTTTTCAAACCCCATTGTATAAGCAATTTTTGTTGAAGTACTGTTTTGTTTTTAAACAAGGTACAAGTCACATGAGCCTTCTTGAAGGGGAAGGAAAGCTTTTCAAATGTCCACTGTGTTGTCTTTCTAATGCCCGCCTGACTCACAGCCTGGGCTTCTTAACCTGAGCTTATGGTTAGACTTAGTATAACATGACCAAAAAAAAGTTACAGCTGTATACTGGCCCTGTGTACTAGCCAAATACTTTCCTAGCTGATGCGAATCATATTCTGAACAAAAATAAATCACAGAATGATCTGTCACTTTACAGTGTAGGAATGTAGTGCCTAAGGATTGAACATGCAAAATTGAACGGAGATTCATCCCCTCTCCCCTTCCTTCCTTTCCCTTCCCTGTGGTACAACTCCAGGGCCAAATTCTAGGTCAGACCATGTTGCTCAGGGTCATATGCAGCCAAGGTTTGAATGTCTTCAAGGATGGAGTTTCCACAGCATCTCTGGACAACACATTTCAATTTTTGACTACTACGATGTATACAGACTTTTCCCCTGTTTGGAATTGTCCTTGTTGCAACCCCTGTCCATTGCCTCCTGTCTTTTGTGTTTAACTTGCACAAGTGTCTGGCTCCACCTTCTCTGTAACCTGCCATTAGGTAGTTGAAGACAGCAATTACTTCTCCTTTCTCTTCCAGAGACAACCCAGTTCTGTCTTGCATTGTTGTGGTATCCAAGCATTTAGAGTATAAAAAGGTGTCAAGTACTTACATTTGTTTGGATATTCAACACAAATCCCATCTGAAAGACTCTTTTTCTGCGTGCATGTCTTGGCCTGATACTTTTGAATTCAGTGATAAACGTCCAACTGCTGTCAGTGGAGAGAGAATCTGGCCCCATATGGTTCAGAAGTGCTCCCATTTACTGTACTATTTGCTGCTATCTGCTGTACTACCAGCACTTCGGGTTAGTCTTTTCTTCTTTTTTTTCTTCTTTAAATAATTTTCAGGAGTTAAGGGGTTTGTTTTTCATACTGTTGCAGCAAGGAGTTAGTTGCCAAGGACAAATCTTTTTGTAAACAAAAATCTCAGCTGTAGGATGTTGTTAAGTTACAATTGTTAAATAGAAGATGATGGTTTTCAGTTCTTTTGTATTTACAGAATTGAGAGGTGTCGGAAAGATAGCTTTTGAAAAGAAGAGGTAAACAATTCATTCTGTAATATTTTCTGAAAAATCAGCACCCAGAAGGGCACATAGAGAAGGACACAAGGACGTAGCAACGACCGTAACAAAAGATGCTTCTGCGTGCATATCTAGAGTGTGAAGTCCGTAAGGATTCGGTCAAGTAATGAACAGAGACACTTTTTTTTTTTTTTTAAGTATACATACCTACATTTGTATAACGAATGCAAACATATGTATCTGAAGAATGTTAGAAAACATGGCAAGTACCTCAAACAGCTTATTAAAATGCAGGTATTGCCTGTTCCTGAAGGGAAAACTGAATCAGAGTGATTGCAATCTTATCTGACCTGCTATAAAAATTCCCAAGTTTTTTTTTTTTTTCAGACAAGACAGAATCTGCTGATGGAATCAGATGGTTTCCTCTCAAATCACGTATCCCAGAGGTTGCTCTCCTTCCACTTTTCTGTTTATTTTCTTAAAAATACCATTAAGAGCACAAGGAACTTGAAACGCCAAAATGAAATGATTCCTCCATAAACCAGTATAAGTAAAACACCAGTGGGAGAGCTTAAAAAGGTGAAATGTGTTAATGATGTCATTACCACTGGGTCACCTGTTGCTATGAGTGCAAAGGAAAGTGCATTTCTCAACCCCCAAGCTGCTGTTACAGCAACTTATCACCAGGTCTTGGCAGGACTGCTTGAGATTTCATGACGTGTATAATTTGCAGAGGGCACGTTTGCCCCTGATAAACCAAGCTAGAATAAAATGACTTTAAAAGGATCCCATTCCTAAGCCTGAATTTCCTGGCTTGTGGCTGGTTTAAATCAGAAGATTTAATTTTCTTTAAAATTTTACATTTGAGATAATGAATTTAATGACTTTTTAATGTACCACATTGTTTATTACACTCTTGGCAAACGCTTCGTGATTTATACCTGGGTTCCTTTCTTTTCTTTGTCTCCATTCCCACTTCCTTTTTCCCCTGTCCTTTTTCTTCCTTTATACCTAAACTACCTGTGTCATCTCTTCTGTCAGGAGCCCAAAAGCCATCAAACTTAAACAGATTTGAGGTGTCACAAGCACTCCTTTAAAGTAAGCAGGGATTTCAGTAGAAACACAAGATACACAGCACTTACAGAAATCTCACAGGAAAATGATTCAAAACATGGAAGAGAAGTTGTTGGGCCAGCAGAATATATTTTTATATATATAAAATATGCATATCTATATAAATATATATTAGTTATATATATTTGAGCAACAATCAACTTAGAGAATATAAAATGAACTATTGATCTCTGAACTGTGAAGATTCCTTGTATGTATGTTGTATGTACAGATTTAACATACAAGCTGTATGCACACAAGGGATTCCATATGTGTTGATTCATGAACCTTATTAGATAAACCCAAGTGTGTATTTGAAAAGTTACAACACTGACCACTTGGTCCTTTGAAGAAAAAGCAAATGAAGACATTTTGTTTCCTGTATTTATGATCACAATATGACACACCTGAATAATGCAGAAATCAAATAAAAATGTACCTACCAAGTAAATATAATTAATGGCAAGTATTTTTTAACTCCATGATGAAATGGATGGGTGTGTAGACTTATCAGATTTAAAATTTATCAGACTTATAACTGAATTATGACCTATTTGTTACTGATCTTTGAACTGTGAAGTTACATTTTGTATGCGTAATCATTGTTAGGCTCCAAATATACTGTTACAGTTCTTCCATCTGACATTGTTCAGATATTGCATGGTGGGCAGGATCTTATTTTCTCCTTCTCACACCTACACAAAGCTCATTTAAGGGGCATGTTGATAAGTTTCAGCTGACAATATTTTAAATTAAATGACAGCATATATCACATTATTTTCATTGTAAAACGAATGGAAGAAAAACAAAGTAGACGAACATTTCAAAAAATCACTACTAACTTTTACAGGTAGATCTGTTATTTGACCTCTTGTAGTTCTCACTATGTCAGTGTTTCCCATCACTTATTTCTATAACCTTACTCCAGTAGTCCTTATAACTTCATTTCTCTGTTCCTTTAAAAAGAATATTTATATTCATATATATAAATATTCCATCTTCAATAACTGTTCTATATCACTCTATGTCAATTCTTCCTTTCTTTCAAACACTTACATGAGTCACATCTTTTTTTGCTTTGCGGTCTCACCTTTCCTAGTAGTTCTATTATGTGTTACAACATTTTTTTTTTTTTAAATCTAAGTCTAAAATACAGGGTCCCATTCTGTGAGCTGCTCAACACTCACTGGCTGGCTACAGGTCCGTAGACTTCAGCAGGAGTGTATAATATAAGAGCTCAAGAACTTCCAAGACTTTTAAATGAAACCTGTAGGTATGCACGTTACATTGTTCTGTATTTTATATTCTTTCCCCTTTTTTGAGTTCCTAATTTCTTACAGACATTTGTTTGTGAAAGACTATAAAAACACAAGCATGCAGTTAGAATAAAATAGGTGGAATAGTGCATATTAAGTAATAGTGTTCTACTTTTGTGAGTAGTACCTTTCAGAGACTGAATGTTATTCTTCTGGAGTAATTTAAACATATGTATTCACAATTAACCCAGGAGCAGTTAAGTTACTCATGAACTCTTTTGGTAAAGAAAATTATACCTTTCTTTTCTGCTACTGGTGTTAACAATATGCAGTGCTTGGATGCTTTAGTTAAGCAGGCACCAGTGAAAATAAATAGCAATTAGAAGTGGTCAAGAGTAAGGCATTTGGCTGTCTGTGCTACTGAGCGTTTTTTAAATTAATGTTTTTCCTCCATGTTAATAAAGAATGGCAATAAAACAAAACAAATCTTGGATGCCTAGTTTATTTCTTATCAGAACTCTTTAATTTTCAGATTTCAGGAATCAGTCTAGCAACAAGTGTCAGAGTAAATAAATACTTTCTATAATGATCCATGTAATTCTATAGCTTTACAAGAGTGCCTTTGGCATATAATGTGTGTATCATCACTTATGTGTTTCCCTCAACAAAGACTCAGCTTTTGAACACTTGAGAGCTTGGTCATCGAATTGTCAACTGAAATTCAAGCTGTTTATTAACAGGCATGAAGAAACAGAAGGAACAGAGATTAAATGACTTACCAATAGTTAAAGAAAAGGTTAGTAACTGTTGAGGGCTGATTTCATATCATGTGCTACTATATTTGATGACTTATGCACATGACAATGAAGGATGCTTTTGTGAGAAGTTCTAATGAATAATGTCCTAATTAAACCCCAAACCTTGATGATAAAAGTTATTTTATCTATTTATAGCCTACTTATATTCTACACTGGAACAGGGATTCCTAAACATACTTACTCTGTGCACAACCATACTGTAACAACATCCAACTGTATGTATTTTCAGGGGGATATATTCACCGTGCCATTGCCGCTGATGAGATGCATACACAGTGTGGGAGTCCCAGACAGGAGAGCCAAGCTCACTCCAGAAGAAAAGTCCTTGATTTTTCTTTAATTGGCTGGGGAATAGTGACCCAAGAAGGGATTTTACTTGTGAATTTGTTTTAGTTGCCCAGAAAACTGATCTGGTATAAAGTAGTGTAGCACCTCGGGAGTCAATGGCATTAGGACAGATTATGCCAGCTGAGGAACTGGAACTGAAATAAATTGAGAAACCTGATTATAACTGTGCCATTGTATATGTGGAAGTATTTGAAGTCCTTCAGTGTTTCATTGTGACCACATGTAGATATGATTTTGAATGCCCTAAACCTCCTTAATCAAGACCTTAGTTTTTAAAATTGTTATTAAACATCTTTGCCCAAAGTATTTTTATATTTGATATACCACAAATGTCACCTACATCTCAGCAAATATGTGATTAAAGGATATAATCTCTCAAGAGAGGTTTATAATCATTTTAATTACCCTGGACTTAATAAAAGGAGTTAAGGGATTTAATAAAAGGGCATTAAGAGATTGCCAAAGGGTTAAATATATATATTTTTATAAGAAAAATGGTAAAGCTTCTGTGGCTTTGAGGTGGGAAGGTGAGAAGGCTTAGTGGGAAAAGAGGAGGAGGTGAGCAAAAGTCAAGATGAGGATTAGTGTCAATTAAGCTTCCCTTTGAACTTCCTAACTTGCATATGCAGAACCTGACACAGCTGAAAATATTTGCAATTTCCTGGGCCACAGCGGACCAGAGAGGTTGGTGTACAGCTCACCAACCTACAGGAAACTGTAAGGGTGCAAAATAAAGATATAAAACCAGCCAATTTCTTCTAGCTCCATGCTAAGTTATTTTGGCACTAGTTCAGGGGATAAGATCTGGAGTGCATGAGAGAATTTTGGGAGTCAGTAGATGTATTTCTCAGGCCTCAAACATTTTGTTTGGTTTTGATCTACCTTAGATCAAAACTAAACAAATTCTCTGTTCTAATCCTCATCTTCTGCTGTTAAGTTTCAGGTTAGCATAGAATTTAATTTATTTCTGGTCTTCTGGAATATAATAAATGTAATTAGAGATTAAAAGATGAAAGTGAACCGACAATCTTCAGACAGGAAATTCTATAGCTCTTACAAAACAAGGCAAAATCCAACATACAAACACCTAGAACATCACCTCACTTCACCCTTACGCTGAATCAAACCTGAAGCCTTATCCAGAGGGGTAAGGTGGAGATCCAAGTGTAGATATCTGAACATAAATCAGCATGAGTTCTCTTGAAGGTTTTGTTGGCTGGAAGTAAAATGAGTTGCTTAGGTTTTCCAGTTGGGGTTAGCACACATTTATAATGTGTTTTCCCTTTCCTAACACTACAGTCTTTCACTGCTGGGCTAAGTCCTTTCTCCTGATTGTGGGTGTTGGTCTAAGCCTCGGGGATAGACATTCTGCACAAGGAGACACAGAGGAGTGCTTTGGGACTTATAATGCCTGTTTTCTTCTGTACCGCATCCTGGATAGGAACAGACTCCTTGGACAATTTTATGTGACCATGTATAATATCCACATCTTATAACCCTTTCCCCTTCTCTCTGTCCCCAGAGACCACACCTCTGGTGTGCAGGGAAACCTGCTGCTGAAGTCAGCATGGAGAAATGAAATTTAAACACAAGAGAATGCAGGAGAAGCAAATCTGTGCCCAACTTTATCATTCAAAATACCAAGAAACCTTCAGGTAAATGGGATAATGTAACATTATTTAAAAAAACAAGGTCAACATTTGTTCATACATAACTGTGCATGTCTCTGCTTTCTTTATTCCCACCTCTTTATTTATGAGTGAAAGCTACAAAAACTGGGCCAAAGGCACTTAACTCCTTCTATATTGTGTAAAATGCATGGGGATGTTCTTTAAATACTAAGCAAGTTCTAAGTTTCAGAGAGACCTTTTCTCTAGCACGAAGGCGTGAGGATAGCTGAGAGAATATGTGTGATTAGCTCATGTTCTGCTCTTTGATCAAAAGCATAATTGTTTCCTCACTTATTCAAGATGTGCTAGAAATGCAAAACAATAGCAATTTAAAAATTATTTTTGTCAAGCAGTGACAGGAGATGGCAAGAAAAATGGAGCGGCAGAAAACTAAGTGTATTTTAGATAACTGGTATGCTTAATTAGGTCTTGTAGCAGAAACAATCTAAACCAGAATTTTAAGAATTTTGAGCAGGTCCATACAGCCACACTAGCTTTGTTCTGAATTGCGTGCCATTCTAATTCAAACAAACACTGCCAAGCAAAATATATGTATTATTCTGTTAATGAATGAAACCTAGAGGTTTTTAATGCTTCTGTTGAAATGAGATTGATTCACTGCAGAGTAATTCAAGGTTGCTTCTACTCTTGGCAGACACAAACAAACAGACATACAAACAAATAAATCCCTAGGCATCTAACTTGCAAAACAAAACAGCTTTTTTTGTTTGGTTGTTTTTTACAAAAAAAGCTTTTCATAAAGAGCAAAGCTAGATTTTGCTTGCCTTTTTTTTTTTTTGGCTAAGAGCTTAGGGCCTTTACAGTGGAAATATAACATACAGATTGTAAACCTTCTGACGAGGGAACTGTGTTTTTGTTCATTGTGGACAGCAGTCAGCTCTACTGAGTTTCTGTGCCTTTGAAAAGTTTTTCCAGGTCTGTATACGTTACAAAAAATCATTAAAAAATTCAGTAGTATCTTTACACAGACAGGTTAAAGCAGTGGGGGCTCTAAGCACTTAGCATTTCATGTTCCATATTAGTTAACTCCTGTTACCTTGTCTGTCTTGGTTGCTGGTTGAAGCTGGGGCTGCGGCGCAGCAGCGGCTGATGCACAACTAACTGTTGGCTGATGTGGATCCACCCTCCCTGGCAGCCAGTAGTTAGATTGGCTTAAATTGCTGTGCAACCGCAGCTTAAATTATCTAACCTGAGTTAGGTAACCCAAGTTAAGAACACACCTTTCTTTGTGGTGTGTTTCAGCATGACTTTCATGTCGGTGTTATGTTTCCCACTAAAACAGAGATTGGTATGGAAAGCGAATGTACTCGGAAGAACACTACTGAGTTCCACTGGAGATTTAGCCTTTGGCTACAACAGGCACAGCCCTAAGTCCTGAGAAAATTCCATATACTCCCTGTGACTCATTTCTGCATACCTTGCTCAGGCAAAGCTTCCACTTAACTTAATAGGATATTTTTAAAAAGGGCCAGACTAGGAGTTACACAGGATATAGCTGTCAGATTGTCAGATCAAGAAAAGTTACTTGGCTTTTTTTTTTTTTTTTGGAGGGGATGGGGAGTATGGGAGGGGGAACTACACTGTATTTTCATAGCATAGGCAGCGGAAAATGTCCCTTTTAATAGTATTAGCGTTTTAAAATTGTGTGTGTAAAACTGCGTGGGCCTTGTTTTTAAGGTTTTTCATCATTCTGGTCCTGTTTTGGATAAAGCACTTAAGCCCATGCTCTATGTTAAATACATAGGCAGTACTACAAACTTAAATTTCATTTCATTACATTTAAGCACACGCTTAAATGACTTGCTGGACTGAGACCAGAATGCTTGCTGAATCAAACTGAAATACAGCAATGTCTGTTCCTCCCCCTTAAACAAACAAGCACTAAATGAAATACAATAAAATAACATTCCCAGAGAAATCTTTTGCCTCAGAAAGAAATGCTGCATTGTTGTATTAGTAATTTGTCTAATGTTCAGTATGTGCACTGTTCATACAAGTGTAATGCAGTAGTAATTAAGTAAGCCTTATGATTTTATCCTCATGTTATATTGGACATTGTTTTGTAGAGGAAGAAAGTAAAATGAAACTAAGTATGAAAACAAAAGCTGGAAATATAATTCCAAATTGCTTGACATAGACTAAGTAATGATATTGCAGTCTGTACAACAGCAGTGGAACCTTGAAAAAATCTGGATTCACTTGCCTCAGTGCAGGGTGTGCAACTCAGGACTTGTAAAGTGAGACTCACCTCACAGAGCTACAGATGCTTCATCAAGGCTTGTGAGTTAATGTCTCTCTCTGGTGTAAACTGTAAAATGAGAATAAGACTAGTTATTAGATATTACAAGGAAAATGTGTTGATTTTTCAAACATGCTGAAAAATATCCCATCTGTTTTCTATTCTACGGAGAGCCAATTCAGTATATTTTGATTTTTATTGTGCTTTCTTACTGGGAGCATTACATGTAATGTATTGATAAATGAGCCAGAATAAGAGAGTGGAAAGACCATAAAAGACGGAATAACAGTTGGACAATAACAAAAATAATACCAAATACCTGTGAAGCACATGGCGAAACAGCAGGAATATTTTTTACTTCATTGGATTATGAATCAGGGCCTAAACCACGGTGAGCTCTTTCTTTGGGGAAGGCAGTTTTATTGGTTTTCTACAACTAAATATGCAGTGCAGTGCAGGGTTTACCAAAATTTTTTACGTTTACATCCACATATTCAAGCAGAACAATATTTTTATGTCCTTTCATGCTAGGATTTAGGCCTCCAGTAAATCTGTGATGCTCCACTGACTTCACTGGAGTTATGAGTATGCTTCTATGGACAGGCTTCCTTGGTATTTCAGGCTCCTAAATGCTCCACAAAGCTTTCTGCTTCATTCTGTGCTGAGGTGGGCAGGTAAGGCAGAAGGACTAAGTGACTTGTGCAGAGCTATTGAAGAATCAAAGAGCCATAGAATAGTTTGGGTTGGAAGGGACCTTCAAAGGTCATCTTGTTCAACCTCCCAGCAATGAACATGGACATCTTCAACTAGATCAGGTTGCTCAGAGCCCTGTCCAGCCTGGCCTCGAATGTTTCCAGGGATGAGGCATCTACCACCTCTCTGGGCAACTTGTGTCAGTGTTACGGTATCATGGCTTCAACCTAGAAACTGTTGATTCCTAATCCTGCGCTCAGACTTTCCTTCCTCCTATCTCATAGTTTTTCTTCCCTAATTTTCTTTCAAAGAAACAAAATACCTTTTGAAAACCCTCTTCGTATTCTGACCCATCCTCAATTTCCTGCACTGAAGTTGTGAGTTCACCAGTAGTCTCTTCATTTGCTCACCTTAGTTGTGAAGCCCAGACCTAATTCCACGGACTTAGCCGTGGATACAAGAGTCTTGTTTTCTAGGTGCAGAGAGCAGGATTGGGCCCAGACAGGAAGGTCTGTTTCAGAAATGCAAGATTTTTGTTTTATTTTGTTTTGAACTTCTTAATCCGACTTGTTTTTTCTTTCTCTTGTTAATGTTGTTATTGTACTATAAGTACTGCAAGTAATTAAGACTAGCAGAAATTAAGAATGTCATTAGAGAAATTAAACAGGTAAAGACTAACTGAACCTGTTCCCATTCCTACCAAAGCCTATTGATTGAGCATTTGGATCTGTCAGATTATCTGTGAGCTAGCAAGTGAAAGAGACCCAGGACACAGACACTGGCAGTGGCCCATGACTGTCCCCACTATTACACGACCAGCACATGTCCTGGTCGGGCTTTGACACAACCAGAGGTCAGGGGCAAATGGGAGTTAGCACAGGCCAGGGAGCACTCCCAGTAAGGAGACTGGGAGTGGATGTGGCCACTCTGTGCTGGAAGGTAAGGGGAATTTGCGGTATCAATGCACACAGCTATGGGTAACTGTGTATGATGCCTCATGCCATGCAAGTTTGACTTAAGTCCAGAGTCAGCCCACTGAAATTATTGTCATAAATATAACCAAGACATTTTCATGCCATAACGGACAAATGATGTTTCAATTTCAGTCTTTCAGCTACTTTTACAGCAACCAGACTCACCCAAATTTAGATGTCTTCTAACAGAGCTTTTGTTTTTACACCAAGTAACTTAATCAGTTGCAGCTCATATTCATGTGTGGTGCTACAAGGAGTATTTCCAAGGTCAAAGCATTTCTCCTGCTGTCCTGGCATTTGAATATTTACAAGTCCCAGCTGATGTACAGAGCCAGGTATGAAATCCAGCCTCCAGTTTTGCCTCTCAGCTCTGTGTCTCACCCCTGTTTGGCTCCAGGACTCTCTTCCTCATTCTTTCTGGCTCTTCTATGAAACAGGAATGTGGCCAGACAAGGCTGTAATGGCTTACCTTCTTTCTTCCTTTTTTTTTTTTTTTTTTTCCAGAATTGAGTCTCGAATGCAAAATGCATATATAGTCAGTGGATTACTTTCCCAATTGAAAGCTTCCCTGCGGTGACATGTGCATGGTATCTCTTAATTAGCACACTCTTTCTGCACACAGTGAATTATCTTCAGTTCAGAACATTCCTAAGAGCATTACTACGTTTTATAAATCATGATCATAATAAATATTCAATGCATATACAATACATCAAACTCAAAATCTCTAGGCCTCCTTTGGATCTTCATAGGACTATGTATGACATATTACCAGTAGAAGTGACATACCTGGCATTTGGAGATACTTTTCTTAATTACTTCCTCCTATGCCTTAGGTTAGGATCTTGTCATCTTGCATACACACCTGCAGAAAAGGAGCAGGCAATTCCATACAGTCCTTTATTATGACACAAGGACATTTGTCCTTTGTGACACAGAATTCCTTCAATGACACTTGGTAAGTCAACATAATTATACAAAGATACAGATTTCTGCTGAGGAACAGATTCCCAAGAGGTTTTGAGGAAAGCCTGAATGTTTCTTGGTTGTGCAATAAGAACCAATTGCTTCTAAAAGTTGTAAGATATTCCATGGAAGAGTTGTACAACAAGAGACATTGGTCCCAAAGGCCTAATTTTGTATGGAGAAAGGGCTGTGTTGTAAGAAACTGTGCTTTCTGAAGATTTTGTAGCTGATAGGTGGTAGGAGACTTGAATGTATTCCAGGGAAGTGCTGCTTTTTTCTATAAAACTTCCCCAAAATCTTGACTTCTGTCTGAATGGTGAGTGGGGTTTGTTGTCTGGGTGTAATGATGTAGGAAAATACTTCCACTTGATAGGAAAATGCTTCAGTAAATTAATGTTGGACTTAATAGGAGAGGATGGGGTTTTTTATTTGCATATAGAGACTGCTGCTGTATTTGTCTAAGTTTATGACTGTGTCCACTCCTCTTATAAAGATTTCCTTGTTTGTACCCAGCTGTAGAAGTCTTACAAGTGGGATAAACTCCTCCTGCTGCAAGTGCACAAGGGAGGCTCTGCCTTTGCTTTTCCTCAATTTCAGAGTGGCAACCTCAGGACAGCTCAGTTATTTGTCAAGAGAGTTTTGAGGTGCATTAAATCCATGGGTTTTTTTGTTGTTGCTTGTGGGGAGGAGGATTATATTTGAAAGCAGAACCCAGCTGAAAGTTGGAAATTTGGGTGTAAAACTGAGAGGGCTGTCCCCAGACAGGGACGGAAGCCCCTCTCTACCAGAGTGATGAGGTACAAACTGAAGTCTAACCTCTATCACCCAGACCCGGGTCTAAAATGATGACAGGAGAAAGCCCAACAAATTTCCATTGAAACCCAACCCTTGATGTTTTAGCACTGTGCCATCCAGCCTTGACCGTTGAACCTGCCCCTCCACTTGGGTGGCCAGGGAAGCACAATCAAAATGGAGCCTGAACACCTGGATGGTGAGGGGGAATATGCCTGAAGGGGCACTGGGGAGATAACGTGTCCTGATGCCGTGTTGTGTGTCATTTTATGCATTTCAGGGTACACACTTTTTGGGGGTGGGAGGGTAGGCAGACAGCCCACAGACTGGCCAGCGGGCCCTTTCCCTCTGTAGGGCCCTCTCCCTCCATAGGGCTCCCTCCATAGAGGCCGCCGGCTGGATTTCCAGCCATTGTTCGTGCTGTTGCCGCGGAGACGGGAGCAGCTGCTGGATGACGGGCCCTTGGCCGCCGTCCCCGGGCGGCTCGACCGCCCCGGCCGGGCTGTGCCCGCCGCCAGCCGCTCACCCTCCCGCTGCCGGCGGTGGCATGCCAGACTGTGCGGGATAATGTTTACTAACATCGGCCACATGGCTCCCTGCGTACCGCCACTCTGCCCAAAATGTGTCAGTCCTAGCGGAGCGCCAGGCAGCCAGCCAACCTGCTGCAACGTGCCGAAAAGTCTGTCAGCGGGGGCTGCCGCCCGCCATCCCACCAGGGATCCGTCCTCACGGGAGGGGAGGGCGGCCAGTGTGCGCCGCTTCACACGCCCTCCTCACAGGCCGCCACGTATGGCTGCCTATAGACACACACCTGTGTGGAGGTGTGCTTGTTTAGGGCAGCCGGGCAGGGCAGGCTGTCATGTCCCTTCCAGCACAAGGGGTTCCCGTAAATATTGTGTTTGACACTATCGATATCATGCTGCCATGTCCTTCCTGGCACAAGGGGTTCCCCCAAATGTCAGGTTTAACACTGTTGATATCAGCAATGGGGCTGGAAGCGATGAGCGTCCCAGTGCTGACAATATTGTTTAATGTGTAATGTGTACTTTTACTGGCATGTTGTTGCTCCAGCAAATTTACAACAGGAGCTTACTGCTGGAGCTGACCTTTTTTCCTTCAGCCGGGGTAATGAATGTTGCTATTTAAATGCTCTGCCTCCACAGCCCGTGTGCTTTAGTTTTTAAAAGAGTAGCATAGTACCCAGGGGAAGCCTTTTGTTGCCTGGCTGTGAAACCTGAATACAAACTCTCCTATTGGAAGCTTGAGAGGCAGAAAATAACAACTGAGAATAGATTTATAGAGTGTAACTTAGCCTAAATCATGTCACAGAGATAGAAAATATGGATCAGATCCTGAGTTGGTGTAAATCAATGTAATTCCATGGAGCAATGATGCTTATACCAGCCTAGAGCTGGTTGTTGCTGCTTAAAATGCAGAGCGAGAACCATCCAGCAATAAATAGCAAGGAGAGGTTTAAAGAAGGCAAAATGGCAAGGAAGTTTCCTGATAGGCAGAACGTAATCACTTAAATTAAAATATACTAAATACAAATATGTCAGTAAAAATGCCTTGGAATCCTTCAATATACATGACTACTTTAGGATCAATATATTTCTTATTCCTTATTCTATATATTCCTCACAGTTTGAATGGCCAGCTCCAGGAATATAAGTCCTTCTAGTGTGAAATGGATATATTAACCCAAAACTATGGAAAAGAGCAGTATCACCAAATTATCAGTGGCACATTATGGAGCTTGTCCCTAGAAATCCTACTTTTCAGAAATAGTGTGTTGCAAATGGGAAAAAAATATGAAGTAAGAAATCACAGATTTAAATACAGATATTACATTTCAGTCTTCAGTAAAATGTCTCATGAAAAATTCATACTCATATTATCCATCCCATCTCTCTATTCCTAAACTGATAGAGAACTATAGTCATTTTTTGTAACTATAATCGAAAGAATCAAAAGGCTGCAATAATATTTTTTAAAAGTTTTAGGATTTTTAGTAAGGAGTTATTAAACTCTTTTGAAAAGTGACAAGAATAATAGGAAATAGTTGGAAAACTGAAAACCTGGATTATTTTCCACTGTCTGTCCTGTGCTCCCACCACATTTCTTCTTTCTCTCATTGGGGGAAAATGTGTTTTGTTTTATTTGTGGATGTGAATTCAAATGTTTTGAATGTAGAGTCCTTGTTTATCACCTTGCTGTGGTGGTACACACAGTACTCTCCAGTGGCCAGACAGACCATTAGACACTTCAATTAAATATAGAAAAAATTTGATGTCACTGTCCAAGATACCAAGATCCCACTGAAACTTCAAATTGTGTCTTGTTTTTTGCCATAGAGTGGAAGCAATGTGTGTGCATTTTGCAGATGGGGTCTTAAATCCTTATGAGGTAAACTACTTCAGTTTTAGCAGAAGGCTATTTTGCTGTGATTTCTCATAAATCACACAGTAGTCAATTAAAATAATTGGTTAAGTACAACAAACTCTCACTGTACAGAAATACTCCAGCTGGCTTCTGGTGAGATAGGACACCAACCAGCACAGGGTAGTGCTGTATAAGGATATACGCCTAAACCTGGAATGCAGAAAAGCACTTAGGTGCATAGAATCACAGAATAGTTTGGGTTGGAAGGGACCTTCAAAGGTCATCTACTCCAACCCCCCTGCAATGAGCAGGGACATCTTCAACTAGATCAGGTTGCTCAGAGCCTCGTCCAGCCTGGCCTTGAATGTCTCCAGGGATGGGGCATCGACCACCTCTCTGGGCAACCTGGGCCAGTGTTTCACCACCTTCATTGTAAAAAATTTCTTCCTCGTGTGCAGGCTGAATCTCCCCACTTCTAGTTTAAAACCTTTACTCCTTGTCCTGCTGCAATAGGCCCTGCTAAAATGTCTGTCCCCATCTTTCTTACCGGCCCCTTTTAGATACTGAAAGGCCACAATAAGGTCTCCCTGGAGCCTTCTCTTCTTCACGCTGAACAATCCCAACTCTCTCAGCCTGTCCTCACAGCAGAGCTGTTCCAGCCCTCTGATCATTTTCATGGCTCTCCTCTGGATCATTCGGATCTTCATTTTTAGAGCTCCAGTGTATGTTTAAACACTCAGCAGACAAAAAATGAAGCAAAAATAAAACAACCAGTTTAATGTCCAAGAGACTTCAGTCTTCTAATATTCCTGTTATTGCAACAAGAGGACTATTGCTGAATGCAGGGGAGGTGTTAGACACAGGTGACCAGCAATGCTCCAGTATCTTAAGAAACTTCTGCAGTGCCTCTAAGAAGCTAATTCCTAATGACATAGAAGAGAGTAGAAAGTTTGAAGGAAATGCATCCTTAGCCTGACATTTTCTTGTTTTCTTTTGCTTACCTTTTGTTCTGTTGTTTATTAAACTCTGATTCCAGAAAAAGCTGAACAAATAATGATGGACGTATATGTTAAAGGAGCATCCAGGAAGTCTTAATATAATACACATCAGGGATACTGTCAAGCCCCCATTGGCACAGGCTTTGACTCATGGCATTTACAACCTAAATAACAAAAGACCTGTGTCATTTAACAACTTGAA
Organism: Patagioenas fasciata; assembly: GCF_037038585.1. Classification (NCBI taxonomy): domain Eukaryota; kingdom Metazoa; phylum Chordata; class Aves; order Columbiformes; family Columbidae; genus Patagioenas; species Patagioenas fasciata. The sequence goes on from NC_092522.1 coordinate 112,669,195, forward strand.
AGGATGTGTGTTGAACCAGTAATGTACAAGCAAATGAAGAAGCTGATATAATTTCAGTCAGATAAAGACAAATCTCAGAAAACCTCTGCCAAATCACAAAAAAAAACCCCTCTGCCTTTCTAGAAAAGCATTTTTATTTTTTTGTTTATTTTTTTAATTTTTGGTCAAAACCTCTAAATGCTCAAATTAAAAGACAGAAGCAAAATAAATCATTGAGAAAAGTTTGGATATTTTTACTTTTCTGGATTTTGTTTGCTTGTGGTTTTTTGTTTGTTCATTTTGTTTGGTTGGTTGGTTTTGTTTGTTTGTTTGTTTGGGGTTTTTTTAGCTTGAATATTGACATTTTCAATTTTTTTTTTTTTTTTTCAGAAAAACAATTACTATTTTCCTACTCATAATCTGTGTGAATGTCACCAGCAGGCCTGAAACCTGTGTATGGATTCATTAGCCAAACATGAAGCCAGCTTGGGAGCTGCAAACACCGTGTGTCTAACTCTAGCATTTCTGATGCGTTCTCTTAACACCTCAGCTATTGCAGTGCCACAGGAGCTGCACTCACTGCCTTTGCCAGACCCCTTCATATTTTGCCTTGCCACTGTTTGTTGTCCCCGCCTTTCCCAGAGCAAAGCTGCTTGAAGAACTGGAGGGGAAGATAGCGTAAACTTCCTTATGAAGCAAAGAGGGGCATGGCCACATGTACTGGGGCATCATGCAGAGACTTGTGACCTTCCTGTTGACTATTTTATGTGAAGATACCCAGATAAAATGACACACGTCTGCAGTCGTATTTAGCACTGAATGGAAACAAGTTTTGTAATTCCACTCTACACCTTGACATTGCTGCTTCATTTCCAAGGAAACCTTTAATTGCAGGTTAAAATTTAAAAATTGTTATTGGAAAATTCAATTTCTTCAGCAGCTGAAATCTACAGTTACATTGTATTAGCAATGATTTGTGATGAAAGAGGAATCCTGCGTATAGCACCTCTTTTAAAATCAAGTCATCAAGAAATGTGGGTTTGGAGTAAAAAAAGTTAATTGCATTTTTAGATTGAACTGTGAAAACTTTCTGCTTCCGCCCCTTTAGTTCTTTCTCACCCACCAAAAACAAAATATTGAAAAAAACAAGAATTCACTTCAATATTGATAACAAATGTCTCAAATTTTCAAAGTTTCTGTTCTAAATGTAACTAGATTTTAAAAATAAGAAAATAAAACAAACACAAGTATACAGGAAAAAGAGTTTTGATAACAAAATGGGAGATTTCATATAACCCAAGACAGAATTTGGGAGGGAAGTGGATTCTGTTTTCTTGGTTCTGCCAGAAAAATGAACACACTTCGCTCCATTCACAACTCTGGCCAGTGTGCAGAAGCTTATTTCACCCCTTTTTTACTTAGGATTTTGTGCTAGGAGTGATCTTTTGACAAGAGATTTGGATTCACTGTGAGTTCTCCTATGAACTGAACTGTCTGAATGACTTTGTGGAAGTGTCAGTCCTGGAGTGGGGTTTGAGGCCCAACTCACCACCCGCCTGCACTGTCTGTTTGTGTAAACTCCTTCAGTCCAGTTTTGGAACCATCCAGCTCACGCTCCTGGCAGGTTGGTGGATCCCAACACCTCGCATCCCTTCCTCCTGCCCATGCTTCTTGCTGTTTCTGGGACCGATGGTGATGCATTCACAATCTTTTAGATTGCTCTGGAAAACAGGGCTAATAAAACTTCTCCTGTCCACTTTTTACCCCTCTAGAGAGGGCTGTCCAGCAAAGATGCAGTATGTGGGACTATAGCGTAGGCTTTCGTAGCCATGATGGACTAATCTCTAGTTACAAAATGGAGATTGGCAGTGTAGACTCTGGCATATTTTATTAACAAGAATATGAAACATCAGTTGTTTTGCAGACGTCAGTTGGCATTGTTGGAGTGGATCCTGGAAGAGCAAATAAAACAGGAATCCATCTCGAGTCTGTTACCAGTCTTCATTCCCCGCCTCCTGCCACTTTCCCAGCCAGGAGCCTGAGCTCCTTTGTTTCAAAGCAGTGTTCCCTCTTGTAAAACCAAGAGCAACAGCTCTCTCTGGTTGCTGGCATTAAATAAGAAATGATGCCATGGTACCTTCATTGCTACTCTTTAACTGCAGTAGGCAGTCCAAAAGCATACGTGAGATATAATCCTGCTCCGTCTGTTTATTATGCAGCCATATCCTTTATGCTGTAGTTCTACTTGCTGTAGACTGTTGAATGCACAATAATGTCTCAACCAAGAGTGTCAAAGTGTCACCATTATGAACCAGTTTCAGCACCGATCTAAAGTGCCACCATAAGCATAGTTAAGAAAACTGTTTCTGAACTGGACTTTAAGCATTAACTAATTTGGATATTCAACTTGGGAAAGAAGGATATAAAATGTGTGCATCTTCAGAATTTACCATGCATCTGGATACAAAAAGTGCTTATACAAAGAATTAAAAAGAAATTCAGAGATATTACATAGAATGGTGATGAGAAAAAAGCAATAGCCTATATTATGAAATAAAATATTATTCCAAACACAGACCAAAATAATGTGCAAAACTTGGAGACATTATATTATTTGTGTTAACAGAAACAAAGCAGCACAGGGAAAAAGCTTTCATGGTAATTCATGAAAAAATGTGGGTTAACTAACCTTGAAGAGGAGCCTTTTAAAAATCTTCTTTTGAATATTGCTCCTTAGAGCAAACACTCTTTTCTGAAAGCAAAAACAAGCAAAAGGGAAGATGGGTTCATAATGGTTTTGTTTGGAATGGAGCCCAAACCTGCACAGCTACTTTTTAACGGTATCAGAGTAGACAATTCATACATGAAAAACATGCTTAAAATAATCCCAATTTGTATTTGGAGCTAGAACATTTGATCTCTGCTGCTTAGAGAAATTCAGCTTTAAAGTGAACTTTTATAACAGTCATTAAAAATAAGTTGTAGTGGTTCTTCTGTGCTGGAGAATTAAAATCTTCTCTTTATTTATTTGTTTGTTTATTTTTCTCTGAGAGGTGTTCTGCATGTTGAGGATCAGTGGCAGTGATGCAGGAAGAGCACTACTAGCACTGCTAGCCTTCTTGCTAGGGGCTTGATAGTCAAGTAATGAGTAGCCTTGGAGACCATAGTAGAGAGCGAGGTTGCTGCAGGAGCAGAGCAGGCACCCGGTGGTCACCACTGGTCCATGTCCTGGTTCCGTGTCCTTGCTGCAGCAGAACTTAGCTGCAACAGACTTTTCTGCTGGAAGAGTTCATGTCTCACAGCTGCACCAGCTCCAGGAGGCAAGCTGATGCAGGAGGGTGGCAGCCAAAGAGACTTTCACTCCTGCCTCTTCTGTGCTACCAGAGCAGCAGGAGGAATATATGTTAATATCTGCCTCCTCAGATATTCCCCAGTGTTGTCAGGCAGTGTGATAGAGCTTGCTAGGCCTTGATATGCTTTTTATGATTGAATTACACAATAACTACTGAGACCTGAGTTTACAGAAGTGATTATCCTCGCATGGACCTTGTTAAGAGATTTGTGTAATTTCTATTCTATTCTATTCTATTCTATTCTATTCTATTCTATTCTATTCTATTCTATTCTATTCTATTCTATTCTATTCTATTCTATTCTATTCTATTCTATTCTATTCCATTCCATTCCATTCCATTCCATTCCATTCCATTCTAGCTATCAGTGGTGTCTGTTGCTTATTTTACTCTAACATTTTTCTTTGCACAAAACAGAGACATTTTCATTCCTTGCCCTCCCTCAAAATCTCTCAACATGAAAAAGACAAATGAATAAAAGAGGCAATCCAAGGTAGTTTCACCGAGGCTGCAAAAACCCTGGGTACAACTGAGCTCACAAATTCATCTTATGAAGTTTCAGATTTAGTCTTGACACATGGATGAAGGTTTATTTTATCAAAGCAACAGCAGCAATTGGCATGTGTATTATACAATGATACATTACTTTTACTTCAGAAGGTAGCCAAACTTCTTCTGTGAAGACAATTTCCCTCCCCTTCCCTTTGTTCAGAACTACTATAACCACCAAATGTGGAGTTTACTTTTTTTTGGAGGGGTGCAAGGGGAGGAAGGGTGATGTTTGCTTCTGGCATAAAACTTCCTGCAGAAACTCCTGAAGGAATATTTCTCCTTTTCCTGAAGGAACATTTCTCCTTTGAAGCCAAGCATTTGAAATCCTGATGTAAGCCTAACAGGTGAACCAATGCTTGTAAGTCCTGGGTCTTTTAAGAGAAGCTTCTTCATTAGTGTTTTGAGACTCTGGTGAATAGCTCACTGCAGCTCTGTTTATATAGACATATGGTGTGAAGAACACTAATACAGTTGTCTGTGCACAACTGTAATAAACAATCTGCTTATTGTGTATTTTTTTAGGCAACACTTCATGCTGTCTAACAGGTGGCTCCAAGTTACAATAGGCACACTGTCGGGTTAGAACAAACCCCATTTACACAAGAGCCTTGACTGGAGATAGTGACTAAGACAGCCTGCAAAATCAACCTTAGAACGTGGTTGTGTAAAACACTGTTAATGCCACGAACCTCTAATGAATATGAGCCTTGCCTTTTACATTCTCCTGTTGCCCTCAATCTATCTCAAGGCCAGTAGAGTTAATTCCTCCCAATGAATAAATGCCCAGCAACATTTAAAAATCTCTCACATATTGTACATCTCAAGTTTATGGATATAATGCAGTATGATTTATATAAAAAATTGAAGTGATTTTTATTTTAAGTAGCCTGTGAAGTTTCATTATAGGTTTTCAATTTGTTAGGACCATGTTTTCACCTGTAACCTCAGAGTTTTTCAGTGTGTTTACACTATGCGTATTTAGGAACATAATGTGGTACAAAGTTTATTCGTTTTCACTGCAAAGGGGTTAAGGTGAATCATCCATTTTTTTCTCTAAAGATAAACTTCTGTGACATTCCTCATTTCATTCTCCTTTGTAATCTTTCCCCCAGAAATTTCCTCACCATTCACTGGTTCTATTTGCTAAAATTTTCTTCTTGGATATGCAATCCTGGAGCACTATGTCTCCACTTGTTCTGCAGGAAGTTGGTTTACAGTTGTGGGCTTGGAGTGGTTTTATCTTCTTGTTTTGTCTTTTTCTTTTTTCTTTTTTTTTTTTTTTTTTTTTGGTTGGTCGGTTGGTCATTTGGTTGGTTGTTTTTTTTTGGTGGAATTCCCCTGGCAGAGAGGAACGTTTGCTGAAAGACACTTCTTTAAATATTCTGGAGCTCTTATTTTTGACACAATACTTGATTCAGCTCTCATTGATGTTACAGAGGTGTATCAGGTCGTATCTGAAAAGCACTAATGGTGATGAGAATAAAATGGACAGTCCTATCAACACTGTAAAGCTGGAGCACAAACTATCATGTCTGCGTAGTAAAGTGGGCAGTATTTTATATAATGTACAGAGAATTACCACTATTCTCAGACTGTAATCCATCTCAATTAACTTGTTATATGGAGGATGTGAGGATGTGGTGCAAGGCCCGCCTACAAGGTCACATAGGAAGAAGCGGTTGACTCCATATCCCAAGACTGCCTCCGATAAGAAAGAAAGAAAGGTAATTGTAGTAGGTGATTCCCTTCTTAGAGGGACACAAGGCCCAATATGCAGAGCTGACCCACATCATAGGGCAGTTTGTAGTCTACCTGATGCCCGAATCAGGGATATCACCAGGGCACTCTCCAACCTGGTGCACCCAACAGACTCCTACCCACTGCTGATCTTCCAGACAGATGGGGAGGAAGGTGCATCCCACAGTCTGAGAGGAATGAAGAAAAATTTCAAGGCCTTGGGATGGATAGTAAAAGAGTCTGGGGCTCAAGTGATTTTCTCTTCCATCCTTCCATTTTCAGGTGACGACGTGGGATGGAATAGAAGAATTCGGTCCATAAATGATTGGCTACAATACTGGTGCTACAGGCAGGGCTTTGGACTCTTTCATAAGGGCTGGTTTTATAAGACACCATTCCCGACAGTGATACATGGGAAAGATTTATCTTGCAGAGGCAAAGGGATGCTGGGACAGGAATTAGCAGGGCTCATTTGGAGAGCTTTAAACTAGACTCAAAGGGGGATGGGGTTGTATCTGGGCTTGCACCAGTGGGCCAGCACTCTAGAGTTGATGAAGACTGAGAGGCCTCCCATACCCCTAGGGTGAAATCAGTGTTCTCAGCTTGCTTTCTGAAATGCCTGTACACCAATGCAGCGAGCATGGGGAATAAGCAGGAGGATTTAGAAACCTGTGTTCAGGCAGGAGATTATGATCTGATGGCAATTACAGAGACATGGTGGGACAGCTCATATTGGCTGGAATTTGGTCATGGATGGCTATGTCCTTCTCAGGAAAGACAGGCCAGCCAGGCGAGGTGGTGAAGTTGTTCTTTACATGAGAGAGCAACTACAATGTATTGAGTACTGTCGAGGAGCAGATGAGGAGCGAGTTGAGAGTCCATGGGTGAGAATTAAGGGGCAGGCTGGCAGGGGTGATACTGTTGTTGGTGTCTATTACAGGCCACCAGATCAGGGTGAGGAAGTTCATGAGGCCTTCTACAGACAGCTGAGAGTGGCCTCACAGTCACAGGCCCTGGTTGTAGTGGGTGATTTTAACTTCCCTGATGTTTGCTGGAAGGACCATTCAGCCAGCCAGCCACAGTCCAGGAGGTTCCTCCGGTGCCTTGATGATAACTTCCTCATGCAGATGGTGGGGGAGCCAACTAGGAGAGGTGCACTGCTGGGTCTCATCCTCATTAAAAAGAGGGTCTGGTTGAAGCAGTAAAGGTTGAGGGCTGCCTTGGTTACAGCAGCCATGAAATGGTGGAGTTCAGGATCTCGTGTGGCAGGAACAGGATACCAAGCAGAACTGCAACCCTGGACTTCAGCAGGGCAAACTTTGGCCTTTTCAAACAATTGTTAGGGGAAATCTCACGGGCAAGGGTACTTGAAGGTAAAGGGGCCCAAGACAGCTGGTTAGCATTCAGGGACTGCTTGTACCAAGCTTAAGATCAGAGCATCCCAACACCTAGGAAGTCAAGGAAGGGAACCAGGAGACCTACGTGGTTAAACAGGGAGCTGCTGGATAAGCTCAAGTGGAAGACGAGAGTTTACAGATCATGGAAGGAGGGGCTGGCCACTTGGCAAGAATATAAAGCAGAGGATGTAGGGAGGCAACAAGGAAAGCTAAGGCCTCCTTAGAAGTAAACCTTGCGAGAGGGGTCAAGGACAACAGAAAGAGCTTCTTCAGTTACATGGCAGATAAAACTAACACCAGAGGCAATGTAGGCCCACTGATGAATGGGGTGGGTGCCCTGGTGACAGAAGATACAGAGAAGGCAGAATTACTGAATGCCTTCTTTGTCTCTGTCTACACTGCCGGAGGCTGTCCTGAGGAGCTCCATACCCCTGAGGCCCCAGAGGAAGTCAGGAAAATGGAGGAGTTTGCCTTAGTTGATGAGGACTGGGTTAGGGAGCAATTAGGCAATCTGGACATCCATAATCCATGGGTCCAGATGGGATGCACCCATGGGTGCTGAGGGAGCTGGCTGAGGTCATTGCTGGACCACTCTCCATCATCTTTGCTAAGTTGTGGGAAATGGGAGAGGTGCCTGAGGACTGGAGGAAAGCAAATGTCACTCCAGTCTTCAAAAAAGCACAGGAGGAGGAGTCAGGCAACCATAGACCAGTCAGCCTCACCTCCATCCCTGGAAAGATGATGGAACAACTTATCCTTGGTGTCATCTCAAGGCATATCAAGGATAAGAGGGTCATCAGGGGCAGTCAACATGGCTTCACCAAGGGGAAGTCGTGCTTGACCAACCTCATTGACTTTTATGAGGACATAACCAGGTGGAGAGATGATGGCAAAGCAGTGGATGTGGTCTATCTTGACTTCAGTAAAGCATTTGGCACAGTCTCCCACAGCATCCTTGCTGCTCAACTTAGGAAGTGTGGACTGGATGATCAGGTAGTGAGCTGGACTGTGAACTGGCTGAAGAAAAGAAGACAAAGAGCTGTGGTCAATGGGGCAGAGTCTAGCTGGAGGCCTGTATCTAGTGCAGTGCCTTAAGGGTCGGTACTGGGACCAGTACTATTCAATATATTCATCAATGACTTGGTGAGGGAATAGAGTGCACTGTCAGCAAGTTTTGCTGATGACACCAAGCTGGGAGGAGTGGCTGACACGCCAGAAGGCTGTGCTGCCATCCAGCGAGACCTGGATAGGCTGGAGAGTTGAGTGGGGAAAAATTTAATGAAATATAACAAGGGCAAGTGTAGAGTCTTGCATCTGGGCAGGAACAACCCCAGGTTCCAGTATAAGTTGGGGAACGACCTGTTGGAGAACAGTGTAGGGGAAAGGGACATGGTGGTCCTGGTGGACAGCAGGATGACCATGAGCCAGCACTGTGCCCTTGTGGCCAAGAAGGCCAATGGCATCCTGGGGTGTATTAGAAGAGGGGTGGTAAGTAGGTCAAGAGAGGTTCTCCTTCCCCTCTACTCTGCCCTGGTGAGACCACACCTGGAATATTGTGTCCAGTTCTGGGCCCTCAGTTCAAGAAGTACAGGGAACTGCTGGAGAGAGTCCATCACAGGGCAACGAAGATGATTAAGGGAGTGGACCAGATGCTCCACTCAGCAGAAAAGGCTGAGGAGCTGTGTCGCTTTAGGCTAGAGGAGACTGAGGGGTGACCTCATTAATGTTTATAAATATGTAAGGGGTGAGTGTCATGAGGGTGGAGTCAGGCTCTTGGTGACAACCAGTGATAGGACAAGGGGCAATGGGCACAAACTGGAACACAAGAGGTTCCACTTTAATATGAGAGGAAACTTCTTCACAGTGAGGGTATCAGAACACTGGAACAGGCTGCCCAGAGGGGTTGTGGAGTCTCCTTCTCTGGAGACATTCAAAACCTGACTCTGACTCTGTGTAACCTCATCTAGGCGTTCCTGCTCCGGCAGAGGGGTTGGACTGGATGATCTTTTGAGGTCCCTTCCAATCCCTGACATTCTGTGATTCTGTGAAATCTTCTAGGGTCTCCCAGCAGGCAATGAAGAGATGGGCACCCTCAGAAGGTCATTCATCTTATGCCAAGATAGATGTCTAAGAACTATGAGAAATGCCTTCTGAGATGCCCATCTCTCTTTTGACAAAAGGGAATTCCAAGGCAAATAGTGCCTAACTTCTCAGTCATTACAGTAAGATGAGACAAATCCCACCCATTTCAACTACATGTGTGAAAATAATACTACACTTTTGTATAAGCATATTTGTGAGATGGTGTCTTCCCTCAAAAGATGCTTTCCTTCAGTTCTGCAAGGTGTTGAATGTTTCCTGAATTACTCGAGTTCAGCAATACTTGACAGTGTCCACTATTTCATAAAAGGAATTAAGCATCTTGATAGCCTGGATCAAAAATTATTCAAGATCTGGATGAGTTTCATGTCTTTGGTGAGATACTGTCTTTTAACTCCTTTTTTATAAGGAATTACATGGAAAAGATGAGGGGTAATGGATACAAGTTACTCCTGGGGAGATTGAGTTTGGACACGAGAGAAATTTTTCACAATGACAACAATCAGCCATTGGAGTAATCTCCCCAGGAAAGTGGTGGATACCCCAACATTGGACACTTTTAAGATTCAGCTGGACAGGGTGCTGAGCCATCTTGTCTAGACCATGCTTTTGCCAAGAAAGGCTGGACCAGCTGATCCTTGTGGTCTCTTCCAACCTGGTGTTCTATGATTCAAAGGTTACTTGCCCAGATAAGTGTTACCATTATTTTTTCCTGCAATTTTTTCATCCTACTCCCATCTGTTTTGTGAAGTGTGGGAGCATTTTGAAGCACATACGTATTTTCTCATCAGACAATATCTGGATGAGATTAGAGCCTGACCCAAACCTCACAAAGTCAATGGAAAATTTCCAGTGGTTTCAGTGGTATTTGAGTGAGGCTAATACTACACACTGATTCATGAAGATACTTTGCTTAATTTAAAGAAGAGCTGCCTTAGACCTCATGTCTGGAGCACTTCAAGTAATTTACTGTGAAAGTCTAAAGTAACCTAACTCTATTGAACAGCATTGTACACAGGCACAGCTCACAGACTTAGGGCACAGAACAAGTTAGATCCTCACTAATGACTGGATCTTGTGAACTACAGGTAATTTAAGAATAGAATTTTATAGTCAAAACTAAGGGACATGCCTTCATTTGCCTTATACTGACTCAGTTTTTTTAGATGTTCACCATAAAAGATATCTAGGATGGTGGATTGTAAAGGAAAATGAAACGATAAAAAGGAATATTATCACATTATGGGTTTGTGAATGCATGCTTGGATGATTGAAAAAATACATTTCCTAGAACCTGGACAGATGTCTTAAACACTAGTACTGTTGCATGGGATAAGAGCCAGCAGGTGCCAGGGTTCACAGGTGGTCAAAAAGGACAACAGCATCCTGGCTTATATTAGAAATAGTGTGTCCAGCAGGACTAGAGAAGTGATTGTGCCACTGTACTCAACACTGGTGAGGTCCCACCTTGAACCCTGTGTTCAGTTTTGAGCCCCTCATTATAAGAAGGACATTGAGGTGCTGGAGAGAGTGCAGAGGAGGGTGACGAAGCTGGTGAGGGGTCTGGAGCACAAGTCTGATGAGGAGCGATTGAGGGAACTGGGGCTGTTCAGCCTGGTGAAAAGGAGGCTGAGGGGAGACCTTATCACTGTCTACAACTACCTGAAAGGAGGTTGTAGCATGGAGGGTGTTGGTCTCTTCTCCCAAGTAGCAAGTGATAGAATAAGAAGAAATGGTGTCAAGTTGCACCAGGGGAGGTTTAGATTGGATATTAGGAAAAAATTATTCACAGAAGGGCTTGTGAGACAGTTTATATAAATTTACATACTTCCAGTTAAAAAAAAGGGTTCTTTCCCTTGTAGTGATAAATTTCAAGTGATCTAATAATCTGTGTGCAACACTATATTTTACCTGGTGTTACTTTTTTATTGATTTAAACCTCAATCCAGCATTTAAAAACTGATTTCTATAGTACCAGCAGTTTCCAGCCATTCATTCAGTAAAATGAACGTACTTTTCAGTATGGTCATGTACATTTCAGAATAAGGGACAAGACTGCAAAGCTGACTGATGTCCACAGGTGACACTACTAACCTTTGCCTTTGCATAGGAGCGAGTGTTCAGCTCAGATGCCTCCACAGTCTGGTACACAAGGAGGTGAGGAAGGTGAGCAGGGGAAAGCAGAGCCTTCGGATGGGCCTGTGTGGGACATCAAGCTTTGTGTGTTCTTACAAATGGTAATTTTAATGAGAGCTATGTGGTTTTGGGACCTTGCAAGATGATACTTTTTCTTCTGTAACTGCAAGTTACAGAAAACATAGGTTCATCAGACAGATCAAAGCAGAGGAGGAAGCAGTGATGCAGCAGAACCGTAGGTATCTTCTGAAAAGATACTAAAGTGATGTCAATCAACATATTGAACAGTTTCCCAAGAGAATTCCAGTTCCTGAGTGGATGTTTGGATAAACAAAAATTTAAAGTTGAAGTGACGTTTTAGTACTCATCCAATGTCTTTGAGCTTGCTTTGAATTCGCACCTCACTTGAACTTGCATTTTAAATGCTTGTTAAACTCATGTAAGTGTGTAGGTGCCCTGTTATCCACTGGAGAGAAGCACATGCCTTTTGAGTCTTGCAGGGGAGACTGTCTGCCTGCCTTTTTTATTAGCTTCTAGAGCATCACACTCAGATAACAATGGTGAGCACTGGTCCTTAGTGAATGCAGTTCTGTGCTCTGTAAAATCACTTTACCTTCTTACCACTGGAAAAAAAAATGGAAACAGAAATAAAACACTTCCTTTCAGCCCTTCTGTAATTTCTGACAGCTGCATGAGACAATTGTTATTGGGAGGGAGAATTAATACTAAGCTAAAAAAGTTTTCAGATGGTGTAAGCTCAATGTCTCTGACATATGTTTGAGGAAGAATGATGCACCTGAGGCACTTCTGAGCCTGGACATCTGCTTTACAGTATGTTACATTCATAATAGCTCAGTCTAGCAGGGGTCACAAGCTCCTCAATTTCTACCAGTGCCTTAGGGCTGTCATTTGTAAAGTTCTTCAACTAAATTCCTTTTAAATGTTACACCAAAAAGCCTTTTTATAAACGTGTGTGTGTGTGTGTGTATGTATATTTGTATATATATGTGTATACTTACTGAGTCTTCTGTTTACTAGTTCTAAAATGCAACCAAAATAACTTTTATTAAAAAAATAATGATAAGTAATTCTCTGAGTAAGAAAACCAGTGTCAGCAGTTACTGTTCTGTCTGCCCTGGAGGGAATTCTCTGTCTTTAAGAATGAACTGAACTGCAATAAAATCAACACTTTCTTTCTGCAGGATGGATAGCTTCCTTTTATAGGCTTTACACTACCACCTGATGTCCTTAAAATAAGTTTTGCATTCTAAAATAAACACTTTAATTTAGCTTCTAGAAAAAGTTTTATTGCCTGTACATAGGAAATCAAAATAATTGTTGAAGATATTGTACAATATATCTCACTGTAGTAGGTAGAATGAATCTATGAGTCTCTCTCCTTTTAATTTAATTGCAAAATACCTTCATTTTTTTCTCACTTCTCAGCCTTTACTATAATTAACATAGCTGGAATATTGCCCTAGTGTTTTCAAGGCTATGTTATTTTCCATAGTCAGACAGAAATTAACAGGTTTAACCTGTAATATTAGAGTCATGTGCTTTGTGGAAGGATGGAAGTAACAGGAAGATGGGTGCTGTGTCTTTGTGGTGGCTCCATCCCTGCATTTGCTGGACTTCACGTGTCTTCTGAAAGGTAATGAGACACAGTAACATATGGAACAAGGTTAAATGTGTTCTTGAATGGGGGTTGTGAAGACATCTGCACATGGGCTTTTATCACATAACATACAGGAGTGTGCTTTGTACGGGCTAATACTGACAGGTATTGGACTTCCATGTCCTCTTCAAAGTTCAGCCCAGTTAAGAGTTACTGTGTCCACCTCGTGTTTTTTGCATGGGTAGACTTTGTCTGTGGTTATACTATTCCAATAGCAATTGTTCCTACTCTATTTTGGAGGTGAGCCCCATTATTCTTTTCTTCGTCTGGGTACAATGTCATCAGTCTATGTTTTACTCTGTCTCTCTTTTACCTTAATTCTTTTTCTCTCCCTGCATATTTTTATCCATCTTGGATTTTGGTGATTTCTTGTTTGTTTGTTTGTTTTATGTCATGTTGTGTGGGCCTTTTTGAATGTTTATGTGTTTTCTTTGATTTACTATTTTTGTCATTTAATATTTTGATCTGTTATTTTTATTTCCCCCCCTCCTCCTGTGCCCCTTCTTCATTTTCCTCATCCTTTTGCCTGTTTATATGCCTTGCTCCCTTTCCGTATATTTTTCCTATGTCCTTGGGCTAAAAAGGCCACCTAAGGTTGCACTGCTGTGGTACAGTCTCCCTGGCTTACCTTGGAATGAGACAATATTTTCCCTGTGCTCTGAGGTCTGTGGTTCAAACACTCACTCTTCTGCCCACCTAATGGGGTGAGAACTGCTCTATCCATAGCAGACTATTTCTCCCTTGAGTATTATACTTCTGTGTGATCTTCTGAGAAGACTAACACTGGATGTAGTCAAAGAGAATGATAGCATTTATTAAAAAATGGTTTAAAAGGCAGAAATCATATACCACGGAAACATGCTATAAAAATGAAATATACAGAAAAAGGCTCTTTTAAGATGCTGTTTGTAGTCCTGGAAACATGGTTACTGAGGAAGATGATATTAATACAAGCCATAGAAACACCCATTCTTAGAAACCACAGCTGGCCTTCTACCTCAGGAGCTGACAGAGTTAGAAAGAGACCAAGAACAACTTCCCAAACGCTCATCCTTCCAGCTATTTCTTTCCTTAGGAATCATTCTCTCGTCTGTTTTACTGGGTCCACCATTCCCATCTCAGGCTCATCTTATTGACATTGTATGCCCTCTTTTAGCATCTAGAAGTTTTATATAGACGTCATCGATTTATTGATTTCTTTGCTGTCTAATCTCAGGGAGAAACCATTCCTGCCTTTGGATATTCACAAGTAGATGTTATTAGCCAACATTTCTATTTTTCCACCCATGCAGTGCAGCACCCTGAGCAGCAGTGGTTGATTTAATGGCTCTCCAGACCTCAGATGCACTTTGATTGCTCTGTGTGTTACCGATTGTTGGACACCCTGTGATCCTTTATGGTCACAGACACTTTATCGACAGCATAACTGTCATGTTAAACCTCCACATAAGTACACAGGAGCAAAACATTGTAAATATTTCAGAAACATGAATTTAGCAGCAAGGCATCCATTTTTCACCCTTGTGAGAAAGGTAAAATCATAACCTCTATGTGTCAGAGACTAAATTAAAACATAGCCGTTTGTTGGCAATTTTTAATGCAAGATATTGCTGTAGTCTCCTCTTTTTCTCTCCTTTTCTTTTTCAAAACACTCACTAGAATTCACTGCCCCCCCCCCCCCCCTTTTTTTTTTGTTAAATACCTTGATAGGCTACTGGTAATCTACCACTAATCCTTTCTCCTCAGTACACGCATAAAGAAATAAAAGATGCCAGTTTGTGGCTTAGCTGCATTCAGGAAAACTTCCGTATTGCTGCCAAGAACTGCCATCTGCCACCTACAAGCGCAGGTGCCAGGGAGTCTCCTCTGCACACAAAGCATAATAATATAACACAAAGGACCAATGTGCACTAATAATTGCTAAACACACAGAAAGAGGGGCCAGAACATTTTTATGAAAGTTTACTTAGTCTGTGGAGATTTGCATACAGATGGCTAGGTCAGGGTGCTGTGTATGCCGCCTGGGCCACTGTGGGGTAGGGCTGCCTTCAAGCAGCCTTTATAAGCACACACGGCTTTTACTATAGCATAGTATTGTGGAGAGACCTCATTCTGCACACACTGAATAGTCATTCAAGTAGCTTGCTTTGAAATGAGAAAAGACCTTGGATAGGGGGGAAAAAAAGCAAATTCTTTTCTTTGTGAGACAGAGGAGGAGTGTTGGGAAAGAGGCCAGAGGACTTAAAGAATGTGGGTTAGCAACCAGGAATTAGAGGAAAGTTTCTGTGGAGACACACAATTAGATATGTGGCATTCACCCCTCTCCTTCTAGTGGGCAACAAGAGCAAGCACATTTCAAAGGGTTCATCATCTGCATGAAACAAGCATAGGGGGAAGAAAAAGCACCCTAATTTTTAAAGTATAAAGAAAAGTGTAACTGTCTTAATATAAAACAAACCCAAAGGTTAAGCAGCAAGAAATTTCCCTTCAACTAAGAGCGTGAAGACACCAACCTTGAATTTCGTGAATTTCCTTTGTGTATGTGTGGATCTGAAAGTGTACATATGTGTGCGTACGTATGCATGTGTAGGTGCCTTCTAATATATTTTGATACTTTAAATTTGAAAATATTGCTATAAGAGTTTGTAAAGAATTTATGGAACATCTCGTTTTCTAGAAAACTTGTGTGACTTCCTGACCACAAAATCCAGAAAGATGCTACCTTGTGTAGAATACTCATGGCAGGCATCATTATTTAGTTACCACTAGGGTAGGTACCTGTACAAACATCACATGGGAATAGAGGGTGGTTTTCAAAGCTGCTCACCTTTTATGGATTTTCAAGGGTGACTAGCTGACTTTTTGCCTTTGAAACAGTTCACTATCCTAGGTGTGTGGTTCTGGTTTTTCCTTGCTCTTTGCTCCCTGGAGTATTCATCAACACCTGTGAATCAGTCCCTGATTCTGAAAGAGGAGAAGATTAGTTGTCTGGGCTCTGTACCTATCTCAATCCCCCCCAAAAAAAAAAGAAAATTAGAAAATTAATCTATTCATTCTCTTCCCGTCCCTTATCAGAGATTCTTGAGGAAAATATTATTATTGTACTCACCTTAGTTCATTGCTTCTTTAAATATTTTTATAGAACATTTTAGAAAATAGGAATATAGCTCCAAAACATCCTGAAATTAGGTCTGTATATCTACAGGAGAAAATCACACAAACTCACATTTTCAAAACTCTGTATGGATTCATGAATTTGAGTACTCTGTAATCAATGGATTCAAAAACCTTGCGAAAGCTCTGTGAGGTAAAAATATATAAAACATGATTTAGAGGAAAAGAGCAACAGATAGGTTTGCCCAAGGTCACAGAGGAAGTCTGAGAGGTAAGAACCGAATCCCAGTCCCCTGAGTACCAAGGCAATTCTGTATCCATTATCATTCATCCTACTTTGAGAGTGCTAATTGATTTTGACTGTTTAGCATGAGCTCTTTAAAGGCGCCTGATTTTCAGGGCTGTTTGTCTCCTGCAGAATGTGGGGCTGAGGGCTGGGGCAGGATGAAAAGGGCAGCAGCAGAGAGGCTTTTCCAGAGGGGCTTTTGCAGAGTTTTGATTACTGCAGGGGTGGGTGCTCCCTCCCTGCCTCCTCTTGTGCTCACCTTGTGTTTCTTCACCCTTTAAACCGCACCAGCTTCTCCTGGAGCCAGAGTGGTCATTCCCCGCACTGTGCCTTCAGTAGACAGAGGCCTCAGATTTTCATCACTGCCCCTAATGCTGGTTTTGTCACAAGCATGGCTTCCATTTAGGCTTCCAAAAGCTAGCAGTTGCAGGAACTGTGATCATACGTGGGTCTGCAGGGAGAAGAGAGAGATTTTTCTGTCTCAAACACTGCGTCTCAGATTTTGTACCTCATGCCAAGGCTTCCCTGAGACTACACTTGGTTACTGTGTTAGCATGTTCATCCTTTGAAATCAATAAATCAGCTGTCACTTACATAAAATTGCAACTTCAAAAGGTAAAACAAACCTGAAATATTTACATGCACTAAAAATACCAATACTTCAATTTTCTTATTTCCCTGGTGTAAGGGATTTTCATTTGACCAGCAGACACAACATTGTGCTTTCTTAAGCCCTTGTGCAGGCACAGAAAGTCATATCATCCTTTCCCAAAGCAAACCTCCACCTCTCCGCTCTCAGCCCTGGAATTCCCCTTTCATGACACTTCATGTACATTTAGGGTGTAGAGGTAGATCCAGCAGACAGAGAGTAACCAAGTGGGAGGTCTCTGATAACTCAGAAGCCTCTGCAGCTGCTCACCAGGTATGATCTAGCAGCTGATTTAGGATCTAACACAGTGGGTGCCAAGCTGGAGCCTCAGTTATGCATTTAACTTGGTGTTTTCTTTGAACATGTGGTTCTTTTTGTATAGGGCTACCTTGTAAATCCTAGCTGGAACAAGGTACAACTGCAGAGATCTTTTGGGGAGCCATATACTTAAGTCACAGCATGACTATGGGAGAACACAATAGCATCTCTTTTCTTAAATGTAGGGTTTATAATGCACTTCATAAGCTTTCTGGGCAAATTAGGAAAAAAATAATAAGTTAGCAATGGATAGCATCCAGGTTCCTAAATACCAAACACTGCAAAATTTCCATATAAATTATCCCTTCAGGAGCTGGGTTTTGCTTTGAATGCCTTCTTGGTCTGTGAGGTCTGAAATACTGCCAGTCTGAAGGAGTTCCAGATATTTTCCATAAAGGCTGCTTTCCAAAATCTTTCAAAGCAATCACAGGATCTCCAGGAATGTCTTAACCACTGTCCTCCTGAGCAGGAGGAGGACAGCGGTGTGGAGGAGTGTCCAGGAGCGGCATCCTCCTGGGCACCTCCCCGCAAAAGGTGTCATCTGAGTTGCTTTGGGCCACTGCAATGTCTTCAGCAAATATCACACAGCCTATGTGGAAATAATTTTAAAGCAAATGTTTATCACAAGTGATTAAATGGCTTGAAAATTTTAAGACTCAGCTTCTCAAAAGGTTTCATGTCCTGGTAAAACCCAGAATCAGTAGCTGAAGTTTGAGGTTCCAAGATTATAAATTAAATTACTGAAACTGAAATGAAATTAAATGAAAGCTTCTTTCAATATCTCTAAGTGAAACGTTGACCTCATTCAAAGGAGTAGGGTGGTCACTGACAGCTACACCATTAGAATTTCTACTTCTGTTCTGTTCCCTTTCTTTAAAACAAAAATAACATCACTTTCTTACTTCAGGATAGTTGTGTTAACATCTTTGAGATACTCATAGACAGCTCAGTGCTTGCTCTCCTAACATCTTTGGGAAAATACCTGTTTTTTTTTTTCGGTTTAATATAGAAAGGCTGCAGTAATTCTTAGTGTGTATATGCACTTGCCAGTTCAGGGCATCTGTTGATGTTGAATTTGGCCTAATCCTCCCAATGGAAGCATATTGTAAAACCTAATTTCCTTGGAGATTACTTGTGCTGAGTTCACACAATATTCTGGAATTCATAAAGAGAGATATTTAAAGCATACATACCTGCTTCTTCAAATGGAGTTAGCAGGAAATGTTTAAAAGATATAGGAGAAAGCTTTGTTTCTCTCCCTTTTCTTACATCCTCAGGAAACTATGTGACATATAGCAAAGGACATATCAAAAAAGCAACTGAATGAAGCAAGATTTATTACATTTTCCCTTCTTCTCTGTTCCATAACTTTCCTCTGAAGTTCCATTTTGATCCATAAAACTGTATTTCTCAGACAGAAGTTGCTTGAGAAATGACAGTTTGAAATACACACTTCAAATAAGTCAGCATATCCAACTATAAAGGTATTTATTTGGAAAATATATATAATAAGGAATCTAAAAAAATCTCATGGGCGCATGACAGCTAATGGTCACTACTTGTATGTGAGCATGTAGGGCAATGAAAAGCAATGAGTTTGTAGAATGAATCAGTCTTTTGAACTAAATATCTAGACAGCTTCTAAATAGCAATCACTTGTAGATAAAAGACAAAGCTATGTTTGGGTTCTAACAGTACTGGTTTAAGAGTTATCTGAATGCATTATTACCCTCTGATAAGTTGTGTTCCTTTTCCTGTATGAAGAATTTATGCTCTGCTACTTTTCCTTCATAAATATGACTTGGAATACAGCTTTCTCTCTTGCAGCAGGCAAGCACAGACACAGCTGTCGACAAAAAGTGCACAGAACATTTGCTGAATAACATCTGAGAGATATGAAGATACAGTCCTCATCTGAACTTGGAATATTTTTTTTTCAGCTGTCTTAAAAATATAAAAATGAGTTTATCAACCAAATGATGATAAAATCATGTTAAATTTGTTTAGATTTTTGATATTTCCATGTCAAACGTCTGTTTTTTAATTAGAAAGTGAAGGATCCAGAAACAGTTCTCTTGGACCTAGATCTTTAACTGATAGACAGGATTTTATCAAGAACAGGTCACTTGGAGAGGTAGAGAGGATGAGGTTCTAGTTCATTCACAGAAATGTTAGGAAATGATATAAGGTTTGAGGATCACAATTTGCCAGAAAACAAAAGACAATGGAGGAAGGACTGCAGAGCTCCCAGTCTTTTCCTAAATGGTATCTGGGTTTTTACATCTAAATCTGCTCCCACTTTTCCTGGACAACTGGTTCTAACTTGAAACAGCTTCCAAATAACCAAAGAGGCAATGCAATACTCAAAGGTAATGGAATAGTTTTTTTTTTAAATGCCTTGATTGCACTAATTTTCCTCAGCTGTAAGAATGAGAAGGAAAACTGAAGTTTATACTAGGGCAATTTCTTCATGTGAGATAATTAAAACAACTCTAAAGAGTAACATGGAAAATTTTGGTGGCCATAGGCATATCATTTAGGGCCACACTTTTAAATCCATTTGCCTAAATATGGATTGAGATGCCCAGTTCTAGTCAGTGAAGTTTTTAATTCTACCTTCTTATTGTCTTACAAAAACAGTAGACCACAATGTGGGTCCAGCTCTCATATTTCAGAAGTAAAAAGGACCATAGAAGGATGACTTATTGATATGGCTGGACACTACAATCATTTGTAAAAATGTACCCTCTTAGCCCTCCTCTATCCTATTATTATGGCACCATATCTGCAACAAAAACCATGACTTTACTTTCTCATACATTTAAAATTATGGAGTGAAAACAACAAAAGAGGCTAAATTACTTGATATAATGAGGTGGGTAATGTGTCTTAAAAGCAGAAGGAAACTTATCTGAAGCCATTAAGCAGCTTTTCCAATGCCTGCAGTGGGCACTTGATCAGGCATTTATGTTATAGGAGGAATTAGTATCATCCTTAAGAAAACACATTCCACGGATTTATTTTCCTGTCGTGGATGCACCTCGTCTTCTCAAATTACAAAGGGCTTGTCATGAATTATTTTTTCTGCTTCATATAGACAATGTCTACCTGCAAAGGTAACTAAAAGAATAACCATGGAGACGCCAATTTCACGGTAATTAAAAAAAAGAAAAAAAGCAACTCTGCTAATCAGCAAACCCTTTGATCTGGTTAACCCTAAAGGTCAAAATACCCTGACCCCATCAGTGTTCTTGCTCTAATGTTGCCCTGCTTGGATCATTTCTCCCATTGTTTTATTCATCCCATATTAACTTCAAAACCAAGCTGCAGCGTTCCTGTGTACCCAGCAAATCTTCCTGATCTTACAATGAGGTGAAGGCCCATTGTTTCACTCCAAATCAGTTACCATTGTGCCCATTCAGCAAAATCGTTCATTTCCCCAGTCTAATGACTACATCCTATTCGAGGCTGTAAGCATTTTGTCATTCTGACCGCAGAGGCTATTTAAGCCCTTTGATCTTACCTGTTATTGCCCCACTCTTCAGCTGCTGAGCTGACAAAATAGGCGCTGTTTTAGCTACAAGCAAAAGTGACTGTATTCCTATTTGCAAGACGTATGTGTGAATGGAAGAATATTAATGTGCTGAAATAAATGCCTCAAATATTTAGTTTTGCAGTAACGTGTATAACTTGTGGGGAACTGGATTTTTAAAACATGCAGCATGTTAGCCCCTGCCAAAGAGGTTGTTGCTTCCCCTCGATGTCAACAGGAGTTTTAGCTTTCACTTCAGTGGGAGCAGAACCGAATCAAATGCTTCACTGCTTTCAGAAACGACACCCGAATTTTATAAAACCTCTTATGAGGGTTAATGACATTTAAGCAGGCTTTTCCAGAGGGCGAAAGATGAGATGAGCCAAAGGCAGCATCCCCAGCAGCCTTCAGAAACTAGAGGATTTGCAGTACAATCGGGCAGCTCTGGTCCCCTCCCCTCTGCTGCCTGCAGCCTCCACGGGTTAACTGGAAGAAGCGTGATTGCTCAGAGGAGATTTTTCTGGTGGTAGTGGATTAAAGCAAGAGAACAAGGACCTGTGGCTTGTAGCTCTTGAACGTATAAAGTAGGAAAAATGTGATCAAGCACAATAAAAATCTGTGCCACGATGTGCTTATAGGCTGGCCCTTGATTAGCAAAATCACAATTATGAACATTTGCAAATGAATGTAATATGATGTATTTTACTATTTGGGATGGAGAAGGAAATTATTTTCCAAATATTATTGTTTAAAACTAGTAATATTGTGTAATTTTTTCCCCCTTACAGTTTGCTTTTCCCAAACTAGATTTTTGATTCTTCCTAGGTTGCAGCAGATCTGTAAAGATGTTGTCGTATCTCAGCATTTTGTACACACTTCTTTTTTCCAAAGGCAAGAACCCAGACCAAAGTATTGCAGTCTGAGGAAGAATAAATGAATTCCTGGCAGAAGAGAAGGTGCCTCTCCTCAAACCAAACATATTTTTCTTTTTTCTCCTTATAGTACAGTTTTGTGTTCAGAAAAAATCCCACTGCAGATCGGACTGAGAAGGTGATCCTACAGGATGTGCCATTTTTCTGATGGATCTTTTCTTCCTGAAGTAGAAACGTACCTTTAAAAAGCGACAACATAAGAACTAACCTGTGTATTGGAGAATGAACAAATGCCTTTGGCTGTCAGCACAGCGGAAGCTGTTGACCACAAGGAAAGCATTTTTATTTCAGTAAAGCAACAGATGTATGTTTCTAGTCCCAATCTTATTTTTTTTTTTTTAATAGGGCAGGGTGATGTTAAAAAATAATAATAGTAATTTAAAAAAAAAGTAAAAAGTAGTCCTTATTTTTGTCGGAAAAAAAGATTCAATTGCTAAGCTTCATGTGCATGAGGCACTGGAATGTCTTGCCTGGGTAAATATTCTGTCTTCACTACTTCAGAAAGTAGTGTAGTGACATAAAGGAGCAGGAATTACAATTCCTATGAAGGTCCTGGGTAGCTCATTAAAATCCATAAAATAATGTTGACTTAATTAAAAAAACCCTATATTTCCAGATAATAACTACTGCCACTGAAGAAAGGAGAGCCTGAAATAATGAGCCATCTTTTGCAAATTATAAAGCAGGTGTTTGGCTTTTTTTTTGAGAAGAAAGCTCCAGAAATCAGCAATATAAGACCCACGCATATGTTTCAAGATCTTGTAAGGTTTTTTTTTCCTGATTTCTGATCAAAAGTTATATTGACATACACTAACTTCCACAGGAAAGAGCTTAGCTCAGTTATTACACTTCAGAGGAAAGGTTTTATAGTAGATACAAGTTGTAATAATATCAGAAAGCTAATGTGATCTGTTTGTTTGTTAGACAGTTAAATAATTCATGGTTTTAATTAGTCCAAGAAAATATTACCAACAGTGTCAATCTAACATACATTGCTGCTGCGACTAAGATATCAAGGACTGGTAATCAAACTTATGTTTTATGCTTAAAATTACTGTAATTCATAAGTGCTTTTATAAGAAGTTATTATTTTACTCTGGAGGGCCACACAGGAGGGACCAGAGTATTTATGACTTGTGGGAGCTCACTGTTCTTTTTAAAACATAGTTTTAAAAGAGATCATTTTTTTAATTTTTAACATTAGTTGGCCAATAACCCTGTACAACCATTTACCTCATACCTTTCTGGTAAAAGTATGGCAAATATTTTACCTATGTTAACGGTGACTGTAAGTCTTGAATTAATAACAACAGGCTGCGGTGCAGAATCTTAACCTTTAGCTGCGACTGCTAGTAGTAAATCAGATGGACTGAAATAAAAGCCACTGCATATTCTGCATCCTATGCTAAATACCTCAGCAGAGAATATCAGTCTGAGATGCAGAGGAACCAAATAATATATGAACCATGCTAGAAAACATAGAAGAACGAGTTTGTAAGTCTGTTTCGATAAGAAAAT
Source organism: Patagioenas fasciata (assembly GCF_037038585.1). NCBI lineage: Eukaryota > Metazoa > Chordata > Aves > Columbiformes > Columbidae > Patagioenas > Patagioenas fasciata. The sequence continues at coordinate 112,692,476 of NC_092522.1, forward strand.
CACACAACTGCTGTTCACTAAAACCATGGTTCCATTACAACATTGGCCTCCATTTGGAACCATCAGCTTCAAGTGAGTTTCTAAAATCTTCTCAATGGCATTCAACAACTCTTAGATACAGAAATGTATTGAAGCTTATTATTCAAAGGCTCTTTTGGTGCTGTTTGCTACCATCACTATTAAATTACTATCATAATTTAATATTTGCAGTGTGGTAGTATGCCTGGGTTCTCAGGTCCAAACACGAGACCTACATCTGCTAGATACCCTGGAAATGTGTAGATAAACACAACTTCTTTCCCAGAGTGACTGTGATTTGTTTTTTTCATTACATCTTAGTGCTGTTTGACACCATACCATTTTCAAACACAACAATAAATTCATATACCAATGAAGTGACAGAACTTAAAGTGCCATTTGCATTTAAAAGGATGCATGAGGTGAGATCCTCAGCAATAACTCACAAAATATTATGAGCAAGCTTGTGAGCTTTTAAAGTTGCTTTGTCCAGACTGAGAAGGCCAGCGTGACCCCTAACTGGCAGGGTGGTTGGAAGATTTGATTGAGTTTTGAAGCTTTGTCTCTGTGGAACAGCTCTGGTTCAAGCACTGATAATACTGACAGTCACTTCTTGTCCCCAAAAAACCTGTTTCTTTTGGTGGGTTTAGAATGTCAGTTAAAAAGGGTATAAAACAGTACTCAGTATTAGTCATACTTGGGAAAAAGCTAAAAACTTGCAGCTACCTCACCTGTGGTGTTGCTGAAAGGGAGAAAAGGGAGTAGAAGAATCTGACTCATTTGATTATTTGAACTTGGACTGGAAAAAAGTCATGTTTTATTAAAGAAAATGAGCATAATCTCCTCTAAAATGAAAATGTGTCTGTGATCTGAGACTAGAAAATTTTAAAACAGAATGTTTGGTTTGCTACAGCTCTCTTGCACAGGGTAAGCTAATTGCTCAGAGCTTGTTTAAATTTAAAAGGTATTGTCCACAACAACAACACCTTGCCAATGAAACTGTTTTTAAGATTTGCATTATGAATACAATTAAATTTTTGCAAAAAGATAATCTGTTTGCCATGGTGCTAAGTTAAATGTAGTTTCCCAGGCAAAGAGACTCTGCAAGACATTGCAGAATGAAGCCCAATGTTCTGGACTTGTTTATCAGAGCAAATAAATTCTGCAGAAAACAACAGGGATTCTCTAGGGGCCTGTAAGAAACAGCACCCCATTCCCATCCCTCCCAATAGTTAGAAAAATCTGGGCATGGACAGGATATAACTGTAAAGAGACTGGGATAGGATTTGTTTTGATTTGGTGACTGGAAATAACCAATAAAAAGAATTTTTCTGTACACATGCGTAATTAACCTTTCTTTGTGTCTGAAAGGAACTTCAAGAGATCATTATTTGGAATGTCGTTGGTTATGAATATGGTGGAGTTGTGTCAAAGGAGGTGGGGACCCTAGGAAATTGTGGGCATAAATTCTGTGTAAGTGAAGGAACAAGCAAATAGATGGTTGTTTACAAGATCTGACATAATGGTTGTGTCCTAAGCAAAACCCGCATGACAGACCTGAGTAGAAAACTGGAACGGGATAGGGAGATTAAGTGTATAGTTAAATAAATTTGTTTGTAAGAAACAAGAAGCAGAGGAAAATGGCAGCAATCTGAAGCAGAATACCTTTGAGCACATGCCTAGATATATAATATATAATAAATCAGTTGGTGAACTGATGTGTCCTTGAGGCTAATCTGGGCATGGCAAAGTTCTTATGCATGTACCTGAACTCTCACATCTTCCTAAAACATGTTGACTGTATCAAAATTCTCTATTGGGAATGGTCCCTGGGCCATGCTGACTCCTGAACTATGCTTCAGTGTTGGCTGGGAGAGTGATAGTTGTCACAACCTAAAGCAGGGAGACATGAGGCGGGTGTGATATGGACCACTGCAGACCTACACCCTGGTTGTGCTAAATGTACCAGTGTAGGCACAGCTGGTGAGCACAGTCAATGGCCTATGGAAAATTTCAGGTAGGCCTCACGTACTGGCCACAAACTGGGCTTTGAAATTTAGTAAATCACAGAATCACAGAGTCACAGAATGTCAGGGACTGTAAGGGACATCAAAACATCATCCAGTCCAATCCCCCCTGCCAGAGCAGGAACACCCAGATGAGGTTACACAGGAAGGTGTCCAGGTGGGTTTTGCATGGCTCCAGAGAAGGAGACTCCACAACCCCCCTGGGCAACCTGTTCCCGTGTTCTGTCACCCTCATCGTGAAGGAGTTTCTTCTCAAAATTAAATGGAACCTCCTGTGTTCCAGTTTATAGCCATTGTACCTTGTCCTATCATTGGTTGACACTGAAAAGAACCTGGCTTTATCCTTGTGACACTCACCCTTTATATATTTATAAACATTAATGAGGTCACCCCTCATTCTCCTCCAAGCTAAAGAGCCCCAGCTCCCTCAGCCTTTCCTCATAAGGGAGATGCTCCACTCCCTTAATCATCTTCGTTGCCCTGTGCTGGACTCTCTCCAGCAGTTCCCTGTCCTTCTTGACCTGAGGGGCCCAGAACTGGACACAATATTCCAGGTGTGGTCTCACCAGGGCAGAGTAGAGGGGGAGGAGAACTTTTCTCCACCTAAATGGTTTGTAGTTTGATTCCTTAGTGCTCAAGGAAAGAAGTCTCTGCCTATTGGTGCTAAAATCCAGGACTGCATTAAAGAAACACTTGATGGTATCCCCAGGTTCCTTTTGTTAGTGAAAAACCCCACAGAACTTGACTTTTCATTAGTTATGGTGGACTGAGGAGGTAACAGAACTGTACATGTAGTTGCACCAGAGCTATGTGGAAGTGCTGTGTTCTGCGATCAGATGTTTGTGAAAGCCTTGACAAACTGCACAATTTTCATGGCTTTTTGTAGTGAAATTTCACATATAATTGCTGTTCGCTAGCTTGTTGACAACATTATTTTCCAGATTTCTGTTCCCACTGAATATTTTGCATTTCTGATTCTTTTTCCTGATAAGTGCTAACGTGTATTTATCAAAGTCACTCATTTTTGTTAGTCTCTGTAGGTCTTATGCATCATTTCTCTGTGCTAACCTGTACCTCCTAATGGGAAATCAATCATGAATTTATCTACATGCTGTTTTCTTCTTGTTTAAGAGCATTAATGAAGATTTTTAATGACATGGTAGCTAAGACCAGTCTTCGCCAGGTGTGGCTAACAAGCTTCCTCCAATTTGCTGTCATTTATAATTTTCTTTTTAGTTACATAGATGAATCAGCTTATATATTTCACATTTTTGTTTCAAAAGCACCAAGGAAATCTGGTTTTTGTTGTTTTTGGTGGTGGTGGTGGTGTGTGTATATACATATATGTATACTTCTTTCTCCTGTAGCAAGTGCAGATTTATATAATCTATTCTTTGAAAGAGCATCACTGAAAAACTATTTTGTCTATCCTGAAAACTAAGGTAAACATAGTGGGAAAAAACATAGTTATAAAAATATTTATAGCACCTTTTATTAATAAATATCTCTTGATTCTTTATAATACCTTTATCTCTCCTGTACATTCAAGTAATTTGTCAATTATTTTTTTTATATATATTTGTCTTTCAACAAAATGCCACTCTAGGCAAGAACACAAGCAAACAAAATCACTGACCCTACTGTGATGCAGCTTGTCTGCTTGTCAGCATCGATGCTCTCAGTAAAGCACAAAACTGGACCAGATCCTGCTTCTTCCATGTAGGCTGAACTGAATCTAAACCTGTATCTGTGAAGTCAGGTAGGAAACAAAATTCTACTTGGTTCACGGAAGTCAGCTCATTAAAATCTAAGTGATACTGGCTGAGCTGTACAGAACAGACTTAGAAGGAATCAAGGAAGTGAACCTCCATCTCTGCATGGTGGGATCCATGTGTTTTGGAACAAAATCGTGATACATGAAATACTGTGCAAACCATTCGGAAAAAAATGTGAAACTGTCCCATAGGAACACTTCTTCTTTGCATTTTAATCAACCAAAGATGTGTGTTGGAAGGATTTTGACATTACGCTAGGCTATTCATTGACCAGAGTCGGAATAAGGTAAGTATCACAGAATGACCCTTCTCAGGAATTCCCTCTGCATCCAAGGGAAGTGCCTCTTCCTTCTTGAGACTCTTTCTAGCCTCACTCGCCCTTTCTAGCATGGATGGTAGCTTCAAACCACAGGCCTCAGATCTAGAGCTTTTTGTGTGCCACTCACTGTGGCATGTTTTACACAGGTACAGAATTCTAAGTCAGTGTGGAGTACAACTCACACAGCTCATTTAAGCCAGACCTCATACTACGTAGAAAGGATACAGACAAGACGCAGAGGTGGAGGAAGGAAGTCGCATTAAGAATAGCACATACTCATGTAACCTTAGTCTTTTCAGACTAACAGTGTACTTAAAATAGGCTGATAATAATGTCCAATAATAACGATTTTAAGTGTTTTTTGTGCTGAAAAAGACCTTTCTATGTAAAAAAATCACATTGATGTTAGTGAGAGTTTTGTAGAAGGCCAAGCCCAAAGACCATTCAAAGCCATTTGAATATTACCACTGATCTACCACTTTTAATTTGCAGAGGACAAGGCACTAGGAGTGAAGATGTGTGGTAAAATTCAGCTTTATTATCAGACTAAGGTTTCTGTCTAAAAGTTGTAAGAAGAACAGCTCTAAAATACGTTAGTGCCAACTCCTTGCCTTCCCAGCTAAACACATACAAACATGCATGCAGGCATCCTTTGCACATGGTCATGATCAAAACTTCTATGAATATTTGTTAAATTATTTATGATTTTACTTAAAATATATTTATAACATATACACTATACTAAAATATTGTATACAAGCAGTGTTTCTTTTCCCCCCTTTGCACATTTGTGAAACAAAATGTATTGGTTTTGTTAATGACAGTATTTTTGTGTTCATTGCTTGAGAACACTCAAATAGTTCAGGAATTTGGTCTTCTGATCTGCCATACAGATACAGAAACGAATGAAGCTCTTCCTTCCTTCCTTCCCACCTTCCTTCCTTCCTTCCTGCCTGCCTTCCTGCCTTCCCCCCTCCCTGCCTTCCCCCCTCCCTGCCTTCCCTCTTTTTTTCTCCCTCCTGCTTCCTTTCTTCCTTCCCCCTCTCCCTTTCTCTATTCTTTTTTTCATTTATCTGTTTCTTCTCTCAAACTGTTTGGTTTTCAGTTGTTTGTTGGTTTTACTTTTTTTGTTTAAAGTGAACATCCTATCCACACTGATTCCGTACAACTGCATAAAAATGTCTTTTTCAAGGGAGACATCTATTACTATGTATTGTTGTAACCTTAAGCTTGGTATGGTTGACTGCTATAAAAACTCTTACGGCAGCTATTCCGACATTAGCATTATAGCATCATAGCTTCAGGAACTGACTGTTGATATTGAAATGACAATAATAATCTTGGTAAGGTGAAAGTGTTGCAAAAATTTCATGCCTTAATGGTCAATTACAGACTAATGAAATCTTACTGCCAGATATGTGAGTCATGTTGTAAAGCTCACATGTACCAAGCTTTGTCACTAATTACCATTTCACTACTTTACATAATTGCACTGAATAGTATAGGCTGGGTCTACCAGAAATAGTTTAATGTCTTAGTAACCCTGGGCATAATTAGCATCATAGGTTCTTATTTCTTTGGTACTTACAGGCAAAACACTGTCTACTGCAGCTGTGGTAGTAAGAATGGCCATTTCTATAGGGTACGCAATACGCTAAAATGACCAAATGTGTATATTTACCCATGTGGTTTTGTGACCAGGATGCAGGTATTGTGTATTGCATTTGTGCTTTAAAATAAACTATTCCAATTATAATTCCTAAGCCATATGATTGCATACTGCATAGTGTCTCTGTTAGGTTTCAAATGCACTTAACTCACAGTCATTCCTCAGCAATTTACAAAGTCCTTAGCACATCTGTTGTTTTCTTACTGGTTGTGGTCAATGCAAGATCTAATAGCACTGATGTTTGATAGAGCTAAAAGGTGTAAAACATTCTTCATCTAGTCAGAGCCTGGGGGAAATGGAAATAGTCACTGTGACTGTAACCTTTGAAGAAGAGCTGGTCTTTCCTGCCTCAGAAATACAAAACTAATTCATTCATTACAGATAATTCAAGGAAGCTGCTGGGAGGCAAGAGAACTAAGATCTTCTGCGGACTAAGAGCACACAGAAAGATCAAGAGTTGCTTAAGAGCTTTTGTAGCCAAAGAGGTGGATAAATAATTATCCTTGTGGTGGAAGCCAGACTCCCAATCATTTAAAACTAAGGACTGTTTACCAGATGCTTCTCTACTTACAGTTTGCCACTTACAACTTCTGTGATTGAATATCTTTAATGTTTAAAACATATCCTTCAAAACTTCCCCTGAGCAGGACCAAAATGCTCAACATGTGATATGGCAAGATCCTCACAGAATGAGGTTAACTTGCTGAAATTAATCATTTTATCTTCTGCTAGTCACATCATGTGAATACTGTCAGGAGTGAAAACAGGATTTCCTACCCCAGGATACTGCCGTCTGAACACGGACTTCTACTCTCCTCCTTACACAAATGCCAAGTGACCCAAGTGTCACTTACAGCACTCAGAACTTATCCCGTTGTGGGTTAGGCACATGGAGCACAGGATGGGATAAAGCAGAACACAATATACCTGTTTTGTAAGAACTGTGTTTTTCTGTCCAAGGTCTGAACTCTGAATGTGTCTGAGAGAGTTGCAAATTGTAGTTCACCAGTGCGTCAGGGAGGTAAAGAAGAACTTTATTGCAGAACTTGCAACTAAGGCAATGCTAACTAATTTTCAGGTTTACAAATAACAATCAGACATTTCATTCCCAGAGACTTCAATATGAAAAAGACACCATTTGTTCCAGTGAATGGATCTGCTGAAAGATTTGCCAGATCACACAGAAGGTGTTTAAGAGAGCCAGAAATTGGGACTTACAGCAGTTGTATCCTACTATAGTGTACTTTCATAAAAATTGGTCATTCTAGGTCAGTCTAAAGCCCTCTTTTCTTCTACAGATACCAAAAAAGGTTGTCTTGGAAAAAGTTTAAGAAACAGAATAAGCAGGTAGTGATATTTCCTCAGAAGTTTCTTCCACCTTTCATCACTTTGGTCGTCAGGAGCTTCTGAAGGCAAAATCATGGGAATTCTGTATGTGTGTGTATAGTGAGTGTCCCGATCATTTTCCTTTCAATTTTACATTAAAACATCATGTGATTCATTTAACACACATTACACCCTGATCAAAGAGATAAAAACTTATTTATGAAGCACTTCAAGAAATTTTTCATTTTGGTTGTTGCGACACCTAGTTCTTCTTTTGGAAAGGACACAGCAGAAAAACTCTGACCTTTTGCAACTACTCTGGGCTTTCAGTGCTCCATCATGTTGCCTGTTTTGTTCTCTCTTTTTCAGGTGGAAGGTCTCTAGGCCATTTCATCGTTCTTTTATGCACCCAATTCATCTACTAAACAACCCTGTTTCTCAGAGTGTGCACTATCTCTTCCTTGCTACGTACAGTGTTTTTTCTTTTTTATTTTCTGCCTCATGAAAAGGGGATCATTTAGGCCAAAATAGGATCTCAGAATGTTTTAGGGGATGCTTCGTAGTATTATATAGCACAGATAGCTGTATCAGTGTGATATATGTGGCCCGTGCTGTATTAATGTATTAATGTGATATTAATGTTCATACTATATCAGTAACAGCAAATTCAAATGGAGCATTAAAAGTATGACTCACAATTACTGATGTGATAAGCTGTTGATTTTTCATGAGTACAGCAAAGCTGTTAGCAGCTGCTTAGCTTACCTTCAGCCCCAGCTGCTGGACTGCTAGCTTTGCAAGAAGCACAACATTCAAGAACAAGTGGGAAGTACACCCACCATTGCCAGGGATTCCTTTTGTAAGGCAGCTTTAATGTTCCTTACTTTAAAATCTAACTTGGACAATCTTTAGCAAACCATTCACAAGGCGTGAGTATGTCTCATTTTTCTCACTACAGTTTTTGGGAAGAGACTAAATGGAGGCAGAAGCGCTGAGACAAGCCTTGCCAGAAGGTATATTATGGAGGAACAGCTGTCTTCTTAAATCCTACTTAGAAGCACAGCCTCACTGGCCACATTTGTGGCTATCATTTATCAGGATTCTTCTGGTCATATTGTTTTTTTCTGTACAGAAAATATTTGTCTTGCCAGTTCCATGAAAGTCTCCGCAAGTCCTAGCTAACTGTCTGCTGTGCCTATTTTATTATCTATTGGTATTAAGCCTGGTGTACCCAGAACATGCATCTTGTTGCATATAGATAACAGATTCATTGCCCACATGTTGTGCGGCAGAAGTGCCCGTATTTCCCAGCTGACAAAAGAAATCTCCAGCTGTGTTGGCATGTTGCTCTTGTAGTGCGTCTGCTACAGATTTCTGTATTTGAAAGACAATGTGGATTAAAGGATAGACTGAACACCACACTGTGTGAGATTAATCTCAGTTAATTTGCAGTCTCAGGAAGAGTAGTGTACACTCCTCAGCTAATCACCTTGGGATTTTCTTACTGTCCGTGGAGATCGAGTATGTACAACCCACAATGTATGCATCTACCTTAAGATGGACTGAATTAAAGTCTCTGCTACATGGTCTGTAATCATCAGCCCTTCACTGAATATAAAGGGAACCTGGAGAGAAAAGCTCAGCTGTGTATTGCACATCATAAACATCTTCAGTGAGAAACATTAGACTTTTTGAAGTATCAGTTCAATTCTACCTTTTTCTAATTCCTCAGTAAGTGACACTGGGGGTATGCCATTTTCTTCCCTTGGTCTTTCCCACCCTCCTTTCCTCTATCCAACTTCTTTTACAGTGTGTAAGTCCTGTGGAACAGGGGCTGATCATTGCCTGTGTCCAGTTCTGAGTGGAAAGACAATTTTGCATCTTGGTTTTGGACCAGGATGCAAAAAAGAAAGTAATGGAGAAGGATGCTGAAGGTATAGATGTTGTTCCTTTATCTTCCACTTTTTCGGTTGTCCCTTTTCTTTTTTTCTTATTTTTACTGAGTGACAAACTGTTTGTTTCTGTTGCAGCAAAGACTTGTTCTATAAGGTCCAAATTATTTTCTACAATGTTGGTTATTTTTAAGGAAGTGCTTCCTTAATTAACAGGTGAGCTATAGTCAGGGTTAAAGTAATTAAAGATCATCCAAATGCTATGCTATGCTATGCTATGCTATGCTATGCTATGCTATGCTATGCTATGCTATGCTATGCTATGCTATGCTATATAAGCATTTAGGCAACGTAAAAAAGGCAATAATCTTATTAGAAACATTATGAATACATCAGGAAAAAAAAAAAAAACAAACAAAACAAACCCCCAAAGACCAAAAACAAACCCCCCAAAACCCAGCCAACCAACCAAAACCAAACACAAAACCAAAGTCAAACAAAACCAAACCAAAACCAAACAAAAAATCCCTGTCATTTAGAAAAATCTACCCAAAGCCTTTTCTATTAATGAATTTTAAGAAGAAACTTGCAGTGTTCTCAAGAGGTCTTGGTAGAATTAACACTGAAAATTCTAGGAAAAAAGTCATTTAGAAGGTCAGTTTCTAGAAGCTTGTTATAAATTTTCAGTGTTTGGGATTTGGAGTTGTATTTATTTTATATGAATGAAAGGTGAATCTGTGATGCTTTTCCTTATGAAGTGAACATTACTTCTAAACCAACAAATGATTGCATTTAAAAATGTAATTGCTTTAAATTCTTGATATTATTGCCTATCAAACCATTAATTGGAATATTCACATAAATGAAAGACGAAATGCATGAACTCATTGAAAATAATTGTCTTTAAACTTCAAATGAATTTGAAAAGTAATATTTGCAATATTTGCTTTGAACTAAAGACCTTGAGATTAAGAAATTTAAATTGTTTAACACCTACATACTTAAATTTAGTAACTAGAAGTGAGAGCAAGAGTGATTTTATCATGAATGAAAAATTAAAATAATTTATTTAAGTGCTTCTCTAGGAGCACAGTAGCACAATTTTAATGCTGATTCCTGAGTATCAAACCAATTTCTTAATATTATTTCACCTTTTCCAGGGAGGCAAAACCCTCTTTCTTGTGGTCCCACAGAATGGTGAGTTCTGTAGTGTAGATTTAGCTGAACATTGTCTTGACCGAGTGTCTAGCATTGCTATTATTACTGCTGTAAATGACCTCAAGGCATAGCAAAAGGGCCAGAGAAGACTGAATTGAATGTTAATGTGATGATGAGAATGCTTAGTTTTTCAGTGTGGCATTTCAAGTTTCAGAATGAAAGCATAAGCCATCTCTTAATTGATGTGGCAGGTCTCTGAAGTGGGAATTAGCCGGTGCTGCTTCATCTGTGTTGGTGTATTCATGTGAATTGTTACATGTGTTAACAGTAAACAAAAGAGTTTTCCTGGGAGGACTGAAGTGGTACAGGACTGCTGCAATGAGCTTCAGTCTTCCTATTGGCAGATACTGTTTTTTTCTTTACTCTGATAAACACATTATTTTAGGGAAAGGGAAAATTTACCTGACTGGTAGGCTGTGTTTAACCTCCACATGTTTCTTCCAGTGGATGGTCTCAATGTTTTCAGAACAAGCTAAGAAGGGTATTTGTTTCCTTGGTCTGTTGCTGGTTTGAGGCTGCATCTTACATTCTGCGGCTAAAAAAATCATGTGATGTTTGATTTGATTAGGTATGAGAGCTGATAGACTCATGTTATGGCTAAGAGCTGGGCTAGCCATTTTGCTACCATGATTAAATGGATATTTTAATGTGTGCCTAAAGCCATGTTCTCTCAGTTACACATTTGCTTTATCTACATGTGCAATGCTACAACAGTCTAAGTTAAATTATCATTTTCAACTAGTTTGCTTAATCTAATGTGAAAAGACTGTGTTTAAATTCTTTTTGCTTAGGCTAAGCTTACAATACTTCAATCTAAATCACTTTGGAACAAGGCTAAACTAAGCCAAAATAAAAAGCTCTTGAAACAAGAGACAAAATGTATTATTTTTAACCAGACAAGCTTGATAAAATTGGTGCCTGTGTTTGTGCAAAACTGTGCCACAGATTCATGTCACCTGCACCCCTCTTTTCTCCCATTCTCCTGGGTCAAGGAGGAAGTGATAACGCCCTGAGCTACATCTGAGCTAAATACATGAAGTGATTTTCTGACCTCTCTGCAAACTACAACTTCACCATTTCGGATATGCCAGGTCTCAAAGGTCTCAAAGAGCCACTGAACCACTGAGGGTCAGCGGGTTTTACTCCAGGAAATAAGATATATTTTGCACTGTCATGTCTTTCCATGGCGTCGCTGTGGGCCACTGATGGGAATGAGATGCTGGGAAAGATGAACTTTTGATTTGACAAGAGGTGGCCACTCATGCTCTACACAGGAAGGATGACCTTTGGGCTTCACTTCCCAGGCCACAGGAGAGCACACAGGAAGATTATTCCTCCTGAAATGAAACATCCCTTTGCAAAAATTGGCTAACCTTGATCAAACGTGAGTGAGAAAAGCACCTGGAGCAACATGGTTCCTGAAAGGAGGTGGAAGCAGTTTCAAACTGAATGTGCTCTGGAGCACCTGTTAAAGCACTGCTAATCACTTGTGGGGTAGATGGGTGCTGGGAATCTCCCTGGGGCAGGGGAGGGGCCATCAACCCGTGGGTGGGGGTCAGGATCAGGCCTGGTGGGGGGAACAGGGATTAGATGGCCCCAGGCAGGGCAGTGGGGACTGGCCAAGCCTGGCTGGGATGAGCCAGGGTATCTTAGGCAAGGCCCACCAATGGCTCTGAAAGCCATTCCTGAGGGAAAGGGGAGGGCCCATAGGCTCCTTGGCAGGGCTGCCTGCAACAGTCTTCTCCCAGGCTTCTTCCAGCTTTTCCTTGGAGAGATTCAGAGCTGCCATCACTTTTCCAGAAGCTCTCACCTCTCAATGCCTGCTCTCGAGGGGCCAGCTGAGTGCTGGTGCTCAGAACCCTCACCCCATGCTGTGGAGGTTGCACTTATTTCTGAACCTTGCATGAGCTCAGCTTAGTGTGCTGGCAGCCCTTGTACACCCCGAGTTTCTCCTGCACAACGTGTGGGCTGCAGGTGATCACAGGAGGGCTTTTGGGGCTGACTACAGCCATGGTGGGAGGAGGCATCACACAGGAGTAATGCCATCTCCCACACGACATGGGAGGAAGTCAGTGGCTGTCCCCAGGAGCAACTGTCTCCTTTCCTTGGAGCTCTCACGGTGGGAGTGAGGGAGGATATGATGAAACATGTGTTAATGCAGAATATTAACCAGTTCACAAGCCAAAATCAGGATTGTGGAGAGAGCTCATGGTCAATAAGTTATAGGCCACTGCCTAAGAAGAGGAATGTGGTGTTGTTTCCCAGATATTAGAGCGGCACCATGAATCACAAAAAAAAAAAAAAAAAAGAAAAGGAAAAAAATAAAGAAGACACATACAAAGCAGAAAAACGTAACACTGTTCTGTATCTCTAGACAGCCAAATCTTAGAGGTTCCTGAAGCTTTTTTATTCTTTTTTTTATTCATGCTTATTTCCTGAAAGTCGGAGAACCACAAGTAATTAAATATTACTTAGACCTAAAGTTCTTTAAACTTTTGGATGCCAAAAACTTCTGCCAGTTTCAAGACCTTTTCGCTTAAAGCACATGAATGCATATGAGCTAAGTCTGTGCTAGCAAATTGAGCACTGCCAGTGCTTAGGTCCAAGCACTGGGTCTTGCTAATCTCTGCTGTAAACCCAGAGGACAGTCTGGGAGTCAGCAGAGCTTGGGGAGCACCGGCTGCAGGGAGCAGTGCTAGCATGGTCCTCCCCATCACCTGATCCACATCACCCAAGAAAATCAACGCATCTGTCTGCATTTGTCTTCTCTGAGTCTTAACTCCACAGACCACTTAGATATGGCTTCAACTGAAATTGTTAATTAGAAGTGGGATTTAACTCCATTGGAGGCAAACACTCCATTGGATTAGAGCATCAGTACAGTTAAATTTCTGCTTCCTCTCAAAGGTTTGCCTCCTGGAAGAGAACCACCTATCCTACTAGGCCAAAATACTTGGAGCAATAAAGAAGAAGCAAGACAGGTCCTTATCTTTGTAGGCTGAACTATGAAAATGTTAGAAAAACTTTTTTAATGTGTTTATATAATGATGACATTCTAAAATTGTATTAAAAAACTAGAACACTGTGTCACTGTATATATATTTGATTATAATTCAAACATCTTCCATTTTCACAAACAAATAACTATTCCTTTTAATGTCTCAAAAATGTATACACATGTACAGAAAAATCCCAACACTCCAGCTCAAAAAGGTGTGATAGCTATATAGAGAGAAATCTGGATTCTGACCTGTACACGTGATATATTTTTGTTGCTCTGTGCTTCCTCTGAGTGTTAATAAAGTTGACACAAATGCATCTTCTGTTTGTGAACTATCCACAATGTGTTTTTCTGTCCAGATGTTTGTGTGACACTGTTCACAGAGCAATTTTATATATGTGGCTAAATAGCCAGAATACCAATGGTTGAGCAGGGGAGTTACTGTGGAGTTCATTCTAGCCTCTGGCTTGTGGCTTCATCCATTTTTAAGTTTAACTCAAATTATCCATCTCATGCAAATGGCTCCAAGTTATCTGTTCTATAAATGCCAGATGCTGTCATCTGAACTCAAGTGTTTGCTTAATGCTGAAAAAGATAGCTGTATTTTACCAGCTTCTGTTATTTAAATGAGCTGAACATGTTTTGCTGATCAGTTGACTGAAACTAAAGCATTGTGAGTATGTGTGCTTTGTTGTCAACTACCAGTGAAAGATCAAAGAGATGGTACTGAACACTGTCACAGATTCTAATTAATTGGCACTTATTTGCTTAAATCTCAAGTTATCCCACAAGCAGCCCCCTAAATCAGAAATAATTGGTGACTTGTTATATTTTTTAAATAATGTCATTTTATTTTCTAATTCTTTGTATATGCATGCTATTGTGGATGTAAGGAATACTGATTCTATATCTTCTAATCTAATGAAGTACATTTTGATCTTAAAGAACATCCTGCAAATGAGATGTGAACACATTTTGTGACTGAACTACTTGTAAAAGAAATATTCCAATAGTAGCTCTTAATTTATAAGATATATCACATTCAGTCTAATACTGAAACAGAGTCTGTACTAAACATAAATGCAGCACCTCTCAGTTGCAGCTTCAGATTCAGTCCTGTTTCAAAACCCCCAAAACAGCAAGAGGAGCTCAGTTTTTGAAACTTGGTATAAATCTATAGATTTCTTTTAGAAACTTTTTGAAAATATCAGCTTTAGTCATCAATCATCAAAATTATGACTAATTAGCTGGTGAAGAGAGATGAATTTGGGCTTTCTCATTAATATAGGCAAACACATAGCCCCGTAACATACAGAAAATATCACCGTGGTCAACATTAACTGTTTTCTACAAAATTTTCTTGTAAGTCAATCCGAGGCTGAATGGGTCAAAGGATGGAACTATAACTTCACCTTTGGTTTGGGAGTTGCTGAAGAAAGTTATTGATATAATTATGACAAGTTAGAGTCGCTGTTGAGGGCTGTCGGAGTGGTGGCGGGATTTGGTTTGGTTTTGTATGTGTTTTTGTTTGTTTTGATTTGTTTTTTTTTTGCTTTGTTTTGTTTTGTTTTGAATTTGCCTCTGCATGCATATTAAGCAACTTTTGATTGTTTTGTGTGAAACCGGTTTTATTAAGTGCAGTGAAATTTCTTAGACTACTTCCTGAGAAGTAAGATTAAGTGTGAAAATAGTGGCATCTAAAACTGTTAGAGTGCTCTATATGAATGTGTGCATTTTTTGTATGTGTTTATAGAAAAAGAGAATCCTTCTAATTTGCTATCAGCCATATAATTTCAGATACAAGAAGGTGTTTAGTTTATTGGGTGCGCATTTAAACCACAGAAGCAAACAAGAAGCAACAGAGTTCGTGAGTTATTTCCCAATAGGTCCACTTAAGTAAAACAGAAAGTAATTACCTTTCAGGCCAGACTGTTATTGCAAAACCCAAACAGAATATAGTAAAATATTAGTTTCCACAAAGCTTTCCAGATTACAAAAAATTTGTCCTATACCATTTCACCGTGGAAGAGCTGTAGACCAAAGGCTTCATACAATCATTTAGAATAGTTTTTTCCTAATAGCCAATCTAAACCCCCTCTGGTTAGTTAGTGTGGGCCCAATGCTATCTTGATGATAAGAAGCAAAATCTTAAGATTTATTTGGTAGAATAAAATAGATGGCAGGTCTACGGAGCTTGTGACAACTTGTGATACAGAGCAGAGAGCAATGCAGGAGTCCAGGTGACCTGCAGTTTCTTCTGAGTTAATAGCTTCATGCCAGTTGTGCTGCTGTCATCCAGCTGTGTGAGAACGGTGTGGCCAGCTTTGGGCTGAGGTTCTGTCCCCTAAGCAACTAGTGGGAGGAAGCATTTTTCATGTGTGCCATGTGATAACTTGTTGCAAATAAGGAGAACAGGAGCCTTTCCAAGAATTTTCCAAGTTTATGAACTGTGGATATGTACTCTTAACCATAAGTTCCACATGGCAATGAACTTCAGAAACCTCCTCACTATGAGGAAAAGTACCTGCATTTTCTTCAATCCGCTTAAAACATTCATAAACTGGTTTTGCCATGGTGGTAATTGCACAGTTGTATATTATGAAGAACAGCCAGAGGAATATGTCTGTTACTTCTTGTTAACACTTGAATTTTTGTCAGTTTTTCATTTTACTTAGTGGTTGCCTGGAGATAAACCTGAGAAAAAGACTCATGGTTTTGGGATTCCTTTTACTTTATACTTGCTGGGACAACAGAGGTGCTTTCTGGGTCTTTGAAAGTCAACACATGTGAAAAAAAAACAGAAGGAATGGAGTATCAGCAGAGGATACTCTCATGCTTTCATGTTATCACAGATCAAGTACAATGTTTCTGCCTGAAATTATGAAAACAACCATTTATCACTCTTTTAAAAAAGAACTAAATGGATATGTGTTCAGAGATACGTCGCTTGTTTAAATTTCAGTTATTATTAACTGTACAATGCCATAAAGTATGGGTTTAGTTACAGCTGGAAATAATCTACCATTCACTTTGAGTCTAAAGAAATATGTCTTTTGCTCTAAGGTGGTATGCATCTTTGCTGTGTGTCTCATAGTTCTCTCATACTTGGGCCTGTCACATGAACTTGCATCAAAATGCTTTGGATCCCTTTTATTTTTTTTAAGAAATGCATTGCAGAATTCCAGTAGGAAAAGACTAGGTCACTAACAGAAGGATCACAATACAGGGTTGTATATAATCTTAATGGGCAGACGGCATCGTTTCTGCAGTGTCATTTACAATAGCTCTTTGTAGTCCTCTATTAAGTTTATCTTACTCCTTGTGGACTCAGTCTCAGAGAATGAGAGGGAATAGCCAAAAGATACATGTCTTTCTTGGCCAGTCTAGGTATCATGTTTAATATTTCTGAATCAAATGTGTACTTGAATAATGTCTTCAGCTCCCTCTGTTCGAGATTTTAAGTGGCTGCAGAAGAAAACTCAGAAAGAACCTCTTTCCAAATAAAGTTCCTTAGAAATACTTGTTTTTCCTTGTAAGATTAATTTCCTACCCACAAACCGAGAAATAACATGAGAAATGTGCAGAGAAAGTATTCAGTACCAAGTAATATCCACTGACAAATTGAAAGAATATCAGTTCTACAGGGTAGTTGTCACATCTTTTTAAACACACTGATTAATGGGTGGATCTATTACTGAAAGCATGCGTGCTTAATTTATTCAAAGACGTTGAGTGTATGTCACCATTTGCAGGCCTGTTTCTCTGCCACAGCATTTCACATTTACGATGTTATAACTACTGAGAACACAATGGAAGAAAGAGAACTGTAACTCATAGCACAAAGCATTAAAAATACAATGTGATCTGTAACTGATATAAACTGACATATAAGAAAATACCAGTGGTATAATTTAAATCCAATAAAAATGAAGCTGTCATCAGTATTTGGAGACGTATTCTTAGATTAAACAATTTCAATTGTGGCACTTAGTTCCATATTCTTTTCTTCTACCCTGTTTTATGCACAAATGTGTTATTTGGAGAACAGCATGTGGAAACACTATGGAAATGGCAATTCTGTGAAATACCGTTTGAGAACTGAGACACACTTTTAAACAAGGAATGGAATTCAGGTCAAGCATCACAAATGAAATGGTTATTGTAAAAGCAGTGAGAGCTAGCCATCTGCCACTGCAGCGCTCAAAAGGGCTGAGATGCAGGGTCTCCGCAAAGATCTTCCTAGGACACTATCAGTTCAGGCCCACAGGAGTCTGAACTACAGACATTAATATAGCAACAGATTTTCCAAAGTGTCAAATATACTACACAGTTACAAAAAGCTGTGCTTGTGTCCACATAGTAAAGTCAAGCAAAGAGAGGAAAAGCCTTTTGGTCATTTTAAAAGAAGGCAATTTGTGCCCCTCAAGGAACTGATCCTGAATTATTTACTTGGAGGCTGATTATAGCTCCTTTTTTGGCATGAATAAGATGTTCTGTGTGTTGGTGCCACGCTGAAGATTTAAATGTCCCACACATTTGATCCAGGCTGGGGCTGTGGCAACTACTGCACAGCTGATGACAACAAAGGCTGGTTTCAAGCTCATTGTCATCACCATGGTGTTACACCAGATGAATGGGTGGCATTGATTCTGATTGGCATATTCATTCACATGCATTCAAAGCTCATGAATTTTACTTAACACGTCCCTTTGCTTATTGGCTGGGATTTAATTGGAGTGATGTATTGCAGCACTGCTAGATGAAGTGGAACAGTTTCTTTTTTTTTTTTTTTTAGTTCCCTTTCTTCCAAACCTCCCAACTAGAGACACCATAGCATTATTTTTTACAATCACCAAGACATTTCCATGTATGGAACCTAATTCTTGGCTTTGTATTGAAGTTTGCATTTAATATTTGGAGTCAGAAAAATAAATAGACACAGGGAGAACTCACACAGATTTAAGTGTTGACTTTCGTTACTGGGTTCACAAATGGTTTATTTAGCATTTTCTTTACATACCAAGAAAGTAAAAGGTCTCTTTTGTGCTAATTTCTATGCATTTTTTCAAAATTTCCCATATTTTAACTTCTTTTTCATCTAGCTGAAATAGACAATCCTGACCCATCAGCTAGATAATTGTTGATATCTTTCCACAGAATGAATAAATATGAGATTATGTTCATGCATCTAGCGGATATATTCTTGTGTTTTTGCGAATATATGTACGCTTTGTTGTGGTGTATTTATCGGAAACATTCAGATAGACAAAAAATCCTATAAAATTTTTAGAAGAAAAACATACGTTTTCATTGAAGAAACACCTATGTTGCATTTTTAGTTATTAACATTTTTAACCAGAAAAGCAAAAACTTTCATCTGAAAATCAAATATTTATGTCAGCAAAATCAAAATTGAATATTTGGTTTAGGGTCAGATCTATCCAGGTCAAGTTATTTTAGTTTGTTGAACAAGATCAAAGTGTTTCATTTCAAGGTACTTCTGCATAAACTGTAAAACATATTAGCAGAAACTAACTGTAGCATAGGGTCAATATAGAGAATACCCTTTGGAAGCAATTAATAGCATCAACGGTTCATGCTCTGAGCTACATCTGGAGCTCTCAAGGCTTTCTCCATTGTTTCTAGAGCTCTGACAGACTCGTCTTCTTGGGCAAAAGTTGTCACTGTAAATAACATTTGCCTTGTCTGCACAAGGTTTGGTATTTCTTCCCTCTCAGCCTCCTTTGCCTCCATTGCCCCCATTCTCCTGGAAGAAATCACATCAGCTGGTGCATCATACCATGACATGTTATGGTCTTCTCTCTGGTTGGCTGCAGAAGATACGTACAAGTCATTTCATGGAAATTGTTGGATGGATTGCAAACCTAGTCCACAGTGATGATATGCAAACAAGTTTACAAATTACTTCTGAGAATTATACATGATGTAAATGCTGTGAGTATACATGAATCTCATGCATATGCTTAACGTTGTTGTTAGCATATATAATCAGTTGAACCAAAATCCCATTAAAGTTTTTAATTAATGTGGACATAAAGCTATAAATATGTCAGATAAGACCTAGAGGGGATTTGAACAACAAATGAAGGAAACAGTGATGTGGCTTTCTTTGGCTTTAGCTCAGTTCAGAAAATGTATAATTTTTCCACGTTTAGTCAAAACAGTAAAATAATTTATGAAAAAATGAAAAAAAGATTGTATCGAGCACCTTTATGTATGGTTGGGTGTTTTTATATTTGATTAGATTTTCCACCTGGTGTGGTCATCCTGAAATTAAATGGTATCCACTGCTTGTTATCTTCAGAAAACTGCCAGACTGTACAATTCTGGCTATTCTCTCTTCTTCCCAGCTAGCTAATATACTCATGTGCTCAATAACATAATATAGCTGTTATGGCCCATGCCATACCACAGTCTGAAGATCTCTGAAGCAGAAGCCACAGATAATCTAAATCAGAAGGGGTTTTCCCAGGTTATTACCATGTTTCTTTTTTACCGTTTCATGTGTCAAGACATTTCCTGATTTATTGCTTTGCATGTATTGAATCAAACACTGTTGTTTGGAGATAATAAAATTAAGATTATGAACATCTGCCTAGCTATAAGCAGTTCTTTTGGTTTATTTGGCTTTTGCTGTGAATAGAGTTGTACACACAGCATCTTCTATTCTCCTTAGTGATATACTAGAGTAGAAAAAACACCACTAGCTTTTACAGAAATGCATGCACATACCTGGCTTATGGTAAAATGAAAAAAAAGGGTGTCTGACATTTGTTATCTCTGAATCAATAGTCCACAATTAATTTGAAAGCGGATACATCTGAAGACCATTGTATTTTCCTTTCTGCAATTCCAAGTAATGTTAAATGGCCTAAATTGCATTTTGTGGAGACACCTTACACCATGCTGGATGGACTAGTGAACTGAGACTGAGGATGTGAAACATCACCACAACATTCTCTTAAAAGTTTTTAAGAAGATCAGACCTAGCTACCAATTCTGACCACCGCTATGATCATAGGCCAAACAACTGGAAGTTGATGGGAGCCTTTCTATGCACTGTTCAGTGTTGGATTAACCTTTCTGTGGTCCAAAGGAGACTGTAATTGGATGCAAATATGATACTGGAATATGAAACAAACAGCTTTTCAGAAAAAACAATAATGGTTTTGCTCAGTGCTAGAATCCCCATTCTATCAATTAGCTATTTACTTCAAAATAATATACAAACTGAAATAAAAGTATTTCTTTTGAGAGAACATGTAAAAGCTCTAAAGATGAAAAGTATAGATACAAGTAGTCTAACCCTGAGCTAGGTTATGTCAGTCACAGTGCGCATAAAACGTATCTCAGCTTCCAACCGTAGTGAATCAAAGCAGATCAGTGCATATACTGAGTTATCAGGTGGGATTTCAGATGTGATATTCAGGCACCAACAGTCAACTTGCACCAGTTTTTTTCTCACAGCTTTTAAATGGTAACAAGAAAAAACTCTGCTAGTGTTCTCATCAATATATGTTTGGAATCTCAGCCTGCAGAGTAAAGTTCCCCTGTAAATGAGGTGACACCGAGGTGGGATATGAGTATGGGTGCAATGTGGGTCCAGACGCAGTCTCTGTTGGAGGTGCAGCACATGCAAGGGCCAGCGTGTGATCTGCTCCTGCGGGGATTAACAGCATGTTGGGCATTTCCCTGTGTCAAAGAAAAACACTGCTGAGCCTTTGCTTCCTCCAAGAGAAAAAACACTATCCCGGTCCTGTTCTTTGGCTCCTTTCACAGGAAAAACAACAGCAACCACAACCAAAACCAAGGATAGACCTATCCCACTGGAAGCAGCAAGTTTTGTAAGAAACCCCTCTCCTTTGATGGCTGTGGTAGCGCTGAGGGGTGCTGTGAGTGTGGTGGTGCTCTGTGTCCCATTGACAGGCTTTTGTGGGGCTCGCACATTCCAGCCTTCAGCAGAGCACTGCTGGCTTAGCGACATTAGTGCGCTGTCAATATTTGTCTGCCAAAATCCCACCATTAAGTATGCTGCTTAAAGCTGGGTTTTACAGATACTAATTACTGTCCTACCCTACCTTCTCCTCCCTCCCCCCTGCCTCCTTCAGGAAAGGGATCACTGCAGCCTATAAAGGAAACTCAGCAGTTCCTATCGCCAGCTCTTTTAGAAAGGAGACTAAACACCTTTGTTTGGACATGGTCATTAATTATGCATATTCAGGAATTTTCAGATTTCCTAAATGGTGTATATTTTTGCAGTATTTTAGCCACTGTCCTACATCCTCTGTTACAAACCTGTTCCTGTGTGTTTCATTCTTTCCCTGCTTCTCTTAGTCCTGCTTCTCTGACAATTTAAAGACACCATATGGATGATGTAGAACTTTCAGCTGACTAGAATGGAAAGAAATGAGCAGTTTGGGTAGCAGCAGAGTCTGTAAGTAAATAGACGATAGAAGGGGGTAACTCACCAGATGTTGCAAGAAATGAAAATATGGCTACTCTGTTTTACCATAGTCAGTGTACATTGAGTCTATCACAGCCAGCTAGACTCCTAAGGACTGCCTTTCCTTCTAGTTTCAGACAACTAAGTAATAATTTTAAAATATAATGACTCCATATACCATGAAGGTTCAGAACTTGAAGGGTATCGATATACATAATACTGGTTTAAATTGGAATGAGACACTTACTTAGCCAAGATCTGGACCACTGGTTCCCCACATAGCTGTGCAGTTGTTTCTTCAAACACAAGTCAGGGGATGGGATAGGAACAGCAACAAATGGATAAAGGTGAAAGCGGCAAGAATCTTACTTAGCTTGGTGTTGCCAAAGAAAATTTGGCATGGCCTCAAGGTTGTGTTGTCTTGGTTGTCATCTCTGTAAGCTTTTATTTCACGTAAATACTTCTGTCCAAAGCACTGGCACATGTGGACTTCTACACTCTAGACCACTGCATTGAGCCAGGTGGAGTGCACTGAGCCACCCACACCACAGAGACAGACTGAGAAGTAATTTGGACAATGTGATAGTAGGGGAAGAAAGATAGTTCTGTAGTAAGTACCAAATAGTTTTCCCAACTAAACATGATTTAGAAAAAAAGCAGAAAATCAGCAAGAGGCAGCGAAAATGTCTACAGGTGGAGGAATGCAAGGGCCCAATGCAGTTGCTTATACATTAATGTATAGTGCCTTTTGAGATGAGCTAAGGTGTCAGAGATGTTCACACAAGGCTGCAGGTATGGCATGGGACTTACGGTGACCTGTGGCTTATTGCAGTAGCAGCAGGAGGCGGAGTGTCATCCCTTATGGCACCAGATGCCAGATCTCATATAGCACCAGATGGCCGTATGTAGACAAATGAGTGGAGCCTTTCATCTCCAAAACAAAATGAACATAAATACTCTTCTAGCTAATGTTGAACAGAAATTGTAAAGATTACATTTCTGTGATAAACAATAGGAGCAAGACATTAATTATTTTAAGAAGATATGAATGTTTCTCTTTGGTACACAGTAGTCTTTCATATATATACCTTATTCACTATAGACACATGCACATACTGTAAATAGTGTAGGTTTAATGTGATGTTCACAAGAACATGTCTGTTGCTGAATATGCTTTTATACATATGTATATGTATATGTATATGTATATGTATATGTATATGTATATGTATATGTATGTGCATATTTAGATATATATGCATATACAGCTAGAGATATACATGTATATATATTTCTTGGTCTAAAAGCAGTGCTTACATCTCAATGTACATTATTGTCATCAAATGTAGACATCTTGATGTACAAACAAATGAATATATACATGTACGTAACAAAATACACACACAGGGACACATCCATACCTCCACACGCATATATACAGTCTGTTTCTGTATGAACAAAAATGCTGATGTGTACATTACACTAAAACTTCACCTGTGTATTTTATTTGTTATGGACCTGTCACCTTCCTGAAAGCTGAGCAGAACTTGAACTCAAGCCTACAGTACCAGCTTTTGCTTGACTCAGCCTCCGCTTTGTCCGCTGACGTGGTTGGTAACAGTTAAGAGCTTGCTGGAGTGATAGGTGAGTTCCATCCGTCATGGCTAATGTTGTGAGACAGTTGTGTCTCCTTTTGTATCCGTATTCCCTTGAGGACACATTCTGGAGGCATGGCTGTGTTTACCCTGCAATTTTTTCTTTTTTTTTTTTTTTTTTAAAGTCAGTAATCATGTTTACTTTACTTCCTTCCCCAGCACTGTTTACCAGCTTTGGTGTGGTGAGATGACTAAGTCAATATATATTAAGGAATACATAACAATGTTGTAATGAGAATTAGTGGTACACTGAAAAGACAGAGACATTGGCTGCTGTGTTTTGTACTGTTTAGTCTGGGGGTAATGAAGAGCTCACAGATGACCTGATTTCATTAAAGTAGGTCAGATTTGACTGAAACATAGCTACGGCTCTCTCCCAGCAGTGCAGAGCCTTTCTCCCCACTTCTCTGCCTCAGCCCCCCCACCTGTCACATCAGCCTTTGCAGTCTTTCAGGGAATTACCTTGGGGGTTTTTTAGCATCTTAGCCAAATCTATACTACAATACTTAATTTCTAGTGCTCCCTGTGTTTTTTGTCAGAGGATGTGTCAGGGAAAGGATGACCATACTTCTGTGTTTACTACAGGAAAGGTGATGGTGTGAGATGATGGCACACTTGATAAGACAGCATTTATGCACCATAGATATTTCACAGTGAAATCCTATCTGGACAGGGTACTTGCCATTTTTACTGTGAGGCATCTGAGTCAGACTAACCCTATGCTTATAGACAGCTTTCATCTAATTTTACATTTATTTGCCTTGATTCATATCCATAAGTTTAACACTAAAGCAGATGTTCTGATTCAGCAATATACTGATAGAGAAACATCTTTAAAAAGGTACTGAGAATGTCTTTACTAGATCTTATGCTCACAAATAAGAATACAGTATGAGATAGAAGAATTATGCACAACTTTTGATGGGATGCATGTAACACTGTGAGATGCTGGAAACAAAGACAGAATTAGGTATTGTCATCCCGCAGGATGTCTGCTGAGGGAGTTTCAGTGGGAGTAAGGTGGAGAGCAGATCTAAACAAAGATATTAGAGAAGGTATTCAGACAGTGCTCAGCTGGAAAAAAAAATCAGTCCCTTTTAGGTGAAAAAAATGATACAGAAAGATGTACAGAGAACAGAGCCTTTTACTGGAAGAGATTTTGAAAACACTGGACTGATACACATGTTCAGGCTTCTTGTTCAGCTGCTAAAATAAAACTGGACTGATCCTCCATCATGAAATATCCTTGTTACTTTTATTACAGCCTTTCTATAATTATATGATTCCCAGCAAGAGATA
Organism: Patagioenas fasciata; assembly: GCF_037038585.1. Taxonomy (NCBI): domain Eukaryota; kingdom Metazoa; phylum Chordata; class Aves; order Columbiformes; family Columbidae; genus Patagioenas; species Patagioenas fasciata. The sequence goes on from NC_092522.1 coordinate 112,717,139, forward strand.
CAATATACTTCATTGAGCTACCTATCTCTCTTTAAAAGACTACCAGGTTTTTTGTGTCAAAATGTCTCTGAAAAGGTGTCAGCCAAAGTACACGGTCTTTGTTTTGCAGTCATATTGCATTTAACCCCGGATCTACCTAACTGCTGAAATTTGGGAACTCCACTTTCCCAAGTCTCTCTTCACTTCTCTTTCTTGCCCTTAATTGTTGTGATAGTGCCTCTCATGACTTCTAAAGCAGGCGTTTTGTTCTCCCATTTGCATCAGGTCATTACGGTAAAATCTTTTCATTCCTGAAATCTTTTTTCCCCCTATTAGTGCTGAGACAAATAAATTGATTGTGATTTTCAGAAGCAACTGGGGTGGTCAAGCAGTTCCCAGAGAAGTCTGTAATAAGATTACTTGCGTAAGTACTGTGAGGACCATGGGCTTTTGAAAATCCCAAGTCTTCTGGTTGTATTTTGGCTTTTTAATATTTCTTCTACTCACTTTCCCCTTATGAAGAGTATAGTAGCTTTATACATTTTGCACCATTATAAGTAAAACCAACATCTATTCTAACACAGAAATATCACATCTTGTGTAACTTAGAAAAATAGGACCTTTTAGGTCATCAAGTCCTGTCTTCTGCTTTTTCTACCAACTGTACAGTATTATTTTATTCCTAAATATATCAGGTTCTATTGCCAAACTAGGTTTCCTGCTCCGATCCAGTATCTTCTTGCAATGGGGGTCTGTTTGAACTGAAATACTTCCAAGAGTCTAGTTATGTCAGATAAAAGCTATGATTAAAATAGTCTATATGATTTGATTGAAAAGAAGTCAGATTGCCATTGTTCCAACAAAAGAACAAGAAAAGCTATGTTCACTTGAGAGATTTTATCAAATAAAGCATACTTGTTCTCAAGGCTTAGAAGTCTTTGTCTTAATACCTCCTTTACTCTTCTGACAGAAGGTCTGCTTGACTGCCTGTCTGTCTGTGCTACAGGCATGTAGCATCATCACCATTTTATCAATGAGAAAGTAACACAGGAAACACCAAAACAAATTGTCTGTGAACTATGACAGTACGAAGGAAAAGGCAGCAGAAAGTCAACATCTACCCAAAAATACTAGAAGAACATCTCCTGTATAATGTCATAACGCTTGCCCAGTTTGGGATGTTTGATGATGCTAGTGGGAATTTTGGCCACTCTGAGCCTCACAAATCCAAAGTTTGCAGTTTGTACTACCTGGATAATGACTTGGGTTACTCTAGGTTGAACTGTAATGTTGTCACTGACTATAGTTGTGTTGACAGATGTATCTGTTGTTTCCTTTCTAACTGAAAGATGCGAAAGATGTGTGCTCACTGGTTTTTCTCAATACAGATTAACTGGCAAGATCTTAATTTTCAGCCTCAGATTCATCTTTTATAAGCTTCAACAAAGGCATTATACTTTAGTTTACCACCACCCTCAAATCAAAGAAAGGAGATCAAAAACCCTGTCTTGAAAAGATTATGCAACTCAATAGGACATGATCTTGTTGTATTATTGCATCTATTACAACAGCACAGTTCAGGCAGGTGTTAGTTTCAATTAACCTGGGATTCAGGTATTCACAACATCTTGTCTGCCAATTACTCACATAATTACATGGCCCAGGACTGTAGAATAGAATCAGCCATCATGCTAGGCATGTGTGATTACTGAAGAAAAGAGGAATTCAGAGGGTGTATGAGTAAAGCACAGCTCCAATGATCATGGACAAAAGTGGTCTTTAGTGAAGAAAGCTTATTTACTAGACTCTTGCTGATCTCTTGAATGCAGGAACTGTGCCAACAGTGTTTGTATGACACGCAGATGCCTCACAGCTGTCCGTTGTTTTTGTATTCTTATTCAGTCAGTAGGTAAAGTGAGAACTTATTTAGCATTTTTCAAGGAAGAAACTGAAAGGCATTCCAGGGAGCTAATGACACAGCCGTATATGGCAAGAGATCAAAATATGAGAGTCAAGAAAACTTTAAATCCCACTTTCTCAGACCAGGATGTCAGCTGAAAAAGACAACTGCTGACATTTTGACCTGAAATATCCACTGACTTGGTCAATATGAATACCTTTTTTGTATGGCTCTGTCACTGTACTGTCAAAAATCAATCCACCATGGGCCTCCACATAAAGATCTCTTAAGGGCAAAGTCCAAAGGCCAAAGGTCTTTCTAAGCCATAAATGCCATGTATCTTTGTACTATTTTAAGCTCTAATGCCATAAAAATGTGAAATTATAGATGAATGTAGTGAAAAGTGGCAAGTATCTTCCCAATCTAAAATTTCATGCACTTAATTATATATACTTAATATCATATAAGTTTAATGATAACATCATGATCCATAGACAACACAGATCCAGATTATGTTAACCTAAACCACTTTCTAGCAAAGTAGCTATTCATCTCAGTGGAACAAATGGTGAGGAAGTATGCTGCACAGCACTCATGGCAAAATAAGGGCCTTTATTTCATCAGGAATCTGACACAAATATGATATAAAGCTAATATCATTTGACAATGTTATAAGTGTAATTATTCTAAAGGAGAATCTAGGTTATTATAGTCTACTTTTTACATGGGAAAGTTTTTGATATGTGTGATGGATTTTGTTGTGAAACCTCATAAAATTTTCTTGTTTTAGAATTCTGCAACATTTTCTCACTAAACACAAATATTTAAACAGGGAAGTTCCCAATGTGTATATATGTCCATGCATTTTAATTTTTATAGAAACCCTTTACTCTTCATAGGAAGCATGGGATATCATTAACTGCTGTATTATGGCTAAGACATAATTTTATGCCTCTCTCCACAAGCATTTGTGTTTGTGTGTATGTTTATTTACACAGGTAATAAAAAAAAAATCTAAATTACATGATTTGTATATGTTATATTGAGAGATTTTTTGTGGCTTTCTAGTAAGATAATATGGCTTCTACTGAAATTCTGCATTATGCCAAGATAAAGCAATTCAAATGTGTACACAAGTTCTCTGGGAATTATAGCACCAAAAGCTCAGGGACACTTGTCCCACAATGCAGCTTTTTCTCAATGTCATATCCATACATCTTATATCAATCACAGAAATAATCTGTTTGACAGCTGTGCATTTGGGGCATTGTGATACATGAAAGTTCCAGATAAATACAGAAGCTCAGAGAAATTTGCTGTCATGAAGATAACAGTTTTAATGCAGTTTGAGTGTTGTCTATATTCAGAGATCAGTTTTAAGAAAAACAATCAGGCCCAAAACCTGGATATTTTTACTGTTACATACTGTTTTAAATAACACAATCCTTTTCTGGATGACATGTAGATTTTCTATCATAGGATGAAGGCAAGAATTAGATGGTGAAAGAAAGCACTCAGGATTACTCCTATGCTGGTAAATACATTTCTAAAGGGAGACTTACCCACCTCTTACCCAGTGGTACTGGTGAGAAGTAGCAGTCTTATGAAGGTTTCTTCTTGCCTTTTATTAAAAAAAAAATATTCTATCTGTCCTTACTATCATAATTGAATGACATCTCAAGCTTCTCAGTACTCCTGCAAAGATTTTGGAGTGTGGCCAGAGTATCCTCTTTTTGTGGGGGAGGAGGAGTCAAGCAAAGGAGAAGAAGAAATGGGATGACAGCAAAGGGTCATTTGACTCATTTTTGCATTCCCATAAACATAATCTGGGATGTATAGGCAGGAACATTACCCGTAAGGCATTGCAATTACCCACCTGCATTTTACAGTTTTGCAAAATTTCAACCATAACAGTGTCCAATCTTGTTTAGACCACGTGTCACAGGAAAGGTATCATGTAGCTAGACAGAGTCCAGAGAGAACAATAAAACTATTAGAGAATGATCCAGAAAGTGTCATGCTTGGAGAAAGATAGAAGGAACTATAAACTAAGACAATACTGGAGAGACACCTTTACTTGGTGTATGGCAGGACTCCACGAAGAGGAGAGAAACATGGCAAATAGGAATTACAGAAATAGTTTAGGTTAACTATTAGAAAACCCTTCTCTTAGAAGTTCTTCCAAAGCCCTGGAATGAGTGGCATGTGGGGAGGCTGGAGTTCCCGTTAGATGAGGCCTATAAAAGTAGATTAGACAAAAAGCTCTCAAAAATGAAGTAGACATGATCTTCTGGCGTAGGGAGTTGGATCAAGCAATCTCTGTTTTGTTTTTGTTTTGTTTTGTTTTGGTTTGGTTTTGTTTGTTTGTTTTTGTTTTGTTTGTTTTGTGTCTGGTTGTTTGTTTGTTGTTGTTTTTCCAGCTCTATTCTGTCTGCTTTCATCGATAGTCAGGTATACCTCTACCACAGTTTAGCAGATTGTTACATCTGATAGCTTTTACAAGTGGCACAACCTTCAGAGTAAGTTTTGGGTGAACAGTTCACATCTGTCAGCTTTGCAAAAGCCATAACCATAGCTGACTTGAATTAGCAGCCTATATGGCAATTTTAGCAGCCAGAACAACAACTTGGCTATAAAGGTGGAATGATCCTTTGACCCCAATGGGTGTTTCTTCAAACTCAGTGCAGCCAGTAAGTCAGAGCAAGGGAGCTGACAGCGCTGCTATCTGTGATGTATCTTTTTATTTTCCTTTTTCTCTGCTGCAGAGGATGTGGGTCTCTGGGTCTGTGCATTCAATATCTTTCACAAGCACTGCTTTCATACATAGAATAACCTATTTGTGCATTGGTGTTCTGTACTGAAAGTTGTACGGGTTTCAGTGGAGAGGATGAAGGAAGCGAGAGGAGCAGAGAGATTTATGATAAGCAGGTAGTTGGCTGCTCTTCACGAAGGCATGTAAGTAGAGCAAAATTCTGACATCAGCACGTTTTCAAACTTAGGGACTGTTGTGAGCTCTTCTTTTAGATGTGGGTATGTTTTTAGACAGGGCAGAAGGATGACCCAAGAATTCCTCTCAGCCTCATGCATAAATATTTGCATCATAGGTTTCAAGAGTAGAGAAAAAGCAGTCTTACTTTGCCTCCTCCTCCCCCAACTGCATGCCTGTCTCTCTCAGATTTCCACTATCCCAATGGCAAAAAAATACACTTTCAGCTGTGATGAGTGTTTCCGATTTCTAATCCAGGCCAGTCTGTGTCTTTGCAAACTGCCAAAATTGTGAAGGATGTTGGTCTTTGCCAGATGCTCATATCTGGGGTCAGAAAAAGGTTGATCTTTTGAATTCTGTCTGCAGTAAAGCCAGAAGGCGTATGTGCTGTACCTGCCTGAGGGTCGCTTGAGATTTCAAAGCTGATATATTTCTGTCTTTTCAACCAACTTCTTAGTTTCTCTCACACTAGAGCTGCATAAATTCACATTGCTTTCTTTGTTATAACTGTTTCATTTAAAATACACAGGAAGCCTTGTGAGGAAAGTGAGAAATTCGGGAGCTTTGGCTCTAATACCTCCCGATAAGAAAAACCCAAACAAATTCATGGCAGAGCATTGAGGAAAGCTGTTGAGAGGACACCGTTTAGAGGACACATCAGAATAACCCAGTCGGTTGGGATGTTGATGCAAATAGTGACGGCTTCAAGGCAAACCAAAGTGAACCCACAAGTCTCTGTAAATGTGCAAAGGGAAACAGTGTAATAGTGTGATTTATCTAAAATCACAGTGCATGTAATTTGATGAAATTAGGGGGAAAAATGAACGCTCCCCCAATTTCCACATGCATATCCACCCCTTAAAAAACAGTAGGGTAACTAAAGTGGCATGTAGGCCCTGTGGCAACTGTCAGACAAATTACACAACAGTGAAGAAATCTCCTGAAAGTAATGCAATATCCAGCTAACCGTTTTTCCTCTTTCAGAAAAAGACCTTGAGCTGCTAGAGTTGATTCTACTATAGAAATGTTACAAAATTTCTCACTGAGAAGGCAGATCTGTGTTTTTGTGCATGAATAAGCCTTTTATTTTCTAGACAGAGTGCAAATGGAGGCATAGTGAAAATTATTAAAGGGCACTAACAAGGGAATACCAGTCTTTAGGCTAATTTTGGGGTAACTATTTCTATTTATTTTTTCATTAAACAAAGTCTGCAGTTGCACAGATTGTTGTTATGAAGTCCCTAAAGCCCTATAAAGCATGGTAATGTGAGTAAGTTTTCAGAATTTAGTAAGTCTAGCTCTGGGATTTTACTATTACCTAATGTTTCCATTCTATGGTACTGTGAAAGCACTATAAATGGCACCTTTCATGAACCAGCTCTTCTGAGACTAGCAGGCTGCTTCTGCAGCGTGTTGGTGGATCTTTCTTAAAACACACACAGACACACAGACACACAGACACACAGACACACAGACACACAGACACACAGACACACAGGCACACAGGCACACAGACAGACACACACACACACGCACACTTTGCTCCATTATGAAAGCTTTCATAAGAAAGCAGAACTGTCCCACTCATAGCTATTATATCTGATGACATTCTTAATACTGGCTATTGTTTGCAGAAAGAAGCTATTGTCCAAGATTGCATATCTGCTGACCAAAGCACATGTAATAGGCAGAGCTTTGGACAAACTGAGCATAGCCCCAGGGAACAGCTTAGCGGTGAGTTTGTTTGAATGTCCTGATTCAGTGGTGATCTCTAAAGAGGAAATGCCCACCATTATGTAAGGATTGGCGTTTATCAAAAGTTTGAAAAAACATCATTTGTTCCTTTGTGTCCATAAAAGGGATGGGTCTTATTTCAACCAAGACATAGTGTTAGTGCAAAATTGTCTGAATAGAAAAATAGAGAAAAAAAATTCTGTGTTAGAAAAACCCTAACTCATCTACACTATCTTTCTAGTAAGCCATCAACAGATAGTTTCAAATACAACACTTTTCAAGATGATATTTGTACTTAGTTTTACTTTGACAAAGATTAGGAAAAGCACGTGACACTCAAAATGAAAATAATGTAAAAATAACTTCAAAAAGTCACTGGGACATTTTCAGGCTTTCTTATTTTACTCAACCCTTAGTGGGCATTCAGTGGGCATTATTCAGCTTTCAGTGACAAAAAAATTCAGAGCAGACCAAAATGATTTGTTACCCTGAAATGAATTATTAAAGAATTATTATTCCTTTTTCTGTTTCTGAATAATTTCTGAAGTAATTCTAATTTCTGCGAAAACAGTGTACTTTTAAAAAGGATTCATAAATTGTTTATTTCTTGTTTGTTTGTTTTCAGAGTGGGTCTTCAGGGTGTGCTTAGATCCTTAGAGCCATAGATTATGAAGTCACAAGGGATGATTGCAATCATGTAGCCTGACCTATATATTTTCAGTTTAAACTTGGGTATGAAATGTTTTGAAAAACATTTGGTCTTGATTGAAAGCATTTGTTGGTTGTTCCATTGGCTAATTACCCTCACTGTTAAAAATTTGTTCTTGATTTCTAGCCTTAGATTTTTTAGCTTCAGCTTTCAGCCACTACTTTTTTATGTCTTAGACCAAAGATATCATCATCAAAGTTTTATTTTGTGTGTTTATAAAATTTCTGTCCCCTAGCCTCCCCTATGACAGACCGAATTTCTGGAATCTTTTGGTACAAGGGAAGGTTTTTAGTGGTTCATCTCTGAATCTTTTCAATCCTTCAAAAACCTTTCGAACAGTGACACAAGAACTAAACAAAATATTACAGGAGCAGTCGCATGAAGGTCAAATGCTGAGATAACATGAACTTTGAGCACGTATTCAAGATGCTTTCTACATGGAAAGATTGTATTAGCCCTCCTGGAAACAATGACACAAGGGAACTTGGGTCAACTTGACTATTCACACTTGACTACATCAAAATAGAATTTGCATGCAGGCTTCCAAGCTGTGTACTACTGACCTGAACTCCTCGTGATTTATTACTATTGCAATGATCACTTACAAACTCTAACTGTGACTGTGTTGTAGTTTGTTCCAGATTTGCTGTATTAATAAAATGTTAAGTAAAATAAAGTCAAGAGCAATTCCGTAGAAATAGTCTATTTTATAACAATATTTTGAGGCATGCTTGGTTTCCATTTTTAATCCATAGGTGTTATGCCTTGTTAAATTTTAATGTGTCACATGAATTTAACATCATCTAATTTAATGTAATTTAAAGTTGAAAATCTAAGCGGGAAGACAGGGTTAATACAATTTTCTTCCTCAATTGACCCCTAATCCCATAAAAATATATTGCTAGCTTGAGAGAATTTGTTTTCTGTATAGTTTGCTAGGTTGGTATCAATTGTATTTTCTTCCTCTAGCTCTTTGCCGAGTCTTGTATCAGCTGGGACTCAATGCTTGCATTCCATGAGTTCAATGTCAACCTGACAGCTTATCATTACAATAGTCTTCTTTCGATCCTTTTCAAATATTTGCACAGCATTTTGTCTTTCTTACCTTCTGCAGCTTCTATAGAAAAGCATCAGAAATGACCCAAGGTAGCCTTAGGTAGCACATTTGAATCTCTTGTGTATATTATTTCAATGTCATTTGTCTAGATTTTATCCAAATAGGTGCAGATATTTGAGGAAAATGATGGAGTTTTTTGAGTTTTTTTTTAAAACTGCTGTCACCAACTTCACCTAGAAAGAGAAAAAATCCTGGTTAGGCTTCTATTTACTCTCAGTGCATGTCCCTAAAATACGCACTTTTTCTTAAAAATATGTACTTTTCTATTCATCCTTCATCTTGATAAACTCTGTTCCTCTTAGCTCCTTTTTACTTACAGACATTTTAGTAGAACAGGAAAAGGTATAAAAAGAACAACAAAAATGATCAATTATATGGAACCTTCTGAAATGAGAAATGACTCGGTCGACCAGCACTCAGCCTTGTGAACAGATGAATGAGAGGGCATATGGTGCAGGTCTACAAAATCATGTAGGAGCTGGAGAAGGTTAATAAGGAACAATCATTCTGTATCTCTTTGACTGTAAAACCCAGGCAGTATCAAATAAAACTAACAACTGGTGACTGAAAGCACGGAGGAGATTCTTAATGCAGTGTGTAATTAAGCTGTGCAACTTTGTGCTGTTGGATGTTTGCAATGCTGAAAGTTTACATGGATTTAAAAAATGATAAATTTACACAGAAGAAAATCCTTTTGGTGTTGTTAAATGCAAAGACACTCACACCAGCTCAGGAAGTCTTTGAGCCACAAAGTACTGAAAACTGGAAGTGTATTCTGGGGATGCATTGCCACAGGCAATCCCTGTCCTGATACGATTTCCTAAGAGCATCTGCTGTTCATTGTTGTATTAAATTAGCTACCAGCCTCTTCTCTTGACCCAAGATGTCATAGCTCTTCCTATCCGCTACAACTGGGAACTTTGCACCAATGTTAACTCTCATGTACAGCTGTCCAGCTCTGTCATATGCCATGGTTTATGTTCCTTGAGTAGCTGAATATCTTTTTTGTAAACAAAACAAAAAACCTCACAAAAGCGAATAAGCGCATGACAAGCAAAAACCAGCTAATCCACACGCACAAATACCTTTGCTGGCATGTGAACATGGGTATTGTTTGGAACAGCTATCTCTGCAAAGATAGTGTGACCAAAAAGCTTAACTGCAAAAAAATAAGTATGATCAAAGATGAGCTAAACAGCTGCCATAAGCTGAAGAAAGACTCACAAACACTGCTTTTGTGCTCTCCTACTGGCTTCAGGCCACAATAACTGCACTGAAGTTGATGTGATTAATTCAGAATTACACCACTGTAACATTAAGTTTTAATCCAGTACAAAATACAGATGGGATGTTTCCTGGCTCCTTATTTACTGAGTTTTTTTTCAAATGATGCATTGTTCTATCGTTGCTGCAGCATGTGTGTGAGCATTTGGAATAACATGGGCAGGTACTGTGATGCCCTGGTGAAATTAGAAAGTAAGATGTCAGGCCTGAAGAGCAAGCATGTTTGAAATGACTGATGTGGGGCTCCACTCTTTGACAGATGGGTTTTGGAGTGATGCCGCATGCCGGGATTGAGTGATTTTAGCCTGCTACCAGACTTCCCAGCACTGCAGCCGGGCTGAGGCATACGGCGAGAGGTTGGATTCCTTGGGGACAATGAAGGTCACGCGAGGAAACCTATTTCTCTCCATTGACTGCAGAGGAAGCCTTAGGTGATTAGACTGGATATAGATATCAAATTTCTAGATGGCAGTTTATCTCATTTTAAACCCCTAGAGGACTGTTCATCTCATCTTAAAACATGTACCTAGAAAGGTCAAATGAATTGTCATGTGAAATAGCTATTTCTCTCTACTGACCACAGAGGTAGCTTAAGGTCAATAGCTTAGACTGAGACATCTAACTTTTATATGGTTAAAGCTGGAAATGAAGAACACCACCCTTTTGTTTCACGTTGAGTGGATTAAATGCCATGACAGATATTCTCTTACTCACTAATAAATGTAGTGTTGCATGTTTCACAAGTGGGCAAGACCTGCAATGTCTTCATTTTAAATTAGATTTCACTCAAGATAATGTCAATGAGCAATTAAACCATTTTCAGGAAATTCTATATTGCCTTAGGATCTTTGTGACTTGACATGAGAGCAAACGCATCCAAAGCTGGGACAAAAGAGACTATAAATACCAGATGTGTCTGTGTGTGTCACAGTGAGCCACTTCCAAAGGCACAACAGAGTCCAAAGCTGTCTGCAATGTGTGTAAAATGAGATTTCTTATAAATTTATGAGTTATGGCGATGCATAACCCAGCATCAGGACATTTTCTTAGCATAAGAGATGAAAAGTATTTTAGAGAGTTTGTCAAAACTTTTTGAGGTGAGATGCTATTCTGTCAAAATTAGAATGTTTCTAGGGAATGTGTCAGTACATACTTTTAATGGAATAACTTCAAACTGCTGTCATATTAACTTACAGATCAGCATGCAGGATTTTATGGGCATTTTCTTTTTAATTAACGCTAATAATTATGTTACATTTTCAATTTGATTTAAGGAAGGTTATTTAGTCACTTTAAATAATACGTAATATTTTATGTTTTATCACATTTTGGGCTGTACTTATGAAATACAATATTATACTTCAGTACTTTAATAATTTCAAAATACATTTCTAAAATACAGTACTATACTTCAATACTTCAGCAATTTCAAAATAGTTTAATTCAACATTATCACTAAAGGAATGTTTAATAAAGTCCCTACACCTCTTATAAACCAAAACATTTTAGTAATTTTGGCTTCTGAAAAATATTTTGAGATGTTAATCTAGATTCTCTACCAGAGGCGAGAATTCATCAGGAAACTTACTTTCCCTACAAATCTGAGCTTTGTTATTTAGAGTCTCACTGACAAAGTGAATTGTCAATGGAATGTATTCATTCATTTATATCAACAGTATTGTCCCAGTCTGCTTTGTTTTCCTCTGAACCCTTATTTTTTCATTAGCATCTTGGAAGTGAATCAGTATTTGCTCATTTTCTAAGGGAACTGTAAAGGGAAGGGCTGCTAATTGTCTCAAAAAAACATTTGTTAAGAAAAACAAGTTTGGTTTAAAAAGTACTTTTATCCATGAGTGATCTTGTGCCTTAAAATCTTTGAGGCAGGTTTAAATTCTCACAATGTCCAAATTGTTATCATTCAACCAGGCAGGCTACGAAAGCTGAAGATGGATTCAGGGTATGTCCATGTTGACCCTTCCTCATCTGTCTATGTCTTCTCATTTCCTGGATGTTAAATAATAATAAGGAAAAAAGGTTTCAGTGGTAGTTGAGAACCATCTCAACATTTAACTAAAACATTTAATTCAAGTATTAGGAAGGCTTTACTGAAGTCTAGGTAGAAAACACATTAATTAAGAAGGTTGCTCCAGGGTAAACAGTAGTTCAGGGAGATGCAAATCAATGTTTTACAAATGAATAAAATATAATTTTGGTGTCCAGCTATTTTTTTTTAATTATGGAAAAAAAAAAAGGAAAGAAAATTTCAAATTATGGACAGAAAAACATAATTTTCAGAGAGAGAAAATTAACATGTGCTTTCTTGGTAATCTGTACAGGTTTGAATCCTGTGTAGATAGCCGGGCTTTTAGCTAGCATTTACCATTGATAATAGTGTAGTCATGAAAGCACCATGAAGTCACAGCATGACTGGGATCCTTAACACCAGTGCAGGTCTTTGGATGAGCACTTTAAGCCACATGCACAATGAGCTCTGTGCTGGTGCCAGATATAGGGAGAGTTGTCCCTCCCCATTTGAAAGGTTTGAGTACTACCATTAACAAGTCTTGTGGAGCTCAGCATGCTTTGTATACCAGTAAGATGACAATGCATAAACTATTTCTTCAGAGAAAACAGTGGTACTAAAGGCATAAGAAATTAGGGATGGGAACTGAACATGGGATAACTAAATTTGTGTATTTGGGTGATAAACTTACGTGTTTTCATATCAAAACTGGATGCCCTTCTGGCTTTTATGTTTTGCTCAAGAACACCATACCTGGGCTTGGTATGAAAGTGATTTAGTTTGAGTACCTGTAGTTTTACAGTCCTCTGAAAAGAAAAGCCTTTAAGATTTATTCACAGCAATTTAGTTCATCGCATCGAGGTACTTTATCTGTAGTGGTTGCAGTGGGGTAATATTGCAAAAAAATTATTATTTGTGTAAGTGGTCCAGCAAAGTTTGGCCAGGGAATGGAGATTTTTCCTATTGGAAATTGCAAGTTGTTAAAAATTGAACCTTTGTTTCACTTCTGATCCCTAAAATAAACTAAGTTATTTACAGAATCACAGAATCACAGAATGTTAGGGATTGGAAGGGACCTCAAAAGATCATCCAGTCCAATCTCCCCACCAGAGCAGGAACACCCAGATAAGGTTACACAGGAATGCGTCCAGGTGGGTATTGAATGTCTCCAGAGAAGGAGACTCCACAACGCCCCTGGGCAGCCTGTTCCAGTGTCTGTTACCCTTACTGAGAAGAAGTTTCTTCTAAAATTCAAGTGGAACCTCTTGTGTTCCAGTTTGTACCCATTACCCCTTGCCCTACCATAGGTTGTTACCAAGAAGAGCCTGGCTCCATCCTTGTGACACTCATCCTTTATATATTTGTAAACATTAATAAGGTCACCCCTCAGTCTCCTCTTCTCCAAGCTAAAGACACCCAGCTCCCTCAGCCTTTCCTCATAAGGGAGATGCTCCACTCCCATAATCATCTTCTTTGCCCTACGCTGGACTCTCTCCAGCAGTTTCCTGTCCTTCTTGAACTGAGGGGCCCAGAACTGAACACAATATTCCAGGTGTGGTCTCACTAGGGCAGAGTAGAAGGGAAGGAGAACCTCTCTGGATCTGCTAACCACCCCCCTTCTAATACAACCCGGGATGCCATTGGCCTTCCTGGCCACAAGGGCACAGTGCTGGCTCATGGTCATCCTGCTGTCCACCAGGACCCCCAGGTCCCTTTCCCCTACACTGCTCTCTAATAGGTCATTCCCCAACTCATTCTGGAACTTGGGGTTGTTCCTACCCAGATGCGAGACTCTACACTTGCCATTGTTATATTTCATTAAATTTTTCCCCGCCCAACTCTCCAGCCTGTCCAGGTCTCGCTGGATGGCAGCACAGCCTTCTGGCATGTCAGCCACGCTTCCCAGCTTGGTGTCATAGGCAAATTTGCTTAAAGTACATTCTATTCCCTCATCCAAGCCATTGATGAATATATTGAATAATACTGGTCCCAGTACCGACCCATGAGGCAGTCCACTAGATACAGGCCTCCAACTGGACTCTGCCCCATTGACCACAACTCCCTGGCTTCTTTCCTTCAGCCAGTTCACAGTCCAGCTCACTACCCGAACATACAGTCCACACTCCCTCAGTTTAGCTGTAAGGATGCTATGAGAGACTGTGTCAAATGCTTTACTGAGGTCAAGGTAGGCCACATCCATTGCTCTGCCATCAGTTATCCACCTGGTTATGTCTTCATTAAAGGCTATGAGGCTGGTCAAGTGTGACTTCCCCTTGGTAAAGCCATGTTGACTGCTCTTAATGACCCTCTTATCGTTGATATGCCTTGAGATGGCATCAAGGATAAGTTGTTCCATCATGTTTCCAGGGATGGAAGTGAGGTTGACCGGTCTATAGTTACCTGGCTCCTCCTCCTCGCCCTTTTTAAAGACTGGAGTGACATTTGCTTTCCTCCAGTCCTCAGGCACCTCTCCCATTTACCACGACTTGGCAAAGATATTGGTCCAGCAATGACCTCAGCCAGCTCCCTTAGCACCCAGAGGTGCATCCTATCTGGACCCATGGATTTATGGATGTCCAGATTGCTTAATTGCTTCCTAACCCAGTCCTCATCAACTAAGGCAGACTCCTCCATTGTCCTGCCCTCCTTTGGGGTCTCAGCGATACGAGGCTCCTAAGGACAGCCTCCGACAGAGTAGACAGAGACAAAGAAGGCATTCAGTAGCACCCACCTCATTCATCAGTGGGCCTACATTTCCTCTGGTGTTAGTTTTATCTGCCATGTGTTTGAAAAAGCTCTTTCTGTTGTCCTTGACCCCTCTCGCCAGGTTTAATTCTAAGGAGGCCTTAGCTTTCCTAGATGCCTCCCTACATCTTCTGACAACAGCCTTATATTCTTCCCAAGTGGCCAGCCCCTCCTTCCATGATCTACAAACTCTCCTCTTCCACTTGAGCTTACCCAGCAGCTCCCTATTTAACCATGCAGGTGTCCTGGTTCCCTACCTTGACTTCCTACGTGTCAGGATGCTTTGGTGTTTTCATGATTGCTGTAAGCAAGGCAGCCCTCAACCTTTACTGCTTCAACCAGATCCTCCTTGTTAGTGAGGATGAGATCCAGCAGTGCACCTCTCCTAGTCGGCTCCCCCGTCATTTGCATCAGAAAGTTATCATCAAGGCGCTGGAGGAACCTCCTGGACTGTGGCTGGTTGGCTGAATGGTCCTTCCAGCAAACATCAGGGAAGTTAAAATCCCCCACTACAACCAGGGCCTGTGACTGTGAGGCCACTCTCAGCTGTCTGTAGAAGGCATCATCAACTTCCTCACCCTGATCTGGTGGCCTATAATAGACACCCACAACAGTATCACCCCTGCCAGCCTGCCCCTTAATTCTCGCCCACAGACTCTCAACTGGCTCCTCATCCATGCCTTTGACCAAAAAATATGTCAGGAATGCAGTGGAATAGCTCTGTGGGGTGTAACATCATGTGTTTGTGCCAAATGGAACGCTTGAGAAAATATTTAGCAGTACTGGTGCACACCATCTCTGAGTCCTACCAAAATTTCATGTCTGGGATGAAAGGAATGACATATCAGAATGGATGCAAGCCAGTGCTGCTTTATGTGTTTTAAACCAATAAAAGTCTACATGTGAAGTCTGGATCATTTAAGTGAATAAATTGAGTTGAATTATGGTAATTTTTTTCTCTAGATAAGTTCTTAAAGAGAAATTGTAACTAAGCTTAGAAGTTGAAATTAGGATGCTTCGACCATATATCAGTAGTCATCACTGAAGTCACAGATTTACAGTCACGGTAGTCACCAGTAGTTATTAAAATAAAATGTCTATTTTTTTTAATATCTCCTCCCAGTTTCCGAGTAAATACAATTAAGACAAACTGATTAAATTGTGAGAAATATAACTGAGGGCAAATACTGCCATTTATTTTTGTGTATTCCTGTGGGAAATAATATGAACTTTCATCTTAAATCAGATTGGAGTTAACAATTTAAGCACCTGGATCACTTTGACTTGTACAAGTTTGAAGATCTGAGAGAAGGCTTTGTTATATTCACTCATATCCAGATTTTTCTGGTAGATGCACCACCTTGCATGCAATCCTGTCATACTCATACCTTGCAGAATTGGCAGCACTCCCTGAGATCAGTTCTGCTTGGAAGAATACCAACAAAAAAGCAACTGGAGCAAATGATATTGGTGGCTTTTTTTTTCCTTCCTCTTGGAGATGTTGCTGAACCTAGGTCTGAGTTGGTGCTAGAGGGCAAGTAAGTGGCAGAGGGCAAAGGATTTTTACCAGGTGAGATGTAAAATTGATACTGGGGTTGTTAAATAGCTAATAGTATTTTTTGCAAGATTAAAAGGCTTAACTGCAGTATCCTAGCCAGATCCTGACTCAGCTCATTACATCACAAACTCATAAAATTCATCCTGTAGAAAGCACTATATGCTTCCTTTCCTCAGCTGCTGAAGTGCCACTGTGTCTTGGCATGCAGTTGCTGTATCCTGTTAAAGAGATGGTTAAAGTGATGCTTATACAAAACACAGTATTTAATAATATAGCAAGGCTACCTTGTGGTTCTGGATTAATCCTGAGGGCTTTCCCTTCTATTTTATACCTAATCCTACATAGTTTTATTTTTGTCTCTTATCCTTCCCTCTAAAACTTTCAGCTGTTTTTCCAGTTTTACACTCCCATCCTGCCTTCATTCCTTCCCTCATTTCCATTTTATAGTGCTGTATCCTACTACATTCAATGTTCAGTGCTCTAGCCCCCAGAGACAATAATTTCCATCAGCTTGCTTTCTCTCTCTGTCTATTAAAAAAGTATGGTTTTCACTTTTGTAGTGTCAGAGAAAACTTGATAATGTGATTCCAGTGAATCTACCTGAAAGAAGATTGTATCGTGGAGGGTGTTGGTCTCTTCTCCCAAGTAGCAAGTGAAAAGACAAGAGGAAATGGTCTCAAGTTGCACCAGGCAAAGTTCAAATTGGATGTTAGGAAACATTTCTTCACAGAATGGGTTCTGAAGCATTGGAATAGGCTGCCCAGGGAAGTGGTAGAGTCACCATCCCTGGAAGTGTTTAAAAGACATATAGATAAGGCTCTTAGGGACATAGTTTAGTACTAGAGTTAGGTTATGGTTGGACTTGGTGATCTTGAGAGTCTATTCCAACCAAAATGATTATATAATTCTAAGCTTCAAACCCAATAGTTTTAAAATCCCAATTTCTATCCTCTGGTTGTGACTTTGGCAGGTGCCATTTGCTATTTTTGAACTAGACATTTGTTTTATCCTAACATTGTTTACCAAGTCTGTCTGGGACACAAGCACACCTTCTTCCACTGTTTCCACACAGGAAGCTTTACAGAAAATTACATTTTATAACCCAACTGTTTATGAAGAGATGCCGGTCCATTTCTTTATACTGACATCCTTACTGTAGGTGACTTCCTCCTGATAAAGGGTTACGCTGACAGCAGAACTTCTCCTAAGAGGCATTGCTTTATGGCTTCTGGAGGAGGCATTCAACCCAAAATTTCTGTGCACCAATGCAGAGTCTGTACATTTAAAATCCTGGTCATCATTTCTAAAACCTTCAGGATCCTTAAAGGCAAAAGGCATGAAATGAACAAGGAACTCCCAGTACCACATTGCTGCTTTTACAGGTCTCCTGTACATTCTGCATCCACTCTGGAACCAAGTTGCCCACCCCATCTTGAGTTTTGATACAAGGTCTCAAACTGGCACAGTGTTGGCCAGATTTTTTTTTTTTAAAACAGCAAAGCAGCCAGTCTGGAACTCAGTTTGAGACTGATACCTCTCACCCAAGGGCTCACACACAGCTGATGAGGAGCTCCCAGTACAGCCCATGGGATCTCCCCTGCATTGCCAGTGCTGCCACAGGAATGCAGCAATGGTCCCTGTGTGGCATCTGCCAAGTCTATGGGACTCTCAGGTGCCCTGAGTGTTTCAATGGCACTGTGTGGCCACGTGTTGCCAGCTGAATATATATATATCCCCAGGTACATAAATAGGTTAGCTTTAATACAAATAAATTTCCCACAGTATAATACCTTGATTAACTTGGTCAAAATCCAAGAAGAGCCCAGAGCAGTTACAATATCCAGCATAGCTAAGTCATTGGAGTCTAGAAGGAATTTTTCTTGAAGCAAGAATGGGTCCAATGGATTCCAGTTACAACTTTTGTCTGTTCTGTGTCCCAGGGTCAAGCCTCTCTCAAAGGAGAAGCTTTCCAGGGAAGCTGCTGTGTCCTTTACTGTTTTGGGACAGCATATAGAACAGGGAGTTCTTGCTATAAGTAGAAAATAGGATTGGATAAAAAATTATACAGTTTAACATAGGTATCACAAATCTAAGAACACAGCTAAGGTATGTTTTTCTTATCAGAAAAAGCCAAGCAAATATGTCTCCTATGAGAATTTTATAAAGTGCTTTGAGAAACTGACATTAAAAAAAAAATTATAAAGTAAAATTATTTTTAATGTAGGTTGCCTATTGAGTTTCTGAGGTAAATAACACTCATTATAAGACTTTTTCGTAATGTAAATTTTGTGGAAATTTACCTTTTTTCTTGTTCCTCAGCAGAAATATGTAACTGTTTTAACATAGCGTTTCCTATAAGTAGATATTATACATGCAAGTTATTTGAAATAAAATGAAAACAACCACCTGTAAATAATCTAATTACATTGAGGTGAATTTCTTCTTTTGAATTCACTCTGTGTAGTAAATGCAAATCATTCTGATTTCCATACTTGCCACCTACTAATCTCAATTTACTGGTGTTAAAGAATTGTTCTCTGTAACATTTTTAACACCGGTCAAAGCAATTTACAAGAAGGAGAACTAGAAACTAGAGATTTTCTCTTTCTGCTGTAATCCTTGCATCTGCTTTAAGACCACTGTGCTCTTCATGTTCTTTGATTAGCTTTCTTTACCATTCTCTAGTTTTAGAAACACTGTTGTATGCATATATCCTTGGACGAGGTTCAGTGTGCTAATACCATTGGTTGTTTGGCATCCTTGGGTGGGTGAATAGGAATAGCTCTTCACAGCATCACAGTATGTTTGGGATTGGAAGGGACCTCAAAAGATCATCCAGTCCAATCCACCTGCTGGAGCAGGAACGCCTAGGTGAGGTCGCACAGGAACATGTCCAGGCGGGTCTTGAATGTCTCCAGAGTAGGAGACTCCACAACCCCCCTGGGCAGCCTGGGCCAGTGTCTGTCACCCTCACTGAGAAGTTTTTTCTCAAATTTAAGTGGAACCTCTTGTGTTCCAGCTTGATCCCATTATCTCTTGTCCTATCATTGTTTGCCACCGAGAAGAGCCTGGCTCCATCCTCATGGCACTCACCCTTTATATACTTATAAACATTAATAAGATCACCCCTCAGTCTCTTCTTCTTCAAACGAAAGAGACCCAGCTCCCTCAGCCTTTCTTCATAAGAGAGATGCTCCACTCCCTTAATCATCTTTGTTGCCCTACGCTGGACCCTCTGCAGCAGTTCCCTGTCCTTCTTGAACTGAGGGGCCCAGAACTGGACACAATATTCTAGATGGGGTCTCACCAGGGTGGAGTAGAGGGGAAGGAGGACCTCTCTCGACCTACTAACCACTCCCCTTGTAATACACCCAAGGATGCCATTGGCCTTCCTGGCCACAGGGGCACAGTGCTGGCTCATGGTCATCCTGCTGTCCACCAGGACCCCCAGGTCCCTTTCCCCTACACTGCTCTCTAATATGTAATTTCCCAACTTATACTGGAACCTGGGGTTGTTCCTGCCCAGATGCAGGACTCTACACTTTCCCTTGTTAAATTTCATCAGGTTATTTCCCGCCCAACTCTCCAGCCTGTCCAGGTCTCTGGATGGCAGCACAGCCTTCTGGCGTGTCAGCCACTCCTCCCAGCTTAGTGTCATCAGCAAACTTGCTGATAGTACACTCTATTCCCTCGTCCAAATCTTTAATGAATATATTGAATAATATTGGCGCCAGTACTGACCCCTGAGGCACTCCGCTAGATACTGGCCTCCAACTGGACTCTTGTTGGATCCCTGATTGTAATCCCTTCCCACTCTCAGCGAGCTGAGGATTTACAGGTTACATCTGCTACACTTTGTTAACCAGTGTGAAAGCACGAGGCTAGGCACTGCTGATCTGTGCATGGCTTTTCTCATGATGTTGGCCTGTGCCCAATAGTACTCTCTCAAATAATTGCCAGGCATGGTTTGGGGCATAGAAAAACCCAAAGAGCAGTCTCCAAAATATCTTGGATGCTGCCTCAGCTGAAGGTGATGAAACTCTTTAGTCTTATGCATGCAGCTGTACATCCAATCCTCCCAGGATCAGAGATGGCTCCCAGCTTTTCTAACTCATGGGTTTAGATACAATTTAGCCACATTGCCCCATGAGGTAGATTTCAACCCTGGCCTGGAGCTCTGGATGTGCTCTGTTTCTGTGCTGGCAGGAGCCTGGGCTGCTCATGGACCCTCTGCGCATCATAGCTCTCATCCAAGGGATGCCAAAGTCCATGGGTCAACACTGCACACAGCTGCTCTTGAGAAACGCAACCATTTTTCCTCATTTTAACTGTGCAGGGAGCTAGGGCCAGACAGAAACTAGGAATTGTTCAGTCTTCTGTCAAACTTTTAATGTCATAGGAATATTGATGCCATTTAAATAGCTACTGTAGATGGTCTGCCTCTCTCACTCCATATAGAGAGTGCAACAATATTACTCTTCCTCCTCCTTGAAGCTCTTTGATTAAATATTTTATGATTTTAAGGTGTTGCTATTAGCAGAACATGTATATTTTTCAATTACATGCTGGTACTTTCTTGGTGGAAACATGTTTATGTGCCCACACATAAATTCTGAGTAAAGTGAGAAAAATGTAACATAAGAATGAGTGGTGAAACTTGCTGTTTTAACAAGTTGGAAATGAAAACATAATGTGGTACACAACTCATTAATTAATTTTATTACAAATTTATGCCAATTTTTATTGGAGGTTTTTATTGGATTAGAAATTGCATTTTGAGATTATGTTAAAAATGTGATGGCATTTGCCTATTCTCACAGTAGATGTAAAATTTAAATGGTCTTATTTTAATATGTATTTCTTCTATAATTTCACTTTTGCCATTTGGCAAACTCTTTAGAGTCAAACGTCTGGCATAAAATCAAGTCTAACTCTTTGCAGCCAGAGATTAATGATCTGTCCATAAAGTTTCTTTACTGTATGTTTAAATCCCTTAGCATCAAGTGCTTCCACTTGCTAACATCACTTTAGCAGTTTGTAAATAACATTAACAACTAGCAGACATTTTATGGTGGTCCTATGACACAACTAGCTCCAGTGATGCTACCTTTTCTTTATTCCTGCAATTAAAAGAAATATTTTAATCCAAATGGTACATCTGTCAGGGAACTGTCAGAAAGAAAAGGCTAATAGGGGTATCCTTTCATATGCTCTGAAAGAATCTTATCACATGTATGGATTTAGCAAACATGCACTGTCAGTTGATGTGAGAGGAATTAGCAGTCATGCAAGAGTTTCCATTGATTTAGACAGTGATCAAGAGAAGACTCTGTACCACTACTGTTTCCCTTTTTTCCTTCCAGCCACAGAGAGCCTCTGTTCTCAGATGAAGTCTGTATGTCAATTCATAAAAAGGGAAGCCATCTCTGGTGTCACTGGTTAGCGTTCAGTTTTAAGAAACAGTTAAATGATCCAGGTCTTTACTGTTGTCAAAATGCCTCATAGTATAGCACATGATACATAATATTTGATACTTGAAACTTTGAGTTATACGATTTATATAGAAATAAATATACAGAAATTAAATTTAATGGTTAAACTAGAAATTTAACATATCTGATTTCTGCCATGCAAATAAAAATTCTGTTGAATTCAACATATTTTTTGTAAAGGAAAAATTGGCTTATTGATCTCCTTCTTTAACTTGCCATATCAAAACTACCATATCTAGCTGAAGCACAAAATAGATTAACTGTATTTAATTTTAAGTGTTGTTCTTATGCGATTGATAAAGGTATTCTTTGCTTCAATTTTTTATGACTTCATGAATTATTCTATGCATTCTCAAATAATTACACACCACCTATGAAGACTCATGAGAACAGTTCGTGCTTTGTTTCACTGAGTCAGTGATACTCCACACCCAATAGGATCAAGTCCAGTGCATGGATCAGAATTTAGGATGATCTCTTACAGCACCGCAGGTGTGTACAAATACACCGTTGTTGGCAAGGTAAGGTAAATGTGCTTTGGTATATAATCTCCTTGCAAAACATGAATGGCAGTGTAATCCCATTAAGCTGATGAAACAATTCTTTTGATAACTGCATTAATATTATTTCGCATTATAAAATAATTTGATGCAATTTTTGAATTACTTCTTTTTTACCTTCTTATGCTTCATACATATACTTCAATATTTTGGAAGTTCATGGTTTGTTTATACAGTAATAGGTTTCTAACTGTCCATTTTGTTAAGTGCAATTGATTTCACAGTTTTCAAACTGAAGTTAATGTACATGGCCAGTTTATTGCATTTTAAAACAATCTTTACATTTTTTTGTTGGTCCTACAGGCTTATGTGTGAATCCACCTGCTCTTGAATTCCATTAATTTCTGTACTGGAATATTTTTCTTTCTTTTCTGCTTCTCACTCAAGCAACCACATTGTATTTGCAGGAGACACTCTCCCCAGATATTTATACAGACCTGATTTTATAACTGGTTGTGAAAGGAAACAAATGCCAGCACCTGAAAGGTTTACAGACCATGCAGCTCCACCAAAAGACAATGAAACATAGAGTGTCTTGGAAAGCGGATATGCTATGAAAAAATACAGGTGTAATTGCAGAGAACTAATTACAGATATAGACCACACTGCTATAGTGAAACAATTGTTCCTATCAGGAGACAGACTCAGATATTGATAAACTTAACTCCATGTTCTGGCAAACAGATCGTACCTACAGTTTCACAGGAGGATGGTTTCTTTCTTTTATTCTACATGGGATATGGGCTTGGGGCTATCACTGCATGAATGGAACTGTCCTGGGACAGAACACTCAGGCATACGCTTGAAAGTAAGAGCATTGGGGCATTTGTGCAACAACAAACTGTCTTCTCAGAAATAATCTGCTTTGTGCAGGGAAAAAATTGCTCTGGTTGGGAATTGGGATAACATTTTGGTCTTATAAGAGATTCAACTCAGACTAAATGGTTATATGGTCAAAATCTGTTCACCTGAGGACATCTAGAATTTTCTCAGAATATTCTGTGTGTAACTCTATGGCTTTAGAAATAAGAAAACTTGAATAATGTCTGTAGCCTGGCAAAATCTCATATCTTTAAAAATATTTCCATTGGAGTCAATGATATCAAGATTTTAACTTCTGGATATATAAGGAAACATGAATTTGACTGTTAAAGCACAGACTTCATAACACGTTTCATTTCAGATTTCATTAGATCTCACACAAACATGACTGATAGAATAAAATAGCTTTGATTAGCTGTCAGAAATACATTTCCAACATGTTTTCAGGAAAATGTGCTTTCAAGCAAGTGTACATTTTTTTGCTACACTTTTGTTGCATATGATATTTGTGTAACAGTTCTGGATCTATCAATGTCTAAATATGATTTTATTATTTTTAAGCTGTTCTGAGGCTCTTAAGTAACTTGAAATATATTTAGGAAGAAATCCTAGAGTTACTGAAGTAAACAGAAATTTTGCTATTGATTTAAATAGGAGTAGACTACAATTTCTCTTACTTTATGCATTTTTTCTAACAATAACAGCAAAGCAATTCTACTGTTCTTCCTCCTCTTTTTATTAGCATTTGTATTAAAGAGCATCTGAATATCATTGAGAGAAGAAGCTCTGATCTCAATATATATTTCCCATAAGTATATGTAGTGAGATGTATTTCAGGTGTTAAATTTGAAATACTAACTGTATGTACATTAGTTCTATGTTTTTCTTCTGAAATTACAGGGATATTTACTTTGACATAATTTGGAGCAGGGTTAGGAAGAAAGCTGAGGTTTTTTTGTAAGATTTCAGACTATGACTGAGTTGGTGTAGGATCCAGCTTCATTCCCTTTGATGCTGATAAAACTCTCTTTCATTTATTTCAGTGAAACTTGGTGGTTATGTCACTAAATTTATAGTGCTGCTAAATTATATAAGTATTGCAGGCTGAAATGTTAATGATTTGTAAGATCTAAACAAAAGATAAAATGTTTATCCATTTTAAGTGAATAACACTTTAAAAACAACTATATAGAGCTCTCTAGAATTAGTTATATGGCAATATACTGGTGGGTATGAGTAGGGTTATTAGAATATACTCCAAAGAGGGAAAAGAAAGCAATATTTATCTTGTAAAGTGTACAGAAGTACTGACTACACCAGCCAAATGACAATAACTTTCTGCCCATTAAATATATGTAGCATTTCAAAGAAAAAATGAGTGGCACAAGTATGAAATTAACTTTGCAAAGTTCTGGTTTTACACAGAAACAATGAGCCAAATCAACATACAAAATACCTAATGATTGCTCTTTTTAGTGCAGCTGAGGAAAGAGGCATGTACAACTACAACAGTTGTGAATTATGGCTTGTAAAAATATTATGGCATGAACACAGTCATTTGACCACTTTTACTGCTTGTTGTTGCATTATGTAAGTTTCATATAGGTAAGTTTCTTGTATGTAAAGTTCATATAAAATTTCCATTACACATGTTAAACTTATGAAAACATTGTCCCGTTCAATATAATGATTTTTTTTTTAATTTTTTTTTGTTTGTTTTTTACCTATGAAGTCTCTTTTAGCTGCATTGGAATTAATTAATTTAGTAGATATACCCCATAGTCTTGTAGCAGACTGTGAAATACTACACTGGTTCTAGTGCTCAACTAATGATGCTTTGTATGGGAAAAACTATTGGTTTAACTTCAGTTAGCCCTTTGATATCTTTCCATATTCTCCTGCAATTTTCTCACTTTCTACAGTATATAGACCAATACCTGCTCTGAGCTGAGTTGAAGATTAGCCACCAGGTACCTTAAAAAGTGAAAAAAATGCACATTTTGTTCTTACCAGATTCTGTATACAATCTTTTGAATATTCTGGTGAAATGAAGAGAGATTATGCTTACATTGTAAAAAGGGACTTGAGCCACAGATAAATGACATTAACTGAGTTTTTTGGTCAGCTGAATTTCCCAGGAGGAGAGTCACACTGTCTGCTACATTGCTTCCCACACAAGTCAAGACTAATGCAGAATGTAGGTTTCTATACATAAGATGGAGCATTACCTGGACTTCTGGGCATCTGTATTCACTCAGCCTCAATATCTCTGAACACCACATTACTCTTTTTGCCCCATTAGTTGCCCATGTTAGCTTTTTAGTGTTTAAGAGTCAACCTAGGCTTTGTCCAAATTTCCAGATAGGTCCAGTCCACCAGGTATGCTCAGAACACACTTATTACACAGAAGACACCACACCTAAATATAAATGTAACTAAATACCTATTTCCATTGTGGAAGAACTTTTGCTGGAAAACACAAGGTTAGTACTTTCTTTCTTCTGTGCAATAGCTGATTTTCTAACATACTTACCCAGAAAGTAAAACCCCTACATTCAGCATCATCTTGACTTGAATATTTAAATCAGCTACTTCCTGAACACTGCCCTTATAACCCGTGGCTAATGACTACGAATTGTGGAATTGTACACAGAACTAGTAGCAGCTAAGTATTTTACAATCTCCTCCCAGATCTCGTTGCCAATCCTATGTCTTTTGTTTGCTAAATAAATGCTTCATATAACAATTAAGTCTTGTATTAAAGGAACTTGTGAATAAGAATATTTTGTTGACTGGTTGATAATATTACCTTTCTGGTGGCAAGTGCCATACCTTTGTTCAGCAGGATAATGATAATAAAAGTACTGAGCTACATTTTTCTATCAATGTTGCACTTCTTATACCATGAAGTTCATACATCTCCCACACACCTAGTGAGCTATCAGAGCCAGACTAGTTACAGGAGACACACCAGTGAGGAGGTGAGTTTAATGGAGGGCATGGATCACTTTGCTATGTCTAGAGAAGAAATCTTGCACTGACTTTGGCTCCTGTTTAACAAAACATGCAATTAGATGTTTTCATAGAAAGTTAAGAAACAAATCCGCTGGAATCTTTAAAGTTAATCACATGCCCAGTCTCTTTGTTATACAAAAGTGGAGGTGGGCAGCTCAGTTCTCTTGTAAAGACACAAATGCTGTGCAGGTCGAAGAGTTTTGGATGATAAGAGTCAATCACTTCACTTGTTCCAAAGTACAGTCTTGGAGTCTCATGTGTTTTAACCACACTAAGTCAAGAGGCTGACTAAGGTGGGCTGATCATTCAGATCTCGTGTAAATAATGCTTTGCAAGATAAATTCCTTAAAAAGAAGCAGAATTAAATGGATTTTGTCTTTGTTGAGACTATTTGCACGGTCTAGTTTATTAACGTAGTGCATGTTAATTCAGTTCTTTAATACTTATTACAATTTAATGTTTTAAAGCATTTTCTACTGCTTAAATCACACAACAACATACATATTGCTATTCCCTCCTTTGCTCTTATAAAATGGAGAGAAGAAATCGTAGGAAAGAAATTCTAGGGAAGAATGCAAATGCAATCTTCTGGCTCCTTGGCAATAGTTATCTTGTGGAAAGATTTGTGAATGTGCTGGTTTTGAAAGATTTTAACAAAGTCAGAAACTGATAGCACCAGCTAGAGCCAGGCACAACGCGGGCAGGTGCTGAACAAGCTTCCCCAGCTCAGCCTCTGCCAATGCACGTCCCCCGACCTGCAGCACTGCAGCTGTTCCTCTCTGTGCCAAGTCGTGTGGTGGTGGTTTGGGGATTTGGAAAAACACATTCTCTGCACAAATACGTTTCAGGTCTCCAAAGGGCAGTGAATTAACCCACTGTATCACTTCCAGTGTAATGAATTTTTAAATTCCTCTTTCTAAGCACAAAAGGCTCCTGTTTTTCTGCAGGGCACAGCCATAAGTGTCCTTTTCATTCTTCCTCTAACTCACTGCTACATTTTGATCTTTGCAGTTTTGATGGAATATACTGCTTTAAAAGATAAACATACTCTTCTTATAGAAAGAATAACTTTCTTTGAACCATATTTATTATATTAACAAGGTGAGAGATGAAATATTTTAATAATTCAGGGGCAGATTCTTTACTGTTTGAAGCAGTGATGAGCGTTCTGTGATGTCAGTGATCTAAGTTAGTGCCAAGAGTGGGGGTGCTGGAAAGAAATATTTGTCTTATCTGGCAGTTAAAAGGGTACTCATCTCATTAACTGGTTTGATATGTGATTTATAATACTGCATATGAGTCCCGAACAACTACATTTTGAAAGAGATCTCAGGTTATCAAATCTAGGTCACACTTTTCAGTCCTGTTCCAACAGCTAGCCTTGTAGAAGAGATGCAAGACTTTAGGTCGTTGCTGGCAGTGATCTACAGGATCAAAGTTGTGAATTGGTTGATGGTTAAAGGGAGTTATGATGATTTAATGAACTACCAGAAATTCTACTGGTTCCTTGATAACTTCATGTTCTCTTTATTTTTCAAGAACCAGGTTTTAATTTACTTTGTTTTATGCCACAAGTGGGCTCTCTGTGGGTGTGAAGTAGATGACCTGGGCTGTGCCGACATGCAGTTATCAGTTACACCAAAGACTCGTCATGTTTCCGTATTTAAATACACAACAGATCACTTATGTAGATGATCTTCAGTTCAAAAAAATTCAGTGTTTTCATTATGGGATAAAAGAAAGATGCATTGCTTAACAGTACAGTTTTTGCTTACCGCAGTTTCTCACTTTCAGGTTTGAACACAATGGGTAACAATGAGACTTTGAACAACAACTTTGTTGCCATTCACCCTGTCCCTTAGATAAGAGTTATCAAAGTGTAGTGGGAAAGGGATATTTGCAAGGTTTTTGTTTATTTTCATGAGGATCAGGTCAAGCTGGGTCAAAAAACCACAACACTCTTCTCTTTTCCAACCCTCAAAAGAAACCCCACTCTGCACAAACAATTTGTGCCATTTGCCTAGAAAGAAAAAGGTGTATTTTTTTTCCTTGACCATTTGTTTTCAGGGTTTCTTTGGTAAATATTCCACTCTGTCATACTAAATGGTTCTATTTTCTTCCTTTAAATGAAGAGAAAATGCTAACATGTTAAGAAACTATAAACTTACTTAGAAAAATGCAAGAAGGAATGCTAGGATATTTATTTATTTATTGCATAGAGATAATATTTTCCAACTGTGGGTCCTGGGTCCCATCACAGGGACAGCGAGGGACATATTTTGCTTCTTTTCCACTATTTATATTTCTAGAGTTCCTGGTTCTGCTAATATCTTTAGCCATGTGCTGCTTATGTTTGGGAATCCTTTGGACCTACACTCAGTGATGTCCGATAGTGTTTGTTGAAAGCCTGAAACTGTCACTGAGGAAACCAACAACCTGTGTATGTTTTCTGGGTGCAGTAACAAAGGAAGAAACTTTAAGTGATTAAACTAGGTAATATTTTTATAATCTCAAAACATGGAAATATAAATAGTGAAAAAGAAGCAAATCCTCTGTTGCCCTGCCACTGAAATGGAACTTGTCTTTTAGTAAAAAACAAACCAAACCAAAACCAAAACCAACCAAACAAACTAATCAAACAAACAAAACCCCAGACAACATTACTCTTATATTCTAAAAATGTACAGTGCTGTTTTGATGAACATGGGGCATTTTCCACCAGGAAAAGGAAGAGAGTGGAGTGGTACATCAAAAATTTATGAACTGAGGCGCATCAGTCCTTGAGAACACACTGAATGGCCCCAGGAGGCATTTCTGTAAGAGGAAGAAGTTAGACCTTTCACCTTCTCAAAGAGATGTACCAATTTCACGTTGAACTGTGATGCAGAGATGAGGATATTCCACTACAATGGGTACAGAATAAGAGGAAAACTTTACCCTGAAAAGCTTGTGATTTTAGCTGCATGACAGATAAAGAGTGAGAGAAAAAAATAAAAGTGGCTTAATCACTGGTATCCAACAAGTGCAGATGCCCTCGTGGTCACATTCAGTGCTTGGTCCCCTGAATGACTGTACCCAGTTTATCAATATGCTGGCTGATAACCATGGAGCAACTATGCTCCAAGGGATGAGACCCTCCAGTCCAGCACCTTTGGTGTTGGCTTGCAGTTGGCAGGACAGAGAAGCTGAGCAGCTGTCGGATTCCTCCTCGTGCAGCTGCTCATATCTGGGTATTTAAGGGCTTGCTATTGTGTGACTTCAGAGGGCCTGGAAGTCTTCAGAAGAGCCCCAAAACTGGCATCCCATCCACAGCTGTGAAAAAGTTGGATAAATCTAAGCAAACAATTAAATCTGCAAGAACATCTATTTTCCCAGTTCTGGATCTAATTCTACAAAGTGTTGAGTCTCTGAGCTTTTCCTCTGAGCACATGGAATGAACTAAATTCAGTTCACTCATTTATGATACCCCTTTACATCTAACATGAGCAAAACCTTAGTTACAAAACCTCCAGCTAACACCACCTTAAGGAGGTTCTGTATACACAAAGGACCAAATAATATTTCACACGTTAGCTTACTTAGCTTACATGAACAAATAGAAAAAAACCCAACATTATTTGCCTTACCTACAACTGACCCTTCAAGATACCTGTGCTGTATGATCACCTTGCTGCAGGCAGCAATGCTGAATGCTTTAAATCCCTCTGATTAAAGTAGTAGAGTATCATTTTTAACTTGCTGAAAAATATTGAATATCATTGTAGTATCTTTTGAAGAATCAAAATGGCTTTCATCAACTAGTAAATAAGCACACTTTTTTGATAGTTACATTGACTAGAACAGAATTCGGTAATAGTTCATTTTTTATGATATATATGTATTGAAAGATAAAATATATCAGAACCTCTTAGAAACTCACTGGAATCTGAATACACAGCCAGATTCAGCAGCAATAAGATCCATGAAGAGCTCTTGAAAGAGGGTATTGACCAAAACCACAGAATAACTTCCTTTCACCTTAAAAGTTGCAAGGTACTTTTAGAACTTTGCCTGACCACCACAGAGGTCAACATGGGTTTTACCATTAGTTTCAATTACACAGTCTAAAATGTTTTATTTACTGAAAATAAAATGAAAGCTTGTAGTTCACATTATGCAGGAGATGTAGTGGGAATGCTTGTTTGATAAATGTGAAACTCTTTTTTAGACAACTGAGGAAGGTTCATTGTCTTTATAGACTAATGTATATCGCTCCCCCAGCATGCTTGCTATGCAAATTAAACCTCTGTATGGCACTAAAATGTTATTAATTGTCACACACAGAAGACTTCAGGAAGCAGGTTTTCTTTCAGCATGAATCAATTAGGAGAAGAGTAATTTCAGTGGCTACATGAGATACTGTCTGGCATAGACCTTCCACATAGAGGTCCATTACCAAAGAGTAGGGCCATCTGAAAATCTATAGACTTTAATCCCATGAAAGAAGTCAGCAGGAAAGAACATAACAGAAAAGCAAGACACAACAGAAAAGGAAGACACACAACAGAGAAGCAAGAGTCACAACTGGATTTCATTGTCTCATTCATTCTCCTGGAAATCAATAATATTATATGAAATTCATCTCAACTTCAACAGTCCAAATGTTTTGCGGCCAGTATCAGCAAGTGCTCTAGGTTCCTTCTCTTGTCAAACCATACAGGAAATGGGCTGCCTCTACATGATTCACTTCTTGTTGACTGTAGGTGGAACAAACAAAACTAACTTAGACTGAAATGGCCAAAGATAGATGAGATTAAACCTTCCCCTTTGACTTCTGCTAACTGAAAATGCTAGAGCTGCATTGGTGAGAATATTTAGCTATTTTCTTCCTAATTAGATCTAATGCTCACAAAAATCACCAGAAAAACTTCTGCCAGTTGCAGCGAGTGTCTGTGCTGCCCCTTGATTTCTGTGTCCACGTAAAGTTGCTAGCAATAGATTTCTTATCTGTTAGAGCAGGAGATTGTCACTGTTATAGCTCTGATCATGGTGAAGTTCAGCCTTCAAAACATGACCCAGGGACACTCTTCATAAGATGACATCAGTTGCTTCTTTAGGCAATGCAGTAAGCGGACTAAAACCATGATGTATACACACACTTCTTTAATAGTGGCATCAGCTAAGGTCTTACCAATGCACAGTTACCAACTTACCAACTCTTGTATGTGAAGAAATCACCACAGTATACTGTTACACACTGAATAAAAATAGTCCCCCAGCACTCAATAAGCTGTTTCAACTTGTACATTAACACTGTGAAAACAGTTGATTTAGTAACATTGAACTAAAAATCTTATGAAGCACTAAGAGGTTATATTTTTCTTTCTGTAAATCTCCACTAATCCTACAGCAGATGATCTGGTGGCTCAGCAGCAAGCAAATAAACATGTCACTTGGGGACAAGCCATGTGAACCTATTGACAGTCATGTTCTATCACTTGATGCAGTTGCATATATTAAGGAAAGCTGTTTTAAAATAAAGTTGCCGTTTATTGTCAAGCTGACCATTAATTTCGCAGTTTGTTGGGTGACAGAAGATGTGTTGTAAGTGGTAAGAGACCAGAAAAAATAAGAAGAGCAAAACATCAAAGCAATTTGTGAAATTAAAGACAGCCTAAGAGTTAACAGAAATTCCCAAAGAAGCCACATATCAGGAAGAACAATAAATACGAGTCACTTCCAAATAAATTCTTCTTCAGTACCCAACTAACACAAACATCCCTGACAAAATAAATGACAGAGAAGCAAACAAGGAAATATAAGATGATCATTGTGCTACTCATTACCTTGACTTCAGTAAGGCATTTGACAGTCTCCCACAGCATCCTTACAGCTAAACTGAGGGAGTGTGGTCTGGACAACCGAGTAGTGAGCTGGACTGGGAACTGGCTGAAGGAAAGAAGCCAGAGAGTTGTGGTCAATGGGGCAGAGTCCAGTTGGAGGCCTGTATCCAGTGGAGTGTCTCAAGGGTCGGTACTGGGACCAGTACTATTCAATATATTCATCAAGGATTTGGACAAGGGAACAGAATGTACTATCAGCAAGTTTGTTGATGACACCAAGCTGGGAAGCGTGACTGACATGCCAGAAGGCTGTGCTGCCATCCAGTGGGACCTGGAGAGCCTGGAGAGTTGGGCAGGGAAAAATTTGATGAAATATAACAAGGGCAAATGTAGAGTCTTGCATCTGGGCAGGAACAACCCCAGGTTCCAGTATAAGTTGGGGAATGACCTATTAGAGAGCAGTGTAGGGGAAAGGGACCTGGGGATCCTGGTGGAAGCAGGATGACCATGAGCCAGCACTGTGCCCTTGTGGCCAAGAAGGTCAGTGGCATCCTGGGATATATTAGAAGGAGGGTGGTTGGCAGGTCCAGAGAGGTTCTCCTTTCCCTCTACTTTGCTCTGGTGAGACCACACCTGGAATATCGTGTCCAGTTCTGGGCCCCTCAGGTCAAGAAGGACAGGGAACTGCTGAAGAGAGTCCAGCGTAGGGCAACAAAGATGATTAAGGGAATGGAGCACCTCCCTTATGAGGAAAGGTTGAGGGAGCTGGGTGTCTTTAGCTTGGAGAAGAGGAGACTGAGGGGTGACCCTGTTAATGTTTACAAATATATAAGGGGTGAGTGTCACGAGGATGGAGCCAGGCTCTTCTCGGTGACAACCAATGGTAGCACAAGGGGTAAGAGGTTCTAACTGAAACACAAGAGGTTCCACTTAAATTTGAGAAGAAACTTCTTCTCAGTAAGTGTAACAGAACACTGGAACAGGCTGCCCAGGTGGGTTGTGGAGTCTCCTACTCTGGAGAGATTCAAAATCCACCTGGAAGCCTTCCTGTGTAACCTCATCTGGGGATTGGACTGGATAATCTTTTGAGGTCCCTTCCAATCCCTGACATTCTGTGATTCTGTGATTTAAAATTTAAAAATAAGCCCTGTCTTGTAGGGCTGGTAATGTAACTAGCAAATTAAATGGTCATGAACTGAGTACTACAAGATACCAGTGCATAGGGGACAGAGAGTAAAAGACACCAGCAATTGTGAAGCTGGTAAAATACAAAACCTTCTAACCTGTTCAGAATAATTACATGTATGGTTTCTGCTATGTGTTCTGAAAACCACCAGCTAAAAAGGGTCTATATTACATAGTCTGGCACTTTAAAGACATATGCTTTCTTTTCAGTAGACGAAAGCCTGGACTTTTGTAGGCTGAACTATAACATTTAGAACTTCATGGAGCAGCTTGCAGTGGCCAGCATTGCTTCACAACATTTGTAAAATCTTCTATTCAAAACCACAGCCATAAAACACATGCTATTTTTCCAGCTTAGGACCAGCCCAACCCACAGAGATAATGTTGCCCTCATGTGCCTGCTTGAGCTCTCCTAAGGATGGAAAATGTTTCTTCAGTTAAAAGCTATCTCCTATACACCCTGCATACTCCACTAATTATTTTTTCTCTCCTTGGTGCAGGACTTCATCTGTTCCCTTTTGCCATTCTTCCCCAAGTCCCTGCAAGAAAATGAGGTTTGCTGAGACCACTAGAGCTGTGTTGCTCTACACCATTTAAAGTGGATTGACTTGTGTTTCAGAAGCTGAACAGCCAAAGGATTTAATCTCACATTCTCAGAGTACATTTCAGAGTAAAAGTGTTGAAAACATGGCATTAAAGCAGTAAAGAAGGGAACCCAATTTAGAAGCAGGAAGCCAGATGTTAATTAATAAAACCAACATAACAGGGCTGTTTGGCTTGCTGAGAACATTCTCTTAGCTGCCTGTTTGTAGGCTGTTCCCCATTTAATCAGTTCTGCTGCATTAAATTTCTTTAAAAGACATTTTCTTCCCTGGTTGCTTAGAGCCCTGTTGAATCAAGCTGAAAGCTTTGTGAGGGGTGGTGAGCCAGGCCAGTGAAAGTAATTTATAGAACATTACAACTCTACTACTACCTTCAGTATGGTTCAATTTACATCTGCAAATGCCCCTGCCTGTTTCACACAGACAATCAGGCTCATTCTGTGACAGTGCTTGCTCAGATGGCTCTATGTCCAGAGCAC
Organism: Patagioenas fasciata; assembly: GCF_037038585.1. Classification (NCBI taxonomy): domain Eukaryota; kingdom Metazoa; phylum Chordata; class Aves; order Columbiformes; family Columbidae; genus Patagioenas; species Patagioenas fasciata. Next base: position 112,751,151 of record NC_092522.1, read on the forward strand.
CACGAGTTTTCTCTTGTCAGGCTAAAGTGGTACAATCCTTGGAACAAGGACACAACAGTACCTATATGACGGTATTACTTCTCCTGTAGCTTCTTCTTATACATTGGGCATTACATTGCTGCAAGTGTGACTGTTTGAAGCAATATGCTTTAAAATTATTGAGTTGCCTTTAAATATCCATAATTTAAATCTCCCAGGAGTAGATTTCACACTGTATATTATTTCAACTAGAATAATGCATTGTTTTCAGCTGTTCACTGAGGAGAAGTAAGGACCAGCAAAGGGGAATGTAAAAGTTTATTCATCAATAAAATCCTTATTAACCAATTTAAGTGGGTTATTTCTCTATCAAATATACTTTAAGTAATGCTTATATTAGGCTAGTGCCTAGAGACTTCTCCAGCTGCTGTGCTAGAATAAGCAAGCGTTAGTATCAAGGAGACATTCTGCCCCAGAGATTACAGTCTTAGTGTGTGTTTGTTTAAACGCACAGGCTACCCAAATGTGGCAAATAATTTGAGTATTCTCAGAATGTCATTGATAATAATACTTGAATACAATAGATGGTCTATTTTCTTTCAAGCAATACTTTAAGAATTTTTGCAGATATGTGAGTGAAACCTAACCTAATGCAAAGTGAAGCATTCTGAAGTATTCAGAGGACTACAGGCAAGAATAATTCAATTGCCACTGGATATTGTTCATGGGTCAGCAAAGTGTAGGGTTTCAGTCACTATATGGAATTAAAGGTCTCAAATTATTCCATATCAAAGTTAGAAGAGAGGATTCCTCTCAGGTGGAAAATAGAGCATGTCAGACTTTCAGACACAGGTGAGATTAAAATAAAAGTAGAAATTTGGGGCACAGCAGTGGAATTTGAGACATACAGCTTTTATCCTCATGATTTCATACTGGTTAGCTTAGACACTTCTCTGTACAGTTCTGAGTGAACCCCAGTCTGAGGTGTTGCAGTCTCCCTGTAGGTTATTAAAGTCTCCTCCACAACCACACAAATTCGGGCTGCAGATTGTGCTGGGCATTTATGGCCCATTGTGGGGTTGGAGCTGGGCAGTTCACTCAGATTTTGGTTCCTGGGATGACATGGCCCTTACTGGGGCAACTCAGCTGATAAACATTTGATATTTTATCAGTTTGATGCCTTTGCATAAATAATGTTTTTCCAAAGGTGAAAAATGGTAATGATAAATGATAAAACTTTGTTTACTAAAAATGGAATAAACCACATTTCCTACATGAAATTTTGCACAGATGCTGGGAAGTCAGAAATCTCAGTAGAAAGCTCTGTTCTGTGTCACACAGGGAGAAAATGATGGCAGCAAAATCCAGTGAACCATGATTTGGGAGAGGAAAACCTTTTATTTTCCCTTTAATGATTTCAAATCCTTTGGGGGAAGAACTGTGAGGGTGGAGGAGGAGCAAAGAAGAGGTCAACACCTTTGAGCGATAAGATAACATTTGTATGGGGGCTCTCAGGGGGCAAGAGGAGCAGGAAAAACATAGTAAACAGTGATATTTATTTTAAAAAGGAAACAAGAATTGCAGAAACTGGTTTATTAAATAAAACAGAAGCTGAGCAGTCTTAGTAAGCCTAATACATGCTCCTTTGGGCATGTTCAAGATATGGTTGCAGTGATCCTTGCAGTGGTTCTGATCCAGAGTAATATAATCAAAGAAAATGCCCCCATTAACTCTAAAAAGCTTTGGATCAAACCCCCGATGAATTGTGCTGCTCACTGGCTTATAGCTGAGCTACACTAGCTGTCAAACAACCAAAAAGTCTCTCCCCCGGGTAGCTTGGCATACAACCCTTAGGTATCCTTACAAATCAACACGGGGAATGACATGCAAAGAAAGGAAAATGGGCATTTCTGGTGTCAGACACCATCCGTCTTCAATTAAGTTAGCTTCCGAAATGTTTCAAGTATCCAGGCTCTTTTTGAAAGCCCAATTGACCCAGAAGTCTCTAACAAAGCAATCCTTAAAACCAGCCATATCGTTAGTTTGTTTGCTTGATGGGGGGTTCTTAATGCCATAAACCCCAGTGCAGAAGTTAATAATTTCATACATTATCACTTTGAATATGCAATAGAAAACTCAAGGCAGCTGTTTGAACTTCCCTTTAAAGAGGACAGATTGCCTTTATTGTGTGGACTACTTCATGGCTTGTTTGAGGCCAGGGCAATTATGGGATGAATGACTTCCCTTTAGCTGTTGATGTGTAGGCTTGTTGTTGTGCGTGTATTGTTTTGGGGTTTTTGTTGTTGGTTTTCTTTGTTTTGTTTTGTTTTGTTTTTAATGAAACTGGAGACCATGTGATAAAGCAACAAAAAGCTGACAGGTAATGAGCAAAAAAGGAAACGACTACTGCTGATTCGGCATTTTATTGTCTTGTAAATTTAAGAATTTAAATAACAATTACATTTCTGTGGAGGTCATTCGTACTGGTTTACCACTCCAAGGGTGAATGTGATTCTTTAAACATCACAGATAAGAAGGAAGAAAGCTTGTCAAATTTGCTGAGGTTTTTTTTGTTTGGTTGGTTGTTTGGTTTTTTTTTTTTGTTTGTTTTTTTTTCCTCCTTTCTTAGGATGTAATGGTCTTTACTACAGGACAAAGTGTTAGCTATTTAAAAAGGTATTCATTTGTATTTACTTGTGCTGCTAATGGTCTCACCATTTGTTCATAATTGGGTTTGGCATTTTATTTTTGAACAGGCTAGTTTCTGCAAACTTAATCTACTTCCTTCTAAATAACTTTTTTTTTTCTGTTATTGAAAATAAGGCAATGTTTTAGATGGAAGACTGTCCTGGAAGCAGAATTACATACATAGGGATAAGGGAATTTCTGCGTGTCTAACTGGCTACTTTGGAGGGACTTTTCTGTAAAGTGATCAGTATGCAGGTGCTAATTACCAAAGAAACACAAGTCCGAGCAGCACCCCTACAATGAAGCATTGTCAACCAACAATTCTTTATGGAAGTGGTGCAATGAGAATAAAAATATATTTTATTCTAGGAGATAGACAGATATATAGATAGAGAGCCACTTCATAGTGGCTGTTGTGGGTTTGCTTTTTGGATCCTGATGAAGCTCTTTCAGGTGGAACTAGGATTTACACAAAATATTCAAAAATAATAATGCCAGTAAATATTTTATGTTGGTTTATGTCTGTTCTGTATGACTACTACAGCTGAAATATTAAGGCACAGTAGAAAATATATGCTTTGTCTTAAAACTGGGACTGTTTCATGTCGGCTTTTACTGAGACTACATGTTGCACAGATGTTGTTTACACATCCTATTTAATATAATGTTGAAAAAACTTACCAGGAAACAAGTGTTGATGTATGTATCATACCTGTGTAGGAGACTATGTTATTTAGTAAAGAATCAAGAATATTCTAACTCAATACCTTAAGGTTTATGGCAGAAACTTGAGGAAAGTCATTTACTCATCCCCATGTCCTTGTTTACATGATCAACATAATACACAGAATAAAAGTAAGAAATCATGTTTCTGTTATTAAGCCACAATGTTATTGCTGAGGACTCAAATGCTGCTGCCTTTCTGGCCTTCAGAATTTCAGGGTTGTTCATATCCGTTTAGTTCCCTAAATACTTTCTCATCTGGTTGTTTAATTCCATTTTAGACACTTTATTTCTGAGGTTCTAGCTTGGGTTTGCTCCTCACAGACAAGAAGAACCTTGCTTTAATTCAATATCTTAGACAAATAATGTATTAAAAGACTATGCTGTCACAGTGCTATACACCCTGTTAAACCCCTGGCACATTCAGTCATAGACCAGTACTGCAGAGATAGCAGAGTTGGATGGTGAATCAAGACTGACTGTGGAAGAGCTGTTTACACCATTAGGGCTGTATTTCTGGAAAGTGGATGGTGTGTAGAACATAAAAAGCAAGATTAAAGACAGCCTTATGGTCATGAGCTGGTGGTATGAAAATAGACCAAAAGAACTCAGCTATAAAGATGAAAGATTATTCATTACAAACACATTATGGGGTTAAAAGAAGAAAATATGTCTTAAGAAAAAGGCCAGTCTTGGCACAAGATTAGTGTGAGGAGTTGCAGAGGAATACAGGTTAACTGAGTACTTGCATCAGAGAAGATACATTCTAGATCTAGTTTACAACAGAACTGCTGTTGAAAGAAGAATATTATCTAGTGTTAAGTAGGGCATGGAAAACTCATAAATAAGACTTTATGGTGCATGTATTTCCTAGGGTATTAGGACACCAAAACATACATGCTTAATGCCATTTGAGACACCACTGAATCCCTGAGATGTTTGGACATAACTGGCACACATGACATGATACTTGTTGGACAACTGCACCCTTCTGGAGCAATAGCTGTTGGAGAGGCTGTATAACTCGAATGGCAGTAGCATCTATGTTTAAACTTTTTAATTTAGCCCTCCATGTATTAGGTTTCTATGGATAATGCAGCAGAATTTCTGATACTGCACATTCCGTAGAAATGTCTGTGCTCATTTTAAACTTCTCAGATTCATCTGATGAAATTATTATGTTAAGCCTTAGCTTGCTACATGTGTGTACAGAGCAAAATTAATATAAAGGTGTAGTTCCTTGACAATTACATAGATAAAAGCAAACTAAATTTTGAAAACCAAAGCAATGAACTGAAATGTTTGAGAACACATAGCACAATTTCTGCTTTTATGTTGAGTATTCTTGAATTTTTAAACTCAACCAAAATAAATGATGTCAATTACATCAAATGAAAAGGGAAAGCATTACATTCTGAACATACAGAGAAAGAACTCTTAGATCTATACATTAACTTATTTTTATTCTATACAATTTATTTTTTTATTGAACATATTTGCTGAGATTGACAAGTTTTCATGAAAGGTTCTGTTTCATTGCATGCATTTTCAGAACAGTTTGATTAAAACTGTCATGCTTCTGATCTTTATTGCTGATGCTTCCTAGCTGACCATGAAACTTAACCTCCTAAGTTTGCTTTTATTTATTTATTCTTTCTGTCTGTCTTTGATTACTGTGGAGAGTATAAGATTTATAATCAAGAATATCTTCAGTTAGTATTCCAAGAAAATATTTTACTTTTCTATGCTGGAGCAAAATGAGTTATCTTGTTAGTATGACAATACATATGCTGAATTATTTTAAAGTTCTGCCTTTAATGCAAAGAGGGTAATTTAAAAATGTTCGTTAAATACTATAAAGAAATCTTGGAAAGTGCTTAAAAAGCCTTTTGTGGTTTATTTACATAATTCATTTTTAGAACTTTAATTAACAAGGATCAGTAATTGCTCTTCCCACTTGTGTTGCAATTTCCCAAGCAAATACAAAATCAGGAAATGCTATTTTTACTGTACCAGAAGGACTGTGTATGCAGATAGCTTTTAAAATCTATTGTCATACTGCTAAGTTTGGACACTTCTGATACTACTTTTTCTTTTTTTTTTTTTTTTTACCTCTCCAGGGCTAAAATATGTGTTGCTTGTTTGAAAAAAACCAGTTATGAGTACAAAATGAACTCTACTTAAATCAGGAGGAAATTTTCCACTGGTGATGGAAGGGATCAAGGTTTCACACTTGGACACCTGCAACCACAGAAACTGCTAGTGCTGGTTCCTTGGTGATTGATACAAACAAGTGAATATACTAGGGTAGAACAATGATCTTTGATATTTGTACAGAAAGTAATCCAGTCCTCTTGGCAATGCCTTCAAGTAAACATGTAAAAATTATATTTTGTCCTTTTTTACAACTTATACAGAAAGGTGAACACTGTAAGAGTGTGGAGTTGCTCCCTCACTTCTTTCTGTTTTAACTCCCCAGTAGAATTATAGGTCTGAATTTTCAGCTGTTGTAAATTGATGTAACATCTTTGAAAAACTGCCTTCTATTCTTAATGAAAAATGGAGAATGAGAGAGTGAAACCTAAACAGTTGGCATAGATGGCGACTTGAGTTTCCTTTGTTTGTTTGTTACTTTTGTTGCTGTTTACCTATATTTCACTACAGGTCTTGGTAACCGCCTCAAATCCATATCACCTTGTAAAGTGTTCTAGATTTCTTTGATCTTTACGCTTTCACTTTGACTTCTCTTCTCTTCCCTTCCCTTCCCTTCCCTTCCCTTCCCTTCCCTTCCCTTCCCTTCCCTTCCCTTCCCTTCCCTTCCCTTCCCTTCCCTTCCCTTCCCTTCCCTTCCCTTCCCTTCCCTTCCCTTCCCTTCCCTTCCCTTCCCTTCCCTTCCCTTCCCTTCCCTTCCCTTCCCTTCCCTTCCCTTCCCTTCCCTTCCCTTCCCTTCCCCTCCCTTCCCCTCCCCTCCCCTCCCCTCCCCTCCCCTCCCCTCCCCTCCCCTCCCCTCCCCTCCCCTCCCCTCCCCTCCCCTCCCCTCCCCTCCCCTCCCCTCCCCTCCCCTCCCCTCTCCTCTCCTCTCCTCTCCTCTCCTCTCCTCTCCTCTCCTCTCCTCTCCTCTCCTCTCCTCTCCTCTCCTCTCCTCTCCTCTCCTCTCCTCTCCTCTCCTCTCCTCTCCTCTCCTCTCCTCTCCTCTCCTCTCCTCTCCTCTCCTCTCCTCATGTTTTTGTTTAGGTATGTGTTTTGTTGTGTTGTGTTTTGTTTCATTTCGTTTTGTTTTGTTTTTTCTCCCGCTCTTTCTCTGGTTTTGCCATAAATGTGTTCTTTAGAAACTGGCAGGAAACATCTTTCGTATGTGGGTGGCTCTTTAAAAAAGTGCCATCTATGGGACAAATGTATCCAAATGTATGTTCGATATTTACTGATTTTAGTTTGCACCATCTTTTTCCTTTCACTAAATCTTCTACTTTTCTTTATCTGCATTTAGTATCCTCTTCTTCTTGCACAAAGTGACGTTTTCTTGTCTCCTACTTTAGTCTTAGTTACCTAAAACCCAAACAATTTCTAGTCTCTTATCATGAACACTAAACCAGTGCTATACATTTGAAACTTTTTTTTACTTGAATACAACGATAATAGCAAATTACAACATATGCTGAATAATGTCAGCCTTTATAAAGTTCACTTCATTCATTCACCAGATCAAGTTTATTCATTATATTTGCTATTTGATTTTTGACCTACACTGGGGTGTGATCATAGAAATCATCCTTAAAAACGGAAACTGAGACTGAAACAGGAAGAACCCAGTAGTGCTGTCCTGATAGCATCTACGCTGCACCATCCCACAAGTTTTCTGCACAAGAGCTATCTGATGATATTTACTCGAGTTTGAGAAGATGTACCTGTCAAATTTTTACCTTTCTCAATAACCAGTCATCCTTAACACTGAATATGCACAAAGTTTTGTTAAAAGTGTCTGTTATATTCTATGAAGTTACACCAGGCAATCCTAATTCAAATACTTTATGGTGAATGAAACCAGCATTTACATGTAGTTAAAGAAGAACATTGTTTTTCAATTGAGTTTTAACCTAATAAGTGATATAAAAGAGACTTAGGCATTGAATGTAAATTTAGTGGAAATGGAAATGCTGGTTTGACAGCTATTAAGAACAAAGAGTTTGATTTACCTGTGACTTGAAGGAATATGAAAAAGTCAAGATTAAACTGCCACCCACCAAAGATCAGCTTAATGATACTCAGTACACTGAAAGACTTAACTTCTTTGTGATGAACTATAAGAATATGGTAAAATGGGAAAGTTTGTATTGCACAATATTTAATCGATGAAATGTTCAAATAAATACTCAAATGAAAGGCTCTTTCTATACTGGATGCCATAAGTACACTTCAGCTATATGCAATGATAGGACAAGGGGTAATGGGTACAAACTGGAACACAAAAAGTTCCACTTAAATTTAAGAAGAAACTTCTTTTCAGTGAGGGTGACAGACACTGGAACAGGCTGCCCAGGGGGGTTGTGGAGTCTCCCACTCTGCAGACATTCAAAACTCGCATGGACACCTTCCTGTGTAACCTCATCAGGGTATTCCTGCTCCAGCAGGGGGATTGGACTGGATGATCTTTTGAGGTCCCTTCCAATCCCTAACGTTCTGTGATTCTGTGATTCTGTGAGTACTGCTTATTAATGCACACAGATATATCTAATGTACCTTTAAATGAAAAATTATAATTATTAAAAATTACTAACATTAGTTTCTTTGTGAAATTGTGGTAATCTGTTTCTACTAATATGAAGACATGATGGACTTAATATGATCCCTTTCTCTCACGATAACCGTATGGTGTGGATGAACCATTTTAACAATAAGGATTACAACTGACACTTTGTAACATTACATGTATGACATCTTTTGCCCTATATGTGCTAAACAATGTTTCCACTCAAATCCAGCAGTAAGTTATTGAAGGCAGAAAACTTTATGCTACGAGCTAATTAGTTTCCATTGTAGTTTGCCCTCAGGTATTTTGTACATCAGAAATACAACCAAAATATGTGGGTAAATGATCTCTTTTTCACTCTTCTGATTTATAAGCTCAGATAAGGTAACGACACAAAATAGGATTCTTGTTAGAGGTCTCCAGGTTTGTTTGTTTGGGTTTTTTTGGTGTTTTTTGTTTGTGTTTGTTTGTTTGTGGCTTTTTTGTTTGTTTGTTTTTGTTTGTTTTTTAATTTCAACTAGATATTTGCAAACTGGAACAAAAATTAACAACCTAGGTTCCTGGGCTCCCTTGAGCATCTTCTAAAAATCCCACAAGAAATAAATACACACACCTGTTTTCACAATATTAGTGTTATTAATACTAACAATAAATCTGATATAATCAACAGAGATTATAAAAGAAACATAAAATATTTTCAATAATTCATTGCTCAAGTTAATACTATGCCTACAGGCAAAGGAGGAATTCCAACACACTTTCGTAGTTGACAGACAGACTGTGGAAAAAGTTAAAAAAATAGATGTGAATGAAGCCCATATTTCTCAAGCATTTGCAAACCACCCCTTCTTCCTCAGTCCAGGAAACCTAATAAATAACCTGATAAATAAATTAAAACTTGAGCAACCTGGTATGACCTCATAGATGACCCTGCTTTGAGCAGGAGGTTGGACTGAAGACCATTCCAGCCTGAATTACCTACATATGATGTGGGTGTGTTTCTATGAATATATTTTATATTGTTCATATGTTTCTACTGTGCTTCAGTGTTGTTAAAAATCTTGTAAAGAAGGCAGAACAACTGTCTCCTAATTACAAATAAGGATAAATAAACAATAATCAACATTCAGTTACTTAGGTCTAAAATCTCTGTCACTCCTGAAAAGTTTTAGCAGACATTTTCTGAAGCAGACCAGGTGTTTTACAGCAGCTCCCATGTGTGGAACTTACAGCAGTTTCTACACTGTGATAAATGAAACTCTTACAGCTGTCTTGCAGGAGCACAGAAATACCGTAATGTTACGTGCTAAATGGCTTGTCAGTGTTACACAATTTTCAGATCAGAAAGGGAATCCTAATTTTTCAGCTCCCATTCCTGCAATGATAAAAAAAACAACAGAACAACTACATACATACCTATTTCAGTCTAACAATTCCTACAAGATCGTGTTGGTATTAGTAACAATAAAAATGATGATAAAAGTGCCATCTCTTCTTAAAGGGGGAAACAGAAGTTGAGTTATTATTACTACTACTATTACTACTATTACTGCTATTATTACTATTGCTGCTCTTTTTACAATATTAACTTGGACAAGCATGCCAAAATTAAGGCACTGGAAAACCAAGTCATTTGCCTAACAATATGAAAGATTTAGTAAATACTAAAACCATATTGGTTACTATACTCTGCAACTACCAGCTATCAGTCAAGAATCAACTTCTTCCCATCTTTGCCTCTTTGACACTTGGCATCTGTGCTGCTATACCAATTGTCTGAATTATTTTTTTTAAAATTATTCATTCATAAGTTCATAAACGGTGAGGCCACAATGGGCCATCGAGCATCATCTACACAACGCAATACTTTGGTAATTTTTGTATGAAATTGATTTTTTAGAAAATTTCCCACCCTTAATTAAAATTCCTAGAAGGTTTTAGGCAGTGATACAGAGTACTTTCCATTATTCTGAATATATTTATTTATTTATTTGACTTCAGGTAGATATTTACATTTCAGATTTTCTTTTTTTTTTTAACTGAGAGGAAACAGACACTTACAAGTTGCAATTTGTCACCTGAAATAGATGTCTCAACTAGGTTAGAACAATCTTGTCTCACAAATGGACCTGGTGAGTAGCACAGGTACAGACACCTCGTAGACATTCAACAAACTGAAGGCTTCCCCCTGTAGGTTGTTCAGTATCTTACCCTGCTTGTTTAAAACATTCCCAGAGCAGCTACTTGCAGGTACATACTCACAAAATAACTCCTACTGAGTAAATGTGCTCTTGGAAAGGCCTCTCTCCTTCCCATATTTGCCAGTCCCCAGGCTTCAGCAGAGAGAATCAGCAGTTACTGGGTAGGTAACCCAGTAAGTTATGGAAAGGTCATGCCACTCTCTATATTTTGTAATAGTCTGTTGGTTATAGCATATTCCTAGAAAATGTGATTGTTAAGATCTCAGTTGTCTTCATTTTCAGGAGGTTTGGGCTCATAATTCAAAACACTGTCCTTACCACTATGATTTTAAACATCCTGAACAAGGTCATTCTCCTGCTCCGTTTCATCTTTCCTCTTGGAGATGGGTAACCAAGCAGTATTTGAAAAGTTATTAACTAGAAGAACAGGAAAAGGAGAATCTGGTTCTAGTTTATTCTAGTTATCTCTAGTTAACTTGAGTTTTCTCTTGAAATAAGAAACATGTTCTTCCAAAAGAAAACCCCCAAAAGGGGAGTTTCCCCACCCTGTGTAGTTCTAAACTACACTGTTAAAGAAACGTGATGTTATAAAAAGTTGACTATTATTTTCTTTAAATGAGCTATTCCATGAATAGGCAGATACATAAAAACAAGGCTTATTGGAGAATACAACCAACAGGCAACTCTGGCTGACATCCACAGGAGAAAGGAGGAAGAAGTGGATGTGCAATCTGATAGAGACAAAAGCAATGAACATGCTGGCTAAGAGTTTTGAAAGGCTTTGGAACTGGTAATGTTTCTAATTTCTAAAGAGAATAAAACATCACAAAATCTTGTCCTAAACATGCTTCAGCAAAACACTGTTCTCCCAGGTTCAGAAGAAAGGCCAGGGTACACTTTCTGGGTCTAAGTCATTTATTCAGTATACGTTGTGCAACAAAGCTAAATGTAGTGCAAAGGATGAAAAAGGGGATGAAAGAACTTATGCAGTTAAGAATGTTCATGACATCAATGGCATTTCTCCTTCTTCTCTGAAATAATATATACAAAACAGTACCATGCGGTGACTGTGAATTACAGCACAAATTAATCATTCAGTTTACTGAGCAACCAGTTTCATATTGGCTCAGAGATGACAGAAACAGGACTACCAGGGTATATTGGTTGGCAGCTAATAGCAACATCCCTGTGAACTGATTATAACTTTATTACAAATGTATTTTTTTCTCAATGTACAGTTCATGGGGGCATTGTATTCCAGAACACTTCTGCTGTCACAGGTAGTTTTGAATGTTTGCATAGGAATTAATACAGACTTTGAGAGAAAAATGTCATTCTCATTGCCTCAGTTTTCTAAATGGAAAGACTGTATTAAAACATTGCCTTTGATGGCTTTTGTGCATCTATTGTTCTATGCCTTTATAATGTAAATTATTTATTTGATGAATACATTTGCCAGAGGAGCTCAGTAATATTAGCAGAGTGATTCTTTTTTGAGAATGAGCAGACTGAAAATGAAACCTCCCAAAGGCTTTGGTACTGATGTCTGTGGTCCCTTTATAATACCAGATAACATTCTGGCATAAAAAATTCCTCGGTAATCTTGAAGTAACCTCTTGTTTAGAACCAATCAAGTCTCTTTTGAGTAAAGCTCATGACTCTATGATAATTAATAATCTATGATCTCTTAAGGACATTAAGTTGAAAAACACTTTTTCCCATTAGTGACCTTTTACAACACATCCTTTGGCTAAATTATTCCTATCAGACCCTTTCTTTCAGCTGGCAGGGGCAGTGGGGTGTAAAGGGAGTCAATGAAGAGCAACCTCTGCAGCTAATGACAAGAGACCTCCCTGATAATCTGGCAGCCCCCAGTGCTTCACTGCTGGGCACTGGGAGTGTTGAAATAGCAGATTAAGGGATATGAGTAAGACACAAAGTGGTTTGATGCAACAGCACACGTCTAAATAACATATCAAAAAGCAGCACATTTTGGGAACATCTGAAGATAAACAGAACTCCTGTAGACATTATCTTTGCCCCATGCACAGCCTGAAATGGACGTGTGGTGTTGCTCAGTAACAAAGCACAGTGGGAGTGTAATCATCATCTTCAAATATTCGATCCAAATTGATCTCAGGTGTCAACAAAATTAGACTTATGTGAGGAATTAGTTGGTTTCCTGGTGGGCTTTTGCTGTCCTTTGTCAGGTGAACGAATCCCAGGATGTGGTCCTAAAGAAACCAGGAGTGGAAAATCTGTCTCTGAATAAAATTGTTTATGCAGTAGCCTATAGCTCTTGTAATGCTCCATAGCCTACAGTTGGAGTTTTGTATCAAATGCAAAATGAATTTCATCGTGGGTCATTTTTATACAAGCCTGTAATGTAGCGAGAACTTTACAAAAGCTGACAGAGCAACCTGTTCATTCAGGTTAGGCCAATATTATTGAAAAACCATGCCCTGGAACTAACGTAAGTTAATGTCTGCTGATCTGCTCTTTGATTTTAACAACATCTATAATTTGACATGAATTTGTAATATGAACATAAATTATAAATTTATAGTAAAGTTATCCAGCAATTCTATCATGAAAATGACTTTACATTAACCATCAACATTTGTAGAAAGGAACTGCTTTTGTAGATTATATTGTGAAAGGTTTTACTGGTGTGAATTTAAACCATGAGCTTCCAAGTTCCCATCTTCTGCATTGCCTTTTTTTTCTTTAAGGAAAACAGCTTTTGAGATGAAAGGTCTAATTCTCATAGCTAAGTAAATGAATTTCCCATTGTTTTAATGCCTATAGATACACCAGTTTATACAAAAGTAAATATGGGTATATTGACATGGCATCATGCTATGTAACCAAGATACTGTCTGAGTTTTACACATTGGCAATCCTCAGGCACTTACAACTCTATTTATCTCTATGTCTGAAAGATTTTTTAGCAATTTCATGTCTTTTTATTTTTAACTTAAATGCTTGTCAGAATTCTCCGATAAGTTAATCCTCTACCTGTCTCATGGTTAAGTTGTTCTTCTATATACGTCACCAGTACAGCTATGGTGAGCATCCTGAGGATGCTTAGGATGCTGAGGTTGCTTTGAGAGCCTGTCAACTGCACCAGACTGCAAAAGCAGGAGGAGCCCAACCTTTAGTCCATACCTGATGGTCAGGGTACTGATGCCGGGTGTAGGAGATTTGTGTTCAGTTCTTTTCTCCACACAAATGAGATTAACTTCTTCATTACAGCCTCTTAAGAGAGGCCTGTCTATCCTAGGCTGCAGGGTACTCAGTGGGGTGATGCTGCAGGCATTTTGGAAATGCAGTGGTTTGTAAGAACAGCTTTAGCTCCGTATTCTCACTGCCGTGCTTTGCTGCAGAGCTTCCCCATCCACAAGGCACTTCACTGCTAGAGCTTAAGTACATTAGATGTGAGACATGGCATGCAATTTTTAAGAGAGATGTGGAGAAACTGAGGAGTCTGGAGGAGAGCAATGAAGTTGGGAAAAACTTCACCTATGAGAAAAGTCTGAAAAGAATGGAATCATTTAATATGCATAAGTGAAAAGTGAAGAGTTTGCATATGCTAAAGATACCCAGTAGCAAAAAGATGATAAGTTGTCCACTGCATCTATGGTAAACAGGATAAAAAGGCAGCAAGGAGAATTTAGCTAGGGAAGAAATTTCTTTAGGTGAGGATTTTTAAGCACTGAAGCAGAATTTGTCAGAATCTGAGGGGAGACCCTATCGCTGTCAACAACTACCTGAAAGAAGGTTGTAGCATGGATGGTGTTGGTCTCTTCTCCCAAGTAACAAGTGATAGGACAAGGGGAAATGGCCTCAAGTTGCACCAGGGAAGGTTCAGATTGGATATTAGGAAAAAAATTCTTCACAGAAAGGGTTGTCAGGCATTGGAACAGGCTGCCCAGGGCAGTGGTGGAGTCACCATCCCTGGAGGTCTTTAAAAGGCATTTAGATTATGTTCTTAGGGACATGGTTTAGTGCTAGAATTAGGTCATAGGTGGACTCGATGATCCTGAGGGTTTCTTCCAACCGAAATGATTCTATGATTCTAATCTGTGGTAGTTTTAAAGAACTGGTTAGACAAATATCTGTTGGGAATAGCCTTAGCTGTTGCCACATTAGGAGTGTAGTTTTATCGTATTACGCATATTATATGATCTCAGTATGACCCTCAAACTCCATCTGTCTGTGGTCTGTGAAATCCTTGGGCTACGCGTTAGTCTGAATTTAGTCTTCAATGAATGCTGTAATTCCGAAGTCTTCTCTGTGGATCTATTATTCTCTGACTTCCCACCTGTAACCAGAAGATGAAGTGAAAATATGCTAAAGACTATGCACAATGCTAATGCTAAGTTCATCAGCTTTGGGGTTCCTCATAAGACCAAGATGGGTTGTTTCAATCACAACCTCCTAATACATCCCTGTAAAAGGATATATGCAAAATACTGTGAGGTTAATAACATCTGAAATAAGTACTTAAAATAGGTGTATTAGTATCTCAGATGTCAATTAAGTTGTTCTCATGATCTCTGTGGGAGATGTCTTTATTGTCTTTCTTTCCTGGGTAATGAGCTAAGGACAAAGACGAAGTGACTTTCTCAGTTGCACAAGAAACTTGTGGCCCAGCTCAGGAGCTGAATACAGCAGCTAAACCAGGAGCTTCTCACTTCCTCTCTAAATAATTTCTAACAACCTGCATGAAGCAACAACAGTTTTTTCTGATGAGAGATGTTTTGGGATGCATAAGGTAGCAGGACTGTCTCAATCGTGTCATTTGGAATTAGAGTAAGATTTCTTCTTAAGAATAAAGAGACCATTACTAGATTTACAGCTATTTATTAAAAAGAGGTCTAAAACCAAAGTGAAAACAAAGACAGCAGCTGAGAATCCCAGAACAAAGTACACATTTAATCAAGAGTAGTAAGATGAAATATAAATTGCAGGTGAAATTCAAAGGTTGGAAGGTGAAATAAACAACTCTGGATTATTGGAACAACCTGTCTTTGGTAGAGACTGGCTTGTTTACATTCAGAGTGTGCCGCACAATGATATTAGTAAGCAACAAACAGCTGCCACCATAATTTATATGCATTTGAAGCCCTTCTCTGCAAAAGAGATCACTTGAGATTCAAAGAGTAAATAGCAAGCAGGGCAAGAGGAAAAGTATCAAACCACATTCATGTTGTCTGTACATCTAACCAACTGAAAACATTTACCAAAACACAACACAAATTAGTTTTTTTCACATAGTTCAGACTTCCCATAAATTCAGAACAAAGTTTGTTCTAGAATAAATGAGCTCTAGAATAAATGAGTGCATTACAGTACGATGAGAAGAGACTAAATAAGTGATTTATGTACTCATCCAGAAGGGTCACCTGAATTTAGTTAGCCAGTACTGCATATAGGGTGAGGAGAAGAAAAGTGCAAAACTTTTGCTTTACTTAAGGAAACTGTGAATGTAACAAAGCAGCGTGGCTTGCTATTCTCTTAGCTAAAAAAAACCCCTCTGAAACACCTATCAAATACATCAGAATAAATTCACAGTAATGCTTGTTTCATACACATACAAACATGTATCTATCTGTACATTATATATATTATATATATTTAGATGGATGCTTCCAGGTTATTGTGAATTCCGTACGCTAAAAAATGGCTTCGTTTAATAATTGAAGTCCTAGCTACTTAACTTAACTAACACAAACACAATGACAAACTGCTCTTGTCTTAGGAATAAGGAAAGTGAAAGATAAAATGAGCGTTATTAAAGAAAAAATAAAAAGGCCTGCTAAAAGCAACAGGCTGTTTTTAAATATCCACTTCAAAGAAACAGCAATTAACATCCCTGAAATTTGAAGGGCTGGGTTATAAAAAGCAAACTGGAAAATGTTATTAAAAAAGGGATAGACCTGGTTTTGTAAAAGTCAGAAAGGCCTATGCTGTCAGAGTAAAATACTTCAGCAGAAATGAGCTGTATGAGTAATTTGTCACATGAAACTTGTACGAAAGAAAATTTGTTCAAAACTACTAATTGGACAAATGGCATTGAATACATGCCATTGATTTGAAAGGAAGGTGTTTGTATCATACTCTACAAAAGTATTTGTTTACCCATGCTCTATTTATGCCCTTTCTACTTATGTAAAAATCCAGTTCACTTTATATGAAATCATTTTTTACAATACTATCTTCTCTTCTGAATACATGCTAAATACTTTATAAGCCTTTCATGGTACAAGAATAAAATATGCTTGACAGATTTCATTTAATTTGTGATCTATGTTGACCATTTTGGCCATCATGAAAATGCAAATCATATAGAAAACATTAAGATGAGTAGTAAAAATAAAGAGTAGAAAGTGCATTGTAGAAGCAAAGATTTATTCATTCAGGATGAAGTTTTTGTCATAACAGCTGCAGGATTCTTACTCTCACGGAAAATGTTATCTATTTATCCATTCAATGTGTTTAATATTCTTAGGAGTTGACCACTATTTATATCTGGATGTTCACATGTACATAATTTAAGTCTTTTTTAGAGAGACTCAGCTATTAAAATATCAGTGGTAGGAGAAAGGTCTACAACACAGACAAATTCTTTATTAGGTGTAAAAATAACAGCAACATTTCATGGTTATTTGCCAAAAAGACTTAAATAAGCTGCAATGTTAAATCTTTGAAGAACTCCATGTACATTAACTAATTGGTCAATGTACTTCTGCTTTGTTGTACAATGTGTGTACATATTTATATCATCTGATTACTGGATATTTTTCTTTCTCTGATGAAGAGCGTCTTAGACCGGTTGTTAAGTCATGGCAAAGTAAAGAGAACGGGTAGAAAACACAAAAAAATGTAGTGAAATGACTAGCTTTGAGAATTGGATCAAATTCTGTACTTCAGATTCCTTTGAGTCATTGTAGATTTGGAAGGAATTAATCACTTGGAATGGGATATTTTATAAAATCCATGTTTTATATGAATGTAATAAACATGTGGATATCATGAATAACATGTCTAAAACATTTTTCAAAATTCGTAGCAGAATCCTCTTCTATGGAGGCTTTGTAAGAACAGGTTAGACAAACATCTCTTAATGATGGACCAGATATCAGACACTGCCACAATTTAGATGTTGGGCTAAAACTAGAAATTTTCAACTATTTTTCATTTGTGGGCTCCTAAAACATTCCATTGGAGCTGCAGAATTTTCACACTTAAGTTGTTCTGTAGTATATAGGAGCTTGGTGTTCTAAGTTACCTCTCACAGACCCCTTCAAAACAGTTAGCAGACCTTCATGTCTGACTACACATTAATAACTGCTGGACTGTGAGAATGTCTTTTTTAGACCTGTATATCAGTGGTTCTGCAATATGCCTGTACTTTCCTGGTTTGCCGTTTTCTATTATGTTTTTGTTTATGCTTATGCTTATGTTTATGCTTATGCTTATGTTTAATTTATTTATTTGGAATTTTTTTGTTTAACCCACCTGAGAGTCCTGCTGCCATGTTTCCACAACTTTTTCTGGGGCAGGACCTTTTTATTCAGTTCCTCCTGCCACTAGTTAATCCAGTAGCCTTCTCTCTGAAATTTATAATAGGGAGAAGCTGACATTGAGGAAGCTATTGCAAACTTTCCATCCCCCTGAGAAAAAAAGCTTATATTAATTTTGAAAGCAGGTAACTAGGTAATGACATCAAAAACCTGCCTACAGTTCTTTGCTGAAGCTATGCATGTTTTTTTTAATGCTGTTTATTTTTGTTTTCCCAGGAGTCAGTGTAATGTAGTCACATTAATAAACAGCAATAAGAAGTGTTAACTTACTGTTACAAGTCATCATACCACAAGTGTAGTTATAGCCTGTATGAACACTTGCTTTTCCTGCATGTAGGAGCTTGTCTATAACCTGTAACAGTTTCTTACCTGGTCATTTTGACTGTTTTGGTTTGGTTTTAGTTTTGGTTTTAATGATGCCTAAAAAGAGGAACAGTCTGTATTATGGACTAAATGACAATAAAAATGTGTTCATAAAAATAAATCAGTTGTTTCTTACTGGAGCATGAGGAACAGGGATGGAACAGCTAAAATAAATTGTCACTGTATTTTACCTGGAAAATGTATGTAAGAGCCCAAATACTGGGAAATTATTAACTTCAAAAAGTTCAAGACTAAACTTGTTGTAGTCTTAATAAGTGTCTGTTAGTTAGCCTGCATTTTTTTCCAATGTATGAAGCAAAATGCATAGCTTTAAAAATGCTCATTCAATTACAATTTCTATTATTTTGGGGATTTAAATATATATATATTTAATTACCTTTAAAAGACAGTCAGTCACACAGTCCTACAGTTTAATACATATTATTGTACTTATGGTCTCTGAGAAACCTGGTGAATGGAAGAACTTCTAAAATGCATTTTGGGGAGAACATGAAGTAACAAAAGGAGAGGGGAAGACAAGCATGAACAGATACACTTGCACAACAGAAGAAAAAAGTTAAACAGCAGAGGCTTACAGCAACAGAATAAATTTTCACTTAATTTGATCACTTGCTGCCATACTGCTCAGCAGTAAAGTATCAATCTTATTATTAGTAGTTCAATTTCAGACTCATTTACTACAAAATTAGAAGTGCCATACTCATAAAATACAAGGAGGTCAACAGTATAATGTAACTTTTTCCAAAATGAAGTTGACCAAAATGTTCTGCGAGCTAACAGTCACCAAAGGGAATTGATGCTGCACTATTGATCAACAGAGAGAGGTTACCATTTGCCTTCAGACAGAAAAGTTTGTGTTTTTCACTGGGACTTGAGAACTGCTGAGGAAAAGACAACCGAATCAGGACTGTCAGTCAAGGCTGGAAGATCTCATGAGACCAGGCATCATGAGGGTTTGCCAAGCAACAGAGATGGAATAAAAGTTTAGTGTGTTTAGTGGATCCAGCATGTGAGATACTGGCTTGCTGACATGTCTTGGGCCATGAAGAAGATGCGACACTCTGCACTAGAACAACTGAGTTGGCATACAGTGGCTTGTGGCACAATGGAGAACAACCTGTTCTTATGGATATAGAAGCAGGATAGGGTGAGGAAAAGTAGGAAAAGAGATGAGCATCCCATCACTGACCCCAACACAGCTGAGAAAGTTCAGAAGAGTAGGAGGTGCTATGACTTATATCTCTTGTTGATAGCGTGGGTAGGGAATTCTCAAAAAATGAACAGCACAACTGAATCATCTTTTTGCATAGCAGCTTCCTAACCGATCACTGGTGAAACAATAGGAGGTTACAATTGCCATCTTCTGACTAAGCAGAAGTGTTCACACTTCAGTATGTAGACATGCTGCCATATTTATCTTCTTCAGCAAGACATGAATAATTTTTTAAGTGTCCATTAAAATCTGCAAATGAGATAGAGCTTACAAGAGATGCATGATTGGCATACTCCCGAGATGTCCTCCAGACTTGAAAGCAGTCCCGCTGTTGGATAAGTTAAACTTAGTGTTCTCCAGTGCACCCATGATGCTTCCATTTCTTCTCATATCACCTGAGCACATCCCTTATTGTACTTCCATATCCTCAGAGTGTAAGAGGCAGTTGTACTATGGCTAGTCTTCAGTCATGCTGGTATGAAGTGGTCAACTAGAAAGAACTTGCTGATGGTTCTGCATACAGACTAAGGAGAACCACCCTGACTTTGCTTGGCAGCCTTCCTCTCAGTGTCAGTATTACTTACTCAGCGGTTCTCACAAAATAAAAGTCAACGTCAAAAGCAAGAACGATATTGACTATAGCAAACCTTTCAACATTTTTATATTGGACACAGAAGTTGGCTCACACCTATATGGACAGAACTCTTTACACTGCTGCAAGCATTCACCTAAGGGAAAAGGGTAGCTGTTAGTTTGCTTACAGTTCTCAAACATACTGCCTATTCCTTCAAGACAGAAATATTTGAAAACCAGGATAACTGCAGGTGATTTAATTTTTCATGTCTACTTCTATTTTTTTTCCTGAGTTTTTTTTTTTTTTTTTCCCATGGCATTTTACTAAACAATAATTTATTTTAGAAATCTTAAATATTCTGCCTTTCAATCTATGGAATGAATGCTTATACTATTCAAACAGTGTACTTCAGTCCTTAACTGGATAATTATTCTTGATATGATGTTATTTCATCATGTGATGGAGGATAAGGGATGTGGTTTTATACTACTGACAGTCTGTTAGCAGAAAATTTGAAAACAATTTGTATCAGATCCGTAGTTTATTTTTCTCTGCTGAGTCCATTCACTTATTCTTAAACCTATGCCAAGGATGAGTTTATCCCTTATCTTTTACTCTGATTTTTACAAGTATTTCCAGACTTCAGGCACAGTCTAACAAGACGATGATGTTCATTGCTAAGGATGTTTCTCCTCCGTTCATTCAGCTGGGACTCAAGTAAATTAAATAAACATTTCCTATGGCAGCTCCCCAAGGTGTACACAAATGCTAATGCAGAGTGTTTTTTTTTTGTCTTGGGCCTTTTTTGTTGAAAATACTTTAATCAATTCAGAAATAAATTGCCTTTAAAACATGGGAAATTGTGGGTGCTTTCAGGTGTCTATTTTTGGATCACATATGAAAGAAGAAAATAAACAAAGTATTATGTTTATGTTTAAGACTCATTTAGAAATAGGTCATAATGGCATATGTTAAAGATGATGAATAATTAAGAAAACTGTTCATGCAATTATTAGAAGAAACCACTCATTGTCTCAGAGAATGTAAATCAACGAATTCAAGTCATCCAGAGCCAGACTACTCCAGGGATTTACTGTGTTGCTCTGACAAGACCTCTGTTCTGCTGCTACTGCTGTCTGGTTCCAGGGCAGCACACTGTGAACTGGCCCCTAGGGTTAGTCCTGTCCTACATACTATTTATGAATGCAGTCCAGCATTTTTTTGCCTGCCTGTGTATTTCCAAGAAAACCATAGCTTTTCTGTTTTCAAAAGGTGACTTGAAATAATATGTCAGAAAAAATCCCCATAAGGTCTTCAGAGAGGACAGGAGTTAAAAAATATATTTCAAACAGCAGTAATATTTTATGATAATAAAATATCTCAGGCAGTTTCTCTTTGTTGTCTGAACTGCACATTCCGTGTGCATTATTGGTAAAAGGCAAGATTGTGGATAGGATTTTAGAAAATATGCAGTAATTTTCCTTTTAAAATCACAAACAGTGAGAGAGGAGAAACAAATATGAAGTGACTGATGGCTAACATTTTA
Source organism: Patagioenas fasciata (assembly GCF_037038585.1). NCBI lineage: Eukaryota > Metazoa > Chordata > Aves > Columbiformes > Columbidae > Patagioenas > Patagioenas fasciata. The sequence continues at coordinate 112,772,795 of NC_092522.1, forward strand.
CAGACATAGCTTAGATTATATCTTCAATTAAAAACATATTTGCTGTCAATAATATTCATCTTTCTCTTGAATTTACTTGTCAAAACCACATAATCGTGGTATTCGGATGGACAGAATATTAAGTAAATAGAATATAAGTTCAAATGTTTATTGTCATTTACAATTTCTTCCAAGAATACCCTTTTTACCATGCCATCCATGTTTCACAGATGCCTTAGCCATTACCATTAAAAGATTTCATATTGCATATTAAGCCTCTCATAGCAACTGTTTTGGGATAATGAATAAAGGAATGTCTATCAACTTTGAGAGGAGAAGGATTAGGGGTCAGGTGGTGACGGAGAAATTTATTTTCTCCACAAATAATTTTATTAACATGACTGCCATAAATGGTTGGCCTGTATGACTGAAAGATCAGGAATGGGATAAATATATATATATTGCAGATCTTGAGCTAGCTAAGTTTATAATGACAAAGGTTGATGTTGTTGAAGGCTACAGCCATACAGCCCTGGAATAAGCATGAGAAGCAAAACCTCAACTCTTAACTTTTTATTATTTTGAGTTATGCACCATTGGTACTACAGAATGAAGATTCTCCACCTGTTGCTTTCTTGATTGCACAATTTGAATCAGTGGCTAAAAGTCCCACCTTCCTTTCCCCTGTAAATCTGTGACTGCAAAAGGAAACACTGCAGTTTCAGAAAGGAAGAGAAATATCTCAAAGTTCAGGTCACTTTGTGTTAGATTTAGATTAGATATAAGGATGACATTCTTCACCGTGAGGGTGGTGAGACACTTGAACAGGTTGATCAGAGAAGTTGTGGATGTCTGATTCCTGGAAGTGCTCAAGGACAGGTTGGATGGGGCTTTGAGTAACCTGGTGTAGTGGAAGGTGTCCCTGCCCATGGCAGGGGCTTTGAACTAGATGATCTTTAAGGTCCCTTCCAAGGTAAACCAACCTATGATTCTATGATTTGCTAACTCTTTTAGCAAGCTACAGACTTCAGGCCAAAGATTTGTTATGTCTTACTGAGTATCTTGCCCAATGAATATCCTTTCTTAAAGCCATGCTGCTATTGTGTCACAATTATCCATGGCTGTGTCATGGATGAAAAAAAAGGGGGTCCCCTTTGTTAATTTTAAAATTAACTTCTGTGGTAATGCAAAGCAATGCCAAGCTATCCACAACTTCTGTTTGTCCCCAGAATAACTATAGCACTGACAGTATAATAACCATAATAACTATATAACTATATAATAATAACTATAGCACTGCTACAGTAATCTCTACTGAAATTATTCAAGGAATTAATTGTTCAACCATTCTGGCTGCCGCAATATAAGTTGTCACAGGAATGGTCGAAAGTTGGATTCAGATACTGAAATTAATCCACAATGCTTCACTGGAAGGCAAGATGGCTTCGATTTTCCTCTGCCTTAGAATCATAGAATGTCCTGAGTTGGAAGGGACCCACAAGGATCATCAAGTGCGACTCTTGTCCCTGCATGTGACAACCCCACAGTTCACACCATGTGTCTGAGGGTGTTCTGTAATTGCTTCTTTAATACTATTAGGCTTGGGGCCGTGACACCTCCCTGGGGAGCCTGTTCCAGTGCTCCAGCACCCTCTGGGTGAAGAACCTTTTCCTCATGTCCAACCTAAACCTCCCCTGCACACCTTCCTGCCATTCCCTTGGCTTCTGTCACTGATCACCGGAGAGAAGAGACCAGCGCCTGCCTCTCCTCCTCCCCTTGTGAGGAAGATGTAGACTGTGATGAGGTCTCCCCTCAGTCTCTTCTTCTCCAGGCTGAACAAACCAAATGACTTAAACCACTCCTCATAGAGCTTCCAAATCCTTCACCAAAGTTGTAGCCCTCTTCTGGACACTCTCCAGTAGCTTTATATCTTTTTTATACTGTGGCACCCAGAACTGCACACAGTGCTCCAGGTGAGGCCACATCAGTGCAGAGCAGAGCGGGACAATCACCTCCGTGCCTGGCTGGCGATGCTGTGCTGGATGCACCCAGGACACGGTTTCCCTGTTGGCTGCCAGGGACACTGTTGGCTCATGTTCAACTTGCTGTCAACCAGAAGCCCCAGGTCCCTTTCCACAGAGCTGCTCTTCAGCATCTCATCCCCCAGTCTGCATGTAGAGTCAGGTTGCCATGTACCAGGTGCAAAATCCAGTACTTCCCCTTGTTGAACTTCATGCGTTTTGTGATTGCTCAGTTCTCCAATTTGTTCACATCCCTCTGCAGGGTCTTGTGGATTTTTGGAGTTCAGTGTTATTTTGGCAAGACTATTCACTGTTTTGCAGTGTTTCCAGGAAAAGTCAGACTTTCTAATTCCAAGATTTCCTTAGAAAAATGCTACACCTAAACTACAGGAAGATGCACTGGTAGAGAGTAGGTGACCATGAAGGGAAGAGGTGGGAGTGGAAAAGGAGCAGATGTAAACAAGGGCAGTGATGCCCAGGCAGGGAGAAAGGGACTGTCTAAGAAAATACTTGAAGGGAGGAACATTCCTAGAGAATATGGCATCTAGGAATAGAGAGGGGGCACACAGCTGGGTGCAGAGAGGAGAGAATTGTAGGGTGGCTCAGGAAAAATAAGAGGAAGAGTAAGAGGGGACTGAACAGGCATGGGAGTATGGATGTCAATAGCAGGAGACGACAAAAAGAATACTAAGTTCGAAGACTTAGGCAAGGAAGAAAGGGAAAACAAGATTCTAGTGTTACAAAGAAAAAGCCACAGGATAGCATTTCTCTGGGTAAAAAATACTCCCTTCATACTGTAGGGAAGTTTAAAATTAATCAAGGCTGCAGAGCTTAATCATACAACAGTGTCTTTTGCTCTGAGGAAGAAAATAATTTCTTCAATTCTCTCTCAGTTCTGGCAACCTCAAATGGAAGAGTCAGATATCTTAAATTTCAAACTCAGCAATATTTCTCTTTCTCTTGTAAACACAATTTAAGTGCTAGGTCATCTTATGCTGTTTATTTACAACTGTACTCCTGGTGCAAATCCTTTTATATATTTGTTAATCCCAGTGTGGCCTTCTGCAGTGGCTCACAATTCCTCTTGGAATAAATCCAAGATACACTGTATTATATATGCCACTTTTAGAGAAAAACTCTTTACAGCGGGAAAAAAAGATCACTTTCAATTTGTGCTTGAATTCTTCTGTCTTAATTAGCTTTGTTTTGTGGCTTAAGGAACCAGATTTTACCACACTTATTAGCAAGGCAGACTGCCTTATCAGCATTATTCTTCTCTGTGTGTACTTAAGTATTGCTGAGCTCTGCATTTTTATAATCTGCAAGCTTTCATTTATTTTAAAGTTTGTTACAATTATACTACGTAAATTATTAAATGCAAATGTTGTTATATTACCAGTTAAAAGTGCCAAAGTGAAAATAAAAATAAAACAAAATGTGAAAGGGTAAGGAGGAAGAGATAATAGGAAAAAAATACAACAAATTAAATAATGCCTTCAAAATACATACTTATGAATATGTATTAGCTTCTTTTACACGAAAGACATTGCAATTTGAGAATGGTGTAGTCAGCTAACATGGATAATAAATGTAATATTTTGTTTTATTCTGACATTATTTCTACAGTGTCACCAACACTGCAGTTTTGAAGACAAATTAAACCACAGCTATAGATCAAATATTTACAGTTTAAAGACCTTATTTTTAAATCCATATATGTTTATATGTAAACATCTAAAAAACTCCACTAAGAGTCCTTTGTGGAAGTGTCTAAGCACATAACTTCTATCAAAGTCAATAGGATTAGACAATTAGGGCAAGAACTGTAAAGAGATTCACTAAAATTCACAGCCCCGGGGAATTCATAATCTTGATTCTGACACCTACACTATACATGTGCTGCAAAATAAAATAACCCAGGCTAGCATGGCCAACTGGCATGGCATGGCATGGCCAACATTCACATGGCTAGATAGTCTTTTGCTCTAAAACAGGTTGGCCATGTCCCAATGCTTATTGGCAATGTGAACCCCTGGGTAATATACATGAACTGTTTTGAGAAGGTGCTCTGAGCACTTTGTGTGAGGGACAGGGATCAATAAGAATTGATCATTTCAGACAACAGCAGAAGGGGGGCACAGGAGCACACAAGGCATTTTGCTGTTCAGACATTGTCCTGGAGTCTCTGTGCAGTTAAGCACTTCTGACTGAAGATCATGAAAAACACAAATGCTCTGTGGGGAGCTGCCTAAGGTAATCAGGGGAAAATAGATAACCTCATGATTTTTTGATTTATTTTGCTGTCTTTGCTGTTCTTCATATTATATTTAGTCAGTTCATTGCTTGAATCCCATCTCTCATCAGCAGTATGATAGAATTGTAATAGTATGCATGAACCTTGACACTGCTTTGGTAAGACAGCTAGCACTCTCCCAAATCCACCTTAGACACAGTTCAGGAGCTACCATGGTCTAGGCACTATTTCTCAGAGTTGGTTTGAATATATTTGCCATGATTTGAAAACAAGTTTAGCAGTATGGAAATGGAGCAAATGAGCTGGTCTTAATAATCATTGAGAGTCAGATGTTATTCCTTGACAACTCCTGATATGGTAGTAAACTACCAGATTTAACACTAGATTCAGAACTTCATATTATTAGTTACTACTTTATCCCTGCCTTGTTGGGCTAAATCTCAGTAGCTCTAGTATATTTTGAGACATTAATCTGTGGCTTTCTTTAGAGGTTCCAAACAGTTTCTTCTCAACCTACATAGATGATGACTGAACTAGATTCCTCCCAAAGGTGGAAACATCCATTCCAGGGCCTCCAATCAGCTCCTTCTCTGACTGTATCTGCATCTTTCTAGGTGTTGGACTGTAGCAATACTTGCTCTGTGAGCTTATAATTCTTTAGCTTTTGTATTTCACTTCTAATTTTTGTTCCTGTTTCAAACATCTTTCCTGTCACCAGTTTCTGTCTTATCATTGAATTATTGTATCATAGTCACCTTGAGACTCCCAGGTGACTGCTAGGTCTGCACACAACCTAGAAAGAAAATTATCCACCTGTGAATCACTGAATTCATTTTGTGTCATGAGATGTTGGCATTTTCTTAACAGTTAGTGGGCTAACTTTATTTTCTCTGCTGTCACTTCTGTTGACTTCAAGATGCAATGCAGGACAGATTGTGTCTATCTTGCTCCTAAAGGAAATTTTTGCCGCAAGTTCTAACATTGCATGGAAAAGAGAAAGCTTTCAATTTAAACCTGTAAATGACTCTCTTAGAATAAAAATATATGACATACATTTCTTCTAAGAAAAAAAATGTAACAAAGTGAAAAATTTTCTCATATGTTTTGTACAAAGATTTATTATTTAGAATTCAGAAAGTCAACAATTTCCCCTATATCAAAATCTGATCTAAATCAGACAGTTTTTTCACTTGTGCGAAAAAAGCACAATATATTAAACATCAAAGAACTACAGCAGAAATAAGAAAAAAAAAAATGTTTCTGCTTGCAGCATTTCCAAACTATTACTCCATTAATTGTGACCAGCAGTTCATGTAGTTCAACACATGACAATTGCCAAAGTCATCCACCTAACTGATGAGAAACAGCACTTCTCTCCATGACTTGGACCTACTGTGACACTCTTATTCCCTTTAAGACAGCAGAACACCTGCAAACTTGGAAGAAATTAATGACTGTAGGAGTTGGTTTTGCAAGAAGTTAATAAAGCAACAATGGATCTCCTCACATTCAAGTCAAAACATAAAACTCTTCCACTGTGGCCCGGCTCCCTTGTGTGAATTCATAACCTACAAAAACTTATAGACAACATCATGAAAGAAACTGAAAAATGTGAGAAATGTTGGAGTCCTTTTTCCTGAATATTTCCTATATTTTTGAATGTGGAACAAAACCAGACAAATATTACTAAGCATTAGAAGTTCAACACACAAGTCTTTTACTGGTGTAAAATTCCAAATTTACTTGGGAAAGGTCTAAAAATGTTATTGATCAGAGATTTTTTTTGGAATAGTTCAGGCAAATATCTATGAGGGAGATCTGGTACTAGATGCATTTGCCCTCCCTCAGTGTTTACTGGGTGCTTTCTTGAAATTCTTTCTCACCCTTTGTTTTTTGGCAAACTGTTCAACAGACACTGTCACCCAGCTTTTCACTCACTGTTTCAGACAATGGTGGGCCTTCAGCAAAGTGAAGAAATGAGTGAGATGGTTCTTCATGTGAGTTGGAGCAAGCTGGCTCCACAAACCTGATTTTTTCGACTGTTGAGACTTCCTGCACAAACAGTTCCTGCAGGTTTCTGGATGCAAAACTTCCCTGTTTAAAGATATCAGAGAATGTCAGAGTACATATGGAAGTGCAACTCTTTTTGTCTCTGACTCAGGCAGAATATGGGCTGTATTTTCATCCTGTGATGGAAACCAATACAACCAGCTGAATTCCCTGGTGCTCAGGCATCTGGTCCAGGCTTCCACATGGACTCTCACACACAGTTGTACTCTATAGTTGCAAGGAGGAATAAATATTAATCGTTACCCTGGACACCAGAACCTTTCAGCTGTTGTACATGTTATTGACACACATTAGATACAAAGACTTTCAAATAGTTATTTGCATTTAATTGAACTAGAGGAGGTCAAGACAAAGCTCAGCCCCCATTATTTCAAAATTGTGGGGCAATATTTAGAATCCTGTCTGATATAGCCATTTCTCACAGCCAGGGCCATGAGCCAGTGGCCAAAGGCTATCTCATGGCAGTGACATCAGTCTGTCAGAGAGAACACATTACATTGGGATTCACATAATTTTGCATATCTTCGGGCTAAGGAATGTAATAAATAATACAGAGTAATACAAATGTTTAAACGAGACATGTATCATAGCATAAAATTTCACGGAATTCCCTAGAGGGGAGGACCAAAGGTTAACATTACGAGTGAGGATGACAGGCAGATCTTCAGCTATGCAGAGACTATGATCTACAAAATTTCTAAGGGTTCACAATCCTATCAGAAGTATCCAGTCTAAGATTTCTCCATCTTCTTTTATTTGTCAATGTCCTGCTTAAACCTTAGCAAATAGAAGGAGAAAAAGTCTATATTGTAAATGCAGCTTTAATATGTTCCTTTTTCTTTTTTTTTTTTTTTGCAAATTTCTCACTCTTTTTTTCCAAAGCATTTAAATTTTTGTCTTTACTGGTTCAAAACTAAAAAAAAATCCTCTACAGTAAGATCAAACAGCAGATGTTTCACTGGAAGTGGATTTAAGACTGGTTGTTCAATTATTGTTGAGGCAGTCACATCTTTTCCATAGTGAGACTTCATGGACCCTACAGAGCGGGTAACAGCCATTATCCCACACAATCTGGAGTGTACAACACAAGGTGAAATATGGACCAAAAACATTCAGGTAGGTAAAGAGACAGGGGAAAGACATGGTCACCAAAATGATCAGTGGCTTTAACAAGGGTTACACTGGCTATATGCTGGAGTTGTAGGTTGATTAAGCCAATTGTTACCAATAATAATTTTATTTGGAACATATCATTTACCACTGTTACTACGTGGTACCTGGACCACAGCAAAAAGAAGCTTTAAGGAGAATTTTGATTAATGTGATAGCTTTAGAGATTTTGACTGCACACATAGCTGGACAAGACAGTGGTTTAATAACTCTGAGAAAAACAGGTGATAAAAAACTCATAATATTTATCTAGTAGAGGGGATGGATGACTGATATAAAAACTGGAATACTGCAACAGAATATTTTAAAACAACAAAAAAAATCCACATTGTTGGAGTTTGATTAAAAGAAGATGAAGTCTGATTAAAAACAGTCTATAGAGTATTAATTTTTTATAATAATATCATTAAAGCTATAATGGTCTAAAAATACTAACCATATTTATTATGAAGGCAAAAATCTTGCATGTAAGGACTCGAAGTCATAAACTTTAATGAAAAATGTTGTATAGAAAAAGGTAATGCCATTCTTCTGCAGTTCAGGTGTACTAGCTAAGCAGCTTCAATTTGCTAAAATATAATTTGCTATCCGATTCCAAATCTTTGGTATTTATTTATGAGAAATGACTGTAAATTTCATGAACATAATGAGACATCCATCTGCGTCAACTAAAAAGCATCAATACAGTAAACAGGGCAGGTAAATAGTTCAGAAGGAGTTAGAACAATCTTCTGAGTTCTCAGTTAAAAAGCATACAGCTGATTTTACCAAATTTTAATATTTTTTCACAACTTTCCAGCCAGCTTTGCTCTGGGGGTAAGAATAACAAGATATTTTTCTTAAATAAATAAATATATGTATTTATATATCTATATATATGTAAGACTACTGTAAATACAAGGATTTTTTTTTTGCTTAAATAAACATGTACTAACAAAACAGACATGTGTAATAGGCAGATGAGAAAGATCTTTTAAATATTATCTTCTCAGACATTTCCTGAGCAACTCAGGGCATCTAAATTATTAATGTTATCTATCTCCTTCAGCAAAGGCAATTTATTTTGCAAATTCCAGAAACCCTAATCAGTTGAATTTTTAAATACGCACTGTTTCTGTATTCCTTTACTGTTTGTTTTCAGGTGTTGATTTTTTTTTAAATACCACAAAAGGGGAAAACAAATCACATCATATATTAACCCATAACCTTTTAAGCTACAGAAAGAGACAGGTCATTTTTTTTTTTTTTTTTTTTTTTTTTTTTTTTAGTGTTGACATTCTGCATGTGTAAGAAAAACTTATGTATGTAGATTTCTCCCACAAGAGCTTCAGGGCATAACCCAGACAGAGAAGCCATCACTTTTCCATTCTGCACCGAGGCTGCTGACAAAAGAATTGTGCAAATGAGCCTTTAAATCCTTAAATAGTCACTACACAATGCATGAAAGAATGCAGCACAGGACAAAGGGCAATATTCACAGTTTATCTCAGGGTGATGGATCTGAATCGACGCATGAACATGGGTTTGTTACGGGATGGAGTAGGCCGCAAACCCCTACTGAGAACCCAGTGGCCACAGTCTGTAATGCAAACAGTCAGGCTAAGTCCTTAACAATTAGGGTAAATTGAACTGGCCATTATCTGAACTTCAACTTGTTCTCATGATTGATATGGGAAATGAAAAGTTGTATGTATCTCTACAAAGACTGCATGTTTTCTTCTCCTGACCAATGCTAGGAATTGGTAGATTCATATTTTAATGCAGAAATTCTGGTTCTGTATTTTCATTTAATAAACCTGCTAGTGCTTACATTCACATTGCAATGAATATTATCTATCTTGTTTCCCCAGAATTTTATGTATGTATAAAACACAAAAATAAACTCACAAAACTGAATTTATACAGACTAATAACAGATAATCTATACAAACTAGTAACCTGTGTGGAGAAATGCCTGTTCATCCAACATCTTCCACATCATCAGTCTGTTGTCAGACCATATAAATATTCATAGGTAACCAGTAGCAAAAGAGTTATGTGTCTTGGGGCATTCACAGCTTCAGGAAAATCAGGGTCCTTTAAAGAATACATATAATGTAGAGCATCTACAAGTATAAATAAATTCATTTTACCCATACTGTTCATAACAGCTTTTAAAATGCTTTGTATTGTTGGTTCAGGTTTTGTAAAACACAGGAAGAGTAATGTCAATCACATTAGAGAGAGGCAAACATTAACTTTTTTAGAGTTCCAAACAGGGGATGGAGGGACTGGAGCAAGGGGATGCTGCACCCTGTCTTCTGTGTATTCTCCCTTTTTTCAGCTCACAGCAGTAAGAAGGGGGAACACAACATAGCTACCTGTAAAATATGTGCCAACCAAGCAGTCAAAGTATCCACAGAGCACCAAGTCTTCACATACACTTGTGGTGAGGAGGGAATTGTCATCAGTTTATTAAAAATACCAGATTGAAACAATCTCTTCTGATTGATATCTCACCTACTAATATTTAGGGTTGTATAAATTCAGGTAACATTCTGGGAAACATGATCCGTGAAAGGGCATCTGATTTCACATAAAGACGTGCATGGAGGCCACCAGGACAGCCAATGAAACACAGAGACTTCAAGAAACTCTCTTCAAAGCAACCCAATGTATTCAAGTATACACTGCATTCAAGCTGGATGGATTTCCCTTTTGTCTATAGTCATCAGAGGCAAGTGACATCTTGAACGCCTCAAGAAGATTAAATAGCAAAGCTCAGTCGGAAGCTTAAAAAAAAGAGAGAGAAAAGAAAAGGGCCAACTTGGCCATTATGGAGCTGGTCCTTTCTTGTCTGTGAAAGAGCTTTCAAGGAGTACTATTGGAAGAAGAAGGCCCAGATAAAGAATACAATGATGTTAGAAAGGGAGAACTCCGAGTGGAACCAGAGGGTGTGGGTTGCGCTGAATGAAGGATTAGTGCAGCTTCACAGCAAAGAAAAGGGGAATCCTAGTCAAGATGAAAATGAGGAATTACTTTTTTTAGACTCTGGTTCACTGAGCAATGACAATGCATGATGGGAGGTACTTGACATAACACTCTTCCAGGCCATGTTTGCTCTCCATGTGGGACCAAGAAAAAACAACAACAGTGGCACACCAAAACAAAACAGTTTTTAACCTAATAAACTTACTCAGAAATTCTTTTCGATAAACCTTGGGTTTTATTTACTATTGAGTATCTGCACTTTGAACCAATCACACATGGGAAATTAGCATGCCAGATTTGCAGACAATGTGTCTTTTAACAAGTCTATATTTTGCAAAAGGTTCAAATCAGGGTGTTCTTATTGCACATTATAGGAAAGGAAGACACTTTAAGTGTTGACTTCTTCACATTCATCAGAAATAGTTACCTTCTGGAACATCTTAGGGCAAATTAGAAGGCAAAATGATGTGGAAATATAAGGCATATTAGATTCTTAGCTTAAGATGCGTGCACAGCAGTCAGTTTGATTCTGATTTAAGGAAAGGACAATGCAGAAGCAAGAAGGTACAATTTAATTGCATCAAGAGATGGGCACATATTTTGATTCGGGACTATTAATATTATTCTGTGAATCACTGACCTATTTTCCCATGTATGAGGAATCTGTACTCCCAGAATTACATTGCTACTTGTAAAATACCCAAGATGGAAAACAGGACAGGAAGAGGCCTCTGTGACAAATTTATTAATAGGATACTAACACATACTTCAGGTTAGGGTGAGAAGCAGCAGGCTAGAAACACTCTGATGATGTTGCCACATTCACATCACATAGGGAAGGGAACAAACCAGGACTTTACCTGATGGTGAAATGATTATGGTAATAGAGGGCAAAGGAAACAAGCTGGTCTACCTCATCCACTTCCCTAAAGTGTCAGGAAAAGCTCAAGCAGCTTAGGTTATTACAAAGTATTAATCTCGTGCAGAGACCCCTGCTGTCCTCATGGGCAAGGGACACTTTGCTGAAAAGCTTTCTTCAGGGCTTGATGAAAGAGCTGAATGGGCAAAAAAATGACCCTGAGATCATTCAGTTTCCTTGGCTACCTTTCAGTCCAGGAAAACACAAAGTTTTATCAGGGACAGGACAGAAGGACCACCTCCCTCCAGTACCACACAGTTCATGAAGCTGTTAATGATATAGTCAGAGTTTGCACCTCAGGAGCATCTAGAACAGAACAGATGTGGCTACGGTAAAAAGGAGATCTCTTCCTAAAATGCATTAATTATCCCTGCTTGTGGTGAAGTGTTATTAAGGAAAAAAAAAAAAAAGGAGAAAATTCTTCATGTTAGAATGGTTTGACTTGACAGACTTATCCGTAAGAAGACACAGAAGGGACATAACTATTAATATTCTCTAAAATGCACACTGGAAAATACCATGAAACTGTTAAGAACAAAGGAAAGGCTAGCACCTGGACAAATGAGCTGTGGCTTTGAATACATTTAGGAAATCTTGTGCCAAGAGCCTTCCAGTAGGAACAAGAACTGAAAACATAACTAGTTCAAAGGCTGAGCCATATTTAGCTATGGCATGACTGCTGCTGTTGTTAATTGACTGGATGTGATGACCTAAAGCTGAGGAAACTGAACTGTGGATTTTTAGCACACACAATTCTTATGATTTCTGGATTTTTTTTTCTACGTGTTGATTTCTCACTTCTACAGAATAAATTGCAGAATCTGGATGGTGACTACTAGGAAATCAAAGATGTAATAGTCCGCGTGACTACACAAGGGCAGTCACTGACTCTTCTGCTTCCTTGCTCATGTGCGTGGTTGTGTGGAGCTGAGAAAGTGCTATATGTATCTTTGGTATCCAATGTAAACCCCTGTTTTGTTCTGTTTATGATAGCCAGCCTCTTTTTATCTACCTTATTAATAGGAACAGCCTCACAGTCACCTGAGTCTGCCTAATAACAAAAAGATCACCTGAGTGTTTCACATGGCGACTGCGTTCAGAACTCAGAGCTTCCCTCTCACATGATCCTCAATTTGGAGACTGATTTCATCCAATGCTGCATCATAGAAAGAGATTTTAGACTTTTGACAAGCTAAGGAAGAATTTGTTATTTCACAGTGCCTACACATGTACACTAGCAATCCTGTAAGCTTATTTGTGGTACACGGCTATTGGACATGCAGGACTCCAGCCAAACGGGCATTGCTGGAGAACAAATTTTTATTATGAAGGTGTATGTCTTTATTGTTACTTTGATTGTTATTACTATTCAGAATCGGAAAAGCTTGTTCTACCACTTGTCTTTGAAGAAAGAGGATTGCATGTTCGGCTCTCAAAAATTAGTTTGTCTACAGAAAATGTAGTAACTATAACTTGTACCTGAACAGGCTCTCTGTCTTCTTGTACTTAGAAATAAATCCATTTTCTGCTAATACTTTTTTGTGATGATAACATGAATCTGTGAAGCTGCAGGCAAGAGATCTGTGTGGACACGTGTATGCATGCAAGTATGCACTCTGAGGATATTGTGTCCGTACATCACTGAAGCCATTTATTTGTTCATTGTTAGATAATCTGCCAACTCTAAAAACCTTTCTATGCTATACCTTTTTTCATGAAAGAATTGGGAGACTTTGCTCTGAAAGTGATCCTCTTTATAGTTAAAGAGGTATAAAAACAGATTATATGGAAGCTAATCTGAAGAGACAATAGGGATAGGTAGTGTGAATAAATAGCTTTACCAATGAAGTACCAAAAATTGAGTGTAGCTACTTTGGTTTACACAGCAAGTGCCTCACTCTGCACTGCAAAAAAATAGTAGGTCTATGGAGTTCTGAAATACTCAGAGGAAGTTGAAGTGGCAGTGACATGCCAGTTCTTGATTTTGTATTCTGGTTTAAATGTGTAAAAGAAAGATAACCATTATCTTGTAAATCTGGATAATTTTCTGCAAAGGTTCTTATTTGACAGTGTTGTCTGAGTGCAATGACCCTTTTTTTTACTACTCTTCATGTTCTTACCTGAGTTTAAAGTTCACCCTCCTTTTGCACCCTTGCTGGTTTAGAGCTGAAATTGCAACATTGGCTGACCCACTGTGTTCCCACTATGCATTCTGGTGCCCGGCTGATCCAGCCTTCCCTTCTTCTCTTTGAAGGCAAAGATGAGTTCAAGAAGCACCTGGCTTCCATGCCTTATAAAAACATTTTTCACAAAGACAGCCTACGATTTCTTTCCTTAATTAGAAAGCAACAAAGTATATCTTTGTACTTTATGGCAAACAATGTCAAGTCAGGAGATGGCTGACTTGATTCCAGTTACTGTTGTTATAACTCATGAAAGTGTAATAATGCATGTAAGAGAATAACTGCTCCTTTTTCTCCTCTCTTTTTTTTTAAATCTCTGCTTTTGTATCATAGCCATCAAGACAATATAACAGCTGGTGACAAAGTAGTGAAAAGTAAAGAGCACCTGGTAAGTAGTCAGAATAATTTTAACACTGTCTACATTAACATTTTTCTTGCATTCACTCCGAAATGTTGAGGAGGAAAAGGGGGATAATTGTGCAAGAGAAGTCTTACACTTTTAATCAGGTGTATCAAATGTCAAGTGTTTTCCTTTGTAGTTTGGTGGATTGGGTGATCCTGTGTCACTGTAGTGAAGGAAATTTCTCTTTGATGAAAGGAAAAGTAAAGTCTGCAGAGGACAAAGAGTTTCCATACCTGTCTTTCCTGAAGTTCACCCTCTCCTTCAGTGTAATAAGCATCTTGATCAGGAATGCAAGAGATCAAGAAGTTCAAATTGCGTTGTATTTTCTTTAAATGTACCCGGTATAACATCATAAAAATGTCATATATAGTGCAGTTATGTTAATAATAATGAAAATTAGAAATTTCTTACTATGCCAGAGTTAACAAACAGAAAGCAGAATCAAACCGAAGAACTGGAAGTCTAGTGACCTTTTTTTGGTTTTGGTATTTTTAAAGGTGGGATAGTTCAGATCAGAGGGGACACGAGAAGGTCATCCAGACTAGTTTCCTTCTTAAAGAAAAATCAGTTATAAGGTCAGATAAAAACCTTTAGTTGCATTTGTCAATATACCTGAAGAGGAAAACAACCAAATTTTAAAATGTTTTATTGTTTTTACACTTTCACTTAATTTTATTCCTTTTCTTGTACTACTTCTACTATCAAAACCAGAAATCCATATTCTTGTATTAGATTTACACCTAAACAATACCTTTAGCTTTGGAATAATCAAAATCCTTTGTTAAAATAGATCAAATTATTCCGCAGAGCAGCATGACAGAAGCTAACATTACTATTCTGACTTCTATTTGTAAGCACAGATAGCAACACAATTGCCAATTAAAATAGAACATATTCAAATTGGAATCATTTTATGGTTGATTAAGCTGCACGATATAACAAGCCATGTGTTGTTATGGATATTACCCTAGCATTTACAGAGTTCCTCTGATAGTCCAAAGAGTGCCTGTGGGGACAAGAACTCCTGTGCTAGAAGTATCTTTGTTATCATTCTAAAGTAGAACTTTTTCAAGGGAGATGGTATTAAAGAAAATATTTTCATAAGGTTTAGCTGTTTAAAAATAAGAATAAAAAGCATTTTTCAAAGAGTGGATTTGATTCATTCCTATATGATATAACTGTGGCAGTGGGAGGGTGCAGTAGTCTTTGTGATGTCTTTCATACAGGTCACAGTGGTGGATTTTACCCAGTGGATCTAAACAAGACACCCTATAGTGCTTCCACAAGGCCATGGCCACAAATCTTCCCCGTGCATCTTCTCCTCTACAAAGGAATTGGGAGATCTAATGCTTTGTGCTGCTGTAACTCTTCTCCGGTTTTATTTTCTGTTAGTATGAGCATGAAACCTGGCATCAACTGCTGGCACTGCAACAGAAATCTGATGCTACAAAGTAGATTTCTTCATTAATGTTTTCTTCAGCTGGTGTGGGCAAAAGTAAAGCAGGGCATGATTTCAAACAGATATCTTTGAGGTATTCTTTTAAGAAGTAACTTTTGCATGGAAAGTATCAACACAACTTCAAAAGGGCTAAGAAACAGTGAATCAGCTGTTTCGCTTCTCAATATTCTGAGTGAGCTCCACTTGAAAAACTAGTATCAAAGTTCAATTTTTGATCTGAAGTTCTATTTATTTCCATCTCCAAAATTCCACCATGCTGTTAGTACAGCTGTCCTTCCTCTGACAGGCTGCAATCAGTAAATGTGCTGTTCCCTCTGCCTGAAAAATCATCAAGGGGCAGAGGAAAGTAACTCTTGCCAGAGGGGAAGAGCCTTGCTAAAGCTTAATAAAAACTGTTGATGTTCCCTGCATGTACTGGCATGTCTGAACTAAAAATATGTATTTGAAGTACAAGCCCTAATGTAGTTCCTGATTCCCTATGTAACAAACTACCTTTGTGAAAATGTTCAAGAAAAAGGGCACTAAAAGCAAATACATGACTGTAATTGCTTGATATTAACCCAGTGACTGTATCAATTTAGCAGAAATTCTTAGGTTGTCCTCACTAAACAGTAATATTTTGCAACTTCATTGACTGGTGTGCCTTAAAATCACAGTGTTCAGCATAATCTCCATATAGTATATAACCATACATTACGTGCTATATAACAGCATGCTCACATTTCTCATCAGCGTAAGTACATTCCTCCCTTGAACATTAGCTGCAACTGCCTCTTACATTTTTTTTACTGACATTACCCATCAGTGACTCAACCAACCCAACCAACCCAAGATAGTTTTCAGAAGCCACTTCTGCAGAAGATCCAAGGAATGAATGTAAATTGTGGGGAGAAGATACTTCTCCCTTCCAAACCAATAGTTCAGGTTTTTCGAAATAACCATGACTATACCATGGTATTTTTAGTCTTTATACAGCTCATGGACATTTTCAGAGCCATGAAGGCACCCATTTCACAGCACAGAAGCTGAAGAATATGTATCCATCACAGCTGACAGGCTCCAGGACATGCAGCATAAGCATATCGAGCTCTGCGACTTCACTTTTCAAGTACACATATGGATTATGAGAACTTGTTTAAACTGCCTGGTAATATATCAGGTATGCCAGGCCCTGGGTATGCCAGTGCATATGCATCCAGAATGCATCTTCTGGCCATGGCTTTTGCAAGTTCGATGGAAAAACTGATTTTCAGAATGACCCTCAAGAAACTACCTCAACATATCTGGCACATTTGGTGATGAAATGAGTTGACACTGCTTTCGCCTAAAAAGCTGAATTTCAATTCAAGAACTCCTAGCTCTAGACTCGCAGGAACAAACTCTGTAACTCTGGCAGTAATTCCTTCTTATGTTGTTTTGCCAAAAAAGACTTTGGAATACTCTATATTTCTTGTATTTTATACATTCTTTGTCTCATTCTAGAAGCAAAACTAACTGTGAGGTACAAGCTCAAAATGGAGTGTTGAAATAAAATAAACTGAAAATTTAGGAAATTTTTTTTTAGTTCACTTTGTGCATTTTTAGATATATTTATCAACAAATTTTATTAGCTTCTGGCTCACATCTTTCATTACAGTATTCACACTTGAAAGTGATTTGTGATGGGAACATGTCCAGACAAATAACTTTTAACTAATGGATAAACAAAAATTAATTTTCAGTCATATATAAATGGGGAAAGAAATAATTTCAAATCATAGTTTTCCCAGATGAAAGAGACAAAGAAGACAAATAGGTATTGAAAGCATTCAGTCTGAGTAAATCTCTTCATGCAGGACAAAGCTTTGAAGCACAGGAAAACATTTGGACTATCAGTTACATTCCAGCAGGTTGTGAAAAACAATGCTCAGAATACAGACGCAACCTTCCGACCCCAGCATATATGGATGGAAAGAAATAGACTAACATTTACATTAATTGGAGGCATTCAGGTCTCAGAAATGTTTGCATAAAGTGGTCATTATCCATAGTTAGTGTGGTTGGAGCTTTAACTATTTGCACAGACTGATGAGTCTCTGAATCTTTCTGTAAGGCTTCTCAAATGCAAGGTATGTTTGAAAAAAAAAAATAAAATAAAGAGGAACCTCTTGCTAATTCCAACATCAGAGTTCTTACAGGAGAAAATCCAATCATCTGGTTCTCAGATCCTGTCAGAAAAAGCAAAGAAGCAGAGTGTCAGATCTGTGTCTTGAGTTTTCCTATCTTTAGGGAAGAGGTCAGAGTAAGAATATGTCTTTGTTAGTATACAAAGAACAGTTCAGACTAGGGTGACAGAAGAGATTCTGGCTACCTGAAGGCCATTAGAGTTATGGACTTCTGGGGGATGGTGATGTAGCCACAGAAGGTGGAGCAGTTGGCTGACTTGGCTGAGCAGGGGTTGACCTGAGCAATCTAAATGTTATTAGAAACTGAGTTGTGCCTTTGAGAACATGGGTGTGCATGTATATACCCACACACACACAGGCTGGTCTTTTGGTGGCACAGAGCTGTAATGGAACAAAGCAGTTTTTAGTTTATCCAGCTCCTGAAACTCACCACAAACCCAATGAGCTTTCTAACATGGGCTCAGTATGTTCAGAAAGGAAGAGAGGGAAGAAAAAGCTGGGGAACAAAGAGCATTCAGGAAGATCTCAGTTTAGTCCCCAGATGCCCACGTTTTGCTAATAGTCCACCAACTCTGAATTATGTATTTCTATTCAAATGCAGTGCAAGGCAATTTCCTTGCATGAGGAAGCACAGACAGATACTTCTAGAACATCAGGAATGGCTGTCCCTTCTGGTTTTCAGCCTTCAGCTGTAGGGTCAATGGTACTCCTTTGTTCTTGTGACTCCCTCAGTTTACAGTGAAAGGATGACATTACCATTTTGTTTTAAAGTTAAAACTGCGAGAGGTTTTGTCTCTGAAAATACATTCTACTGGAACTGTAGCTGAAAAATGACACTGTAGAAAAAGGGGAAGTAAAATGTAAGGTAACCTCCTATATCTGTGGTTTTGTTCCTTTTAAAAATTAGTGTTTCCTGCAAAAATGTAAGCATTTGACTTGAGAAACATTGTAGTAAAGCACTGTTAAATAAATTATTAAAGAAACTGGAAACACTGATTCAAACTGACCTTTTAGAAATATAAATTCTTCTCTAGGCAGTATTTTGATGGCTAGAACAATGAAGACTGCTTACTATGGTTGTGATATAACACAACCATTGCTCAAAATGAAAAACCTGCCATAGTTCCTTGAGGTGTTTCAGAATTTCTTAAAAGCTCATTAGTTCTATTTCCTAGTAAAGAAAACAAAACAAAACAAAACAACATGTGAAAATATTACAAAATAATAATTAATTCCAGTAGATCTAACTGGAACAAATAGTGCCCACAGGTTCTTTTTTTCCCATAAGCACTATCAGTAAGTAGGTTTTTGTACCAAATTAGAGTCTGTAAATGGGTGTTAGATAGTAGAATAGAAATCTGGAATAGGGATGGCTAGAAACTTTCACAATTATTTCATTAAAAACTGTAAAAATAAATCTGCAGTTACTATGTCATTGGCTCATTTAGCCAGCTTTGACCCGAAACTCCACAGAATTATATGCAAGTTATAAACGAGTCCACTCTCAGCTAAAACTCCTGGCTTTCCAAGTTGTCGAGGGTTAAGATTGCGGGGTGACAATCAAACCCTGGCAGATGTATTGTTAACCTCCTCCCCCCACCCCCTTCCCCCTTTTGCCCCTCCCTCCCGCTCAGGACAGGTGATCGGGAGGGAAAGAAGGACAGAGAGAAGAGAGTTGGAAAAGTTAAAGATGTTTTACTAATGCTACTAATAAGAATAGAGAAAATAATACAAAATATACAAAACCAATCTTGAAAGCCTCAGCAACTGCAGAGCCAGCACCCAAAGTCCTGGATTAGACTCTGTAGCCAACCGGAGCTGGATTCAGTCTCTCACTGGGCCTCAGTTCGCAGGGACAACCAGCAAGGTCCTCTCCTAATGTTGGCCATAACCAGAAGGGAAAAGGAAAAGGGAAAGGGATGAGATCCTCGTGATCTCCCACTTTTATATGAAATATTCACGTGAATGGAATGTTATACACAGTTGGTCAGTTTCTTGGTCACCGGTTTCTCGTTGCCCCTCTCGCGAGATGTCCATCCATGCTTATCAATAAGTTTGCATTCCATTGCTAGGTTTACCAAAACATTTGTCTGGTTCTCCAGGAAAATGCAGCTAATATGAAGGCTTTAGCTGACAGGCAAATTCACTAAAAGAGAAACTTGTTTTTTAACAAAACCAGGACACAGGTAGACCTCCACATTCACTTGAAAGGTGAAGCTCAGTGAGTTATACACTTCCTCAGGATAGATTAATCTCATATAAGCCCTCATTTAGTGCCAAGGCATGCCAAGTCTTTGGAGTCTGAGAGGTCCTGCACATCATCAAACATTATCAAAGAGGTTTTCTGAATGCCAGAGAAGGAAAGTTTTGCACCAGTGGATTGAAGGTCAGTCAAACACTACATCCACTCTGACATACAAACTTGCAGATTTACTTAAAGTAAAAGAAAACTAAAGGTTCTACTTGCTAAATATTGTTGCTAAAATATAGCAAGAGATAGATAATGACTCATCCCAAAGAACAGGATTTTTACATATTTGAAGACAGCCACATTTCTGAGCATTGTCCCACAAACACATTGCTGGTGAGACTCCTTTTCAGAGAATCACTTTAGAATATTCCTCAGGTTCTGATGCAGAAATATATCAGGGACAGATGTTCCACCAAATCCCTGAATACATCTATTGCTCCAGAAGTCGATTCCCCACGCCATGGTACTTCCGAAGGTAATAGCGTAGGCAATGAATGACAAACCAGGCACTTGGCTTTTGATATGTCCCCACTGGCTATTCACTGCTTGGCTCCCTTCTGTCCTCAGGCTCCTAGGTATCTTACACTAACGATCCAACTGGTGTCACTTAAAGGTCAAAGAGATAAACCATATGTGAAAAAGAATAAAATAATGTGCCTTTGTCCTTTCAAACAAAGGAAATCAACCTATAACAAACCAAAAAGAAGTGCCTTTGTGAATAAGGGACCTGATTTTCATTTCCATTGCCTCACACCTTCCAGACAGCAAATAAACCTTGAAAGGGATACTAAAATATTTCCCTTTTAAGTGTGCTTTCTCTTAAAATCCTGTCTTCTTAAATGCTTGACATGGGTTTCTCATCAGTCAGTTGAACACATATTAAGAATTTATTTCCTACTTAAAAAGAAGAAAGAATAATTTATAATGCAATTACTAAATAATTGGTAAATGAATAAATAAATGAAGAAAAAAATGTTAAGTGATAGAAAAAGAGTGCAAACTTACCAGTAAGTATCAGAACTGTTGTGATATAGAATGACTTGTGAATGTACTCGTATTCTCAGAAGCAAGGTTTCAGCTCTGACATTGTAGCCATACCACATTGTAAAGGTACAAAAACCAAATCAGTTTGAAATTAATGCTAGGTTATCCCAGATGGGAAATAAGAAATCAGGGGATGAGAACTGTGAAACAAATTCATGCTATTACCATTGTTTTTATCATCACCTGGTTTTACATTTTTAAAGCAGACTTTTGCATGCATAGCTAGACTACACTGTGGCATCCCATATTGATCTCGCCCACTAAAGCTTTCAAGCAGCCTGGAATCTTGTCTAACCTTCTGCAAATACATGCATTTAAAGGTCACACACATGATGTGAGATTTTCTTGCCAAACGCATTCTATGTGCTCATTCTACAATGTAACCTGACAGTTAACTTTAGCCTGCTTGATGCTGTTCTACACTGGGTAAGGCAATGCAACCTGAAGATTTAATGTTAAGCACAGAATTTTCCCAGCTGATATAACCACGCAATCTACGGCATTCCTCAGATAACCGCAATGATGTGGTGAGCTAGGTGAAGGAAAACAGTTAGTATGTTTAGAACATTTAATAGTTTGCTCCTGTTGTTTTAAATTTGGATAAATCTTTGTTGCTTCCAAACTAGTCTGCTGTTGGAAATTATTAAAAAATGATACATTCTCATAGAGACTTTATGTCTCTTAATATACTTTGGCCACCATAGTTCCAACAACAGTATAATTTAATGCTTTTACAGTGATCAAGTATATGTATTAGTTGTGGAAGTGCATGGCTTTTATTCAGATAAACAAAAAAAAAAGAGAGAGATTCAACAACAAGATTAACTACCATAGTCATTGAGGATCTAACTGCTTACAAATTTCTGTCACTAAAACGTATAAATAACAGGAAAAAAAAATTAAACAGCCTCATGCAAAATACTGCCAACTGGATTCCTTTTCCCTGCAGGCAGCATGAAGAAAAAAGCAGAGCTGCTCTACCTTGTGGCAGTTAGCAACTGATCCTTCTTCGTGCTCTATAAAAAAAATTCCACCCTTAAAAAGTATTAGATAATTTTAAGCTGTTTTATCCCTCGATATTATATAAGAACAATTTTAATTAATTCTTAAGAGTTAAAAAAAAAAAGAAGAAAGAAATGAAGATTTGTGTTTCTTAGGAATGCTAAGCTGTACAAAAGCTCTGGGCTTTGTTTTTGGCCTGTCATTCTAAAGGAGGTGAGGACGGATTATAATTGCACTGTGGGGCCTGAACAGAGGACCCCTGTAGGTAGAGCAGGCCTTTCAATCTTCTGATCAACGGAGCTGAAACAAAAATGCAGGAGGGCTGTGTTCCCACGTTCTTTGACAGTTTCCTGCTGCAGATAGCGTCCTTTTAAACCTCCCTTATGCTTTCATTATGCTGCTGAAATAATGAATAATTTGCCTCCTCCACTCTTTGATATGCATGGTCAGATATTATTGGGTAAGAAGCAAGAGGGACCTTCCTATAACCTTAATCCAGTTCACACTAATAAAATGATTTAGCAGAGCATTCTTGGGAAGCAATTATTTTTCTTGAAGACAATGACTATCAAAAAGTCCCTAATGGGCAGAGGCAGATCAGGTCACCTCAGCTTTCCATTTTCTTCAACACAGGCAAATGTCTGTACCTTTAAAGTACGAGCTCACTTCTGTAGTTTTGTCAAAAATACTCAATCATTACTGTTGCTGAGCATAGGGTTAAAAATGAATTAGGCTTAATTTTGATTTATTTGCTTGTGCAGTTATAGACTGTGAGAGGTTAACTGTACTCTGAGTTCTGTGAGCAAAAATCTTCAATAGGAGAAATGATGGAGAAATGTGAAAAGGCACTTTGGTTTCTTAATAGTAAGGGTGAAAAAACATATTTCAATTCTCGTTCTACTTTTTGTCCTGGAATTATGCAGCTGGCTTTTTTAAATAAAAGAACCCCAGGAAGACTTTTCCCCTAAATTAATACAATATTAATGAAAGACAGATTTATTAATTAAAAACATTATTCTTTTTGTCAAGATTAATGGTAGTTTATGCAGATTAGTATTCTCTTCTTCCACATCTTAAAAATCACCAACAGTTACAAAATACATTGGCTGTCAAACAATAATGCTCCTATTATGTAATCTGGACTGATCCAAGATTCTTTGCAAACATAAGTTGAATTGTCCTCACACTCCTCTTGACACAAAGATCATGTGTATATCCGTATGACTTGTGAGCTATTATGATTGCTGTTATAACTACTTAGTACTGTTGTTAATGTTATTAACAAAAACCATCAGGTTGATTGTATCTTTTAAAGACAGGTAGATATGTGCTCAGTTTTCTAAAGACATGTAAAAGACTATTGTTCACACCTTCTATTATTGTAATGATATAATTAAAATGAGTAGAAGATACAGGTCGTGGATGCATTTGCATAACTAAAGTGTAGCCTGATGCTGAGGAAAGCTAACACTTTCATCTTAGGTGTAATGCAACCTTATATTTTTTGATGAGAAAACAGAACTTCTGAATAAACAACTTCAGTGAAGCACATAATACAATGCCACACAAGTATGACCCTGTAGTGTTAGTTACATGCAAAAAGATTAGTATTAAGAGAAGTACTGTAGTAAAATTAAGGTAATTTCGCAAGGCTATATAACCACAGTTCATTCTAAAGAATTATTAACAAAGTTTTCTTATGGTTATCCTTGGCAATGATATTAATGATCTAATTGAATATTTTTTGAAACAAATTTGGCACAAAACACAGGAATTGTGCTATTTCAGCTTCTTGACTCAAAAATAGATGAATTGTAAATTCAGATTCAGTTACTTGAATTTCAGACATTCAGTTGAGGTTCAGAGATAAGTAGCAATCACCCACCTTTCACATGAATCAGTCCCACCATTGTTTATTTAAGAATAATATTATGACCACGCTTCTAATTTAAATGTCTGCAAACTTAATTTCGGCTGTAATGAATCTGACCTTACAGACTGGTGAGGATTATACTGTGAGTTGAAAGGAAGTGATAGTTATGAATCATCTAGTAAAGTTTTTTTTTCAATACAGAATTGAAATTGTGCCAGTTAAAAAAAGTGGTAGTAAGATATCACCTGGAATATCAGAAATTCCCACCAATTTTTTACTTAGCTTTGAATGAACTGTTCACAGAGATCAGCAGCAACACAAACTGTATAAATTCAGGAATCTCTCAAACCCCACCTTTTGCTTTGGAGAAGTGACTAGGAGAGCACTACATGCTTGGTATTGAGCACTCATTAACCAACACTTTTATCCTCATTTGTTCAAGGCTAGAAAATGATGCCTGCTCATTTTCTTCCCATCAATGAACAGTGGAGTCACAGTCATAAGAACTCTCTAGTTTGCTGCAATGACTTGAATTACCAGCTTTCAAGAGCCTAATGGTACGTTAATATGACTGTTAGTCAAAGAAAAATGTAAAGCCTCAAAATCAAGATGATTCATCTCTTGAAAACATAAATTTCAGACAGTGACTTGGACTCACTGAATCTATAAACCAGGAAATGGTCACTGCTCATCTTTTACTTTAATATGAACTGAAAAAACAATTAACTACATTTTTTTCCCAGGAAAAAAAAAAGAATCACTAAGGGAAGTGATGAACATTAGAATATTCCATCTCTTTATATTTTCATTGGATGAGTTATTTTTTTTTTCTGAAGGTCTTTAAGAAAGTAAGTTTCCTTGAAAAATGTGTAAGATCTGACCCTGTTTTTATATGGGTCCATAAACCTCTTCCTAGAGTCTTATATCTCTGGACAAAGTCGTATCAATACCAGACACCTTTAAAAATCTGTAAAACTATTCTATGTTGTCTAATCTCCCTTCCATTGAACCACAACAGCTTCAGTAGTACAGGATTTTGAATATCCACAGCATCCATTTACCTTGGTCAGAATCAGATTAAGTTTTATCTGAGTTAGAAAGCAAGGAAAAGTTACATTCAGTATATAAGAAAAAAGATATAATAAGTATTCTGATTCAGCTAGTTCTTCTTTAAGCTACTACTGAAACTAGAACATTAGAAATGAAGAAATTGGATAAAGCACGCATTTTCTTCAATTTTTCTCTACATATCCATTCCAAAATTATTAATGATGAGCTTTTCTGTCCTGAGATCCAAAAGTTAAAACCTTTATTGACTGTTTCCCATATGAGAAGCTATTTTGATCATAACATTCTTCCTAAAATTCTTTTTACTGAGGTCAGGGAACTCCAGAGCAAAACCAGACTTCTTCCCTGAAGACTGGAAGCCTCCATTATCAGATATTAGACGTATTTTTCCCTAATGGCTTGGAAGAAGTATTCTGTGAAGGTAGGATATTGAGACTACCTGTTTGGACATAAGAATCAAAAGGGACTTCCAAGTCAGCACTGACAAGGTTGGAGTTATGATGCTTCACTGCCTACCTCTAGCACCAGGAATCTGACATTTATTGCTAGACTTGAGATGGCAGCAGAATCAGCTCTTGGAGAGCTTGCTTTGGGCATGTCCACTTAGTCCCTCTTTTGTGTTTCCTCCTGTGCTTGGTGAGGACATCAGTCACACTAGAAATTTCTGTCTCTGCAGCCAGACCAGCCTGCATGAGGCTATAAGTCAAAGTCATTACTCTTCATATTCCCTTGCATGGGCATGTAAACCAAAGCGCTCTTTAAAGTATGGGTGGAAGAGTTCGGGTGGATAGATCTGTTAGGACAACCACTCTGAGTCTGAGATATATACATTTTTTGTAAGCAGCATGTTGCCATTCATAGTCTTCTAACTGCTCTTATGTTATTTATTATTCAACTGAATAATTTTAACCTTCTTTTGCTGCTTCAACATATGCAAAAACAGCTCTTGCCACATTACAAACCAACTTCTGTCTGAAACATTTTTCTGAAACATTTTATAGTTGAATAAAATATTTTAGGGAGGAATAGAAAAGTTAAGTTCTTTGAGAGATGATCAATTGCAAATGTCTGCATAACATGAAATAGTTTATTTATTGACTTAAAATACAATTCAGCTAAGAAAAGATCCTGTTATTCAGGAACAGTGACTTCAGATAAAATTCGTAAAAAAGAGTTCTGTGATGTTGTTAGAAAACAAAGAACATCTTGGGTCTGTAGTAGAAGGAGAGCTGTTTTGTGTAATTGCAGCAGAAAAATCATAAATAAATACAGCATATTACTCTTTCATTCAGCGGTGCAAAAACTTGACAAGTATTCCAATCAGTCAAATTCGTATTAGAAGCAAGTTGCCCAAGGGAAAAAAAAAAAAAAAACAACACAGAAGAATGAGATGATTTAGACAGGATCAGGTGCCTCAGATATAGCAAGGTTCTTTTCTGCCCTCACTGAATATTTATCATCACTATTCACTTGACACTGCTTAAAAAAAAAAAAAAAAAAGACAAAGAAAAGCACAAAACATTTGGAAGGAAAATATACCATGTACACATTACATACTGTTATTAATATTAAGTAATTTCTTTTGCTTTACATTTGTGAGTAAAGATAGATCATTCAGTATTGCAAAGTATTTTCATGTTAGGCACTGATGACTTGTGAGTTCTATGGATGAAATTCCTCTTACGTGACCCCAAGATGCCAGAGAATAACTGTGTCTATAAAATCATTATATGCTTTGCATTTGTCTCTGAGGAGAACTCCTACATTTCCTTTGTGTTTCTGGCAGGTTGAATACAACATGCCAGTGGACATGTAAGACCACCCACCCACTGGCCTCTGTCATGTCTGTGAATAAACTCATCTTTGGAGAATTCCACCTGTAAAACTCATGATCTGGGTCAGGGACTTAAACTACCTGACACACAATTAATATTGCATGAGCTTTGCACAAGCACAATGTTAAGACAGCTGCCTCCAGAGGCCAGGGGCTACCCTGATGATAATGCAAATGTTTCATGGCACTTGTTGCCACTCCTTTGGGTGAATAAGCCCCATGAACATTGTGTAAATACACAAATTAATCAAATAATGTATCTGAATCCTCATCACTGATACCTGCTCTAGAGAGACTGACTGGTGGGACAGGGAAGCTGGTATACTTTGAGTTAAGGGGAAAGAGTAAAGAAGGACCAAATTTGATTTAAAAGAGACTACTGGATAGATTTATGGAAGATGAACAGAGGTGCTTCATAGAACTGACTTCAAAGTCTGAAAAAGATACATATGAAATACAAAACCTTATGTTTTATACATGTTTTCTGAATATACATGCACATATCCATGGACACAAACATGCAGGACCTTACAAGAGCTCTTTCGGATTCTGAAGCAAGCTAAATATTACCCACTTCCAAGTGCCACCTCTTCTCAACACTCTTCCCTGTCTACACTTCCTACAGCTTCTCTGCCCTCAGCACCCATTCTCCACATTCTTTAAATTTGCCAACAGTCAGCAGAGGAAGGTTTTAACTTGTTTTTACATTTCTATGTAGATCTACCTACTCTTTTGCCATATTCACGTGCCTCAACTTCTTCCACAACCATGTATCACTGTCTGTTTCCTAAAGCTCCTTGGACTCACCCATGCATCTGCTCTCACCCATATTTATTTCAGACATGACAGCAGAATGCAATCAATAGTTTCCCACTTGCTCACCATGTTGCAAATTGAGAAAGGACAACCAGAGTGGGATTAGTTTTCTCAGCACACCTGGGCAGTCACTTGGAGTCACAGCCTCTCCTGTGCTCCCCTTGCTCTGCACATCACCATCTTTTCATGGAGGGGTGTAAGTTACTCAGATCTGGATTGCACCACTTTGTTTCATTCAGTCAGACTACTCAAGATGCATTATTATACGAAACTGTGTTTTCAGCCTTCTACTTATATTACTCTCATTTGGTAGTTCGTAGTGGACTGTTTAAGACAGTAAAATCTTTCATAAATAAGAAGATCTAGATTTTAAGTTCTCATGTTGCTCAAATCAGCAGTAAACTTCCTCTGAGTCCAGGCAATCCAGATACTGAAGGAGAGGATTACCATTCGTAACAGGAATGTTATTTTAATTTAGCGAAGTGAGGATCTGGACCCAAGGTCATTTATTAACTGAACATGGAAGACACTAGAGTACTTTAAAGGCTCTAATGACAATATGATTATCTGCAGAGGAAACATTTATCAGTGTTTTCTTTTTCAGCCTCTTTCAAGCCCATATGGGGGAGTGCATATGTTGCTTTGGAAAGTATTCCCAGTGACAGACACAGAAGAGCAAGGAGATGAAGCAATTACAGTAGATAGAAGCCTGATGGGTGGGAATGGGGGAGGGGATATTCACTCTGAGTCTACAGTTACTGTAAGAGTTTAGGACAGTTTTCACATATTTATCCAAGATGACCTTTGAAGTGTCTTGTGGGTAACAGTTGGAGGTCTGCTGTCACTGAGAGTGTCAAGGGATCCTGAAGATTTACAACACAGCTTTCCCAGCAGAGAGTAATTGTTGCTACAGGAGAAAGGCTGAAACAGCTCTTTATACTTAGACCCAGCTTTAGCTTTTGCGCTATTCTCCCGGGAGCTGAAAACAGCAGTAGTTACATGTTTCTTGCACGAGCTGAATGGGATCTGTAAGCTACTGCTCACCTTCTTTAACTGTAAATCTCTGGGAGACAAATATTCTATCAGTGCTCAGGAACCAGCAGTCCAAGACACTCCAAAGAGACTTGAATTCAAGAACACTCTGAGCAGCCTTTTTCTAAAAGTCAGGTTCACTTCAGATATCTACCCTAGATCTAGCTTTTTAAACCTTGTTATGTACATTAGCTCTGAAAGTTAACTTGTAGCCCTAATTGTTCATATGTTAACTGCCAAAAGGAGCACCCTCTGGGCCAGTTTGGAGGTGACTCAGATACTGGTGTAAATACAGAAGGATGGGCTATGGCACAATCTACCGTTTTCCCATCCATCCTTATGAGTTTTTAGTGCGCTGGACAGCTCAAACGCTTATTTTTCAAGTTTGTATCAGAAATCCCAGAAGGACCATGATGGTGATTTGTGAGCACATGTACTTATGTCCCTCTGCACAGTCATTCTCGAGTGTGTGTGGCCAGTGGTTCCCCAGCCTTCTTCCCCGTGGATGTAGAGATGGCATCCAGCCTTACTGCGCACCACAGCTCCCCGTTAAAAAACATGGGGATCAGGGGTGTGGGTAAAGCCCAGCATCCCTGACACTTAACTTCTGAGCTCATTCCTGTTCATTGCAGTGTATGGTGAAACTTTGCCAGACTTTTCTTACCAAATGATCTTCTTAAGCAAAATCAAGAAATCTGCTTCCAGAGAGCAAAAGAGGGTCAAACAGGCCCCAAATTTCAGACTGAAGGAGGAATTCTTTGGTTTGGTATGAGAGTAGACAGTGCATGAAAAAAGGTGACAAGGGGTCAGTAGGGGAACACACAGGATAAAATACTTTCATCTATTGTGATGG